>NW_027465873.1:0-732500 GCF_049634645.1 Pelodiscus sinensis | reverse complement strand
CGGAGTGCCCCAAGGTTCGGTTCTAGGGCCGGTTTTATTCAGTATCTTTATTAGTTACCTGGATGAGGGGATGGATTGCACCCTCAGCAAGTTTGCGGATGACACTAACCTAGGGGGAGAGGTAGATACGCTTGAGGGCAAAGATAGGGTCCAGAGTGACTTAGACAAATTGGAGATTGGGCCACAAGAAATCTGATGAGGTTCAACAAGGACAAGTGTAGAGTCCTGCACTTGGGATGGAAGAATCCCAAGCATAGTTACAAGCTGGGGACCAACCGGTTAAGTAGTAGTTCTGCAGAAAAGGACCTGGGGGTTACAGTGGGTGAGAAGCTGGATATGAGTCAACATTGTGCCCTTGTAGCCAAGAAGGCTAATGGCATATTAGGTTGCATTAAGAGGAGCATTGCCAGCAGATCCAGAGAAGTGATTATTCCCCTTTATTTGGCTTTGGTGAGGCCACATCTGGAGTACTGTGTCCAGTTCTGGGCCCCCCACTACAAAAAGGATGTGGACGCATTGGAGAGGGTCCAGCGGAGGGCAACCAAAATGATTAGGGGGCTGGAGCACATGACTTATGAGGAGAGGCTGAGGGAGTTGGGTCTGTTTAGTCTGCAGAAGCAAAGAGTGAGGGGGGATTTGATAGCAGCCTTCAACTTCCTGAAGGGAGGTTCCAAAGAGGATGGAGAGAGGCTGTTCTCAGTAGTGACAGATGGCAGAACAAGGAGCAATGGTCTCAAGTTGTGGTGGGAGAGGTCCAGGTTGGGTATTAGGAAAAACTATTTCTCTAGGAGGCTGGTGAAGCACTGGAACGGGTTACCTAGGGAAGTAGTGGAATCTCCATCCCTAGAGGTGTTTAAGTCTCGGCTGGACAAAGCCCTGGCCGGGTTGATTTAGTTGGAATTGGTCCTGCCTAGAGCAGGGGGCTGGACTTGATGACCTTCTGAGGTCTCTTCCAGCTGTAGGGTTCTGTGATTCTATGATCTTTGCTATTTTAATTTTCCCAATAGCTTCTCAGAAGGAGATTGTAAATAAAGCTGTGCTGCGAGCTGCAGGGAAAGAGGAGACATGTTTATTTTTCAGTCGTTGTTGGCTCCTCTCCATTCAATTATTTTACTGCTGCAGCTTTAAGACCATTCTTTATTCTGATTTTCTGCAAGCTCTTGGGCACTGGGATTTCTCTTTATCCTGTCTCAGGCTATGTCTAGACCACTTTTTTTTTCCAGTGAAAGGTACGCAAATTGAGCACCGCAATTTGCATACCTTCTTCTGATAGTTTTGGCCCGTCTACACTACGTCAAATTTTGGAAAAACCTCCTCTTTCAGAAGAACCCTTCTTCCTCGAGCACGAAGACAACAGGGCTTCCGAAAGAGCATGTCTGCTCTTCCGGAAAAAAAAAAAAAAAGGTGGAAGAGCAGACGCATTCCCAGGATGCGGCTTAGGTATCCTGGAAAAACTCCATAGTCTAGACATAAGAATGACCATACTGGGTCAGACCAAAGGTCCATCCAGCCCAGTATCCAGCCAATTCCAGGTGCCCCAGAGGGAGTGAACCGAACAGGTGATCTCTCTCCTGCCATCCATCTCCACCCTCTGACAAACAGAGGCTAGGGACACCATTCCTTACCCATACTGGCTAATAGCCATTAATGGACTTAACCTCCATGAATTTATCTAGTTCTCTTTTAAACCCTGTAACAGTCCTAGCCTTCACAACCTCCTCAGGCAAGGAGTTCCACAGGTTGACTGTGTGCTGTGTGAAGAAGAACTTTCTTTTATTTGTTTTAAACCTGCTGCCCATTAATTTCATTTGGTGGCCCCTAGTTCTTATATTAGGGGAACAAGTAAATAACTTTTCCTTATTCACTTTCTCCACACCACTCGTGATTTTATAGACTTCTATCATATCCCTCCCACCTTAGTCTCCTCTTTTCCAAGCTGAAAAGTCCCAGTCTCTTTAACCTCTCCTCATAGGTGACCCATTCCAACCCCCTAATCATTTTAGTTGCCCTTCTCTGAACCTTTTCTATTGCCAGTATATCTTTTTTGAGATGAGGCAACCACATTGGTATGCAGTATTCAAGATGTGGGTGTACCATGGATTTATATAAGGGCACTAAGATATTCTCCGTCTTATTCTCTATCCCTTTTTTAATGATTCCTAACACCCTGTTTGCTTTTTTTGACTGCCGCTGCACACTGCATGGACATCTTCAGAGAACTATCCACGATGACTCCAGGATCTCTTTCCTGATTAGTTATAGCTAAATTAGTCACCATATTGTACGTATAGTTGGGATTATTTTTTCCAATGTGCATTAATTCACATTTATCCACATGAAATTTCATTTGCCATTTTGTTGCCCAGTTACTTAGTTTGGTGAGATTTTTGAAGTTCTTCATAGCCTGCTTTGGTCTTAACTACCTTGAGCAGTTTAGTATCATCTGCAAACTTTACCACCTCACTGTTTACCCCTTTCTCTAGATCATTTATGAATAAATTGAACAGGATTGGTCCTAGGACTGACCCTTGGGAAATACCACTAGTTACCCCTCTCCATTCTGAAAATTTACCATTTATTCCTACCCTTTGTTTCCTGTCTTTTAACCAGTTCTCAGTCCACGAAAGCATCTTCCCTCTTATCCCATGACAACTTACTTCACGTAAGAGCCTTTGGTGAGGGACCTTGTCAAAGTCTTTCTGGAAATCTAAGTATACTATATCTACTGGATCCCCTTGTCCACATGTTTGTTGACCCCTTCAAAGAACTTTAATAGATTAGTAAGACATGGTTTCCATTTACAGAAACCATGTTGATTCTTGCCCAACAAATTATGTTCTTCTATGTGTCTGACAATTTTATTCTTTATTATTGTTTTAACTAATTTGCCTGGTGCTGACATTAGACTTACTGGTCTGTAATTGCCGGGATCGCCTCTAGAGCCCTTTTTAAATATTGGTGGTACATTAGCTATCTTCGAGTCATTGGGTACAGAAGGTGATTTAAAGGATAGCTTACAAACCATAGTTAATAGTTCCGCAATTTCACATTTGAGTTCTTTCAGAACTCTTGGGTGAATGTTATCTGGTGACTTGTTACTGTTAAGTTTATCAATTAATTCCAAAACCTCCTCTAATGACACTTCAATCTGTGACAAGTCCTCAGATTTGTCACCTACAAAGGACGGGTCAGGTTTGGGAATCTCCCCAACATCCTCAGCCGTGAAGACTGAAGCAAAGAATTCATTTAGTTTCTCCGCAATGACTTTATCGTCTTTAAGTGCTCCTTTTGTATCTCGATCGTCCGGGGCACCACTGGCTCTTTAGCAGGGTTCCTGCTTCTGACATACTTAAAAACATTTTGTTATTACCTTTTGAGTTTTTGGCTAGCTGTTCTTCCAACTCTTCTGGCTTTTCTTATTACATTTTTACACTTAATTTGGCAGTGTTTATGCTCCTTTCTATTTTTCTTAGTAGGATTTGACTTCCACTTTTTAAAAGATGCCTTTTTGTCTCTCACTGCTTCTTTTACATGGTTGTTAAGCCACAGTGGCTCTTTTTTAGTTTTTACTGTGTTTTTTAATTTGAGGTATACATTTAAGTTGGGCCTCTATTATGGTGCCTTTGAAAAGTGTCCATGCAGCTGGCAGGGATTTTACTTTAGTCACTGTACCTTTTAATTTCTGTTTAACTAACCTCCTCATTTTTGCATAGTTCCCCTTTCTGAAATTAATTGCCACAGTGTTGGGCTGCTGAGGTGTTCTTCCCACTACAGGAATGTTAAATGTTGTTATATTATGGTCACTGTTTCCCAGCGGTCCTGTTATAGTTACCTCTTGGACCAGATCCTGCACTCCACTCAGGACTAAATCGAGAATTGCCTCTCCCCTTGTGGGTTCCTGTACCAGCTGCTCCAAGAAGCAGTCATTTAAAGTATCGAGAAATTTTGTCTCTGCATTTCATCCTGAGGTGATATGTACCCAGTCAATATGGGGATAATTGAAATCCCCCACTATTGAGGTTTTTTTTTTTTTTATTTTGATAGGCTCTCTAATCTCCCTTAGCATTTCATAATCACTATTACTGTCCTGGTCAGGAGGTCGATAATATATTCCTACTGTTATAGTGTTATTAGAGCATAGAATCTCTATGGATAGTAATTCTATGGAACATGTCGATTCATTTAAGATTTTTACTTCATTTGATTCTACATTTTCTTTTACATATAGTGCCACTCCCCGCCCCCACACAACCTGTTCTGTCCTTCTGATATATTTTGTACCCCAGTATGATTTTGTCCTCACCCCACCAGGTTTTTGTGATGCCTATTATATCAATATCCTCCTTTAACACGAGGCACTCTAGTTCACCCATCTTATTATATAGACTTCTAGCATTTGTGTACAAGCACTTTAAAAACTGGTCACTGTTTGTCTGCCCTTTTCTCATGTGTCAGATTCTTTATGTGAATGTTTCTCATCTGCTCTGGCCCATACTTTATCCTTTTCTATCCTCTCCTCCTGACTAAAACCTAGAGAATCTCTATCAATAGACTCTCCTCTAAGACGTCTCTGTCTGATCCACATGCTCCTCTGCACGAATCGGCTTCCCACCTGCCCTATCTCTTAGTTTAAAAACTGCTGTGGCCTTTTTAAATGTTAAGTGCCAGCAGTCTGCATCCACTTTGGTTTAGGTGGAGCCCATCCTTCCTGTAAAGGCTCCCCCTATGCCAAAAATGTCCCTGGTTCCTTATAAATCTAACCCCTTCCTCACTACACCATAATCTCATCCACGCATTGAGACTCTGAAGCTCTGCCTGCCTACCTGACCCTGCATGTGAAACTGGAAGCATTACTGAGAATGCCACCATAGAGGTCCTAGATTTCAGTCTCTTTCCTAGCAGCCTAAATTTGGCCTGCAGGACGTCTCTTACTCTTCCCTATGTCATTGGTACCTACATGTACCACGACCACCGGCTCCTCCCCAGCACTACACGTAAGTCTACCTCGATGCCTCGAGAGATCCGCAACCTTCGCACCAGGCAACGCACCATACAGTTCTCCCAGTCATCGCAAACCTGGCTATGTTTCTAATGATCGAATCTCCCGTTACTCACACCTGCCTTTTCCTCATGACTGGAGTTCCCTCCCCCAGAGAGGTAACCTCGGTGCAAGAGGATACCCCAACATCATCTGGAAGGAGGGTCCCAACTATGGGAAGGTTTCCCTTGGCTCCCGTTGACTGCTCCTTTCCTGCGCCTTTCATCCTCCTTAACAGAGCAGGAGCTGTCTGACCGGAGGTGGGACAATTCTACTGTGTCCCGGAAAGCCTCATCGACGTACCTCTCTGACTCCCTTAGCTCCTCCAGTTCAGCCACCCTGGCCTCCGAAGCCTGTACGCGGTCTCTGAGGGCCAGGAGCTCCTTGCACCGAATGCACACATTCGCCACCCAACCCGTAGGGCAGGTAATCATACATGCTACACTGAGCACAAACATGAAAGCCCCCACTCTGCTGCTGGGCTTCTGCCTGCATTCTCTCCTACAGCTACCTAGGTTATTGATCAGGGTTTTATTTAAATAAGGAAGTTTTGGTTATAGTTTAAAGGTTTTAAAGAATGGCAAATGTACTTCACCCCCTTCCCACTCCCTCTCGAAACTCCCTGTTTGTTGCCTCACTGCTTTATAAAGCCCTGGCCTTCCTGATAGCCACATCCCCTGATTAAGGCTCAACCAATGAATGGAGGCTTCTAGATTTCAAACCTTGTTTAGAAGCTCACAGCTTCCAACTGCCAGCTACAGCATACACTCCTTCAAACAGACAGACAGGCACAAGCTCAGCACACAGCAAGAAACCCCTAAACACAAACTACAGACATAGCCTCACCATAGTGAAATTACAGCACATAATGGAAATATGCAAGATATAGGACTATTAAAACATAGGCAGGGCAGCTCTACAGCCTAAGCAGACATAGGGTGGCTTTAAGTCAGCCCTCCTGACAAAGAGCAGAGCACAAAAGTAGTGGAATCATTAGAGGGTGTCCACGCAGGCAGGGAAGATACTAAGTCTTCAGGTGGGAAACATATTACCTTTTAATAAGGATACCCCATGCCATTGCTGGAGATACTCTACCTGTCAAGGGAAATTAAGGCTGCTTGAAACTAATAAGGAATGGAAAAGGCAGTGTGGCAAAGTCAATCCCACTCCTGGGCAGGCCACTGTTCCACAATTTAGGAGTCACAGTATAAGATTCACTCGCCTTGTTTTGGTGTTTGGCATCTACCTGCAGCCTTTATCAGAGCCACTGCTGGTACTCTACTTGGCTACTCCAGTCTTCTTATCCTGACTTTCTCCAAACTCCTTCTCAACTCTCCCCCCTTCACCCACAGGGAGGATTTTCAAAGAGGCCTCCTAGCAGCCCCAATCAGCTTCACCTGGACCTTAATTGATTTGAAGGCACCCTGTCTCACCTGCCCCTAATTAGCCAGCATTGCTGCTGTTTCCTCTGCTAGAGCTGCCTCTTTCCCCTTCCGTCAAGCTCTTTCACCTGCTGTATGTCCTGACTTTGAGGTGGAGAGAGGAACCACTCTTCCACTGAGCACAGCAGGCTGCTGGTCTGGGCTTGTTATGCTTTTTCCTTCCCTGCACCCCTTCCCTCCACTTTTTGGGAGGGGTGTGTGGGGGGGGCCACTGGGGTTGTGGCAGGCAGGCCCTGGCTACATTCTGGGCCAGGTCCCCTCTTCTTTCTGCCTGCTCTGTCTGCAGGCAGCCTTTCCCCACCCCCACCCCTCAGCTGGCTGCAGGAGCTGCTGGGGGTGTGGGGGTGGACAGGGGGGACTTTGCTGCCTCACCCTGGTGGGGGGGAGCGGGACCCCCATTTTCCATCTTTTTGGGGACTGCCTGGCCCCTTTTTTCACAGTTGCAGGCCTGAACTTCACCGTTCCTGCAGCTGCTACTCCCTCTGGAGTGGAGGAGGTAAGGGGGCTGCTTTACAGCAACTCCTGGGGTTCTTAATTCCCCTCCACAAGTTGGTGGGGGGGGGAAGGGAGTGTTTGTGAGGGGCCTCTTGCCATCTGGGCCCCTAGGTGGCAGCTGGCACAGCTTTTGTGGGGTGCTGGGACTGGGGGTGGTTCTCTCTGCTCCCTGCTGTCTCCCCTGCATTTCTGCTGCTGCTGCTCCCTCCCCAGCCCCAGGTGCTGCAGGGGCCATCTCCTTCCTTGGCCCCACTGCTTGCCTCCCTGCCCCTCCCTTGCTCTGGTGGGTCCTGCAGCAGGTACAGAGAGCCTGCCACTCAGGCGCCCGTGGGCACACTAGCTTCCTCCCCCCCCCCCCCCCCCCCCGGCCTGAAGTATCTTGCTGCCCTCCTGCTTTCTTGAGCAGGCCCCTTCGCACAGCCTGCATCCCCTCTCCTCTACCCGTGTGCCCATGCCCCCTCTGGCATCTTGTTCAGCACCTGAGCCTCCCACTCTTCTTTAGTTACCCCCCCCCCCCCCCACACACACAGTTTCACTTCCCACATGCCTTTCAATGATTGACCCTCTCACATTCCCAGGGCAGCCGGAGGAGCCGCTCTTACCGTCCTGTGCTGGGAGCTGTATTCCTTACTCCTTCCATTTTCCCCTTTCTGAACAGTCACCCTCCACCCCACTTCCAGCCTAGTGGGGGGGGAGCGGTGAACCTCCTTCCTCCCCTCCCTCTCCCTCCTTGTTCCCTCCCCTGGTGTTTTTGGTCCTCCCCTAATTGTTTGTTTGTCCTTCCTTCCCACCTATAACCACAATGGAGGGGTTGTCCAGAGACACCCCTGCCAGACCTTCTTCGCCCACCCCTAAAAACAAGAACCCCTCGGAGGCTGCCGGGCCCCCCCGTCACTATGGTAGAGGGGGCGAAAATGGACGAGGACCCCGGGGCCTCGACCGCTTCTGCCGCGGCACCTCCAGTCACCTCTAAAGAACTTCCCCTGAAGGGTAGGAAGGGCCGGGGGACCAAGAAGGGCAAGAGCCCCGCCCGGAAGGCAAAACCTCCTGAGGCGAGGGCTCACTCCCCGGCCGTGACCCATCTGCTGGCCGCGGGCCCCCCGCCTTCCTGCTCCCCTGTTCCTTCCACCAGCCCTGGGTGCAACGGTGTCCCGGGCTCCAGGGCGTACGCCCAGGTAGCCGCCACCCTGCCACCTCCAGGAATACCATCCCCGGTGGCTGCGGCCCCTTTCCCACCCTGACCAGGAGGCACGGGGTCCATTGTCTCTTGGTGGCAGCCTTGCCCCACGTGGAGACCTACGTGCGGGCGTTGGCACGCGTGGTGGGGCCCGCGGCCGTGGTGGCGGCCTCTAGGATGTTCGGGAAGGTGGTATTCTTCCTGGCGTCCGAGGCCGCCGCCCAGGAGGCGGTGGAAAGGGGTTTGGCGGTGGGGGGAGTCCACGTTCCCCTCGAGCTTTTGGAGGATCTGGGCGTACGGGTGGTTTTGTCCTCTGTTCCTCCCTTCCTCCCCAATGCCGCCCTACTGCCTTTCCTCTCCACCCTGGGGAGGCCTCTGTCAGTCCTGAGTCCCCTTCCTCTGGGCTGCAAAGATCCTACCCTCCGCCACGTGCTTTCCTTTCACTGGCAGGTACAAATCCAACTGCTGCCGGCAGGACGTGGCGGAGAAGCCCTCGAAGGGTCATTTCTGGTGCCCCATCAAGGGGCCCAGTACCGGGTGTACTACACCATGGGGGAGGCCCGGTGTTTTCTCTGTCGGGCGACGGGGCATGTCCGAAGGGACTGTCCCCTGGCCCGGTTTGGAGAGGCACCTGGGACCCCCGACGCCCGGGAGGGCACCGGCCCTACCAACCGTGACCGTCGTCAATCCCGCTTGGGTTCCGCAGGGCGCAGACGAGCGTCCGGGTGCTGTTGCTGCCACCGCCAAAAGCGGCAAGGCCGGGCCCGTGGAGGAGAGGGCGGCAGGGTCAGTGATGGGACTCGGGCAGGACCTGCCTCGGGGGGAGGCATCCCTTTCCCCTGCTGCCCAGCCCTCATCTACCCTTGCCCTCCCACCACCGCCCTTATCCCCTGGCTCTTCCTCCATTCAGGCCCAGCCGCCTTCCTCCGAGGGGTGGCAGCTTGCAACAGGGAGGCGCCGAAAGTGTGCTCGGCGTTCCACCCCACCCACTAAGGGCGAGGAAAACCTCCCAGCACCTGTGGAGGTGGACGCTGGAACCGTCCCACCCTCTGAGCCCTCGAACGATTCACAGCACCGCGAAGCGGTTGAGGTGACCGCGGCGGTTGCGGGAGAGGTGAACACCTCCCTCCCGGGGTTCCTGCAAGAGGGGGCATCTGTGGAGGATGCTCCCACTGTTCCCACCTCTGTTGAGGGGGCGGCCGCTGACTTTGCCACCGACAAAGATCACCATCTGGTGGCGGGCAGCGGGCTCGCCTTCCTCTCTCAGGAGGTGGAGGCTTTGGGGCTGACCCCGGCTGCCTCGGAGGAGGATCATCAGGTCCTAGAAGGACAACAACAGACCTCTCCTTCCCTTTCTGACTCGCTGCTATCTCTTCTCCCTGCCTCTGAGTTGCCCCAGGGTGCGACCGTCTGCCCCGCCATCGGCAGTGTTTCGGCCGTGGCCGCCGAAACCCTTGAGGTTTCCCGGGTGGCGGGAGGTCCCATTAATATCCGTCACCCCTGGCGCTGAGGCCTCTGGTGCTGCACTCTGTGTGGCACTGGAGCCCAGCACTGGGGAGGATATCACGACCCCTACTGTTGCCACCGATTCTCTGCCCTGCGAGGCGGCACCGCATCCCGGTGCCTCCTCTGCTGGGGCTTCTCGTCCTGTTCCTTCTCCGTGTTCCAACCCCCTCCCAACTGAGCTTCCCACCCCTCTTCCTCCCCCCCCCCCATCCTCGTCTTTTCCCCAGTCCCTCACGTCTTCCTCCCCATACTCCCCTTCCTCGTCTCCCTTCTTTTCCTGATCCCCTGCCTGAACTCTTCTCTTCCCCTTACTCTGTTACTGCCGCCCCTGGGGTTGCCACGTTTACTCTAGACGTTGGCCCCCGGGAGGCGGTTTTCGTTTCTCCTGCTCCCAGCGCATCTGGGGCCGGTCTCCCTCCGCCACTGTCCCCCCAGCAGGGACCTCAGATGCCCCGCATCCCGGTGTCGATGAATCACGGGGTTCAGGGAGGGGTCTGGCCCCAAGGCGTTCGAGGGCCCGAGCCCCTGACGCCAGATGCGCTGAAGGGCAAGATGCGTGCTTTCTTGGAAGACATCCGTGGCTCCAAGAACAAGGTAGCTCTCGCCCTTCAGCGCTGGGGAGATTCTCATCTTGTCCTACAAACAGTAAGGGCCCTCTTGGGGGAGGGTAAAGGGACTGGGCGGCGGGAGGCCGTGGCTTACCAGCGGGTCCGTAGCTTCTGTGACGCCCTGCTCGCTTTTGGGCACGGTCACGGTTTGCTGGGAGGCCCAATGGGGGCCGCTGGCACTCCTGCCAATGAGGATCTTCCCCAGCCCTCCCGATGCCGCCGCTCATCTTTGCCACTCTGAACACCCGGGGCTGCGGGTCGAGTCTCCGTAGGTGTCAGGTACTCTCCTTCCTTCGGAAGGGGAGGTACTCTGTCGTATTCCTTCAGGTAGAGTTGGACCTTACAAAGGGAATTAAAACCCAATAATAAAAGGTTTTATAGCCATATAAATAGGAAAAAAAACAAAAGAAGTAGGACCGCTAATTACTAAGGATGGAGTGGAGGTTAAGGATAATGTAGGAATGGCCCAATATCTAAACAAATATTTTGTTTCAGTCTTTAATGAGGCTAATGAAGAGCTTAGGGATAATGGTAACATAACAAATGGGACTAAAGATAAGGAGATAGATATTACCATATCCGAGGTAAAAGCCAAACTTGAACAGCTTAATGGGAGTAAATCGGGGGGCCCAGATAATCTTCATCCAAGAATATTAAAGGAACTGGCACATGAACTTGCAAGTCCATTAGCAAAAATTTTTAATAAATCTCTAAACTCAGGGGTTGTACCATTTGACTGGAGAATTGCTAATATAGTTCCAATTTTTAAGAAAGGGGAAAAAAGCGACCCGGGTAACTATAGGCCTGTTAGTTTGACATCTGTAGTACGCAAGATTTTGGAAAAAAATTTGAAGGAGAAAGTAGTTAGAGACATTGAGGCTAATGGCAATTGGGACAAATTACAACATGGTTTTACAAAAGGTAGATAGTGCCAAACCAACCTGGTGTCCTTCTTTGAGAAAGTAACAGATTTTTTTTAGATAAAGGAAATGCAGTGGATCTAATCTACCTCAACTTTAGTAAGGCATTTGATACAGTACCACATGGGGAATTATTGGTTAAATTGGAAAAAGATAGGGATTAATATGAAAGTTGAGAGGTGGATAAGCAACTGGTTAAAGGGGAGACTACAGCGGGTCATATTGAAAGGTGAACTGTCAGGTTGGAGGAAGGTTACTAGCGGAGTTCCTCAGGGATCAGTTTTGGGGCCAATTTTATTTAATCTTTTTATCGCTGACCTTGGCACCGAAAGTGGAAGTGTCCTGATAAAATTTGCGGATGACACAAAGTTGGGAGGTATTGCCAATTCAGAAAAGGATCAGGATATCATACAGGAAGATCTGGATGATCTTGTAAATTGGAGCGATAGCAATAGGATGAAATTTAATAGTGAGAAGTGTAAGGTTATGCATTTAGGGATTAATAACAAGAATTTTAGTTATAAGGTGGGGACACATCAGTTGGAAGTAACTGAGGAGGAGAAGGACCTCGGCGTCCTGGTTGATTATAGGATGACTATGAGCCGCCATTGTGACATGGCTGTGAAAAAGGCTAATACGGTCTTGGGATTTATTAGGCGAGGTATTTCCAGTAGGGATAAGGAGGTGTTAGTGCCATTATACAAGGCATTGGTGAGACCCCATTTGGAATACTGTGTGCAGTTCTGGTCTCCCATGTTTAAGAAGGATGAATTCAAACTGGAACAGGTACAAAGAAGGGCCACTAGGATGATCTGAGGAATGGAAAACCTGTCTTATGAAAGGAGACTCAAGGAGCTTGGCTTGTTTACCTTAACCAGAAGAAGGCTGAGGGGGGACATGATTGCTCGCTTTAAATATATTAGAGGGATAAATACCAGGGAGGGAGAGGAATTATTTAAGCTCAATACCAATGTGGACACAAGAACAAATGGATATAAGCTGGCTAGTAGGAAGTTTAGACTTGAGATTAGACGAAGGTTTCTAACCATTAGAGGAGTGAGGTTCTGGAACGGCCTTCCAAGGGAAGTAGTGGGGGCAAAAGATCTATCTGGCTTCAAGATTAAACTAGATGGGTTTATGAAGGGGATGGTTTGATGAGATAACATGATCTTGGTAACTAATTGACCATTCATTACCAGTGGTAAATAGGTCAGTGGAGGGATGATAGGAGTTACTATAGAGAACTTTCTGGGTGTCTGGCTGGTGAGTCTTGCCCACATGCTCAGGCTTTAGCTGATCGCCATATTTGGGGTCGGGAAGGAATTTTCCTCCAGGGTAGATTGGCAGAGGCCCTGGAGGTTTTTCACCTTCCTCTGTAGCATGGGGTACAGATCACAGCTGGAGGATTCTCTGCATCTTGGGGTCTTCCAAGTATTTGAAGGCTTCAATATCTGAGATATAGGTGAGAGGATTATTCTGGGAGGGGTGGGTGAGATTCTATGGCCTGCACTGTGCAGGGGGTCAGACTAGATGATCATAATGGTCCCTTCTGACCTTAAAGTCTATGAGACCCATGCATCTCTGGCCGCAGAGGCTAGCTGGCAGCTGGAGTTGGGGGACAGGGTTTATTTCAGCCACCTGTCGGCCCGTCAAGCCGGGGTGGCTACCCTGTTCTCCCCGAACATGCAGCCCGAGGTCGTGCAGGGTCGCCTGCTACATCTCCGGGTTCAGGTGGACGGGCTGATACTAAATCTTGTCAACATCTACGCCCCGTCATCCATCTCAGACAGGTTCTGCTTCCATCAGCGGGCATCTGCCTTTCTCGGCTCTTTGGATCCTCGCGAGTGCCTGGTTCTGGGCGGGGACTTCAATTGTACTCTTGAGGACTGGGACCGTACGGGGCTTGAGCAGTGCCTGGCCTCCACGGACGTCCTCAGGGAGATAATAGACCATCACTCCCTGGTGGACGTTTGGCGTGACCTCCCCCTGGGCAAGGAAACAGTATTTACCTACGTCCAGGTGGTGGGTCGTTGGTCCTTCCACTCCCGGTTGGACCGCATTTATCTGTCTCGCCATCATCTCTTCCGGGCCCACTCCTCCAGCATTTGGCCGGCCCCGTTCTCGGATCACCATTTAGTGGCCGTGAAGGCCTCTCTTTCTTCGGAGAGGCCGGGGCCGGCCTACTGGCATTTCAACAAGAGCCTGCTGGAGGACGTGGGCTTCGTAGCGTCCTTCCGGGAGTTCTGGCTGGCCTGGCGCGGGTGGCGGTGCGCCTTTCCCTCGGTACGGCAGTGGTGGGATGTGGGGAAGGTGCGCACGCGGCTCTTCTGCCGGGACTACACATGGGGGGCCAGCCGGCGGAGGGATGCGGCCATAGAGCAGTTGGAGCGGGAGGTTTTAGAGCTAGAGAGGCGGCTTGCCACAGGCCCCAAGGATCTGCCCCTCTGCAGAGCGTACCGGGAGAAGCGGGAGGAACTCTGGGCCCTCGAGGACCTTAGAGCCCGGGGTGCCTTTGTTCGTTCTCGTATCCATCTCCTTCGGGAGATAGAAGCGGGAACCTCGATCCATGCCCTGGAGAAAAAGAGGGGGGCTAAAAGACACATCGTCTGCCTTCTGGCAGAGGACGGCACCCCCCTCACGGATCCGGTGGAGATGCGCGAGAGGGCTCGTGCCTTCTACTGTTACCCACCAGCTCTGTGATTCTTGGGGAACCAAAACATGGTCACCTGTCAGCCTTGTGCTCTTGGGGAGTCAGGGAGTGACATTCATGGAAAACCATTCCCCTCCCTCAGGCCTCTGCTAGAATCAAAGACAAAGCAATGAAAAGGCCGGGGAAGACCCACCTAAACTGCTTCAGACAAGGGTGATACAATTAAGGAAACACCCCAGCCTCATTTGCATTAAAGATGGAACAGAGGGACATCTCATTAGCATACAGAATGGAGAGCAGCTCTTCCAAGCCAGGAACCGCACTGAATTATGGGACACTGAAAGCAGAGAAGCACTGCCTGATGGGAAATCCCTGCTCCGGATGCTAAGGAACCTAAGCCTGCTCACACCCAAATTAGTCATTATCAGACCAATTCTAGTAACGATCCTATTGACATCCAAAATACTGACACTGCCTAGTTGCATTGTGAGCTCGTTCAAGGAACATTACCCATAGCCAGGTGTGATCAGTCTCTGTTGTCTCTTCTCTTTCTCTTTGAACTATCCCTATAGAAACTCCTATCCTTGCCCCAAGAAAACTGTTCTGATACCTGGACTTAAACTGCATCAGTTCCATTGAGACTTCTTCATCTCCTGTCTGATCGTGCTGGGGGCTCTGTCCTGCTTCTCTCCTGCCCTCTGGACCCCCGGCTACCATCATCATCTGGGAACCCCGATCAGTGCAAGCTCCGTGGAGTGGTGAGCTCGAGCGCGCTCTCTCTCTCTCTCTCTCTCTCTCTCAGCATAGCCTCCTGACCCTGCCCTGTGTAAACTGCTATATGGTTACCTAACATTTGTCATCAGTTTCAATTTAGATTTAATATTGTAACTTTTTGATATCCACTACTCAGAAATAAATCACTTTCATTGTTAAGCTGGTTGCTTCTCTCTTTCTTTCACTCACTCTTCCTCAAGGGGTGTTGTTTTGGCTTCCCCATTCGCTCTGCAACAACGCTTCTTGTACCCAAGCAAAAGATCCCTGTAGTGCCCAAAATCCTGTGGGGTTTGCTCATTGTGTGGTTTACCAGTGAATGACTGTGCTGTGAAAGTGGGGATAGGGGGTGCTGAACCTGGGGGCTTAAAGTGCTGTTTAATCCAGCCCACGGAGTCCAAAGGCACATGAGGGTACAGTGTGGCATTGCTTTTTAACCCAGCCAGCTGAGTCCAGGGACATATGAGGGGTCAGCTTGTGAGCGCTGAGTACCCAGTCCTCTCAGACGTGCTCTGATTAGTGGGTGTGAGTGTCTGTGTGTGTTAAGGTGGGAAGAACCCCATCCTGAGAACCTAGTTCCTGCAGGAGAGCTCCAGTGGGAGGGGGAATTGGCAGCAGGGAGAATTCAGCTCCATATGAGAGCCCAAGTAAGCACCAACAGCACACTGATAGAATGGTTAACCTTCCCCCAGTCCCATAAGGGTAACCCTGATAAATGAGCATACCCCAGAGTATTGGGCAAATCTGGTAACACTACGCCTCTCTCTTCTCCCCGGATCCGACAGACACAGACGCCCACAGGGTTCTCTGCCCGCGCTGACCGTCAGGAGTTCGTTCCAACCGGGACCGGCTAGAGCTGCCTCTCTCCCTGGCAGAGTTCTTGGAAGCTCTCCGTCTCATGCCCACCAATAAATCCCCAGGCATGGACGGGCTGACCGTGGAGTTCTACTGCGTGTCCTGGGACGTCCTCGGCCCGGACCTTGCTAGCGTCTGGGCCGAGTCCTTGGAGAGCGGGGTCCTCCCTTTATCGTGCAGGCGAGCGGTGCTTGCCTTGCTGCCCGAGAAGGGGGACCTCCGCAATCTGAGGAACTGGCGTCCCGTCTCGCTCCTCAGCACGGACTATAAAATCGTTGCCAAAGCCATCTCCCTAAGGCTAAAG
The DNA here is from genome assembly GCF_049634645.1 of Pelodiscus sinensis. Taxonomy (NCBI): domain Eukaryota; kingdom Metazoa; phylum Chordata; order Testudines; family Trionychidae; genus Pelodiscus; species Pelodiscus sinensis. The sequence continues at coordinate 716,734 of NW_027465873.1, read as the reverse complement.
TCTGTGCTGGCGGACGTGGTTCATCCAGACCAGACCTACACCGTCCCGGGCCGAACCATTTTCAACAACCTCTTTCTGGTCCGGGATCTCTTAGAGCTCGGGTGTAGGGATGGTCTGTCTTTCGCCCTCCTGTCCTTGGATCAGGAGAAGGCGTTCGACCGGATGGACCACGGGTACCTCCTGGACACCCTGTGGGCCTTCGGCTTCAGGCCCCATTTTGTGGGGATTCTCCAGGTGCTGTATGCCTCCGCAGAGTGCTTGGTCAAGCTCAACTGGACCCTGACCGCACCGGTCAGCTTTGGGCAGGGAGTAAGTCAAAGCTGTCCGCTGTCAGGCCAGCTCTACGCTCTGGCTATGGAGCCCTTCCTCCGTCTCCTTCGCAAGAGGTTGACTGGGTTGGTGCTCCGTGAGCTGGAGACGAGACTAATCCTGTCAGCGTATGCCGATGACGTGCTCCTCGTGGTCCAGGACCCGGGAGACTTGGCGCGGGTGGAGGCTTGCCAAGTGGTCTACTCGGCGGCCTCCTCCGCCCGGGTCAACTGAGTCAAGAGCTCTGGCCTGGTTGTAGGGGCCGGCTGGCAGGCGGGCTCCCTCCCACCCGCACTTCAGGCCATCAGGTGGAGCACGGGTCCGCTGCTCTCGGCATTTTTCCTTTCTGCCACGCATCCTTCGCCGCCGGAGAACTGGCAAGGTTTAGGGGCCAGGGTGGTTGGGCGGTTGCAGAGGTGGACGGGATTGCTCCGGTGCCTCTCCCTGCGTGGGAGGGCACTGGTACTTAACCAGTTGGTCCTGTCCATGTTCTGGCACCATCTCAGCACCCTGGTCCCGCCCCCAGGTTTCCTGGCCCATATCCAGCAGCTAATGCTGTGGTTCTTCTGGCCAGGACTGCATTGTGTCTCTTCAGGGGTTCTCCATCTCCCCCTGGAGGAGGGAGGGCAGGCCCTAACATGTTCAGTGCCAGCCCGAGGCATTGTGTCCCGTCCCTGTTTTCTTTTTATTTATCCCAAGTAATTACTTGGTTTCCTGGGCTCAGTGGACCCTCCCCATAGGCTACGCCCACCCACCTCCCTGACTCCAATAGGCACAATATATATATTTAGAGAGGGGGAGGGAGAGGGAGGAGGAGAGAGGGACAGAGATACAGAGAGGGAGAGAGGGATGGAGATACAGAGAGGTACAGGGAGAGAGGGATGGAGATACAGAGGGTATGTCTAGACTACATGGCTCCGTCGACGCTCCGTCTAGACGCGGATCTGTAGGCTGGGGAGGCCTTTGCCGACCGATCCTGTAAACCACATTTCACGAGGCATAAGGGATCGGCCAGCAAAGGCTTCCCTAGCCGACAGATCAGCATCTAGACTGCCGCGCTGTGCCGGATCAGCTGATCGTTGGCACAGCGCGGTGGCCATGTTTACTTTAAGAAAGTGGGGATTATTTAAATCCCCGCTTCATTGACTATCTCGGGTAAACTAGTTTACATGGCTCCGTCGATGGAGCCATGGAGTCTAGACATACAGCGGGAGAGAGAGCTACACACAGAGAGAGCAATAGAGGGAGAGGGAGAGACAGAGACAGACAGAGAAACACACAGAGGGTATGCCGCGTGTAGCTGCGCGGCACGGAGTCCGCACTAGCGGACATTTAAAAATGGCGGCGCCCGGCAATATGCAAATGAAGCCCGGGAAATTCAAATCCCGGGCTTCATTTGCAACTCCGGTTGCCTACATTACCACCCTAGTTCGAACTAGGGTGGTAGTGTAGACATACCCAGAGAGAGATACAGAGAGATAGAGATATACAGAGATTGAGAGAGAGGGAGACAGACAGACAGACAGAGCAAGCGAGAGATAGAGTGAGAGAGAGAGATACAGAGAGAGAGAGATAGACACAGAGGGTATGTCTAGACTACATGGCTCCATCGACAGAGCCATATAAAATAGTTTACTCAGAATAGTCATAGTCAAAGAATAGTCAAAGGATTATTTAAATCCCTGCTTCATTAAAATAAAAATGGCTGCTGCGCTGTGCCGACGATCAGCTGATCTGGCACAGCGCGGCAGTCTAGACGCAGTGCGTTAGACAACGAAAGCCTTTGTCGACCACTCCACGGTAAGGTAAGGCAGAAGGGAAGGGAGAGGAGGAGAGAAATAGGGGAAGGCGTGGGAGAGGAAGGGGCTTGTGCGGAGGGGGAGGGGGAATAGGGGAAAGGGTGTGTGAAGGGGGTTCACTCACCACCACAGCACCACCAGCCATCTGTCCTGGGAATTAGCTCCTTCTGGCCGGCTAGGTGTCTTCCCTTGGGTGGTGTCTCCTCTCTTCCTTCCAGGCCATGACGTCCTCTTCAGGACATTGTCCTCCGGCAGTGCCCACGTCAGTCTCTGAGCTCCCCTTCCAGGGGTTGGTGGTTGTTTCTTCAGCGGGCCTTGCTTCAGGCCTGGCAGTCTGGGGGCTGGCTGGCTTGCTTGCTTGACCTTGACCCCAGCAAGCCTCCTACTCCCCCAGCAGCCAGACTCTCACTGCTCTCCCCCTCCAAGCAGCAGCTCATCCTCTTATATAGCTCCCAGCTGGGCCCTAATCAGCTAACTTGGCCTCAGCTGGGGCTAAACTCCCAGACCCTGCTACTGGCTGGGGTTTGCCTTTAAAGGGCTAGTGCAGGGCAAGCGCCCTGTCACACACCCTCCCCCTTAGGGTACTCTCCTGTCCTCAGCGGGAGATACTTAACGCCCCAATGTCTGCCTTAGCTGGGCCCGCAGGGTATCCCTCTCCTCCTGCAGGCTCTCCACTCTCTGGAGCACCCTACTCCCCTCTTCAAGGGTTTGGACCCCTACTGTGGTCCTCTCCACCCTAGCGAGGGTCTGGGTCCCCCCCCTAAGCCCCGCCTGCTCGACGGTGGGGCCCCCGAATGGTCCTAGGCCTCTTGGCCTCATCCATTCCCTGCCTGGAGGCTTTGGTCCTTGCCACTCCCTCCTTTGGAGTGGGCTGGCCCTCTTTCTCGGCCACTCGGCCCCCTCCCTGGGGGCAGTGCCTTTTAATATGTCCCTCCGCACGGCGATACTCTCGCTCTCCATCGGGGGTGAGAGAGGGGAAAGTGGGGCCCGGGCCTGCCCTCACTCACGGGCCCCAGCCCAGGGCCCTAAGGACTTGGACCGTTTATGGTCCCATCCTGCTGATGGCGCTTTTTGCCAAAACTCGTCAGCCCACCAGCCAGATCCTGGGTCTGCCCTGAGATGCTTCCTCTCCTCCTAGTACCCCCGTGGCCGTTCACCCTGGGACCTGTCCGGTGGTCAGGGGATCGACCGTGCCTGCCCCCGTGTGTGCAGAGGGTGGGGGTCCCTTCTCCCATCCTGCACGCCCCTCCATCTGGCACCCGGGCTCACCTGCCCCCCCACCCGTTGGGTGTAGTCCAAAGAAGAAGGGGTTGTGGGATCCTTCTGCCCGGCGTCGGTCTCCTTTCCCTCCCCATGTCCTGTTTGGAGCAGTGTTTAAATTCCCTGCCGCATCTGGCGCTGGACTCACTGATGTCTTGATGCCACTGGGGGGGGCGGGGCGGAGGAAGGCTCCACCCACCCTGCTGAAGCGGTCTGAGCGCGCCGCAGCTCTGGAGCAGCCGACACAGAGCCGGTGCCCCGTTCTGGGCCCCCTGAACAGGATCGGCACCGTGGGGGGTTCAGTGCGGGACCGTGTCATCCCGTCACACACCTCCCCCCTTAAGTCACATGTTATCCCTTGTCCTTCGCTTTCCTCAGCGTCATATTGCGTCCAAAAGAAATCGGCGTTCTGGTGGTTTGCCCCCGCTCTATGGGCCACTTCGAAAGAGTAGGGTTGCAGGGTTAAGTACCACCTCATCACGCAGGCATTGGAGTCTTTCATCGTCTGCAACCACTGTAGAGGGGCATGATCCGTTACCCTTATATTTTAGGGAGCAGATTCCGGGTGGTATGTCTACACTACAGCACTAATTCGAACGAACTTAGTTCAAATTAACTAATTTGAACTAAGTTAATTCGAATTAGCGCATCTAGACTTAAAAACTAATTCGAATTAGCGTTTTGCTAATTCGAACTAGCGTGTCCACACTGATTGGACGCAGGGGCGCATTTAAGGGCAGCTGAAACCGGTTCCGGCAGGGCATCAGGTCAGTAGTTGCTTTATGTGGCTGCTGTCTGAGGCTATCTGAGGCTCGTGCTTAAAGGGACCCCCCCCGGACAGCCGGTTCTCAGCTTTTTCGCTTGCTTGCCTACCTCGCCGAGGGACAGCAAAGCGTTTTTCTCTGCGCCTGCCTGTGTTGGTGCTTCCCATTGGGGACACCGCCGCAGTTGGCAACATGGAGCCAGAGCTCACCCTGGACATTCTGGTCCAGTTTTTGGACTTGCTGCTGCAAGCCTGCCAGCAATGGCTCAAGGCTGCCTTGGACCACCTGGTGCAAATCAGCCCCCTGCCTCTCCCCCGGGGGTCGTGGAGGAGCGGCAGCAGTGCCTGGACGCCAGCGTGCCCCGCCGCATCTGGCGTCTGGACACCAGCAGCGACTGGTGGGACCGCATCATCCTGGAGTGCGGGGGAGACCAACAGTGGACCCAGAACTTCAGGATGAAGAAGGACACCTTCCTGGAGCGCTGCCAGTGGCTCACCCCTGCTCTGCGGCGACGGGACACTCGCGTGAGGCCCACCATCCCCCTCCAGAAGCAGGTGGCCATCGCCCTCTGGAAGCTCTCCACGCCGGACAGCTACCGATCCATCGGGAACCAGTTCGGCGTGGGGAGATCCACCGTCGGAGCGGTGCTCATGCAGGTACAGCACCCACCAGCCACTGGGCCGGGGGGAGGGGGGCTTCAAGGAGGGGATGGGCCGCCCCAGGGAAATGTGGGGGGAGGAGGTGAAAGTGCCCCGCACCGGAGGGTTTGGTCTGTCCTGACTGTACTACACGCCGCCCGGGCGGGTTGCTTCTGGGAGAGAGGCGTGGGGCAGTGCCAGGGAACAAATACTCCCAGCCACCCAGGCGCCCCAGTGATTCGCAGTTTGCTGTGTCCCTTTGCAGGTGGTCAAGGCCATCAACCGGGTGCTGCTCCGCAGGGTGGTCACCTAGTCCTGTGCCGGATCAGCTGATTGTCGGCACAGCATGGCGGCCATTTTTATTTTAATGAAGCGGGGATTATTTAAATCACTGCTTCATTGACTATGTCGAGTAAACTACTTTACATGGCTCCGTGGACGGAGCCATGTAGTCTAGACGCACCCACAGAGATACAGCGATACACACAGTGACAGAGATACAGCGAGAGACACGGAGACACATCCAAAGAGACACAGACACACAGAGAGACACAGCGAGAGAGACAGAGACAGAGAGACCAAGGGTGTGTCTAGACTGCATCCTTCTGCCTAATCTGCATCCCTCTGCCAGCAGGTCGAAATTGCTAATGAAATGGGGATTTAAATACCCCGCACTTCATTAGCATAAAATGGCCACCGCTTTTTTTTCGGCGCGGAGCTTTGTTGGAGAAAAGCAGCAGTCTAGAGGCTGATCTATCGCTAAAGAAAGCCTTTTCTGATAGATCCTGTATACCTCGTTTTACGAGGCCTAAGGGATCTATCGGAAAAGGCTTTTTTATCGAAAGACCAGACTCTAGACTGCTGCTTTTCTCTGACAAAGCTTCATGCCGAAAAAAAGCGGTGGCCATTTTATGCTAATGAAGCGCAGGATATTTAAATCCCCGTTTCATTAGCAATTTCGACCTGACTAGACTGCACCCTTCTGCCGGCAGAGGGATGCAGATTAGACATACCCATAGAGAGACAGTTCGAATTAGTGCTGTAGTGTAGACATGGTGGCTACGTCTACACTGGCCCCTTTTCCGGAAGGGGCATGTAAATTTCACCAGTCGTCGTAGGGAAATCCGCGGGGGATTTAAATATCCCCCGCGGCATTTAAATAAAAATGTCCGCCGCTTTTTTCCGGCTTTTAAAAAAGCCGGAAAAGAGCGTCTAGACTGGCCCCGATCCTCCGGAAAAAGTGCCCTTTTCTGGAGGGTCTTATTCCTACTTTGAAGTAGGAATAAGACCCTCCGGAAAAGGGCACTTTTTCCGGAGGATCGGGGCCAGTCTAGACGCTCTTTTCCGGCTTTTTTAAAAGCCGGAAAAAAGCGGCGGACATTTTTATTTAAATGCCGCGGGGGATATTTAAATCCCCCGCGGATTTCCCTACGACGACTGGTGAAATTTACATGCCCCTTCCGGAAAAGGGGCCAGTGTAGACGTAGCCACCCTGTCTCTTGCTAACTTAATTCGAATTAACTAATTCAAACTAAGCTAATTCAAATTAGTGCATCTAGACCTAAAAACTAGTTCGAATTAGCGTTTTGCTAATTCGAACTAGCATGTCCACATTGAGTGAACCCTGAACCGAAGTCAAGGCTGGCCGGAACCAGTGCTGGCAGGGCATCAGGTTAGGACTTAGAGCGTGGAGCTGCTGCCTCAGGCTAGCCGAGGGCTGTGCTTAAAGGGACCCGACCCCCACCCCGGACAGACAGTTCTCAGGGTTCCCTGCTTGCTTGTCTAACTCGATGAGGGACAGCAAAGCAGTCCTGTCTTGGAGTGCCCTGAGTGCCTGCACTTGGCACATCACAGCACTCGGCCATCAGTCTGGGGCTAACAGTCTCCCCAGTCTGCCCCTGTCAGCAGACGGTCAGGGCAGTGTGTGTGGGTATGTCTCCTAAGTCTTCAACTGCTAAGACACGAAGTCTCGTCGCAGCGGGCAGCCCAGAAGGCTGAAAGGAGCCCCGAGTGTTTAACGTCCGTGACTTTACTGCTAGGACCGAGGTCCCATCGCAGAGGGTAGCCAAACAGGCTAACAGACGCCCCAGTGTGTAGGAAGAGCTTATTACACCTTAGATTTTAACTGCTAGAACACAAAGTTCCTTCGCAGCGGGCAGCCTGGGAAAGGCTGGAAAGGTGCCCCAACGGATCTTGTCACCTGGGAGTGACACGGATCCAAACGCCCAAGCTTTCCCTATGTCTGTCCTTTTATGACCGGCTGAAGTTCTTTTAAATTGTGCTTGGTTCTATTACAGCAACTGAAGGAGTCAGGTTAAAACTTAAACAGTTACAGGTTTATTAAAGGAACTTATAAATCATATGGTTACAATGGCTATTGCTCTATTTCATAATTATTAGCAAAATATAGATCTTAAAATGGTTACAGGAAAAAGGTAAAGATAGAAAATAGAAATAATGGTACTAAATGACAGCTTAATCTTTAAAGAGCTCTAACACTATGTATATATACTTAAACAAAGGACCACATCTAGGTACAATTTTTACCCCCTTCTGTGCCTCTCGACTCCAGCGTGTCAGGCCAGGGCCTGTCTCTCAATTCCTCGGAAAGACTAATACGAGGTGGGCGTCCCCTCTGGAACCTCGGGAGGTCAAACACCAAACCCGACCAGCAGATAGATGGTAGATTGACACACAAAGCAAGTGTGCTGCTGGACTCATCTTTATACCCCTGGGGGCCCGTATTCTCTTTCTTATCTTAAGAGGCCAAATTTTACTGGTCCGTTTTGTGGTGCCAGTTCTTACAAGCAGGTTACAAGTTAATTTACACTTGTAAGAGAGGAAGATAACTAAATTAGGACTGCCGGATGTTCTTGTTGGGCGGGAGATTCCTTCCCCCATGGACGGGTATGTGTTCGTATCAATATGGGTTAAGTCAAGGGCACGATGTACAGCCTCTTGGTCAACAATTAGTTTGACCACCCTCCTATCTCTGCTTACAGTTGGTCACGGTCACTGAGCCAGCATATCTAAACCTCCTGCTCCAAGGTTTTCAAAGAATATGCTGTTTTCCTGCTCTTATGTGCCCTGCATGGTTTTAAGCAGACAAAGATGGATGTTAAAATGGGGGTTCATGTCTGGCTACATTCCACCCCGATACGACACACTATGTCCTAGGATACAAGATGGCGGTGATACCAGCACCTCTTGCCCACCTTGGGGGAATCTAAAAATGCCCGATGGTCTGATTAAGGGGTTCATAATCGAGGAATTGTCCGGGATCTTTTCCTAGTGCTGCATATCGAATATGCACAGAAGAGATAGCTACATTAACTAGGCGTTTCACAATACACAAGGTTATGCAAAAAATGATTATAACAATTACAATAGTTAAAACAGTGATTAGAATGGAATGCAGGAAAGGAGTTAGGGAAAGTCCTAAATGTTGGGCTAACCAATTTAGCCATGAGATTTCCCCATCTTTAGCTACAGCATGTAGTATTTTAACTGCATCTTTTATAGCAGATACATCTTGTTCAATCTGCCCTGAGTGGTTCACATAGAAACAACAAGATTGATTAATCACAGCACATACTCCTCCTTGTTGGGCTAAAATTGCATCTAAAGCTATTCTATTTTGTAGGGCAAAGCGGGCCACTGATTGGATCTGCTCATTAAGTAGGCCCAGAGCATCTGCAGTGTGGTTGAAAGCTATTTCTAGTTGCCCTGACACATTTACTATGGCTTGTTCAAGTTCAGCTACTCCAAGCCAGGGCAAGAATGCACAGGTAAATCGATGGAAACCTGTGGGACGTCTCACAAGAGGGTTAATAGTAAATTTCCTCTTGTATCGGTGCAAGAAGCTTCCAAGGTTTGTGATACCTGGAGCTGTAATGTGTGGGTGTACCGTTAATCCTCCAGGCACAGCATGTCCCAGAGAGCACCGTCCTGTCCATCCTACTGGCAGGTATTTGTAGGCCTTAGTCCCACAAATGAAAAATAGTCCAGGCTCTTTGTTAAGGATAGGGGAATATGGCCCCTTGTACCATCCCTTTCCTGTGTGTCTCTCCTTTGGGGCATGGTACGCAGCACAATAACTGCTATTAGACACAGAACACTGGAGGGCGAACAGCAGATCTTGTAGGATCTGGTTTGGTGGCAAGAGGTCTGCCTTAGCACACTGGTCAGGCAGCAGGCTACTGCCATTTACCAGTGTAGGGTTGTAAATGTATCCAGTGCTAGGGACTATAAAAAGGGAATTATTGTACCAGGCACTGCTTTCCTGGTACTGGCTGAAATTCAAGGGGATAATGGCAGCATTGCTAATGCCAAACAGGGGTCTGTGACCAAGGGAGACATTAATAACATTTCCCCAGAAATTAAGTGTTCCTTGGTGTGTGTCCTGGTCTGAATAAATATCCCAGGCTCCTAGTTTCTTATTGAAAGTGGCAATGTGGGTACACTGGTGGTCCTCAAAGCTACCTAGCTGAGGTCCACTGCCTTCCTTACTTTCAAAACAAATGGGGTACATTTCTTTAGAGTTTCCAGTTACATATTCTACTGGGTTACTCCATACCGTTCGTCGCCACGTCCAGTGCCATTCCTTTAACCTCCCCCCAGAGTCATTTTGAGGACTGCGGTAGTCGCTGCCATCGAACCACACCGGTCCCCATTGGAAGATGTTGCTTTTGTTCCACCAGTCATTTGGGCTGAGAGGGACAAACTCAATTTCCAGTCCAGTAGAGGAATCCAATAGGGTGCACATCCAGCAATCTGTGGCAGCAGCAACAGAAGCAATGGTTTGAATAGTGGATGTTCTGGTACAGCAGTAGCAGTTGGGATGAAAAGGAGACCTATGGCAAGTAGGAGTGCCACGTCTCGTTTCAATAGTCTATAGCTGATGGTGATTGCAAACATCACGACAGCAAGCAGTATATATATACACACAGTTCATAGTGGCTTTCTGATTCCAAACAGGCATTGGGAGGGATGCATCCGACTGGAGCACTGTTCGGGGCCATTGCCTCAGTTTCCTGTAATAAAACATAAGGTCAGCCGGTCTTGGATACAATCCAAGCCTCAGTAATGGTTATTGGTGTTAGCCCAGCGTCTGCAGTGGTCCAGACTCCTTTTCCCTTATAGGAGTGCAGCACGTGGGTTTGTGTTCCCAAACTGGGGTGTTTAATTACCACTGTGTCGCCAGGTGCATATTTGGAATCTTTAAGTGGTACAGTGGGGTTTGGAAAGATTCTCCCTGTAGGGAAAAATCCTTTGCTGATTGGACTGCCCGTAGGAGTCTGTCGATTGTTTAATCTTTGCACTACAGTATCTAATCTGTTTCCCCATTTGCCATCTGTGGGCCTCAAGTGGGCTTTCAACAGTCCATTCCAGCGTTCGACCATGCCATTAGACTGAGGTCGGTACGGGAGGTGAAAGGTCCATTGGACTCCGTTGCGGAGGGCCCACTCATTTACCAGTTTGTTCTTAAAATGTGAGCCATTGTCAGACTGGATTTCTTGGGGTGTTGGGACAAGGGCTATTAAGCGGTTTAGTCCTATGACTGTAGATAATCTTGTTGCTACTCGAGTCGGGTAAGCAAACCCAATTCCTGAAACAACTTCTACTCCAGTTAAAACATATTTCCACTTTTGCTTACTGGTGGGTAATGGACTAATATAATCTACTTGCCAGGTTGCCCATAGCACTTTCCCATCTCTTAGCCTGGCAAACCGTTGTCCTTCTGTTATATGTTTTCTGAATTCAGCACAGAGGGTGCAAGCTCGTACCAGATCCCTGGCTTGTTGGTGAGTGATAGGCCACCCCCTGGCATGTGCCTGCCGCACCAGCTCATCACTTCCTGTGTGTCTTAAGGTTTCATGCAGCCAAGTATACAGGCGTTCCCAATCCACCTGGGTAGTGAAAATCTGTGCTGCTGTATCTGCTAAGTTATTTAGCTGTACAGCCGGGGTGTTATTCTTTTGGTGAGCTGGCACATGACCTATGCTTAAGGCATGTTGTGTTGCATGCTGGTATATCCATTTCCAATATTCCAGTCCCCAAACAGGTCTTCCCCCTATTTCCCAGTTATTATTCTTCCAGTTAGTTATCTACTGGGTGGCTCCAGCCTATACAGCATAGGAGTCAGTGTAAATGGTACTAGCGCCGGCCTCACAAGCTAGTTTGATTGCTGCCAGCTCTGCAAGCTGAGCTGACCCCTCTATGTTTGCAGTCAGGGGTGCAGCAGATGTGTCTGCTGAGACTGCTGCAGCCTTCCCTATCCATTTCCCTTTCACTAGCTTGGCGCTGCCATCTGTAAACCATACTCCTTCAGGTTGTAATGGGTTAAATGGAGCTGCATCCTTAATAGGAGATGGCTGTGGGGGCAGGTGGTACTCTTCAGGCATTCCCACCTTCCACAGGGATTCTTTAATCATGGTGGGGTTTTGTGCAGTGTCTGCCCCACCCACCCTGTGGTGTAAATAGAGTGCCCATCTCTGAACAGTCATTTTCTGGGCTACTCCCTGTGGCAACTCCTTTCCCTCCAATATAGGCTTAATGATTGGGAGAGGAGTGTGAAGTGTGATTAATGTGTTCACAGATTTGGGCCCTAAACTTCTCTTAGGTCACATAATGTATTCTTTAAAAAAACAAAAACAAAAATAAAAAACCTTTGTTAGGAGTCTGATCTAATGCCCACTGTGGTCAAAAGGAGTCTTCCCATCCACTTCAGTGGGCACTGGATCAGGTCCTAGCTCTTTAGTGCATTACAAGCATACTTTACAGGAAGTTGTCTTTAAAAAAAACCCAGCCTCTCATTTGTTTGGCTCATTTTAGTCTGACTTGCCAAAGTTTTTTTTTCCAAGGTGAAAGCCAATGAACAGGTGTAAATTAGCTTCTTCTGAATCCATTTGGCCTTAATGAAACTCAATCTAATTGCCACTAACTTTAATAGATTTTTTTCACTTGCTAAATGATTTAGTCAATTACATCATTTTATAAAAAGTAAAGGCATCTCTCATAAAGTCAGAATGCCCAGGGCAGCATTATACAATATGGATGCAATAAAAATACAGGGTTTTAAATACTGTACTACTTTTTGTGGAGAGGGGGTAACAAAAGGAAACTGATGTCAAACTTCCCACCTGACCTATAGATTGATCTTTGCTTTATCACACCTCTATTATGATAAAGCGGACACAAAGTACTTCTGAACAGAGGTTATAGAGGGAGCTTGTGTATAAAGGGTCACCTGAAAACTGTGCCCATAATGATAACATTTAATTTACATAACAGCTGAGAGAAATAATGGAAATATATATACACATTTATGTATTCATATTTTATAGATGTGCAGTTTTAGATCCATTATGTGTTGTGCTCCTAGTGCTGCCTATAAAGGTTTCTCAACATTTCTCACTATAAAACCCTATTTTCAGTTGCTTTTAACTTTACCAAATTTTGACCATTAAGTCTGACATTTTCTACATCACGTGCCTTCCTCAGTCTGAAGGGTTTTTTAAATAGCTTCAGCCAATACAATACAGCCATTTCTGAGAACAAGGCTAGCAGATAACATGTTTGGCCCATGTTTAAAAAAAATCTGGAAATCTTTTCTCTAAACAGTTCCAACCTCCTTATATTTTAGAGTAGGGTCTCTCCTTTGTGACAGACAGGCACCTTTTTCTGTCCCTCTGAAAATCTGCCCAAATTTGGTCAAGTTTTAAGACTTTGGAAAAAATGCAGTTTGCATATGTTTGTTAGAGACTTTTTAGAGTTTAACAGCTAAAATCTGAAGTTTCCATCTTCACTGACCATGCTTCATGCAATTAAACTCTAAGTATTCATAGAATCATAGAGCTGGAAGAGGCGGCCATCAAGTCCAGCCCCCTGGAAGGCCATCAAGTCCAGCCCCCTGCCCAAGGCGGGACCAATCCCAACTAAATCAACCCAGCCAGGGCTTTGTCAAGCCGACACTTAAACACCTCTAGGGATGGAGACTCCACTACTTCCCTAGGTAACCCATCCCAGTGCTTCACCACCCTCCTAGGGAAATAGTTTTTCCTAATATCCAACCTGGACCTCTCCCACCACAACTTGAGACCATTGCTCCTTGTTCTGCCATCTGTCACTACTGAGAACAGCCTCTCTCCATCCTCTTTGGAACCTCCCTTCAGGAAGCTGAAGGCTGCTATCAAATCCCCCCCTCACTCTTCGCTTCTGCAGACTAAACAGACCCAATTCCTCAGCCTCTCCTGGTAGGTCATATGCTCCAGCCCCCTGTGACGGACCGGGCCGTGTCTGGGCACAGCTGAGGGCGTCCACTCAGGGCGAATTGCTCAAATTCGGGGCTCCTTACAGCCCCCAGACTGGTGACCTCTCCAAACAGGCCATAAACCAGTCCCACAGAGCGCTTCAGCTGCCTGCCTGAAGCCTCACGAGCAAAACCCCTCCGACACCCCAGCAATATCCGTGCCCCAGGTGGCCCCGAGCCTCATACACAGGTGGGGGGTCCTAGCGCCCAATCCCACCTACCCCGAACCAGCCACAGATCCCTGGTCAACTTACCCTCTGGATCTTACCCACAAACCACGCTGAGCCAATCCTTTAGCATCTAACAACTAAAGGTTTATTACTACAATAAAGAAAAGCATGAGAGTAAGGTTGTTAAAGGATAGTACATTACATGCATCGAATCTCCCAGTTCTCGATGCAGGCTCTAGCAGAGATGTTACAGCTGCTGGTTTAAAAGTCCTTGTTGCGCATCCTAGGATCAGGATGGGTCCACAGTTCTTTCCGGCCCTTCGATCCCTGCACTGCTGCCTCTGGGATGAAGTGCTGAGCTGAGTACCAAGATGGAGTCTACCACATGGCCTCTTTATACCTCCTTCCTGGTCTCCTCTTGGCTGCAGCAGGTCACCTGGCCAGCGGCCTATCCCTGTGTTCCCTGCTGGTAGCCCCTAGGTATGAGTCATCACTCTTGAGGTGTGTCCTTGGCCTATAGAGGGCTATTGTTCCAGAGCTTTGCTCGTTAGCATGTCCATAGGCTGAGCTGCTTTGACCATAGTTCAACCACATATAGAGAAACATTTGGTATCCACACAAAGTACATGCTTATAACGTCACTGTGGCGGGGTAGCCCCGCCCCTCCTGAGAGCCACCGGCGCGCCGCGGAGAGGGGGGGAGGACTCAACCCCCGGGACGGCACAGCCCGGCGCCCGCGGCTTCAGCGCAAGGGAGCCGGCGCCCCGGCCGGGGAACGAGCCGGGGCGGGCGGGGGCGAGAGAAGCCGCCGTGACGCCGCAGGCACGGCGGGGGGGCTCACCCCCCGGAGCGGTACAGACCGCCGAGTGCGGGGCAGGAACGGGGGAGCCGGCACCCCGGCCGGGTGACGAGCCGGGGCCGGCAAATAGCGCCGGAAGGGGACGGGGGCGGGGTGACGTCAGGGGGACGTCACATGACGCCCGACCCTGGGAGGGGCCGCAGGGAGACGAGGGCGCTGACGTCATCTACCTGCGGCCGGCGGCCCATTCAAAAGCAGCCGGGAGCCAGGCAAGGGGGGAGGACACAGAGGAGACGCTTCCCCCGCAAAGACCAGCGAGCGTAAGCGGGTGTTGGAGGCCCTGGGTGGGGGCCGAGGGAACACCCAGGTGAACCGATTGGTTCCGGGGGAAGAAGTGGCCCAGGGCAGGGACGCGGACCCTGAGAGCAGGGGAGTTTAGGGGGCTCGACCCCCCCTGCTAGGTGGGGAGTCTTTCCCTTACCTTAGGGCCCTGGGCTGGGGTCCGGAGCGAGGGCGGGCCCGGACCCCCTTCCCCCAACCGCCGTGGGGCACGCACGGAGCGAGTTGCGTGAAGTGGCAGACGACGCCTTGGATAACTGAGGGGGCAGACCTAAGCCCCTCCGGGGGCCAATCCCCTACAGTCACATACCGACATTATACAATCACATGAATAGCATATATGGAATCAGAAGAAAGTAGGCTTCTATTTGACACCCCCTTTGTGCCACTTCTGGGGCCAACCCCCCCATGGGTGCAGCAGTGATCTGGCTGCTCCCCACAAAATCCAGTAACGTGACACCCCCTAATCATTTTGGTTGACCTCTGCTGGACCCTCTCCAATGCACCCACATCCTTCCTGTAATTGGGGGCCCAGAACTGGACACAGTACTCCAGATGTGGCCTCACCAAAGCCGAGTAAAGAGGAATAATCACATCTCTGGAACGACTGGCAATGCTCCTCTTAATGCAACCTAATATGCCATTAGCCTTCTTGGCTACAAGGGCACACTGTTGACTCATATCCAGCTTCTCATCCACTGTAACCCCCAGGGCCTTTTCTGCAGAACTGCTACTTAGCCATTTGGTCCCCAGCCTGTAACAATGCTTGGGATTCTTCCGTCCCAAGTGCAGGACTCTGCACTTGTCCTTGTTGAACCTCATCAGATTTCTTGTGGCCCAATCCTCCAATTTGTCTAAGTCACTCTGGACTCTATCCCTGCCTCTCCCCCTAGCTTAGTGTCATCCGCAAACTTGCTGAGGGTGCAATCCATCCCCTCATCCAGGTCATTAATAAAGATATTGAACAAAACCGGTCCCAGAACCGAACCTTGGGGCACTCCGCTAGAAACCGACCGCCATCCTGACATCGAGCCGTTGATCACTACCCGCTGGGCCCGGCCTTCTAGCCATCTTTCTATCCATCTTACCGTCCATTTATCCAATCCACATTCCCTTAACTTGCTGGCAACAATATTGTGGGAGACCGTATCAAAAGCCTTGCTAAAGTCAAGGTATATAACATCCACTGACTTCCCCATGTCCACCGAGCCAGTTACCTCATCATAGACGCTAATCAGATTGGTCAGGCACGACTTGCCCTTTGTGAATCCATGCTGACTATTCTTGATCACCTTCCCCTCTTCCAAGTGCTTCAAAATGGATTCCTTGAGGATCCCCTCTATTGCATAAAAAAGCCTCCCCCTGAGCTCACTAGATTTATATACATGGATTTTCTAAAGCTACACCAAACTGTAAGGTCTAAGGTTTTAAACTGTAACTTATTATGATCCTTGTCAATCTTTGCAGTCTGTATAACTCTCAAACTTACTGTAAACTGCAACTTTGTAATCTTTGTAACATGCAGCCACCTTGCTTGTAACTTTCCCTAAGCTTCATTCTCCCCTGAGTGAATGGAGAGAGAGAGTGAGTGTGTTTGAAGCAGGCGTGGAACAATGGAGCACATTTCAATGAGTCATCACAGTATGGGCATGCTCCCTGCTGGAGAAAGGGAAGTCTGGGCATGCTCCCTGATGACAAGGGGAATGAGTCACAGGGGCCATTCAGACACTATATAAAGAGAAGGAGCACATGTGAGACTCTCTCTTTTTCCTTCCACTGATCCTGAGAAGCTCCTCTCCAGTGTCCCTCCTGACCAGCTTCCCCAGCCATGATGAGCAGACAAACCCTCCAAGATTCACATGCCTTGGCTCCTTCTGCAACCCATATGTCTGTGTAAGTGTGTGAGTGCCTGAAGGCAGGAATGAATGGAGGTGTGTGTGTGTGTGTGTGTGTGTGTGTGTGTGAGAGTTATATCTTCTTTAGCTTAAACCTTTGGTGGCTGCTTTCTCCTCTTTAGTTTTATCTAGTGGAAAATAAACCCATACTAGTGTAACCCTGGGTGGTCTCCAGTGAGAATATTTTTGGGGTAACACCCTCCATGATTTTTCCAGGGACTGAGGTAAGACTGACCGGCCTATAGTTCCCTGGATCGTCCTTCTTCCCTTTCTTAAGGATAGGCACTACATTTGCCTTTTCCCAGTCATCCGGGATCTCTCCTGATCTCCACGACTTTTCAAAGATAATAGCCAAAGGCTCCTCAGTGACATTTGACAACTCCCTCAGTGCCCTCGGATGCATTAAGTCCAGACCAATGGATTTATGTACGTTTAGCTTTTCTAAATAGTTCCTAACCTGTTCTTTCCCCACATTGCATCACTTAGCTCATTAGTCTGGGAACTGACCTTGTCCGTGAATACAGAGGCAAAGAAAGCATTGAGTACTTCAGCTTTCCCCACATCATCTGCCACTAGGTTACCTCCTTCATCCAGTAGGGGCCCCACACCCTCTCTGATCACATTCTTCTTGTTAACATGCCTGTAGAAACCTTTCTTGTTATCCTTCACATCCTTAGCCAGTCGCAATTCCACTTGCGCTTTCGCCTCCCTGATAACCCCCCGGCATTCTCGAGCTATACATTTAAACTCCTCCCTGGTTATTTGTCCTAGTTTCCACTTTTTGTAAGCTTCCTTTTTGTGCTTAAATTCACCAAGGATTTCCCCGGTGAGCCAATCCGGTCTTCTACCATATTTGCTTCTCTTGCTACGCATTGGAACGATTTCTTGTTGCGCCTTCAGTAAGGCTTCTTTAAAATACTGCCAGCTGTCCTGGACTCCTTTCCCCTTCATGTTAACATCCCAGGGGATTCTGCCCATCAGGTCTCTGAGGGAGTCAAAATCTGCTTTTTTGAAGTTCCAGGTGTGTATTTTACTACTCTCTTCTTCCTTTGGTCAGGATCCTGAAATCTACCATCTCGTGATCACTGGGGTATTCTATATCCCAGAGTTACAGGGGCTGCTCTGGACTTTCCCTGCAATGACTGTTCACAATGGCTTGAGGCCAGGGTGGGGCTGGACACAGGAGCTAAGGATAAGAGGCCTGTCATTCCTGTGCTCTCTGTGACATCCCTGCTGGTACCCACCCAGGCAGTTTGGGAGGACAGTGGTTGATTCAAATGCAGAGGGAGCAAAGTCTGGACCTAGCGGAGGGAAAGTAGTATACTGAGATAAGGGATCTGGTGGTACCCACTGGGGGGAGTGGGAGAGAGACAGAATGGCTGGGAAAGGAGACTGGGGCAGGGAGCTGGTGAGGAAAATGAGATGGGGATTGGGATTGGCTGAAAAAGGAGACCAGGAGCTTGTTGGGTGGGACTTGCATTGCAGAGGGAGGGGAAACTGATCTGTGAAAAAGCAACTGATACTGGGCAAAGAGACTGGGACAAACAGCCTGGGATGGAAGTGACTAGAAGGACCTGGAAAGACAGTGGATGGAAAAATCCAGGGTGGGAAACTAGGATTAGGAACTAGGTGGGAGACTAGTCCTGCCATGAGTGGAAGGGACTAACTTCACCTCTTGAGGTTTCTTCCAGTTTTATGATTCTAGGATTGGAAGAGAGACACATAGGATGAGGAACAAGAACAGAAGAACTGGAACTGATTGAGCAAAGCATCTGGGGACAAGCTGTGGGACACAAGAACTTGCTGGGCAAGGATACTGGGACTGGATGGGCCAGAGAATTGAGACTCACACAATGAACCTGGTGTGAGACTAGGACTGGCTGGACAAGGAGACTGGGACTTGGGGAGTAGAGACTGGCACTAGATAGTTGAGAAGATGGGGATAAGGACCAGAGGTGGTATAGAGATGGACTGGGACAAGTTGGAGGGGATGTGACAGATGGGAGTCAATCTTAGAATGGCCAGAGTTTGTACTCAGCAGAGCTCACTCCCTTCCAGAGCCCAAAATTAAACTCAAGATTTGAGTGTCTCAGTCCTCTGCTGTCAGCAAATATCTGTGAAACATGCTGGTAAAACATGTCTCTCATCCCCTTCTAGTGCTAGTCTCCATGGAGGATGATAACCTACTATTGCTATCAGCATAGGTGACTGGTACCAGTGGAGAAAGGGGTGCAGAAAGGGCCACCCAGCAGTACAAGGAGGGTGCACCCCATTTAGCAATTAAAATTGTGGTGGGAGCACGGGGTGGGAGTGCACCTCCCGAGTGCTACCACATGTTGCTTATGGCTGTTAGCTACTCCATTAGTTCAAGTGGCAGAGATCTGGGAGGTGGAGCTTGCTGGCAAACTATGTGGTCATGTGCTATTTTTGCTATGGGATCCAATTCACAGAATGTGTGCTGCTCTAGGGATGAATCAGGGTTGTGAAAGAAAGGAGACTGTTGTCTGTAGGACCCCTGCCTCAATTGTAGCTGAAGTTGAAAGACAGCTCTTTCAACTCTTACATGGCCATGGGATAAGAGGGAAGGTCCTTTCTTGGATTGAGAGCTGGTTAAAAGACAGGAAACAAAGGGTAGGAATAAATGGTAAATTTTCAGAATGGAGAGGGGTAACTAGTGGTGTACCCCAAGGGTCAGTCCTGGGACCAATCCTTTTCAACTTATTCATAAATGATCTGGAGAAAGGGGTAAGCAGTGAGGTAGTAAAGTTTGCAGATGATACCAAACTGTTTGGGATAGTCAAAACAGAAGCAGACTGTGAGGGACTCTAAATTTCATTTGCCATTTTGTTACCCAATCACTCAGTTTGGTGAGATCTTTTTAATGTGGATAAGTGTAAAGTAAAGCACATCAGGAAAAATAACCCCAACTATACGTACAGTATGATGGGGGCTAATTTGGCTACGACAAATCAAGAAAGAGATCTTGGAGTTATCGTGGACAGTTCTCTGAAAACGTCCACACAGTGTGCAGCGGCGGTCAAAAAGGCAAATAGGATGCTAGGAATTATTAGGAAAGGGATAGAAAATAAGACCCAGAATATCTTACTGCCCCTGTATAAAACCATGGTACGCCCACATCTTGAATACTGTGTACAGATGTGGTCTCCTCACCTCAAAAAAGATATTTTGGCCTTGGATAGGGTTCAGAAAAGGGCAACTAAAATGATTAGGGGTTTGGAACGGGTCCCATATGAGGAGAGGTTAAAGCAACTGGGACTTTTCAGTTCAGAAAAGAGGAGACTGAGGGGGGATATGATAGAGGTCTATAAAATCATGAGTGGTGTGGGGCCGATAAAGAAAAGTTATTTATTAGTTCCCTAAATAGAAGAACTAGAGGACACCAAATGAAATTAATGGGGAGCAGGTTTAAAACTAATAAAAGAAAGTTCTTCTTCACACAGCGTGTAGTCAACCTGTGGAACTCCTTGCCAGAGGAGGCTGTGAAGGCTAGGACTATAATAGAGTTTAAAGAGAAGCTAGATAATTTCATGGAGGTTATGTCCATAAAAGGCTATTAGCCAGGGGATAAAATGGTGTCCTTGGCCTCTGTTTGTCAGAGGCTGGAGAGGGATGGCATGAGACAAATCGCTTGATCATTGTCTTCGGTCCACCCTCTCTGGGGCACCTGGTGTTGGCCACTGTCGGCAGACAGGACACTGGGCTAGATGGACCTTTGGTCTGACCCAGTACGGCCATTCTTACGTTCTTATGTTCTTATGACAGGTAGTAAAGGAGGCAGGGGATTGCAAGAAGAGAAAGGATGATCTCAGGTTAGGGTGCATGAATGCTGCTCCGGATAAATTAATTCTGTCCCTGTCTCTATCACAGAGACCCTATCTGATGCTGAGTGAGTCAATTAAACAATCCTCTTCACAGGTGGTCACTCACTAATTGTGTGTTCCTCACTTTCTGGGGCATGACTTGAGACCCTGGTGTTGAAGTGCAGAATTGCTACACTTTGAACATATAAAGTGCTATATAAAACCAGGTCCTAGGCATTTCAAATTGGGCACCCAAAAATCAGTGAGCATCTCTCTGCCTCCACTCCTGATCTGAAAACTGGAGATAAAACAAACTCTTCACCTTGCGGGGGTGTTTTGAAGAAAGATAAATGTTTGTGAAGCACTCAGATATTGAATACCATAGACTCCCTGAGAAAATCAGCAATCCTGTCTTCAAAGCTAGATGTGAATGGTGTGCCGTAGCTAAGGCCAAAGGACACATAATAGACAATTAATATGAAACAAAATATTGAATAGCTGCTCATAATTGAGCACCATCCATCCTGTTCACTGAGAGAGGCAGGGGCCCAATGAAAAACTAGTGTATGATCATGCAATTAGAGACTGTCCAATAATGCATACACACATGGAAAGCCACATTAAATTGTTGCATTTCCTAACCTCTGAGTGCTTGACTCCATTAAATTTGCATCATTCTTTTAATAGAAGTTTTGTATGTAATATAGATATAGCCTTACAACACACATTTAGAACATATCCAGTGACACACGACACATATGAATGCATGTTGTTCTAATGTATGCGTGTGCATTGTCCTCTGCACATCTGTGTATGAACAACTAGGGCTGTTCTTTCCTAGTGCTATACTTTAAGGCTGTGTCTAGACTGGCAAGTTTTTCTGTAAAATCAGCCGCTTTTCCGGAAAAACTTGCCAGCTGTCTACACTGGCCACTTGAATTTCCGGAAAAGCACTGACAATCTCATGTAAGATTGTCAGTGCTTTTGCGGAAATACTATGCTGCTCCCATTCGGGCAAAAGTCTTTTTCCGAAAGAATTTTGCGCAAAAGGGCCAGTGTAGACAGCACAGTACTGTTTTCCGCAAAAAAGCCCCGATCGCAAAAATGGCGATCGGGGCTTTTTTGCGGAAAAGCACGTCTAGATTGGCCATGGACGCTTTTCCGCAAAAAGTGCTTTTGCGGAAAAGCGTCCTGCCAATCTAGACGCGCTTTTCCGGAAATGCTTTTAACGGAAAACTTTTCCGTTAAAAGCATTTTCGGAAAATCATGCCAGTGTAGACGTAGCCTAAAGGATCTGGGCTGTAAAGTATGTTAAATAACTTACAAATGATAAGCATAAAACTGGATATCCTGAGGGGGGAAAGTCAATATAAAGCCTGGGTCCAGCTAGGAGGGCAGTAGGTTGTAAAAGTTAATGAGAATAATTGTTGAGAATTCTTGCTTTGGAAAGAACCCTCATGAGGGCAGAACTTTAATTATTTCTGTCTATTAGGGTTAATTTCCTGGTCCTGACCAGAAAACTAGTACCTAATAAATATGGGCAAGTAACACAATGATTTAAGCTGCAGCAAAATAGCCCTTAACTGCAGGGGAAGTTTAATATTTTGGAATCAACCTGATTGCATGCATCCATTGTGTAAATGGTAAGGAAATGAAATAAGCATGTGCCCTATTTTAAGGGGTAAATATTTCAGGGCACTGAAAACCTTACAAAAACTTTCTTCGTGGTTTCACCCTCACTTGATGAGGAGAAATCCAGTTTGTTTAAATATGTTTTCAGGATGTCTAAAATATCAGGGGAAGTAAACACAACTCCAACAGGGAGATTGCAGTGGCGCTAGTGAAATAAATCCACAGATCTGAAATCATTGGGGGTCTTTCAACAGCATATATATGCACACTGACTCAGCTATGCATATAGATGAACAGCAAAAAGAATTAAGGTTCACTAAAAGCCCTTTACAACTAATACTGGAATTAATTTGCAACATAATTCTGGAAATGTGTGTGTATGGGAGTGGATGTGATATGTAGATGCGCATGTATAATGGTGTGTCTTGTATCTATATAAAAACTAGGCAAATGTGTGGGACTCTGAACAAATACTTATGTTGACAATAAACATGCTTACCATTGTGCTATGAAAATATATTTTGGACAATCTGCATCTCATCCACAAGAGAAATCAATCCCTGCTGTTAATGAAATATACCTACATTTTCACACAGCCTTTCCTTTCCAGAGTAATGTGAACTCTGTTAAACTATTCCACTCATCAGTCACACAGAGGGCACTAAAATATCAGCTAGTGCAGGGTTTTGGAAAACTGGCTCTTACTGAAGTTGGGCAGTCAGCAAACTTTTCTTTTTGCACAAAAACGGATTGGCAGAAAATATGCAAATGAGATCGCGACTCATGCAAATGAGTCCCTCATTAGCATATTTTTTGCCGAGAAAACTCGTAGTCTAGACATAGCCTGATCACATGGGTTTCTCGTGCAGAAATGCAAAACGAGGCATTCAGGCTACATCTACACTACATGCTTCTTGCACAAGAAGCCTTTTGCGCAAGAGTTTTTGCACAAGAGCATGTCCACACCTCAAAGCATGGATGCTCTTGCACAAGAAAGCTCTGATGGCCATTCACAGAAACCCCTCTGAAGCATCCACACTTGCCTTTTTGTGCAAGAACTCTTGTGCTAAAGGGAGTTATGCCTCGTAAAAGGAGGTTTACCTACGGCGTTAAAAGCCCGCTGTTCTGCTGTTTTACTCTTGATTTCCTTGCGCAAAAGTGCATTTGAGGTGTGGACGCTCCACGGGTTTTTGTGCAAAAACCTTTCAGTGTAGATGTAGTCCAAAAGCCCTGAAACGAGCTATTGAGGCCCAACTACCTTGCTTACTTGAAGAGTTTTTCAGCAAGGAACCAGTCTTAACACAGAAGGACCCAACGTAGCCAGCCTGGCTTATAAAAGAGACAATTGTAAGAGATACCACTGGGGCTCCCTGCTCCTACACCAGATTACAAGGGGTGTGGAGAAGAGATAAAACCAATGTCCTCAGTTGTTCATCTCTGAGCAAACCATCCAGTTCTAAAGCTTCAGGGGGTAGCCGAGTTAGTCTGTAACTGGAAAAACTTAAAAAAACAACAAATAGTCTAGTAGCACCTTAAAGACTAACAAAACATGTAGATGGTATCATAAGCTTTCATGGGCACAGCCCACTTCTTCAGATGACCAGAGTGCTGGAAGTCCAGTTCAACTGACTCTTCCTCCCAGCCTCACTTGGCTTGCGTGAAATTCCATCTTTACACAGTATTTCTGAAATGCCAGGGCAAACACGCTTAGCTTCTGGTGTGGAAAGTAAGAAGGGGTCTCTGTGTGATTCTGGGGGAGAAAAGCAGCTGTGTGTGTGGTTGGGGGGAGCAGAGGGAAATACTGCATCTGTTAATGACAAATTGGCTAAGAGTAGTAAATACCTCGATACCTTTCGTCACCATGCAATTTTGACAGGTGCTCCGCCCCCTGACGTCACCTACACCCGCCCTCCCCATGACGTCAGGGTGACGTCAGGGCCTGACATCACCTCCGCCCGCCCGCCCCCTGATGACGTCACCTCCGCCCGCCCGCCCCCTGACATCACCAAGCGCCGCCCCCCCATTGATGAGATTACCTATCCCCGCCCTTTATACAGAGCAGGGTTTCAAGATGGCGGGGCCGTCATTTTTCCGGGGTTCGGGGGACCTCCTGTGAAAAGAAAAGAAAAGGGAGCTCTCGGGCGGCCCGTCTCGACCCGCGGGGGCTGAAAGAGGGAATGGCCGGAGGGCGGCCGGAGAGGCCTAGCCATCTGTTAGGCGGAGCCAATAGAACTTTATCTCCGCCCTCGAGGCCGGACCAATAGAAGTTAGAGGGTGTTTTTTATTTTGTTTTTTATTTTATTTTATTGTGTTTTTTATTTTGTATAAAAGCGGGTTAGTTTTAAAACCAAACGACACGGACCTACGGGCGGGCCCCAAAACAGAGCTATGGCCGGCCTAAAGGATTTTGCAGACATTAAGGAAACCGAGCGCTTTTGGGGCGCCCTGAAGGCTACACTGCTGGCTCAAATAAACATTCCTATAGACAGAGTGTCGAAAATGTGGGGCGGTTTGACGCCCGTGAAAAAGAAGAAGAGCTGCGCGGAGGAAAACCCTAGGACATCTACGGCGGACGAAGAGCCGAAAACAGCGGTAAGCGGCTCGGCGGGGGGGTTTTGTAGCAAAAGGCGGACAAAAGCGGTCGCGCGATACTAATGTTATATTTTTATAGGTTAGCGCTCCAAAAGCAGAGAGCACGCACGAGGCGATGATCCCCGAGGAAGAAGAAGACGCCGTGTACGAGGACATGGCCCCCGAAACACGGACCGCTGTAAAAGAAGGAGAAAGCGCAGACACGGCAACGGGTCCCGAGGAAACAGAAAAAGTATACAGGGCCGTGGGTCCCGAGCCAGAGGCCGGAGCGAGCGATAAGGAAAATCACCCGCCGCCGCCGCCGCCGTCCGAGGGGCCGATAAACTCCCCGGATTCGGGGGCAGAGGCAGAAGAGCGAGAGATGGTAAAAGCAAAATTTATTTTATTAAAAAGAAATAAAATACGGCTCTAAACAACAAAAGTTAAATCTCGTGTTTAATAACAGGAAGCCGACGCGGGGTATGACACGGACGACGGGGTGATTGAGGTAAAAGGCTTTATTTTTACGGTAAAACGGGGCTCGCAAAAAAAAAAGATGTAATTTTTGGTGTGTTTGTTTGTAACAGCTGACCTCTTCAGAGGATGACGAGAGCGGGGCTCGGACGGGGGTAGCCGTGATATGCACTTGCTGCTTTTGCGTGAGCACAGAGGAGAAAAAAAAAAGCCACGAAGAAAACAGCCAGGACGAGAGAGAGCTGGTTATGGACGATATTGTTAAAGCCGTGATAGTAAAAGTGTTTTACCATTGTTTGAAAAAGGTGATGTTTGAAACCTGCGCGCCGTGTGCGGAAAAATACCCCGAGCCGTTTAATTTTAACATTTTGTTTTGGAACCGCTCAGAGGAGTTTTACCAACTTAGACGTATCGCTACTAAGTTGGATGTCGCGCGGGTTTTGTACATTATTATGGCCGAAGGGCACAAATGGGATAAGCTAAACGTAACCTCCGAAACGGTAGCACACGTTATTAAAACGCTCAGGGAGGTAGCCGAGAGCGCAGACCCCACGACCTATTTGATAAACCTGTCAAAAAAGGTGATGATAAAGGCGGGCCGCTCGGCACGCAGAAGGATTGGCAAAATTAACCCCGACACTTTTTACGCGTCGCGTCGCGTCGCGGGGTTGAGGGGGTTCAAAAAAAAGTTGTGTTTTGATTAAAGCGTTATGTGTAGGCCGAAGGCTTATGTATTTAATAAAGCAAAAGAAAAATGTTGTATTCACGAGAAACATCCCGACGCCCGTGTGCTTATTAAAGCGAGCGGAGGGGCGGTGCGGGGGTTTAGACATGGCCGCCGGGCTAAAAGCGGTGTATTATTCTCCCGGGGAAGCCGGTAGTTTTGGGGGCGTGACGCCCCTATATCAAGCCGCTAAAAGGCGGCAC
Organism: Pelodiscus sinensis; assembly: GCF_049634645.1. Taxonomy (NCBI): domain Eukaryota; kingdom Metazoa; phylum Chordata; order Testudines; family Trionychidae; genus Pelodiscus; species Pelodiscus sinensis. Next base: position 691,025 of record NW_027465873.1, on the reverse strand, counting down.
GCGGCTTTAAGTAAAAAACAGGTCGCCGACTGGCTCGCGGACCAAGATGCTTACGCTTTACACAAGCCGGCAAGAATTAAGTTTAAAAGAAATAAAACCGTGGTGTCCGACGTGGACGCGCAATGGCAAGCGGATTTGGTCAACATGACGCCCTACGCCGGTCACAACGACGGCCGTAAATATATTTTAACGGCGATAGACATTTTGTCTAAGCACGCCTGGGCGGCGGCGCTAAAAAACAAAACGGGGCCCGAAGTAGCTAAGGCCGCGTGCCTCAAAAATTACAAACAGATAGAGGAAAAGAGTTTTTAAACCGGGCTTTAAAAACTTTACTAAAACAACACGGCGTGCGCCACTTTGTTACCAATAACGAGGTGAAGGCCGGGGTGGTGGAGAGGTTTAACAGGACCCTGAAATCCAAGATGTGGAGGTATTTTACCGCCCGTAACACCTTTCGGTACGTTAACGTGTTGCAGGCCTTTCTAGACGGGTACAACGGGAGTTATCACAGGACCATAAAAAGACGCCCCGTCGACGTGACGCCCGCTAACGCTCTGAGCGTCTGGAAAACAATTTACGGGGATAGTTTTAAAATAAAAACGGCGCCGCCCCTTTTTAAAAAAGGAGATCACGTGAGAATTTCTAAAACAAAGGGGGTGTTTGAAAAGGGCTACGAGCAGACCTTTACGGATGAAATATTTATCGTCACCGACGTCGTATCGCGGGGGCCGAGACCGGCGTACGCGTTAAAAGATTACGGAGAAGAAAAAGTCAGGGGGTCTTTTTATTCCGAAGAATTACAAAAAGTTAACCCTAATCAGGACCGCGTGTATAGGATAGAAAAAATTTTAGCCAAAAAAGGGCGGGGTAAAAACCAGCTTCTTTTAGTAAAATGGAAAGGGTGGCCTGATAAATTTAACAGCTGGGTAAAAGCGGCTCACGCGCTAGACCTTTAAGACGGTTGGGGAAAAAAGATGGCCGAAGGGGGCATTTACGTCACCTTACCCAGCAACGCCTCCGCCGCGGTTTTTCCTCGGAACACCAGCTCCAATTTTACCGTACAGCTGGCCAAGCCTTTAAATTTGAACGGCCGCTGGGAAGTCGCCTTATCCGAAATTCATTATTGTCATTCGTGGAATACCCTGTCTCACGAGACCCTGTTTACGATAGCCTCGGAAAAAGAAATTCACCGTCTTACAATGCAGCCCGGTTATTATTCCTCCGTTCAGCATTTAGTAGAGGGCATGAACGAATCCATCAAGAAGCAGGCCGAGAACCAAACCGCGTGTCTCGTTTACGACCCGGTGACCAGGCGGGTTTGGTTAAAAACCGCCGGGGGCGCGGCTTATTTTTCCGCCGAGGGGGAGCTGGCGGCGCTCTTGGGCGTGATACCGAGCAGGCCTTGCAAGGTGGCGCCGCACCCCGCCGACATTACGGGCGGGTTTAACTCTTTATACGTATACACGGACATCGTGGAACACCAGTTAGTGGGAGACCACTACGTGCCGCTGTTGCGGTGTGTCCCCGCCCAGGGCAGCAATAACGAATTTATTACCCTCGCCTATGACAAGCCGCATTACGTGCCCGTGAGCAAGCAACACGTCGGGACCGTGACCATCGAAATAAAAACGGATCAAAATAAAAACGTTTTATTTAGTTACGGAAAGGTGATCGTTAAACTCCACCTGCGACCCAGGAAAACGGAGGAATGAGGATCGTAAAAAACCACGGGGACCCCGCGGTGTATAGAAACTACTATAAAGCCCAGGCGGGGTATGCCCTGCCGGGGTATCACGGATTACCCGTGATGTACGGGGCCGGTTTAGGCGGAATTTTTCGCGGCCTTTTTAGGAAAGCCGTCCCCCTGCTGCGAAGAGGCTTTGAAATAATTAAGCCCCACATGAAAACCGCCGCCAAAAACATAACCAAGGACGTGGTGAGCCACGTGACCGGCGCCGTCATGAACAAAATCGGGTCCCAGGAAGGTTCGGGGTTAGCGGTGGTGCGGCGCAAAAGAACCGCGACGCGCCTCCCGTTCACGGGGCCCCCCAGGCCCTTTAAAATAAAAAAGGCGTCGGGGAAACGCCGCGCCCCCAGAACTAAAACGTGCGCTAAGACGAAGAAGAGACAGAGCCCCGGGCCCCGCGGTAAAAGGGATATATTTTAAAATGTCTTTTATTCATTGCGGGTCCGAAGAATGTGCCAAATCGGAGCTGGATCTCTTTCAAATAGCCCCCACGCAAACCAGCATCGAGAACAGTTACTACGTGGAGATTCCGCCCCTGTCCGCTTTAACGGTGAACGCCCCCCTAGAATTTTTTATTTCCGGACACGGAGATCATTACTTGGATCTTAACAACACCCTGCTGCACGTGTGTTGTCGGGTGGTAAAAGCAGACGGCACGGATCTGGATGATGACGAGCGGGTGGCGCTGACAAACTACCCCATCGCCGCCCTTTTTAACCAGCTGGACGTTACGCTGGGCGATCGGCTGATCAGCCAGAGCAACAACTGTTACCCTTACAGAGCCATGATAGAGTTGATTTTGAACTACGGCCACGGCGCTCTCAAGACGCAGTTTTCCGCGGGGGGGGGGTTTCAGAAAGACACAATGGGGCTCCTCGAAAACACCGCCCTGGCGGGCGTGCGAAACGAGGGCTTCCAGCGCCGGGCCAAACTAACCAGCAACAGCAGAAAGCTGGATTTGCTGGGGGTTTTACACAGCGATTTGTTTTTTCAAGAAAAGCTTTTGCTAAACGGCGTGGACTTAAAAATTAAACTAACGCGTAGCAAAGACGCGTTTTGCCTCATGAGCGGAAACGCGGCGGAGAATTATAAAGTGCATATTATTTCGGCGGCCCTGTTTGTAAAACGGGTAAAAGTGACGCCGGGGGTTCGCTTGGGGCACGCGGAGGCGCTCATGACCGCCAACGCTAAGTACCCGGTAGACCGCGTGGGCCTAAAGGTGTTTAGCATACCGGCCGGCAGCCGCGTCAGCAACCAGGAAAACCTTTTTTTGGGGCAGCTGCCCAAGCAGCTCGTGATCGGGTTTGTAGATAACGACGCCTTTAGCGGCAGTTACGTTAAAAACCCCTTTAACTTTAAACATTATAACATTAATTTTGTGGCCTTATACGTGGACGGCGAGCAGGTGCCGGCTAAGCCGCTGCAGCCCGATTTTGAGAACGGGAACTGCGTGAGGGAGTACCTGCAGTTGGTGCAGGCGACGGGGAAGCACGGAAAAGACCTAGCGCTTATAATAGACCGCGAAGAGTTTGCCCGGGGTTACACGCTGTTCGCTTTTGACCTGAGCCCGGATCAGGAGGGCGCCGACCATTATTCCCTGATTAAAACCGGCAACCTGAGAGCGGAAATTCGGTTTGCTACGGCGCTGGACTCCACTATTAACATGATAGTGTACGGCGTGTTCGACAACGTGCTGGAAGTGAACCACCAGAGAAACGTCCTGTTTGACTATATGTAACGATGAACACGGGCCAAATAATACGCTTTTTATCGAAGGACCCTTCATTTTTAGATGTTTTTCCTAGCGATAGGCTCCCGGCGGGGCGTGTGGTGGAAAGGCCCGCGGGGCTGATCGTTAACACCCACCCCCATCATTTGCCCGGGGAACACTGGCTGGCCCTTTACTTACCCGGGTGGGGGGAAGGAGAGTTTTTTGATTCCTACGGTTTGCCCCCAAACAGCGGTTTTTTTCCTAAATCTATCATGGCTTTCTTAAACCGGAACGCTAGCCGTACGGTGTTTCAGCAGAGACAGCTACAGGACCCGCTAGCCGTGACCTGCGGATATCTTTGTATATATTTTTTAAAGCAGCGGGCTAGGGGCTTATCTTTTGATCAGATTTTGAAATTGTACTCTAACGATTTACTGGCAAACGAGCGCATGGTGATGCAGTTTTTAAAAGGAAAAGCGTCGCGGGGTCCCAAACCCGTGTCGAACGTGTTTCGGCCCGTTCAGACGTGCTTGTCTTGTCGTGAGTTTAAAGAGGCGCGTTAATAAAGCACTAAAATAAAACCGAATCGTGGTTGAGTTTTTTATTTTACACCTTTAACCAAGCGATTTTCTGCTTTTTATCGGCGGGCCGCTGAGAAGAGACCTCTCCCGACTCTAGCCCCGCTTTAAGGCTGTCTAAATATTCTTTATTGGTAACGTGACTCACGACGGCGGTCGGGGCGTTTAGCTCCGCCAAGGCTTTCATAAAAGCCTTCCAGCCCCTGGGAGCAGCTTTCTTGTTAGCGAAAGAATAAGGACCCGTTACCCCCCTCACTAAGTCGAGCATGTGAGAGCCGACCACGGGCGTCCCCCGGTACACAAAACCCCCGTCGGCGGTCCAAGAGGCGATGTCTTTATGCCGGCCGAGTTTATGTAGCAGCATTTCGGCTTTTTTTTTATAGCGGGGGTTTACCCCCTCCAGCACGTCCCGAACCACAAAGTCCTCGGTTCTGCCGACGGCTTCGAGGGGAGGCTTTTCCTCCGACGCTTCTGTCGGGGGCTCGGGGAGCCAGAGACTTATTTTATTTTTTTCCGCTTCCCCCTGCCTGTTTAACACCAGGTATCTTTGCAAAGCCCTTTCGTAAAGTTTTGCCTTTTCATAGTCGGGGAGGCCGGTTCTTTGAAGAATGTCTTTCATTTCCGCATCCAAACGCTGAGCGGCGGTGGTTCTGATGTTTTCTTCCCCGCCTTTCAGCTGCTCCAACTGGCGGCTAGGCACCAGATACAGTTTTTCAGCGTGCTCCATTCTTTGCTCCTGCCCCGGGGCCGGTGGGGGGTGGGTTTTATCTGCTGGTTAGCAGGCCCGACAGTAGAGGGAGAGCAAAGCTCAGCAAGGGGCCGATAAAGCCTCCCGACTGCTTGACAAGCAGCTTTTTCTTTTTGAGTGACAGGCTTTTATCGCTCAGTTTTTTGATAGCCCGCCGGTTTTTTTTTAGCACGCTTATTTGGCGCGGTTTGAGGGGGACGTTGCCCTTTAAAGTGTTGAGCGCTATTTCGGAGATGGCCGCCACCAGGTCGTCAGAGGCCGCGCAGAGGATAGCTTTTCTTTGCCGCGGCTTGGCTTTTATGAGAAGCCTTAACAGAGCCAGGTTTCTGTGCACGCGCGTGGACATGATCGCGCGGAACCCCGCTCTTTTGTAAAAATGGGGACCCTCAGTACAACTGTCTATTTTTTATTAGCTTTTTTAAACACGTATACGCAGGGCCAGTCGGGGGGAAAAAGCCCGGTTCTTAACCTGTAGGCTTCGGGCGTTGAAGCGTTTAAATCCACCAACAGGTACCCGTAAGGTCTTTTGGTAGCGTCCTCAAAGGCCTCCAAAAAAAATCGCGTTTTACCGGGATACATCTGGCGGGCCAGCGTTGTGATTTGCAGCTTATCGCGGGGGTTTTTAAAAAGAACCATGTACTTGGTATTTAAATTAATCGTTCTGCTTTTTTTTCCCCTGACAAAAAATGTTTTGCACGATGTACATGACGCTCAGGTTTCTGTGGTGTACGTATTTTGTAAAGGCCTTTTCGATTTCGCCGTTTTCAGAAGCAGACTCCATCAGGTCGTCTATAATTACCATATTCGCTTTATTGCTAGGAAACAGCCGTTCATCATTAAAAGTTTCCGGTAACCCCTCCATAAACGTCACCCACGGAAATTTTTGCAGCAGCTCTTTATACAGCGGCTGCCAGCAGCTATAGCACCAGACAATGTTTTCAGGCATGCGCAATAGCAGTTTATCCCCGTTTTCTAACAGCTGCTTTATAAAAAAGGTTTTTCCAGAGTTCGAAGGGCCGCAAAGCAGACAGGAAAAGGGGTGAACGAAGCGAAGCGGGCTTTGCATTATATTTAGTACCCGTACGGCCAGGTTTTGAAATCCTCCTCGAGAACCCTTTTGTCGTAAACGACCTTTTGGGTTTTTTTTTAGAGTTCTTGTTTCTATCAGCCAGTGTTTTTTTACCCTGACTATCCCCGGCTGTCGTACCACGATCTCTTTTGGAGCGCCCCCCGCCGGGTAAGCCCTGACGAGCTCTTTTAAACTTTCAAAATTAATGTTTTTGCTGTTTCCGGCGTTGAGAGTGATACCTTTGACTTTCATGCAGGTGTGTCCGCGGGGCCTAAAACGTACGGGTACAAGCCATCCGGCGGGCACACCTGCATGAAAGTCAAAGGTACGTTCTACAAACCCGATCACGAGCTGCTTGGGCAGCTGCCCCAAAAAAAGGTTTTCCTGGTTGCTGACGCGGCTGCCGGCCGGTATGCTAAACACCTTTAGGCCCACGCGGTCTACCGGGTACTTAGCGTTGGCGGTCATGAGCGCCTCCGCGTGCCCCAAGCGAACCCCCGGCGTCACTTTTACCCGTTTTACAAACAGGGCCGCCGAAATAATATGCACTTTATAATTCTCCGCCGCGTTTCCGCTCATGAGGCAAAACGCGTCTTTGCTACGCGTTAGTTTAATTTTTAAGTCCACGCCGTTTAGCAAAAGCTTTTCTTGAAAAAACAAATCGCTGTGTAAAACCCCCAGCAAATCCAGCTTTCTGCTGTTGCTGGTTAGTTTGGCCCGGCGCTGGAAGCCCTCGTTTCGCACGCCCGCCAGGGCGGTGTTTTCGAGGAGCCCCATTGTGTCTTTCTGAAACCCCCCCCCCGCGGAAAACTGCGTCTTGAGAGCGCCGTGGCCGTAGTTCAAAATCAACTCTATCATGGCTCTGTAAGGGTAACAGTTGTTGCTCTGGCTGATCAGCCGATCGCCCAGCGTAACGTCCAGCTGGTTAAAAAGGGCGGCGATGGGGTAGTTTGTCAGCGCCACCCGCTCGTCATCATCCAGATCCGTGCCGTCTGCTTTTACCACCCGACAACACACGTGCAGCAGGGTGTTGTTAAGATCCAAGTAATGATCTCCGTGTCCGGAAATAAAAAATTCTAGGGGGGCGTTCACCGTTAAAGCGGACAGGGGCGGAATCTCCACGTAGTAACTGTTCTCGATGCTGGTTTGCGTGGGGGCTATTTGAAAGAGATCCAGCTCCGATTTGGCACATTCTTCGGACCCGCAATGAATAAAAGACATTTTAAAATATATCCCTTTTACCGCGGGGCCCGGGGCTCTGTCTCTTCTTCGTCTTAGCGCACGTTTTAGTTCTGGGGGCGCGGCGTTTCCCCGACGCCTTTTTTATTTTAAAGGGCCTGGGGGGCCCCGTGAACGGGAGGCGCGTCGCGGTTCTTTTGCGCCGCACCACCGCTAACCCCGAACCTTCCTGGGACCCGATTTTGTTCATGACGGCGCCGGTCACGTGGCTCACCACGTCCTTGGTTATGTTTTTGGCGGCGGTTTTCATGTGGGGCTTAATTATTTCAAAGCCTCTTCGCAGCAGGGGGACGGCTTTCCTAAAAAGGCCGCGAAAAATTCCGCCTAAACCGGCCCCGTACATCACGGGTAATCCGTGATACCCCGGCAGGGCATACCCCGCCTGGGCTTTATAGTAGTTTCTATACACCGCGGGGTCCCCGTGGTTTTTTACGATCCTCATTCCTCCGTTTTCCTGGGTCGCAGGTGGAGTTTAACGATCACCTTTCCGTAACTAAATAAAACGTTTTTATTTTGATCCGTTTTTATTTCGATGGTCACGGTCCCGACGTGTTGCTTGCTCACGGGCACGTAATGCGGCTTGTCATAGGCGAGGGTAATAAATTCGTTATTGCTGCCCTGGGCGGGGACACACCGCAACAGCGGCACGTAGTGGTCTCCCACTAACTGGTGTTCCACGATGTCCGTGTATACGTATAAAGAGTTAAACCCGCCCGTAATGTCGGCGGGGTGCGGCGCCACCTTGCAAGGCCTGCTCGGTATCACGCCCAAGAGCGCCGCCAGCTCCCCCTCGGCGGAAAAATAAGCCGCGCCCCCGGCGGTTTTTAACCAAACCCGCCTGGTCACCGGGTCGTAAACGAGACACGCGGTTTGGTTCTCGGCCTGCTTCTTGATGGATTCGTTCATGCCCTCTACTAAATGCTGAACGGAGGAATAATAACCGGGCTGCATTGTAAGACGGTGAATTTCTTTTTCCGAGGCTATCGTAAACAGGGTCTCGTGAGACAGGGTATTCCACGAATGACAATAATGAATTTCGGATAAGGCGACTTCCCAGCGGCCGTTCAAATTTAAAGGCTTGGCCAGCTGTACGGTAAAATTGGAGCTGGTGTTCCGAGGAAAAACCGCGGCGGAGGCGTTGCTGGGTAAGGTGACGTAAATGCCCCCTTCGGCCATCTTTTTTCCCCAACCGTCTTAAAGGTCTAGCGCGTGAGCCGCTTTTACCCAGCTGTTAAATTTATCAGGCCACCCTTTCCATTTTACTAAAAGAAGCTGGTTTTTACCCCGCCCTTTTTTGGCTAAAATTTTTTCTATCCTATACACGCGGTCCTGATTAGGGTTAACTTTTTGTAATTCTTCGGAATAAAAAGACCCCCTGACTTTTTCTTCTCCGTAATCTTTTAACGCGTACGCCGGTCTCGGCCCCCGCGATACGACGTCGGTGACGATAAATATTTCATCCGTAAAGGTCTGCTCGTAGCCCTTTTCAAACACCCCCTTTGTTTTAGAAATTCTCACGTGATCTCCTTTTTTAAAAAGGGGCGGCGCCGTTTTTATTTTAAAACTATCCCCGTAAATTGTTTTCCAGACGCTCAGAGCGTTAGCGGGCGTCACGTCGACGGGGCGTCTTTTTATGGTCCTGTGATAACTCCCGTTGTACCCGTCTAGAAAGGCCTGCAACACGTTAACGTACCGAAAGGTGTTACGGGCGGTAAAATACCTCCACATCTTGGATTTCAGGGTCCTGTTAAACCTCTCCACCACCCCGGCCTTCACCTCGTTATTGGTAACAAAGTGGCGCACGCCGTGTTGTTTTAGTAAAGTTTTTAAAGCCCGGTTTAAAAACTCTTTTCCTCTATCTGTTTGTAATTTTTGAGGCACGCGGCCTTAGCTACTTCGGGCCCCGTTTTGTTTTTTAGCGCCGCCGCCCAGGCGTGCTTAGACAAAATGTCTATCGCCGTTAAAATATATTTACGGCCGTCGTTGTGACCGGCGTAGGGCGTCATGTTGACCAAATCCGCTTGCCATTGCGCGTCCACGTCGGACACCACGGTTTTATTTCTTTTAAACTTAATTCTTGCCGGCTTGTGTAAAGCGTAAGCATCTTGGTCCGCGAGCCAGTCGGCGACCTGTTTTTTACTTAAAGCCGCGTGCCGCCTTTTAGCGGCTTGATATAGGGGCGTCACGCCCCCAAAACTACCGGCTTCCCCGGGAGAATAATACACCGCTTTTAGCCCGGCGGCCATGTCTAAACCCCCGCACCGCCCCTCCGCTCGCTTTAATAAGCACACGGGCGTCGGGATGTTTCTCGTGAATACAACATTTTTCTTTTGCTTTATTAAATACATAAGCCTTCGGCCTACACATAACGCTTTAATCAAAACACAACTTTTTTTTGAACCCCCTCAACCCCGCGACGCGACGCGACGCGTAAAAAGTGTCGGGGTTAATTTTGCCAATCCTTCTGCGTGCCGAGCGGCCCGCCTTTATCATCACCTTTTTTGACAGGTTTATCAAATAGGTCGTGGGGTCTGCGCTCTCGGCTACCTCCCTGAGCGTTTTAATAACGTGTGCTACCGTTTCGGAGGTTACGTTTAGCTTATCCCATTTGTGCCCTTCGGCCATAATAATGTACAAAACCCGCGCGACATCCAACTTAGTAGCGATACGTCTAAGTTGGTAAAACTCCTCTGAGCGGTTCCAAAACAAAATGTTAAAATTAAACGGCTCGGGGTATTTTTCCGCACACGGCGCGCAGGTTTCAAACATCACCTTTTTCAAACAATGGTAAAACACTTTTACTATCACGGCTTTAACAATATCGTCCATAACCAGCTCTCTCTCGTCCTGGCTGTTTTCTTCGTGGCTTTTTTTTTTCTCCTCTGTGCTCACGCAAAAGCAGCAAGTGCATATCACGGCTACCCCCGTCCGAGCCCCGCTCTCGTCATCCTCTGAAGAGGTCAGCTGTTACAAACAAACACACCAAAAATTACATCTTTTTTTTTTGCGAGCCCCGTTTTACCGTAAAAATAAAGCCTTTTACCTCAATCACCCCGTCGTCCGTGTCATACCCCGCGTCGGCTTCCTGTTATTAAACACGAGATTTAACTTTTGTTGTTTAGAGCCGTATTTTATTTCTTTTTAATAAAATAAATTTTGCTTTTACCATCTCTCGCTCTTCTGCCTCTGCCCCCGAATCCGGGGAGTTTATCGGCCCCTCGGACGGCGGCGGCGGCGGCGGGTGATTTTCCTTATCGCTCGCTCCGGCCTCTGGCTCGGGACCCACGGCCCTGTATACTTTTTCTGTTTCCTCGGGACCCGTTGCCGTGTCTGCGCTTTCTCCTTCTTTTACAGCGGTCCGTGTTTCGGGGGCCATGTCCTCGTACACGGCGTCTTCTTCTTCCTCGGGGATCATCGCCTCGTGCGTGCTCTCTGCTTTTGGAGCGCTAACCTATAAAAATATAACATTAGTATCGCGCGACCGCTTTTGTCCGCCTTTTGCTACAAAACCCCCCCGCCGAGCCGCTTACCGCTGTTTTCGGCTCTTCGTCCGCCGTAGATGTCCTAGGGTTTTCCTCCGCGCAGCTCTTCTTCTTTTTCACGGGCGTCAAACCGCCCCACATTTTCGACACTCTGTCTATAGGAATGTTTATTTGAGCCAGCAGTGTAGCCTTCAGGGCGCCCCAAAAGCGCTCGGTTTCCTTAATGTCTGCAAAATCCTTTAGGCCGGCCATAGCTCTGTTTTGGGGCCCGCCCGTAGGTCCGTGTCGTTTGGTTTTAAAACTAACCCGCTTTTATACAAAATAAAAAACACAATAAAATAAAATAAAAAACAAAATAAAAAACACCCTCTAACTTCTATTGGTCCGGCCTCGAGGGCGGAGATAAAGTTCTATTGGCTCCGCCTAACAGATGGCTAGGCCTCTCCGGCCGCCCTCCGGCCATTCCCTCTTTCAGCCCCCGCGGGTCGAGACGGGCCGCCCGAGAGCTCCCTTTTCTTTTCTTTTCACAGGAGGTCCCCCGAACCCCGGAAAAATGACGGCCCCGCCATCTTGAAACCCTGCTCTGTATAAAGGGCGGGGATAGGTAATCTCATCAATGGGGGGGCGGCGCTTGGTGATGTCAGGGGGCGGGCGGGCGGAGGTGACGTCATCAGGGGGCGGGCGGGCGGAGGTGATGTCAGGCCCTGACGTCACCCTGACGTCATGGGGAGGGCGGGTGTAGGTGACGTCAGGGGGCGGAGCACCTGTCAAAATTGCATGGTGACGAAAGGTATCGAGGTATTTACTACTCTTAGCCAATTTGTCATTAACAGATGCAGTATTTCCCTCTGCTCCCCCCAACCACACACACAGCTGCTTTTCTCCCCCAGAATCACACAGAGACCCCTTCTTACTTTCCACACCAGAAGCTAAGCGTGTTTGCCCTGGCATTTCAGAAATACTGTGTAAAGATGGAATTTCACGCAAGCCAAGTGAGGCTGGGAGGAAGAGTCAGTTGAACTGGACTTCCAGCACTCTGGTCATCTGAAGAAGTGGGCTGTGCCCATGAAAGCTTATGATACCATCTACATGTTTTGTTAGTCTTTAAGGTGCTACTAGACTATTTGTTGTTTTTTTAAGTTTTTCCAGTTACAGACTAACTCGGCTACCCCCTGAAGCTTTAGAACTGGATGGTTTGCTCAGAGATGAACAACTGAGGACATTGGTTTTATCTCTTCTCCACACCCCTTGTAATCTGGTGTAGGAGCAGGGAGCCCCAGTGGTATCTCTTACAATTGTCTCTTTTATAAGCCAGGCTGGCTACGTTGGGTCCTTCTGTGTTAAGACTGGTTCCTTGCTGAAAAACTCTTCAAGTAAGCAAGGTAGTTGGGCCTCAATAGCTCGTTTCAGGGCTTTTGGACTACATCTACACTGAAAGGTTTTTGCACAAAAACCCGTGGAGCGTCCACACCTCAAATGCACTTTTGCGCAAGGAAATCAAGAGTAAAACAGCAGAACAGCGGGCTTTTAACGCCGTAGGTAAACCTCCTTTTACGAGGCATAACTCCCTTTAGCACAAGAGTTCTTGCACAAAAAGGCAAGTGTGGATGCTTCAGAGGGGTTTCTGTGAATGGCCATCAGAGCTTTCTTGTGCAAGAGCATCCATGCTTTGAGGTGTGGACATGCTCTTGTGCAAAAACTCTTGCGCAAAAGGCTTCTTGTGCAAGAAGCATGTAGTGTAGATGTAGCCTGAATGCCTCGTTTTGCATTTCTGCACGAGAAACCCATGTGATCAGGCTATGTCTAGACTACGAGTTTTCTCGGCAAAAAATATGCTAATGAGGGACTCATTTGCATGAGTCGCGATCTCATTTGCATATTTTCTGCCAATCCGTTTTTGTGCAAAAAGAAAAGTTTGCTGACTGCCCAACTTCAGTAAGAGCCAGTTTTCCAAAACCCTGCACTAGCTGATATTTTAGTGCCCTCTGTGTGACTGATGAGTGGAATAGTTTAACAGAGTTCACATTACTCTGGAAAGGAAAGGCTGTGTGAAAATGTAGGTATATTTCATTAACAGCAGGGATTGATTTCTCTTGTGGATGAGATGCAGATTGTCCAAAATATATTTTCATAGCACAATGGTAAGCATGTTTATTGTCAACATAAGTATTTGTTCAGAGTCCCACACATTTGCCTAGTTTTTATATAGATACAAGACACACCATTATACATGCGCATCTACATATCACATCCACTCCCATACACACACATTTCCAGAATTATGTTGCAAATTAATTCCAGTATTAGTTGTAAAGGGCTTTTAGTGAACCTTAATTCTTTTTGCTGTTCATCTATATGCATAGCTGAGTCAGTGTGCATATATATGCTGTTGAAAGACCCCCAATGATTTCAGATCTGTGGATTTATTTCACTAGCGCCACTGCAATCTCCCTGTTGGAGTTGTGTTTACTTCCCCTGATATTTTAGACATCCTGAAAACATATTTAAACAAACTGGATTTCTCCTCATCAAGTGAGGGTGAAACCACGAAGAAAGTTTTTGTAAGGTTTTCAGTGCCCTGAAATATTTACCCCTTAAAATAGGGCACATGCTTATTTCATTTCCTTACCATTTACACAATGGATGCATGCAATCAGGTTGATTCCAAAATATTAAACTTCCCCTGCAGTTAAGGGCTATTTTGCTGCAGCTTAAATCATTGTGTTACTTGCCCATATTTATTAGGTACTAGTTTTCTGGTCAGGACCAGGAAATTAACCCTAATAGACAGAAATAATTAAAGTTCTGCCCTCATGAGGGTTCTTTCCAAAGCAAGAATTCTCAACAATTATTCTCATTAACTTTTACAACCTACTGCCCTCCTAGCTGGACCCAGGCTTTATATTGACTTTCCCCCCTCAGGATATCCAGTTTTATGCTTATCATTTGTAAGTTATTTAACATACTTTACAGCCCAGATCCTTTAGGCTACGTCTACACTGGCATGATTTTCCGAAAATGCTTTTAACGGAAAAGTTTTCCGTTAAAAGCATTTCCGGAAAAGCGCGTCTAGATTGGCAGGACGCTTTTCCGCAAAAGCACTTTTTGCGGAAAAGCGTCCATGGCCAATCTAGACGTGCTTTTCCGCAAAAAAGCCCCGATCGCCATTTTTGCGATCGGGGCTTTTTTGCGGAAAACAGTACTGTGCTGTCTACACTGGCCCTTTTGCGCAAAATTCTTTCGGAAAAAGACTTTTGCCCGAATGGGAGCAGCATAGTATTTCCGCAAAAGCACTGACAATCTTACATGAGATTGTCAGTGCTTTTCCGGAAATTCAAGTGGCCAGTGTAGACAGCTGGCAAGTTTTTCCGGAAAAGCGGCTGATTTTACAGAAAAACTTGCCAGTCTAGACACAGCCTTAAAGTATAGCACTAGGAAAGAACAGCCCTAGTTGTTCATACACAGATGTGCAGAGGACAATGCACACGCATACATTAGAACAACATGCATTCATATGTGTCGTGTGTCACTGGATATGTTCTAAATGTGTGTTGTAAGGCTATATCTATATTACATACAAAACTTCTATTAAAAGAATGATGCAAATTTAATGGAGTCAAGCACTCAGAGGTTAGGAAATGCAACAATTTAATGTGGCTTTCCATGTGTGTATGCATTATTGGACAGTCTCTAATTGCATGATCATACACTAGTTTTTCATTGGGCCCCTGCCTCTCTCAGTGAACAGGATGGATGGTGCTCAATTATGAGCAGCTATTCAATATTTTGTTTCATATTAATTGTCTATTATGTGTCCTTTGGCCTTAGCTACGGCACACCATTCACATCTAGCTTTGAAGACAGGATTGCTGATTTTCTCAGGGAGTCTATGGTATTCAATATCTGAGTGCTTCACAAACATTTATCTTTCTTCAAAACACCCCCGCAAGGTGAAGAGTTTGTTTTATCTCCAGTTTTCAGATCAGGAGTGGAGGCAGAGAGATGCTCACTGATTTTTGGGTGCCCAATTTGAAATGCCTAGGACCTGGTTTTATATAGCACTTTATATGTTCAAAGTGTAGCAATTCTGCACTTCAACACCAGGGTCTCAAGTCATGCCCCAGAAAGTGAGGAACACACAATTAGTGAGTGACCACCTGTGAAGAGGATTGTTTAATTGACTCACTCAGCATCAGATAGGGTCTCTGTGATAGAGACAGGGACAGAATTAATTTATCCGGAGCAGCATTCATGCACCCTAACCTGAGATCATCCTTTCTCTTCTTGCAATCCCCTGCCTCCTTTACTACCTGTCATAAGAACATAAGAACGTAAGAATGGCCGTACTGGGTCAGACCAAAGGTCCATCTAGCCCAGTGTCCTGTCTGCCGACAGTGGCCAACACCAGGTGCCCCAGAGAGGGTGGACCGAAGACAATGATCAAGCGATTTGTCTCATGCCATCCCTCTCCAGCCTCTGACAAACAGAGGCCAAGGACACCATTTTATCCCCTGGCTAATAGCCTTTTATGGACATAACCTCCATGAAATTATCTAGCTTCTCTTTAAACTCTATTATAGTCCTAGCCTTCACAGCCTCCTCTGGCAAGGAGTTCCACAGGTTGACTACACGCTGTGTGAAGAAGAACTTTCTTTTATTAGTTTTAAACCTGCTCCCCATTAATTTCATTTGGTGTCCTCTAGTTCTTCTATTTAGGGAACTAATAAATAACTTTTCTTTATCGGCCCCACACCACTCATGATTTTATAGACCTCTATCATATCCCCCCTCAGTCTCCTCTTTTCTGAACTGAAAAGTCCCAGTTGCTTTAACCTCTCCTCATATGGGACCCGTTCCAAACCCCTAATCATTTTAGTTGCCCTTTTCTGAACCCTATCCAAGGCCAAAATATCTTTTTTGAGGTGAGGAGACCACATCTGTACACAGTATTCAAGATGTGGGCGTACCATGGTTTTATACAGGGGCAGTAAGATATTCTGGGTCTTATTTTCTATCCCTTTCCTAATAATTCCTAGCATCCTATTTGCCTTTTTGACCGCCGCTGCACACTGTGTGGACGTTTTCAGAGAACTGTCCACGATAACTCCAAGATCTCTTTCTTGATTTGTCGTAGCCAAATTAGCCCCCATCATACTGTACGTATAGTTGGGGTTATTTTTCCTGATGTGCTTTACTTTACACTTATCCACATTAAAAAGATCTCACCAAACTGAGTGATTGGGTAACAAAATGGCAAATGAAATTTAGAGTCCCTCACAGTCTGCTTCTGTTTTGACTATCCCAAACAGTTTGGTATCATCTGCAAACTTTACTACCTCACTGCTTACCCCTTTCTCCAGATCATTTATGAATAAGTTGAAAAGGATTGGTCCCAGGACTGACCCTTGGGGTACACCACTAGTTACCCCTCTCCATTCTGAAAATTTACCATTTATTCCTACCCTTTGTTTCCTGTCTTTTAACCAGCTCTCAATCCAAGAAAGGACCTTCCCTCTTATCCCATGGCCATGTAAGAGTTGAAAGAGCTGTCTTTCAACTTCAGCTACAATTGAGGCAGGGGTCCTACAGACAACAGTCTCCTTTCTTTCACAACCCTGATTCATCCCTAGAGCAGCACACATTCTGTGAATTGGATCCCATAGCAAAAATAGCACATGACCACATAGTTTGCCAGCAAGCTCCACCTCCCAGATCTCTGCCACTTGAACTAATGGAGTAGCTAACAGCCATAAGCAACATGTGGTAGCACTCGGGAGGTGCACTCCCACCCCGTGCTCCCACCACAATTTTAATTGCTAAATGGGGTGCACCCTCCTTGTACTGCTGGGTGGCCCTTTCTGCACCCCTTTCTCCACTGGTACCAGTCACCTATGCTGATAGCAATAGTAGGTTATCATCCTCCATGGAGACTAGCACTAGAAGGGGATGAGAGACATGTTTTACCAGCATGTTTCACAGATATTTGCTGACAGCAGAGGACTGAGACACTCAAATCTTGAGTTTAATTTTGGGCTCTGGAAGGGAGTGAGCTCTGCTGAGTACAAACTCTGGCCATTCTAAGATTGACTCCCATCTGTCACATCCCCTCCAACTTGTCCCAGTCCATCTCTATACCACCTCTGGTCCTTATCCCCATCTTCTCAACTATCTAGTGCCAGTCTCTACTCCCCAAGTCCCAGTCTCCTTGTCCAGCCAGTCCTAGTCTCACACCAGGTTCATTGTGTGAGTCTCAATTCTCTGGCCCATCCAGTCCCAGTATCCTTGCCCAGCAAGTTCTTGTGTCCCACAGCTTGTCCCCAGATGCTTTGCTCAATCAGTTCCAGTTCTTCTGTTCTTGTTCCTCATCCTATGTGTCTCTCTTCCAATCCTAGAATCATAAAACTGGAAGAAACCTCAAGAGGTGAAGTTAGTCCCTTCCACTCATGGCAGGACTAGTCTCCCACCTAGTTCCTAATCCTAGTTTCCCACCCTGGATTTTTCCATCCACTGTCTTTCCAGGTCCTTCTAGTCACTTCCATCCCAGGCTGTTTGTCCCAGTCTCTTTGCCCAGTATCAGTTGCTTTTTCACAGATCAGTTTCCCCTCCCTCTGCAATGCAAGTCCCACCCAACAAGCTCCTGGTCTCCTTTTTCAGCCAATCCCAATCCCCATCTCATTTTCCTCACCAGCTCCCTGCCCCAGTCTCCTTTCCCAGCCATTCTGTCTCTCTCCCACTCCCCCCAGTGGGTACCACCAGATCCCTTATCTCAGTATACTACTTTCCCTCCGCTAGGTCCAGACTTTGCTCCCTCTGCATTTGAATCAACCACTGTCCTCCCAAACTGCCTGGGTGGGTACCAGCAGGGATGTCACAGAGAGCACAGGAATGACAGGCCTCTTATCCTTAGCTCCTGTGTCCAGCCCCACCCTGGCCTCAAGCCATTGTGAACAGTCATTGCAGGGAAAGTCCAGAGCAGCCCCTGTAACTCTGGGATATAGAATACCCCAGTGATCACGAGATGGTAGATTTCAGGATCCTGACCAAAGGAAGAAGAGAGTAGTAAAATACACACCTGGAACTTCAAAAAAGCAGATTTTGACTCCCTCAGAGACCTGATGGGCAGAATCCCCTGGGATGTTAACATGAAGGGGAAAGGAGTCCAGGACAGCTGGCAGTATTTTAAAGAAGCCTTACTGAAGGCGCAACAAGAAATCGTTCCAATGCGTAGCAAGAGAAGCAAATATGGTAGAAGACCGGATTGGCTCACCGGGGAAATCCTTGGTGAATTTAAGCACAAAAAGGAAGCTTACAAAAAGTGGAAACTAGGACAAATAACCAGGGAGGAGTTTAAATGTATAGCTCGAGAATGCCGGGGGGTTATCAGGGAGGCGAAAGCGCAAGTGGAATTGCGACTGGCTAAGGATGTGAAGGATAACAAGAAAGGTTTCTACAGGCATGTTAACAAGAAGAATGTGATCAGAGAGGGTGTGGGGCCCCTACTGGATGAAGGAGGTAACCTAGTGGCAGATGATGTGGGGAAAGCTGAAGTACTCAATGCTTTCTTTGCCTCTGTATTCACGGACAAGGTCAGTTCCCAGACTAATGAGCTAAGTGATGCAATGTGGGGAAAGAACAGGTTAGGAACTATTTAGAAAAGCTAAACGTACATAAATCCATTGGTCTGGACTTAATGCATCCGAGGGCACTGAGGGAGTTGTCAAATGTCACTGAGGAGCCTTTGGCTATTATCTTTGAAAAGTCGTGGAGATCAGGAGAGATCCCGGATGACTGGGAAAAGGCAAATGTAGTGCCTATCCTTAAGAAAGGGAAGAAGGACGATCCAGGGAACTATAGGCCGGTCAGTCTTACCTCAGTCCCTGGAAAAATCATGGAGGGTGTTACCCCAAAAATATTCTCACTGGAGACCACCCAGGGTTACACTAGTATGGGTTTATTTTCCACTAGATAAAACTAAAGAGGAGAAAGCAGCCACCAAAGGTTTAAGCTAAAGAAGATATAACTCTCACACACACACACACACACACACACACACACACCTCCATTCATTCCTGCCTTCAGGCACTCACACACTTACACAGACATATGGGTTGCAGAAGGAGCCAAGGCATGTGAATCTTGGAGGGTTTGTCTGCTCATCATGGCTGGGGAAGCTGGTCAGGAGGGACACTGGAGAGGAGCTTCTCAGGATCAGTGGAAGGAAAAAGAGAGAGTCTCACATGTGCTCCTTCTCTTTATATAGTGTCTGAATGGCCCCTGTGACTCATTCCCCTTGTCATCAGGGAGCATGCCCAGACTTCCCTTTCTCCAGCAGGGAGCATGCCCATACTGTGATGACTCATTGAAATGTGCTCCATTGTTCCACGCCTGCTTCAAACACACTCACTCTCTCTCTCCATTCACTCAGGGGAGAATGAAGCTTAGGGAAAGTTACAAGCAAGGTGGCTACATGTTACAAAGATTACAAAGTTGCAGTTTACAGTAAGTTTGAGAGTTATACAGACTGCAAAGATTGACAAGGATCATAATAAGTTACAGTTTAAAACCTTAGACCTTACAGTTTGGTGTAGCTTTAGAAAATCCATGTATATAAATCTAGTGAGCTCAGGGGGAGGCTTTTTTATGCAATAGAGGGGATCCTCAAGGAATCCATTTTGAAGCACTTGGAAGAGGGGAAGGTGATCAAGAATAGTCAGCATGGATTCACAAAGGGCAAGTCGTGCCTGACCAATCTGATTAGCGTCTATGATGAGGTAACTGGCTCGGTGGACATGGGGAAGTCAGTGGATGTTATATACCTTGACTTTAGCAAGGCTTTTGATACGGTCTCCCACAATATTGTTGCCAGCAAGTTAAGGGAATGTGGATTGGATAAATGGACGGTAAGATGGATAGAAAGATGGCTAGAAGGCCGGGCCCAGCGGGTAGTGATCAACGGCTCGATGTCAGGATGGCGGTCGGTTTCTAGCGGAGTGCCCCAAGGTTCGGTTCTGGGACCGGTTTTGTTCAATATCTTTATTAATGACCTGGATGAGGGGATGGATTGCACCCTCAGCAAGTTTGCGGATGACACTAAGCTAGGGGGAGAGGCAGGGATAGAGTCCAGAGTGACTTAGACAAATTGGAGGATTGGGCCACAAGAAATCTGATGAGGTTCAACAAGGACAAGTGCAGAGTCCTGCACTTGGGACGGAAGAATCCCAAGCATTGTTACAGGCTGGGGACCAAATGGCTAAGTAGCAGTTCTGCAGAAAAGGCCCTGGGGGTTACAGTGGATGAGAAGCTGGATATGAGTCAACAGTGTGCCCTTGTAGCCAAGAAGGCTAATGGCATATTAGGTTGCATTAAGAGGAGCATTGCCAGTCGTTCCAGAGATGTGATTATTCCTCTTTACTCGGCTTTGGTGAGGCCACATCTGGAGTACTGTGTCCAGTTCTGGGCCCCCAATTACAGGAAGGATGTGGGTGCATTGGAGAGGGTCCAGCAGAGGTCAACCAAAATGATTAGGGGGTGTCACGTTACTGGATTTTGTGGGGAGCAGCCAGATCACTGCTGCACCCATGGGGGGGTTGGCCCCAGAAGTGGCACAAAGGGGGGCCATGTGAGGTGTCAAATAGAAGCCTACTTTCTTCTGATTCCATATATGCTATTCATGTGATTGTATAATGTCGGTATGTGACTGTAGGGGATTGGCCCCCGGAGGGGCTTAGGTCTGCCCCCTCAGTTATCCAAGGCGTCGTCTGCCACTTCACGCAACTCGCTCCGTGCGTGCCCCACGGCGGTTGGGGGAAGGGGGTCCGGGCCCGCCCTCGCTCCGGACCCCAGCCCAGGGCCCTAAGGTAAGGGAAAGACTCCCCACCTAGCAGGGGGGGTCGAGCCCCCTAAACTCCCCTGCTCTCAGGGTCCGCGTCCCTGCCCTGGGCCACTTCTTCCCCCGGAACCAATCGGTTCACCTGGGTGTTCCCTCGGCCCCCACCCAGGGCCTCCAACACCCGCTTACGCTCGCTGGTCTTTGCGGGGGAAGCGTCTCCTCTGTGTCCTCCCCCCTTGCCTGGCTCCCGGCTGCTTTTGAATGGGCCGCCGGCCGCAGGTAGATGACGTCAGCGCCCTCGTCTCCCTGCGGCCCCTCCCAGGGTCGGGCGTCATGTGACGTCCCCCTGACGTCACCCCGCCCCCGTCCCCTTCCGGCGCTATTTGCCGGCCCCGGCTCGTCACCCGGCCGGGGTGCCGGCTCCCCCGTTCCTGCCCCGCACTCGGCGGTCTGTACCGCTCCGGGGGGTGAGCCCCCCCGCCGTGCCTGCGGCGTCACGGCGGCTTCTCTCGCCCCCGCCCGCCCCGGCTCGTTCCCCGGCCGGGGCGCCGGCTCCCTTGCGCTGAAGCCGCGGGCGCCGGGCTGTGCCGTCCCGGGGGTTGAGTCCTCCCCCCCTCTCCGCGGCGCGCCGGTGGCTCTCAGGAGGGGCGGGGCTACCCCGCCACAGTGACGTTATAAGCATGTACTTTGTGTGGATACCAAATGTTTCTCTATATGTGGTTGAACTATGGTCAAAGCAGCTCAGCCTATGGACATGCTAACGAGCAAAGCTCTGGAACAATAGCCCTCTATAGGCCAAGGACACACCTCAAGAGTGATGACTCATACCTAGGGGCTACCAGCAGGGAACACAGGGATAGGCCGCTGGCCAGGTGACCTGCTGCAGCCAAGAGGAGACCAGGAAGGAGGTATAAAGAGGCCATGTGGTAGACTCCATCTTGGTACTCAGCTCAGCACTTCATCCCAGAGGCAGCAGTGCAGGGATCGAAGGGCCGGAAAGAACTGTGGACCCATCCTGATCCTAGGATGCGCAACAAGGACTTTTAAACCAGCAGCTGTAACATCTCTGCTAGAGCCTGCATCGAGAACTGGGAGATTCGATGCATGTAATGTACTATCCTTTAACAACCTTACTCTCATGCTTTTCTTTATTGTAGTAATAAACCTTTAGTTGTTAGATGCTAAAGGATTGGCTCAGCGTGGTTTGTGGGTAAGATCCAGAGGGTAAGTTGACCAGGGATCTGTGGCTGGTTCGGGGTAGGTGGGATTGGGCGCTAGGACCCCCCACCTGTGTATGAGGCTCGGGGCCACCTGGGGCACGGATATTGCTGGGGTGTCGGAGGGGTTTTGCTCGTGAGGCTTCAGGCAGGCAGCTGAAGCGCTCTGTGGGACTGGTTTATGGCCTGTTTGGAGAGGTCACCAGTCTGGGGGCTGTAAGGAGCCCCGAATTTGAGCAATTCGCCCTGAGTGGACGCCCTCAGCTGTGCCCAGACACGGCCCGGTCCGTCACAGGGGGCTGGAGCATATGACCTACCAGGAGAGGCTGAGGAATTGGGTCTGTTTAGTCTGCAGAAGCGAAGAGTGAGGGGGGGATTTGATAGCAGCCTTCAGCTTCCTGAAGGGAGGTTCCAAAGAGGATGGAGAGAGGCTGTTCTCAGTAGTGACAGATGGCAGAACAAGGAGCAATGGTCTCAAGTTGTGGTGGGAGAGGTCCAGGTTGGATATTAGGAAAAACTATTTCCCTAGGAGGGTGGTGAAGCACTGGGATGGGTTACCTAGGGAAGTAGTGGAGTCTCCATCCCTAGAGGTGTTTAAGTGTCGGCTTGACAAAGCCCTGGCTGGGTTGATTTAGTTGGGATTGGTCCCGCCTTGGGCAGGGGGCTGGACTTGATGGCCTTCCAGGGGGCTGGACTTGATGGCCGCCTCTTCCAGCTCTATGATTCTATGAATACTTAGAGTTTAATTGCATGAAGCATGGTCAGTGAAGATGGAAACTTCAGATTTTAGCTGTTAAACTCTAAAAAGTCTCTAACAAACATATGCAAACTGCATTTTTTCCAAAGTCTTAAAACTTGACCAAATTTGGGCAGATTTTCAGAGGGACAGAAAAAGGTGCCTGTCTGTCACAAAGGAGAGACCCTACTCTAAAATATAAGGAGGTTGGAACTGTTTAGAGAAAAGATTTCCAGATTTTTTTAAACATGGGCCAAACATGTTATCTGCTAGCCTTGTTCTCAGAAATGGCTGTATTGTATTGGCTGAAGCTATTTAAAAAACCCTTCAGACTGAGGAAGGCACGTGATGTAGAAAATGTCAGACTTAATGGTCAAAATTTGGTAAAGTTAAAAGCAACTGAAAATAGGGTTTTATAGTGAGAAATGTTGAGAAACCTTTATAGGCAGCACTAGGAGCACAACACATAATGGATCTAAAACTGCACATCTATAAAATATGAATACATAAATGTGTATATATATTTCCATTATTTCTCTCAGCTGTTATGTAAATTAAATGTTATCATTATGGGCACAGTTTTCAGGTGACCCTTTATACACAAGCTCCCTCTATAACCTCTGTTCAGAAGTACTTTGTGTCCGCTTTATCATAATAGAGGTGTGATAAAGCAAAGATCAATCTATAGGTCAGGTGGGAAGTTTGACATCAGTTTCCTTTTGTTACCCCCTCTCCACAAAAAGTAGTACAGTATTTAAAACCCTGTATTTTTATTGCATCCATATTGTATAATGCTGCCCTGGGCATTCTGACTTTATGAGAGATGCCTTTACTTTTTATAAAATGATGTAATTGACTAAATCATTTAGAAAGTGAAAAAAATCTATTAAAGTTAGTGGCAATTAGATTGAGTTTCATTAAGGCCAAATGGATTCAGAAGAAGCTAATTTACACCTGTTCATTGGCTTTCACCTTGGAAAAAAAAACTTTGGCAAGTCAGACTAAAATGAGCCAAACAAATGAGAGGCTGGGTTTTTTTTAAAGACAACTTCCTGTAAAGTATGCTTGTAATGCACTAAAGAGCTAGGACCTGATCCAGTGCCCACTGAAGTGGATGGGAAGACTCCTTTTGACCACAGTGGGCATTAGATCAGACTCCTAACAAAGGTTTTTTATTTTTGTTTTTGTTTTTTTAAAGAATACATTATGTGACCTAAGAGAAGTTTAGGGCCCAAATCTGTGAACACATTAATCATGGCTCATGTGAGCTGTCCCAGTGAAGGCTGTGGGATGACTGACTCACATGCTTAAGTATTTGCACTGTGGGGCTCTTAATATTTTCATGGAAATTTTGAGTGGGCGTGTGCGTGTTGGTACTAGTACTGTAAACACTACCTTACGAAATAATTTGACTCACTCAAGCAACTATTCCCATTGGCTGCGTCTACACTGGCATGATTTCCCGCAAATGCTTTTAACGGAAAAGTTTTCCCGTTAAAAGCATTTGCGGAAAAGAGCGTCTAGATTGGCACGGACGCTTTTGCTCAAAAGCACTTTTTGCGGAAAAGCGTCCGTGCCAATCTAGACACGGTTTTGCTCAAGAAAGCCCCAATTGCCATTTTAGCCATTGGGGCTTTTTTGCGCAAAACAGTTCTTCCTTGTCTACACTGGCCCTCTTGAGCAAGTATTCTTGCGCAAGAGGGCTTTTTCCCGAGCGGGAGCGTGAAAATATTTGCGCAAGAAGGACTGATTTTGTACATTACGAAGTCAGTGCTCTTGCACAAATTCAAGCGGCCAGTGTAGACAGCTGGCAAGTTTTTGCGCAAAAGCAAGTGCTTTTGCGCAAACTCTTGCCAGTCTAGATGCACTCATTGTGTTTAGCAAGTAAGAACTATTCACATGAGCAAAAAACAAGAAGTAAATAATGATTATTCCTTAAGCAGGCTGGAGTTGCTTCTGTCTTCCAAGTAGAAATGTTCAAGTAATTTTCCTCTTCTCAAAATATATGGCTGGATGTCTAGTTATTAATGGATTTTTATTATAGATTTGTTTTGTCACACAGCTGGGAATAACTTAAAAAGTTAAGTGGATCAAACAGATGGTCATTTCTGTTTGATATCTCAAATGACTGACAAAAATAGTGCTATATTTATGTATTACATTAGGCCCAAATTTAATGGGAAATCACACGGGTCTGTGATACTGGGCCCCACTGTAAGATCAGGGTCTTAATCAGGAAAAATGAGCAAATTAATCAAATGGCTTTAAAAAGCTAGAAATAGCAAAAACATTGTAATACTGATGGAGTGAATTCATGATCCTACTGAAATCAGTGGGAGTTTAGCCACTGAATTCAATAGAGCCTGTTTTTCATCATTGGATTCTTGCAAAGATTGTGACCTTGCAAAGACCTACAAATGTGCTTAACTTTATACATATTAGAAGTCCCACAGAACTCAAGTGCAATGACTGTTCACATGTGTAAAATTAAGCAAGTATAGAATAAAGACCTGTGTAGTCATTCAGCTTCAACAGGAACATTAGCGACAGAATGGTCTAGTTGTCAGAATACTGAGAACCAGGAGAACTAGACTCTCCTCTCATAACAGCTGCCGTCAGACTGTATGACCTTGAGAAAAAAGTGTCAGTTTCATAATGGGGATATTACCCATCTTTGTAAAGTGCTACATGAAACACAGGGTAGGTAACTCTTAGCACACTCCAGCAAGCTCTACACGGACCAGTTAGTGCACAGCATGGGGGTGCACTTTAGAATTCACATCCCACACCATGCAGACAAGCCCTAAGATGAAAGGCACTGCAGGTATCTGTTGATTGAAATAAGGGGGAAAGTTTCTATTCACTTCAGTTATATCTGATCAGACATATAAAATAATATAATGGATTTTTAGAACAATGGGTCCATACTCTTAGAATTCTCTAGGTGCCACTACAATATAAATTATTACCTTAAATACAAACCAATTGTCATATGAGAGAGGCCTAATTCTGATAAAAAATCACTCCTGTAAGAGTCTTTACTAACACAATTTTATCACAAGGGTTGCAGAATAAATCCTAAGGAAGAGGGGTTGTTGACTGAGGACTTCTTGTCAGCGCAGAGATTTCTAATTCTAGGAAGCTTGATTTTTAACATCTAATGCTTTGGAGTAGTAATGAAATACTCACAATAAACCACTTCTGGTTTCTTCCTTCAGATCACCCAGTTAAAGATTGAAAACAATCCCTTTGCTAAAGGATTTAGAGGTAGTGACGATATGGAGCTACACAGAATGTCAAGAATACAAAGGTAAAATCTTTATACATGCAATGTGAAAATATTTATTGCCATTGCAGCAATTTGCCTCATACACATTACTTTAGTTTATATCAAATTCAGCCCTCAATTCCACAAGCATTTATGTGTATGCTTAACTTGGTGAAAAAAACCCCATCAAGACTGAATATAGAAAAGGAGAAGAAGTGACTTGATCACAGGGAGAAGATTTCTAATATCAGGGTTCTTTAATCTAGTAGGCAAAGCAGAACAGGAGCAAATGGCTGGAAGCTGAAGCCAGACAAATTCAGACTAGAAATAAAGTGCAAATTTTACCCAGGAAGATAATTAACCACTGGAACAACTTAAATAGGGACATGATGGATTGTGATGGAGATTGGATGCCTGGCTAAAAGAGCTGCTTTAACTCAACCACAAGCAATTGGACTAGATGCAGGAATCACTGGCTCTTTGGCCTGTGTTATTCAGGTCAAACTTCTGTGGTGTTCAACACACTAGCCACATGTGGCTACTTGGCCGGTTGAGTGTGGCTAGCGGGCTTGAACAATGTGGCTATTTGGCTGGTTGAGTGTGTCTAGTTCGCTATAGCACAGAACTGGTTGGACACCACAGGGATGATCACAATGGTTCCTTTCAGCCTTAAAATTTAAGATTCTATGAACCTCATTCATTCCATTGCACTCAGAACTCTCATGTGTAAAGTTTCTCACATGTGCAAGCACTAGTAGGGTCAGGGCTTTTAACGGCTATGTAAATTATACAGCTAGGGAACCAATAATGTTGCAAACACTTATACATGTGCTTAATCTTACTCAACTGGACAAACTTCCTCATAGGTGCAAGGGTTTGTAGGCTCATGTGCAACAGAGCCAAACATTAAAAAAACACCGTATTATCTTCTGAATCCACCTTTGTGATAAGCAGACTGTGTCCTGCGATCTCTTATCATATAACCTTTCTTTTAGTACAGTGAAAAATGAAATAGCTTTTCCTTACTTACTCCTACCTCCTTTTAAAACTGACA
Organism: Pelodiscus sinensis; assembly: GCF_049634645.1. NCBI lineage: Eukaryota > Metazoa > Chordata > Testudines > Trionychidae > Pelodiscus > Pelodiscus sinensis. The sequence continues at coordinate 664,347 of NW_027465873.1, read as the reverse complement.
AGTTTTTGCTGTTCAGTTACCCTATAACCTTGGTGAATGAAGTCTTGAAATTGTACATTCGTTAATATTTTTTCCTGGGGGTGAAACACTATAAAGACTATTAGAAAAACTTCAAGCCAGATAGAAGTCATGGCACATAGCCATGCTGAGCTGGTGTTAAAGTGAGTCAATAGTTTTATGCAAACCACCTGTGGTTGTGGTGGTTTTAGTGAAAAGAAACTCTTGGAAATACAAGCAGTGGGAACTGGAGTAGTTGAAAGGGTTAAGATACACAGTGCCAACTCTACAGAATATTTTCTGATACTTCGTTTGCTTCCTAAATAACTTACCATATGGCAGAGGATATAGAAAAGAGAAGGGTGGAATAAGATTGTTGTTTTGAAATGAAGAATTATTCATGACCATTTCCTAAAGGACACTATAAGAGAGGAGTGACCTGATTTTTCTGGTTTGTGTGTGTATGTGTAAAACAGTTTTCAAAATTCATTGGTCAGATGCATAACTGAGATAAATAGATATAGCTTCACTGACTTCAATGGAGTTGCATCCATTTCTGCCAGCTGAGAGCATAGCAATAACAAGTTAACCGTGGATCGCTGTTCCCGGCCAATGGGAGCTGTGGGAAGGGGTATGGACCAGGACAACATTTCCCTCAGCTCCCATTGGCCAGGAATGGCAATCTGCGGCCAACGGGAGCTTCAACCGGTCATACCTGCGGAGGCACAGGTAAATAAAGCACTGTCAGTCTGCCAGGGACTAACCCTTGTGAGCCATGTCTAGCTTACTGCCCACCCCTGGTATAGACTGATCTTTAGTGTTGCTACTTATTATAAAAAGGAGCTGAAAATATGTAAAAATAGGCCACTAGAAATCAGTGACCTAAGATCCTCCTAGGTTAATGATCATCTCACTGGGTAATGTAGCCATGGATACAATTACTTTCTCACACTGAAGGAAAGGCAGTGCTATCTTCTTCTAGTTAGAGCTCAGTTCTGTTTTGTTTTAAATACTTGTCTGTGGTTATTGCAGAAGGGCATTTAATATACAGAAGATCCAGTAGAACCAAAACACAGTTTGCAAAGCCATGATGAAGCACAGGACAAACAGGGACCATCAGCTGCTTCTGGATTCCTGGTTCTCTGGCAGGGTCTCTGCTGGCACTAGTCACCATATTACAGAAGGTTGGAATCCTAAGGAATCATACCCCAGCTGAGGATCTACCTCAGCACAGAACTTCCTGCCCCAGAAATGTCCCCCAGTACCAAGGTGGGAAGGCAGAAGGTGCAGTGACACTAAATAAGGGGACTTCTCAGCTCCCCAGCATCTTTGAACTACCAGAGTGGCAGAAAGAGGACCAAAAGGGGAGAATCCAGTCCATTGGGTTTAACACTTCTGAAGTTGGTCTGAGTTTTGACATTCAGATCAGTGGGAGCAGGACAGGCAAAACACCATCACTGTGAGCATTTATCTCTCTTCCTTGTGGGCACCCTTAGAAAGGAGTATAAAGCAGTCCTCTGTCTTGAATTACCCTGTCTCTGCCGGGGTGACCTCTTCAGTCAGGTGAAACATGTTGGCAGTGCCACTGTTATGTGTGATCTGTGCAGCCAATATTATCCTTTCCATGGTAAACAATGTAGGACGGGAATCTGAAAACCATTGCAGTCTTTAGGGACCTGGAGACTTACAGGGTGTCCTGGATACCAGGAGAGGAATGGGGGCTGATGGAGATGCAGAGTGGCAGAATGTATGTGTGTAGGGGGATGCTACATTCCAAAGCCAGCAATGGGCCTAGGTCCATGGGAATATGCAGCAGGATCTCTGTAGATCTCAGGCTCTTCGTAGAGAGCTTCTCCCTCTGATTCTGGACTCTCCAAAGGGCTCCCGACCACACACCATGGGAAAAGCTCAGCTTACCACACTTTCCCATTCTTTTATGCTCCACAGCTGTCTGTATTCTGTTGAGCCCCCATCTACAGTGGGGACTGGGGGTCTATAGCAGAATCATGCTACTTTGAGTAGCATTAATATCCAAGGTCATTTGGTGCAAATTCACCATTTGGGGAAAGGAATACACTTTTATCCTGGTACTCCCCCCTCCTCCCTGGACATGCACATTTTTCTAGCCAGTCTATCAGCCACATGGATGTTTTAGATGATAGGGAGCTGTCAGCTGTGTAGAACATGTGTGTGTATGAGTTTGTGAGAACAAACTGCCTTCCTCTCTGCATGGCACCTCCATTGGTTTGGTCTCCTCCACATACGCAGTAGAAGTCAGCACATAGGCCTGTCCAAGTAAAAGACTTCAGCTGGGTGATTGAGCCAACACCTTTCAGCAGCTGGTAACTCATCTGCAAAGAACAGACTAGGTCTGTAGTGAGATCCAAATTCACAGGCCTCGGATACAGATGTGCCTTTCTCTCCATTAGCAACAGGACTATTCATGGTCATGTCAGTTGCATATATACTTTAGGAGTAAATACCTTGTGAGATCAAATCTGTTACTTTCATAGTAAGAAAAGGAAAGAGAGTGCATGTATGTATATGCACACTCACACACATATATGATTTCCTTGTTTGCCTGCTGCATAATGCTGAAATTCAAAACCTGTTCAAGTGAAAATATGTCATTTTACTGCTTGGACCTCCCACAGTGGTCTTGGGTGCACATTTTGCCCTAGATCTCCCTGTCAGCGCCAATGAGATTTCAGCTTGGAGATCGAGTGTAGAATGTTCTGCAGCGATCCACAGCAGATTAAATTAAAGCAGAGGCCTGTACTGCACATTACAGAGTAGAAGTTTGACCTTAAACATCTCCATGCATGAGCTAGTAGAGGTGTATTAATACACAATATCTACTGGGTGGTTTTGGTGGGGGAGGGCATGGCATAGAGAGTTCAGATTTTTGTATCTGCAGCTGATAGAATAGAGGGTGGGAAGAGAATTTGAGAGTTCAGGGCTGAAGCAGAGTAAAAATTCTTTTAAGGCCCCTCATTTTGAGTCTTTTGCTGAGCACCAACAGCTCATGTTGACTTCAAGTGCTTCTGAAAATCAAGTCCTAATTGCCATTCAAACCACTTCCATTGCTTTTAGTTTTACATTTGGGAAGCTCTTGTTTGGAGAAAAGATTATCTGAAAGCAATGATTTAAAGGGGTATCACTGGCCTTTATAATGTGTGACAAAGATCTAGAATGGGGCATATAACAAACAAAAACCCAACCCCACAATAGAAAATGCTTGGCATTACATAGGTTTCCTCTAATGGAGATAAAAGGGACATATTTTGCTTTCATTAGTGTAAATCCAGAGTAACTGCATTGGTTTCAAAGCTACACCTGGATATATGTTGGTGTAACCAAAAGCAGAATCTGGTTCAACATCTATCATGGCTGTGTCTAGATTTTACCTTTCGGCTACGTCTGCACTGGCATGATTTTCCGGAAATGCTTTTAACGGAAAAGTTTTCCGTTAAAAGCATTTTCGGAAAAGCGCGTCTAGATTGGCAGGACGCTTTTCCGCAAAAGCACTTTTTGCAGAAAAGCATCCGTGGCCAATCTAGACGCACTTTTCCGCAAAAAAACCCCGATCGCCATTTTCGCGATCGGGGCTTTTTTTCAGAAAACAAATCTGAGCTGTCTACAGCTCAAAAAAGACTTTTGCCCGAACGGGAGCAGCATAGTATTTCCACAAAAGCACTGACAATCTTACATGAGATCGTCAGTGCTTTTGCAGAAATTCAAGTGGCCAGTGTAGACAGCTGGCAAGTTTTTCCGCAAAAGCAGATGATTTTGCGGAAAAACTTGCCAGTCTAGACACAGCCTTCTAGAACAGTTTACAGAACTAAATGGGGAGATGTCCCTTGGTTTGTGAGGAATGAGGATCAATATGGATCAAAAGGTAGTGCCATGAGTCCAAACTGGCACAGCTGAGACATGCACATCAGTGTGTGTTCTGATGAGATTTTGGGGTGAATCTGTGGAGTCACCAACAAGTGTCTGCTCAGGATGGCATGCTAACACCAAATCTGCTTGCTAGGTCTAATACAAGTTACTACCATTGCAATTCTATTTGCATTTTCATTTCTCATGCTCTGTCTCAATGAAAACTCAGCAGATCCATGCACCACCTTAGACACTTGCTAAGAGAAACACCCCCCCCCCACCCCACATTAGGGGTTAGCATTACCACTCCAGATGGGGAGATGTTGTTCAGTCACTACTCTGCCAAGTTGACTCCAATAGAAGGTTGCTTGGGTAAGGACTGAATACAAACTGAGGGCCTGATACACATGGTTCATTGATTTCAATGGGATTTGGATCATGTACAGTGTGAGAACTAAGGGTATGTCTACACTACAAATTTAATTCGAACTAACAGCCGTTAGTTTGAATTAACTTTAATAGGGGCTACACATACAAACCGCTAGTTCGAATTTAAATGGAACTAGCGGAGCGCTTAATTCGAACTAGGTAAACCTCATTCTACGAGGCGTAACGCCTAGTTCGAATTCAGGAGTTCGAATTAAGGGCTGTGTAGCCCCTTAATTCGAACTAGTGGGAGGCTAGCCCTCCCCAGGTTTCCCTGGTGGCCACTTTGGCCAACACCAGGGAAACTCTATTGCCCCCCTCCCGGCCCCGGACCCCTTAAAGGGCCACGGTCTGGCTACGGTGCCCGTGCCAGGTGCAAGCCTGCCAGCACCCAGCCAGCAGACCCTGCGCCTGGCACGGCATGAGCCAGCCACCCGATGCCCCCCAGCCCTCCCCCTCTTCCCGGGACCAGGCTGGCAGCTCTCAGGAGCCTGCCCGGGCCCACAACAGGCGGGCGCCCGCCTGGTGTAGTGCGGAGATTGTGGACCTCATCCAGGTTTGGGGGGAGGCCTCCAACGTCCACAATCTCCACACTAGGCACAGGAAAGCGGCCGTCTAGGGCAGGATAGCTGCCAGCCTGGCCACCAAAGGCCACATGCAAACCCAGGAGCAGGTTTGCATGAAAATCAAGTTGGTCCAGTGAGATCCCCGACCCTGAGTCCTGAGCTTAGAACATAAGAAAGGCTACTGGGCTAGATGGACCTTTGGTCTGACCCAGTACGGCCAGTCTGCCGACAGCGGCCAACACTAGGTACCCTGGAGGGGATGGACCGAAGACAATGACCAAGCCATTTGTCTCGTGCCATCCCCTCTCCAGCCTTCCACAAACAGAGGCCAGGGACACCGTTCCTACCCCCTGGCTAATAGCACTCCATGGACCCAACCTCCATGAATTTATCTAACTTCTCTTTAAACTCTGTTCTAGTTCTAGCCTTCACAGCCTCCTGTGGCAAGGAGTTCCACAGGTTGACTATGCGCTGTGTGAAGAAGAACTTCCACTTATTAGTTTTAAACCTGCTGCCCATTAATTTCATTTGGTGTCCTCTAGTCCTTATATTATGGGAACTAATGAAGAACTTTTCTTTATTCACCCTCTCCACACCACTCATGATTTTATAGACCTCTATCATATCCCCCCTCAGTCTCCGCTTTTCTAAGCTGAGAAGTCCCAGTCTCTTGAGCCTCTCTTCATACGAGACCTGTTCCAAACCCCTAATCATTGTAGTTGCCCTTTTCTGAACCCTTTCCAAGGCCAAAATATCGTTTCTGAGGTGAGGAGACCACATCTGTACACAGTACTGAAGATATGGCGTACCATAGTTTTATACTTCCCCCTCCTCCCTCTTCCCCTGGCTTCCCCCTTCCAGCTCCCTCCTCCCAGGTTTCCCCCTCCCCTCTCCCACCCTTTCTCTTCCCCTCTCCCACCTCATTTTCCCAGTCTCCCCAGAGGTTAATCCCCGCCCCCCCCCCCAAGTTTTGTTCAATAAAGAGAGTTTCTATTTTTGAACACACGTGTCCTTTATTTTTTACATCAGGAAGGGGGGCTAGGGAGGGTAAGTGGAAGGGGGTGAGGGAGGAATGGGGTACGAGCCCCCGATGGGGAGGACTGGGGGTGGCTCTGTGGGCTCCTCGGGGTGGAAGCTCTCCTGCAGGGACTCCTGGATCCTGACAGCCCCCCGAATGACCCCCCCCCCCCCCAGACGGCAGCCTGCGGTAAGTGCAGCCGGGCTGATGGGCGAGTGCTGTGATGTGCCGAGTGTGGGCACTCAGGGCACTCCAAGCCAGGACTGCTTTGCTGTCCCTCATCAAGGTAGACAAGCAAGTGGGGAACCCTGAGAACTGTCTGTCCGGGGTGGGGGTCGGGTCCCTTTAAGCACAGCCCTCGGCTAGCCTGAGGCAGCAGCTCCACGCTCTAAGTCCTAATCTGATGCCCTGCCGGCACCTGTTCTGGCCAGCCTTAACTTCGGTTCAGGGTCCACTCAATGTGGACATGCTAGTTCGAATTAGCAAAACGCTAATTCAAACTAGTTTTAGGTCTAGATGCACTAGTTCGAATTAGCTTATTTCAAATTAACTAATTCAAATTAAGTTAGTTCGAATTAGTGCTGTAGTGTAGACATACCCTAACACATTAGACCATGTGTACCCATCCAACATGATCTTCAGATACCAGAGTAAGAGTTAGCCAAATCTCCATCAGGAAGGCATGATACCTTCCCCATATACACTTTCAGCAACAGTTAAGACTAGATATTTAGCCTGGGACGGACAGCGGGTCCGCTGAATCCCCCCGGCTCACTGGGGAGCGGGTGATCACACCCAGCTTACCAGCTCCAGGATCGGGAATCCCGCCCGGGGGTTCTGTATGTGTGAAACTGATTGTTCCTTCCTAAGTGGAGCACTTTGCATTTGTCTTTATTGAACTTCATCCTGTTTACCTCAGACCCTTTCTCCAATTTGTCCAGTTCATTTTGAATTATGCCCCCATCCTCCAGAGCAGTCACAACCCCTCCCAGCTTGGTATCATCTGCAAACTTAATAAGCGTACTTTCTATGCCAATATCTAAATCGTTGATGAAGTTATTGAAAAGAGCCGGCCCCAAAACAGACCCCTGCGGAACCCCACTTGTTATGCCTTTCCAGCAGGATTGTGACCCATTAATAACTACTCTGAGTACGGTTATCCAGCCAGTTATGCACCCACCTTATAGTAGCCCCATTAAGTTGGATTTGCCTAGTTTATTGATAAGAATAATCATGCGAGACCGTATCAAACACCTTACTAAAGTCTAGGTATACCACATCCACCACTTCTCCCTTAGCTTTCTTTGATAGGATAACGAGTCTTGTGGCTATCAGATTGCTTTGACATGATTTGTTCTTTACAAATCCATGCTGGCTGGTCCCTATCACCTTCCAAGTGTTTACAGATGATATCCTTAATTACTTGCTCCACTATCTTCCCTGGCACAAAAGTTAAACTAACTGGTCTGTAGTTTCCTGGGTTGTTCTTATTTCACTTTTTATAAATGGGCACTAGATTTGCCCTTTTCCAGTATTCTAGGATTTATTTCATCAGTCCCTGGTGACTTGTAGACATCTAACTTTTCTAAGTGATTAACTTGTTCTTTATTTTCTTCTAAACCTACCCCCTTCCCACTAGCATTCACTATGTTAGGCATTCCTACATCAGACTTTTTGGTGAAGACCGAAACAAAGTCATTAAGCATCTCTGCCATTTCCAAGTTTCCTGTTACTGTTTCTCCCTCCTCACTGATCAGTGGGCCTACCCTGTCCTTGGTCTTCCTCTTGCTTCTAATGTATTTATAAAAAGTCTTCTTGTTTCCTTTTATTCCCATAGCTAGTTTGAGCTCATTTTGTGCCTTTGCCTTTCTAATCTTGCCCCTGCATTCCTGTGTTAGTTGCCTATATTCATCCTTTGTAATTTGTCCTACTTTCCATTTTTTATGACTCCTTTTTTATTTTTAGATCATGCAAGATCTCATGGTTAAGCCAAGGCGGTCTTTTGCCGTATTTTCTATCTTTCCTACAGAGCGGAATAACTTGTTTTGGGGCCCTTAACAATGTCCCTTTGAAAAACTGCCAACTCTCCTCAGTTGTTTTTCCCTTCAGTCTTGATTCCCATGGGACCTTACCTACCAGCTCTCTGAGCTTATCAAAATCCGCCTTCCTGAAATCCATTGTCTCCATTTTGCTGTTCTCCCTTCTACCCTTCCTTAGAATTGTGAACTCTGATTCCATGATCACTTTCACCCAAGCTGCCTTCCACTTTCAAATTCTCAACCAGTTCCTCCCCATTTGTTAGGATCAAATCTAGAACAGCTTCCCCCCGGTAGCTTTTTCAACCTTCTGAAATAAAAGATTGTCTCCAATGCAGTCCAAGAACTTATTGGATAGTCTGTGCCCCGCAGTGTTATTTTCCCAACATATGTCTGGATAGTTGAAGTCCCCCATCACCACCAAATCTTGGGCTTTGGATGATAGTTGTTTAAAAAAGCCTCATCCACTTCTTCCACCTGGGTAGGTGGCCTGTAGTAGACTCCTAGCATGACATCACCCTTGTTTAACCCCTTTTAGCCTAACAGAGACTCTCAAGACTTCCGTCTACTATGTCCATCTCCACCTCACTCCAAGTGTGTTCATTTTTAATATATAAGACAGCTCCTCCTTTTTTCCCTGTCTATCCTTCCTGAGCAAGCTGTACCCTTACACACTATTGGAATGTTTGTATGGATTATCCCACCAAGTTTCTGTGATGCCAACAGTGTCATAATTGTACTTATTTATTAGCACTTCCAGTTCTTCCTGCTTATTACCCATACTTCTCACATTTGTATATAGGCATCTAAGATACTGATTTGACCTTGCCTCCCAGTTTTGCCCTGACCCTCCATTCTCTCTGCCATTATAGCCCACGCGCCCTCCCATTTCCGACCCATCTCCCAGGTCTCCATGTTCTCCACTTACCCGTGGGCTTTGCTCACCTGTCCCCGTCGAATCTAGTTTAAAGCCCTCCTCACTAGGTTAGCCAGTCTGTGTCCAAATAGGGTCTTCCCCCTCCTTGGAAGGTGAACGCCATCTCTGCCTAGCATTCCTTCCTGGAATAGCATCCCATGGTCGAGGAAGCCAAAGCCCTCCTGGCGACACCATCTTCGCAGCCAGGCATTCACCTCCAGGATGCACCTGTCTCTGCCCGGGCCCCTACCTTCGACAGGAAGGATCAAAGAGAATACCACCTGCACTCCAAACTCCTTCACCCGTACTCCCAGAGCCCTGTAGTCACTCTTGATCCACTCAGTGTCACACCTCACAGTATCATTAGTGCCCACATGGATGAGTAGCATGGGGTAGTAGTCAGAGGGCCGGATAATCCTCAACGATGCCTCCGTAACATCTCGGATACGGGCCCCCGGCAGACAGCACCTCCCGAGATGACATGCCAGGGCGACAGATGGGCGCCTCCGTCCCCCTCAGAAGAGTCTCCGACCACCACTACCCTACGTTTCCTATTCGCAGTGGTGGCAGCAGACCTCCCAGCCTTGGGGGTACGAGGCTTCTCCTCCTCCGGTGTAGGGAGTGATTCCTTATCTCCTGTATAAAGAAGTGCATAACGGTTTCCTAGTACCACGGCGGGAGGATTCGGCACAGGGGTGGAGCAGTGCCTGCTGCCAGAAGTAACCAGCTGCCAGTGTCCACTCTGAGCCGTCTCCTCCTGCACCAGTGGTGTGGCCGCAATCCTGTGTACTGGGACAGGTACCTCAGCTATCTCCTCATGAACACGGTCCAGGAATTGCTCGGGGATTTGGGTGCTCCTCAACCTAGCCACCTCCTCCTGTAGCTCTCCCACCTGCTGCCTGAGAGATTCCACCAGCAGGCACCTTTCGCATTGGATGATCTCCCCATCCTGGATATCAGTAAGTGGGAATTGCAAGCCACAGTCCCTGCAAAACCACAGCAGGATCTGGGTAGAGGCATCCATGCTCAGGCGCTCTGTCTGGCTACAGGCGCTGGTGGAGGAGACAGAAGCAGTGCTGGCACAGGTGTTGCGGGTCTTCCTGACCATCGTAGGCCTCCCTCTGTCAAACTCCCTCTCAAACTCCCCTGTCTGCAGCCCCCTGTCTGCTTTTTTCCATGTGGCATAAGCCTTCAGTGGGAGTCAGTCACCTCATAGTGTTGTCTGCATTCATGATTTCAGTGTGAATCTCACAATCAAATGGTGTTTGTAAAGCCTCACATCCTGGAGTCATGGGAATACATGAGGCGCTCAGATTTTGTTTACATAAAAATATGTGTAGCCCTTATGGCTACACATCTGAAAATGATTTGATTGTCTCTTAATGGCTCAAAACCGAGAAGGCAAATAGAATTAAAAATTAAAAATATATAAACAAAATATTTTATATTTTTTATAATTATTTTAAACCTCTTGATTTTTAAGCTGATCTCATCATTTTAGGGATTTCTGACATGGTTTTTGAAGAGTTGGAGCTGGGAATACTTCTTTATTCCCATGGGTTACTTTGGTACTCACAGCCTAAGTGCACTGGAAGGCATCAAAAACCATTCCTGGCATGTCTTTGATTTTCTTTTAGGGTAAATCTAGATTGCAAGGATCTATGGGTATGTCTACACTATCACCCTAGTTCGAGCTAGGGTGGTAATGTAGGCAACCGGAGTTGCAAATGAAGCCCGGGATTTGAATTTCCTGGGCTTCATTTGCATAAAGCCGGGCGCCGCCATTTTTAAATGTCCGCTAGTAACAAAATGGAGGAACTAGAGCTATTGGTCCAGGAAGTGAAACCAGATAGGAATAACAGAAACATGGTGGAATACTAGGCATGACTGGAGTACAGGTATTGAAGGGTATGTGCTGTTTAGGAAAGACAGAAATAAGGGTCAAGGTGGTGGAGTCGCATTGTATATCAAAGATAAGGTAGATTGTAAAGAAATAAAAAGTGATGGAATGGAGAAGACAGAGTCTGTTTGGGCAAAAAACACATTGGGGAAGAAAACTATCAGATCCTCCCCTCGGATAGTGCTTGGGGTGTGTTACAGACCACCAGGATCCAATTTGGATATGGATAGAGACCTCTTTAATGAAGTAAATACTCATGGAAACTGTGTAATCATGGGAGATTTCAACTTTCCAGATATAGACTGGAGAACAAGTGCTAGTAATAATAATAGGGCTCAGATTTTCCTAGATGTGATAGCTGATGAATTCCTTCATCAAGTAGTTGCTGAACCAACAAGGGGGGATGCTATTTTAGATTTGGTTTTGGTGAGTAGCGAGGACCTCACAGATGAAATGGTTGTAGGGGACAACCTTGGCTCGAGTGATCATGAGCTAATTCAGTTCAAATTAAATGGAAGGATAAACAAAAATAAATCTGAGACTAGGGTTTTTGATTTCAAAAGGGCTAACTTTAGTAAATTAAGGAAATTAATTAGGGAAGTGGATTGGACTAAAGAAATTATGGATCTTGAGGTGGAGGAAGCCTGGGATTATTTTAAGTTAAAGTTGCAGAAGCTGTCAGAAACCTGTATCCCTAGAAAAGGGAAAAATGTATAGGCAGGTGTGTTAGACCAAGCATCTCAGAGAGGTGATTAAGAAAAAGCAGAAAGCATATAAGGAGTGGAAGATGGGAGGGATCAGTAAAGAAAGCTACCTTATTGAGGTTAGAGCATGTAGGGACAAAGTGAAAAAGGCTAAAAGTCAGGTAGAGTTGGACCTTGCAAAGGGAATTAAAACCAATAGTAAAAAGGTTTTATAGCCATATAAATAGGAAAAAAAAAAAAAGAGTAGGACCGCTAATTACTAAGGATGGAGTGGAGGTTAAGGATAATCTAGGAATGGCCCAATATTTGAAAAAATACTTTGCTTCAGTCTTTAATGAGGCTAATGAAGAGCTTAGGGATAATGGTAAATTAACAAATGGGACTAAGGCTATGGAGGTAGATATTACCATATCTGAGGTAAAAGCCAAACTTGAACAGCTTAATGGGAGTAAATCAGGAGGCCCAGATAATCTTCATCCAAGAATATTAAAGGAACTGGCACATGAAATTGCAAGTCCATTAGCAAAATTTTGTAATAAATCTCTAAACTCAGGGGTTGTACCATTTGACTGGAGAATTGCTAATATAGTTCCGATTTTTAAGAAAGGGGAAAAAAAGCAACCCGGGTAACTACAGGCCTGTTAGTTTGACATCTGTAGTATGCAAGATCTTGGAAAAAATTTTGAAGGAGAAAGTAGTTAGAGACATTGAGGCTAATGGCAATTGGGACAAATTACAACATGGTTTTACAAGAGGTAGATAGTGCCAAACCAACCTGATCTCCTTCTTTGAGAAAGTAACAGATTTGTTAGATAAAGGAAATGCAGTGGATCTAATCTACCTCGACTTTAGTAAGGCATTTGATACAATACCACATGGGGAATTATTGGTTAAATTGGAAAAGATAGGGATTAATATGAAAGTTGAGAGGTGGATAAGCAACTGGTTAGAGGGGAAACTACAGCGGGTCATATTGAAAGGTGAACTGTCAGGTTGGAGGAAGGTTACTAGCAGAGTTCCTCAGGGATCAGTTTTGGGGCCAATTTTATTTAAGCTTTTTATCACTGACCTTGGCACCAAAAGTGGAAGCATCCTGATAAAATTTGCGGATGACACAAAGTTGGGAGCTATTGCCAATTCAGAAAAGGATCGGGATATCATACAGGAAGATCTGGATGACCTTGTAAATTGGAGTGATAGCAATAGGATGAAATTTAATAGTGAGAAGTGTAAGGTTATGCATTTAGGGATTAATAACAAGAATTTTAGTTATAAGCTGGGGACACACCAGTTGGAAGTAATGGAGGAGGAGAAGGACCTAGGAGTCCTGGTTGATCACAGGATGACTATGAGCCCCCATTGTGACATGGCTGTGAAAAAGGCTAATACGATCTTGGGATGTATTAGGCGAGGTATTTCCAGTAGGGATAAGGAGGTGTTAGTGCCATTATACAAGGCATTGGTGAGACCCCATTTGGAATACTGTGTGCAGTTCTGGTCTCCTGTGTATAAAAAGGATGAATTCAAACTGGAACAGGTACAAAGAAGGGCCACTAGGATGATCCGAGGAATGGAAGACCTGTCTTATGAAAGGAGACTCAAGGAGCTTGGCTTGTTTACATTAACCAAAAGAAGGCTGAGGGGGGACATGATTGCTCTCTTTAAATATATTAGAGGGATAAATGCCAGGGAGGGAGAGGAATTAATTAAGCTCAATACCAATGTGGACACAAGAACAAATGGATATAAGCTGGCTAGTAGGAAGTTTAGATTTGAGATTAGACGAAGGTTTCTAACCATTAGAGGAGTGAGGTTCTGGAACGGCCTTCCAAGGGAAGTAGTGGGGGCAAAAGATCTATCTGGCTTCAAGATTAAACTAGATGGGTTTATGAAGGGGATGGTTTGATGAGATAATGAATGGTCAATTAGTTACCAAGATCATGTTACCAGTGGTAAATAGGTCAATGGAGGGATGATAGGAGTTACTATAGAGAACTTTCTGGGTGTCTGGCTGGTGAGTCTTGCCCACATGCTCAGGGTTTAGCTGATCGCCATATTTGGGGTCGGGAAGGAATTTTCCTCCAGGGTAGATTGGCAGAGGCCCTGGAGGTTTTTCACCTTCCTCTGTAGCATGGGGCACAGATCACAGCTGGAGGATTCTCTGCATCTTGGGGTCTTCCAAGTATTTGAAGGCTTCAATATCTGAGATATAGGTGAGAGGATTATTCTAGGAGGGGGTGGGTGAGATTCTGTGGCCTGCACTGTGCAGGGGGTCAGACTAGATGATCATAATGGTCCCTTCTGACCTTAAAGTCTATAATAATGAATTTTCAAATGGCATTTAGTGCATTGCTAAATGATGCCTTTTCCTGTCCCATGAAGGCACATTTGAGATGACATTGGGTCCAGGGAACACTTTCCCCCAGCCTATGTATATACATATGCCTCCTCTAATGAGACGGCCTCCTAGAATATGTGTGTTGTTAGGCCCTGACCTTGCAGACATAGGCCTGGGTAACTTTACCCATTGGATTTGTTGGGATTTTTGTGGTACCCAATGGCAACCATATGAGTCGGGTGTTTGGCAGAATCAAGAGTCTTTGACATGCTGTTCAATTTAAAGCTTTATTCAATGTGCACAAAGAGAGAGAACCCCAGTACAAAACCAGCCAGGCTCTCGGAGGGGCAAGTCCCCTCCTCCGTATAGAGTGGTTGCTCTACACGAACCTTTGTCCAGTCTCATCACATGCTTTACACTCAGCATAACTGATCATGTTGAACATTCCCATAGATAAACCTGTTTACCACATACCTGTGCCTTGACCCTCCATCTACTGAACTCACCCTTCCCTCAGACACTCTCTGGGTATGTCTACACTACCCCCCTAGTTCGAACTAGCGGGGTAATGTATGTATACCAAACTTGCTAATGAAGCCCGGGATTTGAATTTCCCGGGCTTCATTAGCATAAAGCCGGCGCTGCCATTTTTAAAAGCCGGCTAGTGCGAACCCCGTGCCGCACGGCTACACGCGGCACGGGCTAGATAGTTCGGAATAGCTTGCTAGTCCGAACTATCTGTACGCCTCATGGAACGAGGCGTACAGATAGTTCAGAATGGCTTGTTAGTCCAAACTATCTAGCCCGTGCCGCGTGTAGCCGTGCGGCACGGGGTTCGCACTAGCCGGCTTTTAAAAATGGCAGCGCCGGCTTTATGCTAACGAAGCCCGGGAAATTCAAATCCCGGGCTTCATTAGCAAGTTTGGTATACATACATTACCCCGCTAGTTCGAACTAGGGGGGTAGTGTAGACATACCCTCCAAGAACAAAGAGAAGATGTTCTAAAAACTGATTAACTACTCAAGGGGGTGGGGGAGGTGAGCTCAGCAGATTTCCTTGCATGTACTGTGGCAGAGTCAGTCCCACTGCTGGGCTCCCGACCCCTACTTGGCCCACTGTCCCATAATCTAAGAGTCACAGAACATGGCCGACATGCCTTGGCTTGGGGACCTGCTGTCTCCTTGTAGTCTTTGCTGCTCTTTCAGTTCCACTTGTTTTCTTCTCAGGTATCTGTCTCATTCTCCAAATGCCTCCTTAGTTCTCCACAATCTTTCACAACTCCCCAAACTACTTTTCAACTTTCCTCTCCTCTCCCCCCTACCCACAGGGAGGGTTCTTAAATAGGCCTCCAAGCAGCCCCAATCAGTTTCACCTGGGCCTTAATTGATTTTGTAGCTGCCCTGTCCCAGCTGCCCCTAATTAGCCAGGATTGCTGACTCTCTGCCTCCTTCCCCTTCCATCAAGCTCTGGAACTGGCTGCACCCCCCAGGTCTGTCTCCTGACTGGAGTGGAAAAGGAACCTCTCTTCCATTGAGCACGGCAGGCTGCTGGTCTGGGCTTGTTGTGCTTTTTTCCTTCCCTGCACCCCTTCCCTCCACCTTTTGGGAGGGGTGTGTGGGGGGGCCACTGGGGTTGTGGCAGGCAGGCCCTGGCTACATTCTGGGCCAGGTCCCCTCTTCTTTCTTTCTGCCTGCTCTGTCTGCAGGCAGCCTTTCCCCACCCCTCAGCTGGCTGCAGGAGCTGCTGGGGGTGTGAGGGTGGACAGGGGGGACTTTGCTGCCTTACCCTGGTGGGGGGAGCGGGACCCCCATTTTCCATCTTTTTGGGGACTGTCTGGCCCCTTTTTTCACAGTTGCAGGCCTGAACTTCACCGTTCCTGCAGCTGCTACTCCCTCTGGAGTGGAGGAGGTAAGGGGGCTGCTTTACAGCAACTCCTGGGGTTCTTAATTCCCCTCCACAAGTTGGGGGGGGGGAAGGGAGTGTTTGTGAGGGGCCTCTTGCCATCTGGGCCCCTAGGTGGCAGCTGGCACAGCTTTTGTGGGGTGCTGGGACTGGGGGTGGTTCCCTCTGCTTCCTGCTGTCTCCCCTGCATTTCTGCTGCTGCTCCCTCCCCAGCCTCAGGTGCTGCAGGGGCCATCTCCTTCCTTGGCCCCACTGCTTGCCTCCCCGCCCCTCCCTTGCTCTGGTGGGTCCTGCAGCAGGTACAGAGAGCCTGCCACTCAGGTGCCCGTGGGCACACTAGCTTCCTTTCCCCCCCCCCCCCCCCCCACCACCCCGGCCTGAAGTATCTTGCTGCCCTCCTGCTTTCTTGAGCAGGCCCCTTCGCACAGCCTGCATCCCCTCTCCTCTACCTGTGTGCCCATGCCCCCTCTGGCATCTCGTTCGGTGCCTGAGCCTCCCACTCTTCTTTAGTTACCCCCCCCCCCCCCACACACACACCGTTTCACTTCCCACATGCCTTTCAATGATTGACCCTCTCACATTCCCAGGGCAGCCGGAGGAGCCGCTCTTACCGTCCTGTGCTGGGAGCTGTATTCCTTACTCCTTCCATTTTCCCCTTTCTGAACAGTCGCCCTCCACCCCACTTCCAGCCTAGTGGGGGGGAGCGGTGAACCTCCTTCCTCCCCTCCCTCTCCCTCCTTGTTCCCTCCCCTGGTGTTTTTGGTCCTCCCCTAATTGTTTGTTTGTCCTTCCTTCCCACCTATAACCACAATGGAGGGGCTGTCCAGTGACACCCCTGCCAGACCTTCCCCACCCCTCCCTAAAAACAAGAACCCCTCTGAGGCTGCCGGGCCCCCCGTCACTATGGTAGAGGGGGCGAACATGGACGAGGACCCCGGGGCCTCGACCGCTTCTGCCGCGGCACCTCCAGTCACCTCTAAAGAACTTCCCCTGAAGGGTAGGAAGGGCCGGGGGACCAAGAAGGGCAAGAGCCCCACCCGGAAGGCAAAACCTCCTGAGGCGAGGGCTCACTCCCCGGCCGTGACCCATCTGCTGGCCGCGGCCCCCCCTCCTTCCCGCTCCCCTGTTCCTTCCACCAGCTCTGGGGGCAACGATGTCCTGGGCCCCAGGGCGTACGCCCAGGTAGCCGCCACCCCCCGTACCTGCCGCCTCCCAAGCCGCCTCCCGGAATACCATCCCCGGCAGCCGCGGCCCCTTTCCCACCCTGACCAGGAGGCACGGGGTCCGTTGTCTCTTGGTGGTGGCCTCGCCCCACGTGGAAACCTACGTGCGGGCGTTGGCCCGCGTGGTGGGGCCCGCGGCCGTGGTGGCGGCCTCTAGGATGTTTGGGAAGGTGGTATTCTTCCTGGCCTCCGAGGGCCCCACCCAGGAGGCAGTGGAAAGGGGTTTGGCGGTGGGGGGCGTCCACGTTCCCCTCGAGCCTTTGGAGGACCTGGGTGTACGGGTGGTTTTGTCCTCCGTTCCTCCCTTCCTCCCCAATGCCGCCCTACTGCCTTTCCTCTCCACCCTGGGGAGGCCTCTGTCAGTCCTGAGTCCCCTTCCTCTGGGCTGCAAAGATCCTACCCTCCGCCACGTCCTCTCCTTTCGCCGGCAGGTACAAAGCCAACTACCTCCGGCAGGATGTGGCGGAGAAGCCCTCGAAGGGTCATTTCTGGTGCCCCATCAAGGGGCCCGGTACCGGGTGTACTACACCATGGGGGAGGCCCGGTGTTTTCTCTGTCGGGCGACGGGGCACGTCCGAAGTGACTGTCTCCTGGCCCAGTTTGGAGAGGCACCCGGGACCCCCGACGCCCAGGAGGGCACCGGCCCTACCATCGCCGGTGGCCCTGACGGTCCGGACCCTGGGGTCGCCCCTCCTCCAACCGTGACCGTCGTCAATCCCGCTCGGGTTCCGCAGGGCCCAGACGAGCGTGCGGGTGCTGTTGCTGCCACCGCCAAAAGCGGCAAGGCTGGGCCCGCGGAGGAGAGGGCGGCGGGGTCAGTGACGGGACTCGGGCAGGACCTGCCTCGGGGGGAGGCATCCCTTTCCCCTGCTGCCCAGCCCTCATCTACCCTTGCCCTCCTACCAGCGCCCTTGTCCCCTGGCTCTTCCTCCAATCAGGGCCAGCCCCCTTCTTCCGAGGGATGGGAGCTTACAACAGGGAGGCGCCGAAAGCGTGCTCGGCATTCCACCCCGCCCACTGAGGAGGAGGACAACCTCCCTGCACCTATGGGGATGGACGCTGAAACCGTCCCACCCTCTGAGCCCTCGAACGATTCACAGCACCGCGAAGCGGTTGAGGTGACCGCGGCGGTTGCGGGAGAGGTGAACACCTCCCTCCCGGGGTCCCTGCAAGAGGGGGCATCTGTGGAGGATGCTCCCACTGTTCCCACCTCCGTTGAGGGGGCGGCCGTTGACCTTGCCACCGACAAAGATCACCATCTGGTGGCGGGCAGCGGGCTCGCCTTCCTCTCTCAGGAGGTGGAGGCTTTGGGGCTGACCCCGGCTGCCTCAGAGGGGGATCATCAGGTCCTGGAGGGACAACAACCGACCTCTCCTTCCCCTTCTGACTCGCTGCTATCCCTTCTCCCTGCCTCTGAGTTGCCCCAGGGTGTGACCGTCTGCCCGGCCATCGGCAGCGTTTCGGCCGCGGCCGCCGAAACCCTTGAGGCTCTCAGCGAAAGGGAGGTCCCGTTAATATCCGTCACCCCCCGTGCTGAGGCCTCTGGTGCTGCACTCTCTGTGGCACTGGAGCCCAACACTGGGGAGAGTACCACTACCCCTACCGTTGCCACCGATTCTCTGCCCTGCAAGGAGGCACCGCATCCCGATGCCTCCTTCGCTGAGGCTTCTCGCCCACCTCCTTCTCCTGATCCCTGTTCCACCCCCCTCCCAACTGAGCTTCCCGCCCCTCTTCCTCCTCCCCCCCATCCTTGTCTCTTCCCCAATCCTCCACCGCTTCTTCCCCCTACCCCTCTTCCTCGTCTCCCTCCCTTTCCTGAACTCTTCTCTTCCCCTTACTCTGTTACTGCCGCCCCTGGGGTTGCCACGTTTACTCTAGACGTTGGCCCCCGGGAGGCGGTCTTCATTTCTCCTGCTCCCAGCACGTCTGGGGCCGGTCTCCCTCCGCCACTGTCCTCCCAGCAGGGACCTCAGACACCCCGCAACCTGGTGTCGATGGGTCACGGGACTCAGGGAGAGGTCTGGCCCCAAGGCGTTGGAGGGCCCGAGGCCCCGATGCCAGATGCGCTGAAGGGCGAGATGCGTGATTTATTGGAAGACATCCGAGGCTCTAAGAACAAAGTCGCTCTCGCCCTTCAGCGCTGGGGAGATTTTCATCTCATCCTACAAATAGTAAGGGCCCTCCTAGGGGAGGGTAAAGGGACCGGGCGGCGGGAGGCCGCGGCTTACCAGCGGGTCCGCAGCTTCCGTGACGCCCTTCTTACCTTTGGGCACGGTCACGGTTTGCTGCGAGGCCCAACGGGGGCCGCTGGCACTTCCGCCAAGAAGGATCTTCCCCAGCCCTCTCGATGCCGGCGCTCATCATTGCCACTCTAAACACCCGGGGCTGCAGGTCCAGCCTCCGTAGGTGTCAGGTACTCTCCTTCCTTCGGAAGGGGAGGTACTCTGTCGTATTCCTCCAGGAGACCCACGCGGCTCTGGCCGCAGAGGCTAGCTGGCAGCTGGAGTGGGGGGACAGGGTTTATTTCGGCCACCTGTCGGCCCGTCAAGCCGAGGTGGCTACCCTGTTCTCCCCAAACTTGCAGCCCGAGGTGCTGTGGACCGCCGAGGTCGTGCCTGCTACATCTCCGGATTCGGATAGAGGGGCTGATATTAAATCTTGTCAACATCTACGCCCCGTCATCCGTCTCGGAGAGGCTCCGCTTCTATCAGCGGGCGTCTGCCTTCCTCGGCTCTTTGGATCCTGGCGAGTGCCTGGTTCTGGGCGGGGACTTCAATTGCACCCTCGAGGACCGGGACCGTACGGGGCCCGAGCAGTGCCCGGCTGCCGCGGACGTCCTCAGGGAGATAATAGACCATCACTCCCTGGTGGACGTCTGGCGTGACCTCCACCTGGGTGAGGAAACGGTTTTTACCTACGTCCAGGTGGTGGGTCATCGGTCTTTCCAATCCCGGTTGGACCGCATTTATCTGTCTCGCCATCATCTCTTCCGGGCCCACTCCTCTGGCATTAGGCCGGCCCCGTTCTCGGACCACCATTTAGTGGCTGTGAAGGCCTCTCTTTCTTCGGAGAGGCCGGGGCCGGCCTACTGGCATTTCAATAACAGCCTGCTGGAGGATGTGGGCTTCGTAGCATCCTTCCGGGAGTTCTGGCTGGCCTGGCGCGGGTGGCGGTGCGCCTTTCCCTCGGCACGGCAGTGGTGGGATGTGGGGAAGGTGCGCACGCGGCTCTTCTGCCGGGACTACACCCGGGGGGCCAGCCGGCGGAGGGATGCGGCCATAGAGCAGTTGGAGCGGGAGGTTTTAGAGCTAGAGAGGCGGCTTGCCACCGGCTCCGAGGATCCACCCCTCTGCGGAGCGTACCGGGAGAAGCGGGAGGAACTCCGGGCCCTCAAGGACCTTCGAGCCCGGGGTGCCTTTGTTCGTTCTCGTATCCATCTCCTTCGGGAGATGGATCGAGGTTCCCGCTTCTTCTATGCCCTGGAGAAAAAGAGGGGGGCTAAAAGACACATCGTCTGCCTTCTGGCAGAGGACGGCACCCCCCTCACGGATCCGGTGGAGATGCGCGAGAGGTCTCGTGCCTTCTACGCCTCTCTCTTCTCCCCGGATCCGACCGACGCCGACGCCCGCAGGGTTCTCTGGAACGAACTCCCGACGGTCAGCGCGGGCGACCGGGACCAGCTAGAGCTGCCTCTCTCCCTGGCCGAGTTCTCGGAAGCCCTCCGTCTCATGCCCACCAATAAATCCCCGGGCATGGACGGGCTGACCGTGGAGTTCTACCGCGTGTTCTGAGACGTCCTTGGCCCGGACCGTACCAAGGTCTGGGCCGAGTCCTTGGAGAGCGGGGTCCTCCCTTTATCGTGCAGGCGAGCCGTGCTTGCCTTGCTGCCCAAGAAGGGGGACCTCCGCGATCTGAGGAACTGGTGTCCCGTCTCGCTCCTCAGCACGGACTATAAAATCGTTGCCAAAGCCATCTCCCTAAAGCTAAAATCTGTGCTGGCGGACGTGGTTCATCCAGACCAGACCTACACCGTCCCGGGCCGAACCATCTTCGACAACCTCTTTCTGGTCCGGGATCTCTTAGAGCTCGGGTGTAGGGACGGTCTGTCGTTCGCCCTCCTGTCCTTGGATCAGGAGAAGGCGTTCGACCGGATGGACCACGGGTACCTCCTGGGCACCCTGCGGGCCTTCGGCTTCGGGCCCCATTTTGTGGGGTTTCTCCAGGTGCTGTATGCCTCCGCAGAGTGCTTGGTCAAGCTCAACTGGACCCTGACCGCACCGGTCAGCTTCGGGCGGGGAGTACGTCAAGGCTGTCCGCTGTCGGGCCAGCTCTACGCTCTGGCCATGGAGCCCTTCCTCCGTCTCCTTTGCAAGAGGTTGACGGGGTTGGTGCTCCGTGAGCCGGAGACGAGGCTGGTCCTGTCGGCGTATGCTGACGACGTGCTCCTCGTGGTCCAGGACCCGGGAGACCTGGCGCGGGTGGAGGCTTGCCAAGCCGTTTACTCGGCGGCCTCCTCCGCCCGGGTCAACTGGGTCAAGAGCTCTGGCCTGGTGGTAGGGGCCGGCTGGCAGGCGGGCTCCCTCCCACCCGTGCTTCAAGCCGTCCGGTGGAGCGCGGGTCCGCTGCTCTATCTCGGCGTGTTTTTCTCTGCCACGCATCCCTCTCTGTTGGAGAACTGGCAAGGTTTAGAGGCCAGGGTGGTTGAGCGGTTGCAGAGGTGGACGGGATTGCTCCGGTGCCTCTCCCTGCGTGGGAGGGCACTAGTACTTAACCAATTGGTCCTATCCATGCTCTGGCACCGTCTCAGCACCCTGGTCCCGCCCCCGGGTTTCCTGGCCCGTATCCAGCAGCTGATGCTGCAGTTCTTCTGGCCAGGACTGCATTGGGTCCCTGCAGGGGTTCTCCATCTTCCCCTGGAGGAGGGAGGGCAGGGCCTGACGTGTTTGCGCACGCGGGTTCATGTCCTCCGCCTCCGGGCCCTGCAGAGACTCCTCTTTGATGCAGGTAGTCCGGCGTGGAGCACGTTTGCGCACGCCTTCCTTCGCCGCTTCTGAGGGCTCCGATATGACCGGCAGCTCTTTTATTTGAGAGGTCTTCCGCGAGACCTCTCCGGGCTGCCGGCCTTCTACCAGGACCTCCTCCGCACCTGGAAGCTGCTTGCGGCGACCAGGTCCTTGGGAGCAGACCTCCTCGCGGAGCCCCTGCTACACAACCCCCATCTACGTGTGCAGGTGGCGGAGTCTCCGTCGGCGTGCCGGAGGTTGGTCCTGGCAGAAACCACCAGAGTCGGAGACCTCCTGGACTACCGCCGGGGAGACTGGGTGGATCCTCGGGTGCTCGCCCAACGCATGGGGCTCTCCACCCTACGTACTCCCCGGCGCGTACTTCAGGAGGTGAAGGACGCTTTGCTGCCCACTGCTCGGGTTTACCTCGAAAAGGTCCTGCGAGAGGGTGCACCCCGCCCACCCCTCACCCCCAGCCCTCCCGAACTCTCCATCGGCCCCAAGCCCTGTGTACCTTCCCGACTGCCTCCCCCTCGTCATCTTAGCCGGCTGCACGCGATGCAGCCGGTCCCCTTCTGAACCACGCCAAAGAGTCACCTGTACACGCTCGTGCTTCACACGCTCCACTTCCCCACCCTCGTGTCCCGCCCAGACACCAAGTGGCGGGACCTCCTACCACCAATAGAGGGTGGGGAGCCCCGGTGGGCCAGCCTCTATTCGACCTTGGTCCCACGGCCCACCGGGGACATCTGCTGGAGAATCCTGCATGGCGCGGTGAGCACGGGCGTGTACTTGGCGCGGTTCAACCCCACCCCCGACACGTGCCTCTTCTGTGGCGTGAGGGAGACGCTGGCGCACATCTACATCGAGTGCGCCATGCTACAGCCCCTCTTTCGGCTCCTCCAGAACCTCCTCTTGCGGTTCTGGCTGCACTTTTCCCCCCACTTATTAATTTACGCACATCCCATCCGTGGCCCCACAAAGTTGCGGGACCTCCTGGTCAACCTCCTCCTCCTAGCGATGGCCAAATTGCGAGTGCCTGGTCCTAGGCGGGGACTTCAATTGCACCCTCCAGGACCAGGACCGTACGGGGCTCGAGCAGTGCCCAGCCGCCGCGGACATCCTCAGGGAGATAATAGACCATCACTCCCTGGTGGACATCTGGCGAGACATCCCCCTGGCCGAGGAAACGGTATTTACCTACGTCCAGGTGGTGGGCCGTCGGTCTTTTCACTCCCGGTTGGACCACATTTATCTATCTCGTCGTCATCCTCTTCCGGGCCTGCTCCTCAGAGCCTGCATTCCCCTCTCCTCTTTTCGTGTGTCGATAACCCCCTTTGTCATCTTGTTTGGCGCCTGAGCCTCCCACTCTCCTTTAGGGTATGTCTACACTACAAAGTTAATTCGAACTAACGGATGTTAGTTCGAATTAACTTTGATAGGCGCTACACAAGCGCTCTGCTAGTTCGAACTTAATTCGAACTAGCGGAGCGCTTAGTTCGAACTAGGATTAGTCCTCGTAGAATGAGGTTTACCTAGTTCAAACTTACTAGTTCGAATTAAGGGCTGTGCAGCCCCTTAATTCGAACTAGTGGGAGGCTAGCCCTCCCCAGGTTTCCCTCGTGGCCACTCTGGCCAAGAACAGGGAAACTCTATTGTCCCCCTCCTGGCCCCGGACCCCTTAAAGGGGCACGGGCTGGCTACGGTGCCCGTGCCAGGTGCAAGTCTGCCAGCACCCGGCACGGCTCAAGCCAGCCACCCGATGCCCTCCATCCCTCCCCCTCTTCCCGGGACCAGGCTGGTGGCTCCTGGGAGCTTGCCCGGGACTGCAAGAGGCGGGCACCCGCCTGGTCTAGTGCGGACATCGTGGACCTCGTCCACAACCTCCGCACTAGGCACAGGAACGTGGCCGTCTAGAGCACGAGAGCTGCCAGCCTGGCCACCCAGGAGCAGGTGTGCATGAAAATCAAGGTGGTCCACTGAGACCCCTGACCCTGAGCTTACAGTGGCCGTACCGGGTCAGACCAAAGGTCCATCTAGCCCGGTAGCCTGTCTGCCGACAGCAGCTAACCCTAGGGACCCTGGAGGGGATGGACCGAAGACAGTGACCAAGCCATTTGTCTCGTGCCATCCCTCTCCAGCCTTCCACAAACCTTGGGCAGGGACACCACTCCTACCCCCTGGCTAATACCACTCCATGGACCTAACCTCCATCACTTTATCTCACTTCTCTTTTTAAACTCTGTTCTAGTTGTAGCCTTCATAGCCTCCTGCAGCAAGGAGTTCCACAGGTTGACTCTTTGTTTCTGAAGAACAACTTTCTGTTACTAGTTAGAAGGACTAGAGGACACCAAAGGAAAGGAATGGGTAGCAGGCTTCAATTATGGGAACTAATGAAGAACTTTTCTGTATGCACCCTCTCCACCCCCCTCATGCTTTTAGAGACCTCTATCCTGTCCCCCCTCCGTCTCCTCCTCTTTTCTAAGATGAAAAGTCCCAGTCTCTTTAGCCTCTCTTCATATGGGACCTCTTCCAA
This sequence comes from Pelodiscus sinensis, assembly GCF_049634645.1. Taxonomy (NCBI): domain Eukaryota; kingdom Metazoa; phylum Chordata; order Testudines; family Trionychidae; genus Pelodiscus; species Pelodiscus sinensis. The sequence continues at coordinate 639,899 of NW_027465873.1, read as the reverse complement.
ACCCCTCATCATTGTAGTTGCCCTCCCCTCTCCCACCCTCTCTCTTCCCCTCTCCCACCTCCTTTTCCCAGTCTCCCCCAGTTTTGTTCAATAAAGAGAGATTCTATTTTTGAACACAATTGTCCTTTATTTTGTACATCAGGAAGGGGGGCTAGGGAAGGGTAAGTGGAAGGAGGTGAGGGAGGAATGGGGTACGAGCCCCCGATGGGGACTGGGATGGCTCTGCGGGCTTCTGGGGGTGGAAGCTCTCCTGCAGCCCCCCAATTGGACGACATTGTGGAGGAAGGGAGGAAAAAGCTACCCGTATGCCCAGGTCCTCCAAAGGCTCGAGGGGAACGTGGACTCCCCCCACCGCCAAACCCTTCTCCACCGCTTCCTGTGCGGCGGCCACCATGGCCAGGGGCTCCCCCACGCGTGCCAACGCCCACACGTAGGTCTCCAAGTGCAGCGAGGACAACACCAGGAGGCAACGGACCCCGTGCCTCCTGGTCAGGGTGGGGAAGGGGCCGTGGCTGACGGGGATGGAATTCTGGTAAGCGGCTTCGGTGGATCGGGAGGCAGCAGGTGGGGGGGGGTGGCAGCTACCTGGCCGTACGCCCTGGGGACCAGGACACCGTCACCCCCAGAGCTGGTGGAAGGAACATGGGGACAGGAAAGAGGGGAAGCCGCAGCCGAGGCCGCGGCAGGGGGGTTAGCTTTCGCCACAGGAGCTTTTGCCTTCCGGGCAGGGCTCTTGCCCTTCTTGGTCCCCTGGCCCTTCAGGGAGGGTTTCTTGGTGGTGACACCGGTGGCAGAAGGTGCCGCAGCAGGAGCAGTCGGGGTTCCGGAATCCCCACCCATGACCACCACCACCTCCGCTGCATGAGCAGGTGGCCCAGCAGCCTCAGAGGGTTCAGGGTTCATAGAGGCAGTGAGAGGGAGGTGGGAAAGGGGTGGCAAGGGCATTGCACGACTACCCCTCCATTATGTTCATGGATGGAGGGGCGGGGGGGAGACAGGAACAGACAACTAGGGAAGACCAATAGTGCCAGGGGGTGGAGCAGGGGAGAGGGGGAAGTGAAAGGCTCACCACTGCCCCTGCTAGGCTGGAAACGGGGTGAGAGGGCAGCAACGCACATAGGAGGAAGGGGTGGGGGGGGGTAAAGGAACAAGGGGTACTGCTCCTCGCACAGGACAGTAAGGGTACGTCTACACTACAGAGTTAGTTCAAACTAACTTAGTTCGAATTAGTTAATTCGAACTAAGCTAATTCGAACTAACGCATCCAGACTAAAAAACTAGTTCGAATTAGCGTTTTGCTAATTCGAACTATCATGTCCACATTAAGTGGACCCTGAACAGGGCTTAAGGATGGCTGGAAGCAGTGCCGGCAGGGTATCAGATGAGGACTTAGAGCATGGAGCTGCTGCCTCAGGCTAGCCGAGGGCTGTGCTTAAAGGGACCCAACCCTCACCCCGGACAGACAGTTCTCAGGGTGCCCCGCTTGCAAAGCAGTCCTGGCTTGGAGTGCCCTGAGTGCCCACACTGGGCACATCACAGCACTCGGCCATCAGCCCGGCTGCACTTGCTGCAGGCTGCCATCTGGGGAGAGGGGGCAATTGGGGGGCTGCAGGAGAGCTTCCACCCCCAGAAGCCCGCAGAGCCAGCCCAGTCCTCCCCATCGGGGCCTCATACCCCATTCCTCCCTCACCTCCTTCCACTTACCCTGCCCTAGCCCCCCCTTCCTGATGTACAAAATAAAGAAAACGTGTGGTCAAAAATAGAATCTCTCTTTATTGAACAAAACTGGGGGAGACTGGGAAAAGGAGGTGGGAGAGGGGAAGAGAGAGGGTGGGAGAGGGGAGGGCAACTACAATGATCAGAGGTTTGGAAGAGGTTCCATATGAAGAGAGGCTAAAGAGACTGGGACTTTTCAGTTTAGAAAAGAGGAGACTGAGGGGGGATAGGATAGAGGTCTATAAAAGCATGAGTGGGGTGGAGAGGGTGCATACAGAAAAGTTCTTCATTAGTTCCCATAAAGAAGGACTAGAGGACACCAAAGGAAAGGAATGGGTAGCAGGCTTCAAACTAGTAACAGAAAGTTGCTCTTCACAAAGCAAAGAGTCAACCTGTGGAACTCCTTGCTGCAGGAGGCTGTGAAGGCTACAACTAGAACAGAGTTTAAAGGGAAGTGAGATCAAGTCATGGAGGTTGGGTCCATGGAGTGGTATTAGCCAGGGGGTAGGAATGGTGTCCCTGCCCAAAGTTTGTGGAAGGCTGGAGAGGGGATGGCACGAGACAAATGGCTTGGTCACTGTCTTCGGTCCATCCCCTCCAGGGTCCCTAGTGTTGGCCGCTGTCGGCAGACAGGCTACTGGGCTAGATGGACCTTTGGTCTGACCCAGTACGGCCATTGTAAGCTCAGGGCTCAGGGTCGGGGGTCTCAGTGGACCACCTTGATTTTCATGCACACCTGCTCCTGGGTGGCCAGGCTGGCAGCTCTCGTGCCCTAGATGGCCACTTTTCTGTGCCTAGTGCGGAGGTCATGGACAAGGTCCACGATGTCCGCACTAGCCCAGGCGGGTGCCCACCTCTTGCGGTCCCGGGCAAGCTCCCGGGAGCCGCCAGCCTGGTCCCGGGAAGAGGGGGAGGGCTGGGGGGCATCGGGTGGGTGGCTTGATCCGTGCCAGGTGCAGGGTCTGCTGGCTGGGTGCTGGCAGGCTTGCACCTGGCATGGGCATCGTAGCCAGCCCGTGCCCCTTTAAGGGGTCTGGGGCCGGGAGGGGGGCAGACGAGTTTCCCTGGAGTTGGCCAGAGTGGCCACCAGGGAAAGCTGGGGAGGGCTAGCCTCCCACTAGTTCGAATTAAGGGGCTACACAACCCTTAATTCGAACTAGTAAGTTCGAACTAGGCTTAGTCCTCGTAGAATGAGGTTTACCTAGTTCGAACTACGCGCTCCGCTAGTTTGAATTAGGTGCTACACTAGCAAACTGCTAGTTCGAACTTATCAAAGTTAATTAGAACTAACGTCCGTTAGTTTGAATTAACTTTGTAGTGTAGACATACCCTAATTTGGGCTGTTGTGGGGGTCACAAATCATGCTACCCCCTAAATGTGGGAACTGTAAAATATGACACCATCACTGTATTGCAGTGGTCACCAACCAGTCGATCAGGATCTACTGGTAGATCTTGGAGCCTCGGACAGGTGATCCTGACTGGTATGGCCAAGAGGCTAGCAAGTGCCAGCATTTCAGTGCCCCCCCCCCCCCCCCCCCCCCGCTGCTCATCTCCTGCCTTTGACTTGGAGTTGCCCCTCCCCCTGGGAGCCTCCTGCTTTCTGTGTGGGGCAGGGGAGGGAGAGGAAAATGCTGATGTCAGGGTGCCCTCTTTCCCACTCTGTATCCTTTCTCCTCAGAGCAGAGAGGGGGCACAAGAGGGTTTGGGATGGAGTTGGCTGGGTGCTTTAGGGAGTGGTCCAGGGCAGGGTCACCCTTAGCCCCACTGCACCCCCACCCAGAAGCCACCAGCAGTGCCCAGCTGGAGCCCAGATCCTAAGCTGCTACCCTAGTCATGAACCCCCTTGTGCACCCCAAGCCCTTGTCCTAGCCCCGAGCACCCCTGCATCCAAACGCCCTCCCAGAGCTTGCATGTAGAACCTCCTCCAACACCCCAACTGTCTGTCCCAAGAGCAGCACTCCAGATCCCTTAGTCCAAGACCAGAGCCTGCACCCCAACCCTCTGCCCCAGCCTGATGAGAGTGAGTGAGGATGGGCAAGAAAGGGAGGACGGCGTGAGCAGGGGTGAGGCCTCAGAGAAGGGGCGGGGCAAGGGTATTTATAGTTGAGGTAGATCTTGGATTGCACCTACATTCAAAAAGTGATCTCATTCTCAAAAAGGTTGGAGACCACTGCAGTAAGAGGTCTCCGAGGAACAAGCCTCCCCCCTGCCAGAGTTAAGTGAACTGAGTTGGGGGGGAGAAAGGGCTTGAGGGCTGAGTCAGCCTGCTTCATGCCTGCCAGGTGTGAGCTGTAAGACTGGCTCAACCTGCCCCTTTCCCCCAGCTGTGTCTAGACTGCATCCCTTTTCCGTAAAAGGGATGCAAATTAGACACATCGCAATTGCAAATGAAGCGGGGATTTAAATCCCCCCCGCTTCATTTGCATAAACATGGCTGCCGCTTTTTTCCGGCTCGGAGCTTTGCCGGAAAAAAGCGCCAGTCTAGACGCGGATCTTTCAGAAAATAAAGCCTTTTCCAAAAGATCCCTTATTCCTTATTTTAAGAGGAATAAGGGTATGTCTACACTACCCTGCTAGTTCGAACTAGCGGGGGTAATGTAGTCATCCGCAATTGCAAATGAAGCCCGGGATTTGAATTTCCCGGGCTTCATTTGCATGAAGCCGGCCGGCGCCATTTTTAAATGCCGGCTAGTTCGAACCCCGTGCCGCGCGGCTACACGCGGCATGGAGTAGCTAGTTCGGATTAGGCTTCTAATCCGAACTAGCTACTCCGTGCCGCGTGTAGCCGCGCGGCACGGGGTTCGAACTAGCTGACATTTAAAAATGGCGCCGGCCGGCTTCATGCAAATGAAGCCCGGGAAATTCAAATCCCGGGCTTCATTTGCAATTGCGGATGACTACATTACCCCCGCTAGTTCGAACTAGCGGGGTAGTGTAAACATACCCTAAGGGACCTTTCGGAAAAGGCTTTATTTTCCGAAAGATCCGCATCTAGACTGGAGCTTTTTTCCGGCAAAGCTCCGAGCTGGAAAAAAGTGGCAGCCATGTTTATGCAAATGAAGCAGGGGGGATTTAAATCCCCGCTTCATTTGCAATTGTGATGTGTCTAATCTGCATCCCTTTTACGGAAAAGGGATGCAGTCTAGACACAGCCCCTGGTTTTAAGGACAGACCTAAAGCAGACTTCATGAGGAGTCTTTTTGCTAGTCCAGTGGAAGCTGGAATCTTTGGCCAGCCTAGGTGGTGGCTAAAGAGTTGAAATCACTAAGAGCTGAAATCTCTGGTTTGGCTGGCATCCAGATCCATTGCAGCCAGCAGTGCGACCGGCGGGCGGCCAGTGGTGCAGTTGGTGGGGATGACCGGCGGGCGGCCGGTGGCGTGGCTGGCGGGAACGACCGGCGGGCGGCTGGTAGGAGCAGCAAAAAGGTGGCATAGCCTCAGACTCAAGGAGTAGAGTCATCAGGATTATGTGTCAGGGTCTGCACTGACTGGACAGAGCTGTAAGTGGGGCATTTGACGTGGGGTAGGGAGAAATTTTGGGTAAGTGAACGGAACCCTTACCTTGTTGGACTGGTGAGCCTGAGAGGCAAAAGACCTTGCTCAATCCTTTTGAGCTGGGACAGTTACTCGTGGGGGAGGGGGCTACAAACTCTGGTTGGGGTATTTTCCCAAGATAATTCCATGTGACTTCTCTTTCTTTAAAAGTTTCTTTTCTACACTCAGACTCTGTGCTTGCGAGTGGGGAAGCATTGCCTCTCAGAGGCGCCCAGGGGTGCGTGAATTTCCCAGGCTACTGGGTGGAGGCTTGAGCCGGTTCTGTGTGAGATGGTCCCCTAGATATTGAATCCGGCCCTGGTTGCTGCCAGGCCTACCTGGCGGAAGGGTGACATAAATATATCTCCCCAATCTTTTCTATCAGACTAGCAGGTCTCTTAATTGTTGCTACCAAAAGAGGGCCCCATAAACCTTCATGGGCCCTATATACTGGGGCTGACCAAGCTTACTAGCCCTCTGAGCTGCATGCACCAATCTTCAGAATTTCAAGAGCCAGGACACACTTGCCAGGAGCTGGGGCTTTAGCCCCTCTCCTACTGAAGCCCCCATCCCTCCCTCCCCCCTGACCACCCCCTAGCAAGGCAGAGATGCTGAGCTCTTCTTCTCCTTGCCCCAGTCTGGTAGGTGGGGAAAGGGAGGGGCAGAGAGGGCTTGTGAGCCACACTTTGAACAGTGAAAGAGCTGCATGTGGCTTACAAGTCACAGTTTGGCCACCCCTGCTATACAGGAAGCCCTTTGCATTCACGGGGGACAGCCATGAATGCCAACATCCATGAATATGGAGAGGGTGGGGGTGTTCACGACACAAAAACAACACATTGTGTTAGAGTTTGGTTGGTTGGTGGTTGAGTGTGAAGCAGCAGACAGTAAAATGCTCATTTTGGACAAAGACAATACTGTATAGTGATGATCCATGGAGAGGAGATCTCTCTCAGAGTGTGCAAAAACTGCATTGTCATCACCATACTGAAGTTCCATGATAGATCTGGTGGAAATCTTACTCTTAGCTTTCAGCCTACTAAGCCTAAACAGCTTTCCTTCCATTCTGTAGATGATTTCAACGCCAGCTGGGAGTTTCCCAGCAATTAGGTCAAAAATGACAGCAATAAAGACTGCAAACATGGCTGGGGCGATGATACGGCCCTGTTTGACTCCTGTTCGTACTTTGAAAGGTTCACTCTAGAAGCCAGTGCTACTCAGAACAGTCGCTTTCATGTTGTCATGAAGCAACTTTAGGACATGGACGTATTTATCAGGACATCCAATCTTCAAAAGTACAGTCCAAAGGGCACAGCGATTCACCGAGTCAAAGGCTTTAGTTAGATCAATAAAAGCCATGTACAGTGGTCGGTTTTGCTCCTGACGCTTCTCTTGCAGCTGCCATGCAATTAAGATTATATCCGCAGTTCTGCGACATGGTCGGAAGCCACTCTGTGACTCTGGTAAAATTTCTTCTGACAGGGCAGAAGAAAAATACATTAGAAGCAAGAGGAAGACCAAGGACAGGGTAGGCCCATTGTTCAGTGAAGAGGGAGAAACAATAACAGGAAACCTGGAAATGGCAGATGTGCTCAATGACTTCTTTGTTTTGGTCTTCACCGAGAAGTCTGATGATGGAGTGCCTAACATAGTAAATGCTAGTGAGAAAGGGGTAGGTTTAGAAAATAAAATTAAAAAAACAAGTTAAAAATTACTTAGAAAAGTTAGATGCCTGCAAGTCACCAGGGCCTGACGAAATGCATCCTAGAATACTCAAGGAGCTGATAGAGGAGATATCCGAGCCTTTAGCTATCAGGTTTGAAAAGTCATGGAAGTTGGGAGTGATTCCAGAAGACTGGAAAAGGGCAAATCTAGTGCCCATCTATAAAAAGGGAAATAAGAACAACCCAGGAAACTACAGACCAGTCAGTTTAACTTCTGTGCCAGGGAAGATAATGGAGCAAGTAATTAAGGAATTCATCTGCAAACATCTGAAAGAAAATAAGGTGATAGGTAACAGCCAGCATGGATTTGTAAAGAACAAATCATGTCAAACCAATCTGAGGGTATGTCTACACTACAAAGTTAGTTCAAATTAACGGACGTTAGTTCGAACTAACTTTCATAGGCGCTACACTAGCGCTCCGCTAGTTCGAACTTAATTTGAACTAACGGAGCGCTTAGTTCGAACTAGGTAATCCTCATTCCATGAGGATTAAGCCTAGTTCGAACTTACTAGTTCGAATTAAGGGCTGTGTAGCCCCTTAATTCGAACTAGTGGGAGGCTAGCCCTCCCCAGCTTTCCCTGGTGGCCACTCTGGCCAACACCAGGGAAACTCGTATGCCCCCCTCCTGGCCCCGGACCCCTTAAAGGGGCACGGGCTGGCTACAGTGCCCGTGCCAGGTGCAAGCCTGCCAGCACCCAGCCAGCAGACCCTGCACCTGGCACGGATTGAGCCACCCACCCGATGCCCCCCAGCCCTCCCCCTCTTCCCGGGACCAGGCTGGCGGCTCCCGGGAGCTTGCCCGGGACTGCAAGAGGTGGGCACCCGCCTGGGCTAGTGCAGACATCGCGGACCTCGTCCATGACCTCCGCACTAGGCACAGGAACGTGACCAGCTAGGGCAGGAGAGTTGCCAGCGTGGATAGGCTTTTTTTCTTTCTCTTCCCTGGACGCTGCATGTCAGCTCCTGAGCAGGGGATGGGCTCCTGGGCTTGAGTTCTTAAAGGCACAGGCCTCCCAATTCCTAGACGTCACTACTTAGACACCGCAGTTCCTCTCTATGACTGCGTCTAGACTGGCATGAATTTCCGGAAATGCTTTTAACGGAAAAGTTTTCCATTAAAAGAATTTTCGGAACAGAGTGTCTAGATTGGCATGGACGCTTTTCCGGAAAAGCACTTTTTGCGGAAAAGCGTCCATGCCAATCTAGACGTGCTTTTCCGCAAAAAAGACCCAATCGCCATTTTCGCGATCAGGGCTCTTTTGTGGAAAACAGTACTGTGCTGTCTACACTGGCCCTTTTGCGCAAAAGCTTTGCTCAAAAGGGACTTTTGCCCAAATGGGAGCAGAATAGTATTTCCACAAAAAGCACTGATTTCTTACAGTAGGAAGTCAGTGCTTTTACGGAAATTCAAGCGGCCAGTGTAGACAGCCGGCAAGTTTTTCCAGAAAAGCGGCTGATTTTCTGGAAAAACTGGCCAGTCTAGACACAGCCTAAGTGTACAAGTGTGAATATTGTACAGACAGTTCCTGCCTCAAACTCTGCCTCTCACGTTTGGAGTATTTAAGCGTCTTCTCTCAGTTTCTATGTCTGTATGAAGTCACTGCAGCTCCTTTCTCTTATGTACTGTGCTGCGGTGCTAAACTCCCTCCCAGACCCCACACATCCACACCCCCTCCTGTACGGCAACCCCCTGCCCAAGGGCAGAGCCCGCACCTGTCCCCCAAACTCCCCCTAGTCTGCACCCCTCCTGCACCTGAACTCCGTCCCAGAGCCTGTGCCCCAAACAGGTTAACCTTTTGTGGGCCCTCATGGGGGCAATGGGGACATGGGGCAGAGTCCTCAGAGCAGGGGTCTCCAACCTTTTTAAGCATGAGATCACTTTTTGAATTTAAGTGTAATCCAAGATCTATCTCATATATAAATACCCTTGCCCCGCTTCCTTCCTATCCCTTCTCCAAGGCCCCGCCCCTGCTCACTCCATCCTTCCTCTCTTGCCCATCCTCACTCACTTTCATCAGCCTGGGACAGAGGGTCGGGGGTGCAGGCTTTGGTCTTGGCTTAAGGGATCTGTAGTGTGAGAAGGGCTCTGAGCTGCTCTTGGGGCAGGCAGGTGGACGTAGGAGGGGGTTCTAGGTGCAGGCTTTGGGAGGGTGTTTGGATGCAGGGGTGCTCAGAGCTAGGATAAGGGCTTGGGTACAGGAGGGGGTTCATGACTGGGGTAGGAATTTGGGATGTGGGCTCCATTTGGGCACTGCTGGTGGGTGGTGCAGTGGGGTTAAGGCAGGCTCACCCGTGCCCTGGCCCTGAACCACTCCCTAAAGCAGCCAACAAACTCCATCCCTAGTCTTGTTGTGCCCCCTCTCTGCTCCGTGGAGAAAGGATACAGAATGGGAGAGGGGGAACCCTGACATCAGCACCCTCCTCTCCTTCCCTTGCCCTGCACAGAAAGTAGGAGACTCTCAGGGGGAGGGGCAGCTCCAAGGCAAAGGGTAGGAGATGCACAGCAGTGCAGGGAGGGGTAGCTGAAGTGCCGGCACTTGCTAGCCTCTTGGCCCAATCAGTCAGGATCACCTGTCAGGGGCTCCAAGATCTACCAGTAGATCCTGATCGACTGGCTGGTGACCACTGCCTCAGAGTGAGGGGCTGGCCAGGGGCAATGGGTCATGTCACCACAGGGACAACCCTGCTCCACCCAGCCCAGTACAAGGGCACTGTTTACAAACTGGCATCCGCCAGACACACAGTGGCCCTCCTGGCCCTGCACTGCTGCCATCATGCTTCTTCCTCTTGGGGGTGGGCCCATGCCGCACCATGCTACCCCCGCCCAGCACCCCTCTGACCCCCTACACCCAGTGCCACACCACTCAGAGACCCCCACAAATCACTATGCCCAGTGCCCTCACACAGACCGCTATGCCCTGCACACCCCCACCCACCCAGAGGCCCCCCCACAGATCCCTTCACTGCCCAGTGCCCCCCAAAAAACCCACTCCCCAGTATCCCAAAACAAACAAACCTTTCCCACTGCCGAGCACCTCCTGCCCCCTCACTGCCCTGCACCCCCCAGGCCCTCTAGAGACCTACTCTCCCACACCTGGACCCTCCATCCACAATAGCCAGCCCTGATAGGAGGCGAGGGGCCAGACCCAGCTGTGTGGGTGGGTCTGGTGCCACAGTGCCATTGGCACCATTGTAAACCCGGTACTGACGCCAAACCCCCTCCCTTCTGTCCCTGGTGCTACTTTACTGCTACAGGAGATTTGGAGCAGTGGAATAAGTTACCTACATTCCCTCAAACTCTGTGTCACACATTTTGAGAATTTAAGAGTCTCTCATCACTGTATATCTACGTGAAGTCTCATAACGGTTCCCAATCTGGTTTTTATCTGCTGATGTGATTTCCTGAATTGCGCTCGCTTCTTGTAAACCATTTTAATTATAGTTTTGCACCTTTAAAAATGTTATTTCCATTACTCCGAACACATTGTCCTTTATCTGTATTAACACTTTGCAATGCATGTGCTGTTAATTTTTTATTTTAATAGCTAATGCTCATCCAAAAATGTTAAGTAAGTAGTTGTTATTGGTTTTAGGAATTCCAGCTCTGTGTCTATTGTAGCACAGTCCTGGGAACGGCCCACGGTGCAGCCCAGCTAATGGCAGCGAAGGGCAGAGATGGATATCCAGCAGCCACCTCCTGCCCCCACTTCTCCCATCTGCTCAGCCCAGGCTTGCTGAGGCCTATGTGGGGAATGCTTTGGACCTAGCCAATTCATTCCCCTCACGCCGCAGCACCGGCCTAGAGCACCACAAGGCCTGGCCCCTGGGTCCCCACAGTGTGGGAGAAAACAGGGCCTGACCTGACCCCCAGTTCAAGGGATCCACTTGAGGGAGGGCCCTGGCACCAAAATCTCATTGGTGCTCAGGAGGCTACAGAGCCTCTCTAGGGGGCGCTGGCTCCGGTTCAGTCCCAGGGCAAGGGGCAGAGGCTGGCTCATGGAGGTATGGATGGGCTCTGGAGATCTGTCCCTTCTAGGGGGCACCAGCCCCCATCTAACCCCATGCGGGCAGTATAGAATCAGAGAACATTAGAGCTGGAAGCGACCTCGAGAGGTCATCGAGTCCAGTCCCCTGCCCTCACGGCCGGACCAAGCACCCAGGGCTACTCAACACATGGCCCGTGGGCCGCATGCTGCCCATGGTCAGTTTGTTTGCGCCCCGCGGTGCAGTTTGGGTTTATGGGGGGATCAACACGTGGCCGGCGAGTGGGAGCCAAAACAAAAGTAGTCAGTGTAATGATCTTCTGTTGATGTGTTTTAGTAGTTAAATTCTTGGACTGTCATTGCTCATGAAAAGTGCTGTCACATGGGTAGAAATCGGGGAAATGTTGCATTTTATTAATATCAGCAGAACTGACTTAAATGGGGCCTGCGTGTTGTGTAGTTTTGCCTTAATCTTTGTATTCATGCCTGTCAGTGTGAGAGAAGCTATTTGTATAGATTTGCTTGCATATGCAACCACACTTAAGTATCAGTGTGGCCCTTGGGGCTTCCAAAGTTGAGTTGCCCTAGCTCATCCCTGACAGGTGTCTGTCTAACCTGGTCTTAAATATCTCCAGTGATGGAGATTCCGCAATCTCCCTAGACAATTTATTCCAGTGTTTAACCAGCCTGAGAGGCAGGAAGTTTTTCCTAATGTCCAACCTAAGCCTCCCTTGCTGCAATTTAAGCCCATTGCTTCTCATCCTAACCTCAGAGGCCAAGCAGAACAATTTTTCTTCCTCCTCCTTATGATACTCTTTTAGATACTTGAAAGCTGCTCTCATGTCCCTTTTCGGTCTTCTCTTTTCCAAGGTAAACAAGGCCAATTCCTTCAGCCTTGCCTCATACCTCATGTTCTCTAAACTTTTCATCATTTGTGTCGATCTTCTCTGGACTTTCTCCAGTTTCTCCACGTTTCCTGAAATGTGGTGCCCAGAACTGGACATGATACTCCAGCTGGGGCCTAATGTAGATGGCTCAGTCCCTGCCTAGGGGACGTGAGACTGGGCGGGTTAATTTCCAATCCTCCTGTTTATTCTTTTCCTAAGCCAGGAGGGCACAGTAGTTCTGATGGGGGCCCTGCAGGAAGGCAGCCCGCACTGCCCCCTGCCTGAAACCTTGTGCAGGTGTTAAACAGCTGTCCAGCCCACCCCAGAGGTGACTGCATTTCACCGTGCCTGAAGCAACACAGCACCAGCAATGGACAGGAGAATGGCTTCCGGGCATGGCTTGCTCATGACTGCTTCAGTCCAGTTGATGGGCCTCAGCCTCTTTTCTTCCCCTCCCCCGCTTTGCAATGGGGCTGTAGACTCTGGGGGAGAGGGGTGGAGGCAGGCAGAGGTGTCTCCCTGCAGCAGATGTAGACACGTCTCTGTATTAATCACTCTCTCATTGAAGCTTTTAGCTTTGTATTGAGTCCCTTTACATGGAAACTTTGTATTACATCTTGGTAGAATAGTCCCTAGGACAGAGGCAGAGACTGTCCCTGTGGGGTGAACGAGGTGGGAATGGATAAGGCGGAAGGTGACACCTCAGGGCAGTTGCAAGGGTTGGAGAGGGGATGGAAGCCAGATCCAAGATCAATGAGCCCTGGGAAGTGGGCCCATTGAAAGGAGACTGGATCTGTGGATGCCTTGGGGGTCTGCAGCAAGGGCCTGCTTTGGGAAGCCCCCTCTTTGGAGGTGAATGTGGAGCATTGAGACACCACCCAGAAGCAGGTGCCATAGGCACTAACTGCAGATCCATGGGATGGCTCTCACAGATCTTGCACATGCATAAGATGATAGATCTGGGGCGGGTGGGGGGGGGGCAGTGGTGTAGCAAGGGGGCCAGAGGGGTCAGTTGCCCTGGGCACCATGGTAGGGGGGCGCCAATTTAGTCCCATTCTGCTCCCCCTGTTGTCCCTGAGCTCACGTGCTCCTACTCCGCCTGCCACCCGCACCTGGAGCCTCCCTGCCTCTGTGCTCTAAGACCAACCCTCCTCCATCTCCACTGGCAGGTTAGTGCATGGGGGAGCCCAGCTTCAAATTGTAGGGGATGGGGGAAGATGTGGTACAAGAAGTGAATTGTGAGTGTTTTCGACCACACTACCCCGTCCCTTGTAATTTGCAACCCCTGGACCAGAGATCAGAAGAGGGAGCGAATTGTGAGTGTTTTTTACCACAATACCCCATCCCTCAGAATTAACAACCCCTGGACCAGAAGTCCCCTTCCCTCCTACTGTTAGCTTCCCAAGGCAAAACACCAGCATCCCCTGAGTCCATTATCAAGGAGGGAGCAAATTGTGAGTGTTTAGGACCATGGAACCCCATCCCTCATAATTAGCAACCCATGGACCAGGTAGCAAATCCTGAGCAGTAGCACAGAATTTCACGTATGCATGATAGAAAACGCAACGGTCGCAAAAACGGAGGGTTTCACTTTCTGTCGTCGCACCGGCTCTAGGCACTAACAACACAGGCAGGTGCTTGGGGCAGCACATTGCCAGGGGCGGCATTCCGGCCCGCAGGAGGAGCAGGCAGGGAGCCCTGCGGAGGCTACCCCGAGGTGGGAGCCCTGCGCGCGGCTGCTTGGAGCCTGCACCTGGCCCCGGGGCGCTGGGAGCTCTGTGTGGGCAGCCCCTAGGTTCGGCCCCTGCTGGGGCTCTTCCTGGAGGATGACGTGGGGCTGCCGCGGTTGCTGCTGGTGACGCTGAGCCCGGCGGGGCAGGCCGCAGCCATGGTGGCTGCTCACTGGAGCAGAGTTCAGGGGCTCAGCGGGCGCTGGGGCTCAGCCGCGGTGGGGCCTCATCCCCCGAGAGCCAGGGACAAGCGAGACCCTTCTCCGGCTCCTCCAGCCGCAAATGCACCTAAGGGGCACCCGCGGCCTGGCACTGTCACTGCACGGGCCCCCCGCTGCGGGTGCCCCCTGCCCGGGCTCCGGCTCGGCGCAGGTGGCAGACATTCCCCCGGCCGCCCCTCAGCAGCCAGCTCCCATTGCTGCCACCGCCCCTACAGCCGCCTCCTGCCCGGTGCCTGCCAAGTGCTTGAGCAATCAGCATCTGGAGACAGCCATTGCCTGCTCCAGCGGGAGAGCTGCGATCGCAGCTGCTCTGCCATGCCACGCTCTGCCGCGGGTCCCTCCAGCCGGGAAAGCAGCAGCAGAGAAAAATGGGAGGCAGGGATAAGAGAGGCCGGTTCTATTTTGGGGGAGGGGCAATTGCTAGTTTCTAATGGGTTCCCATGCAGCAGCAGCCGCCTCCGCTCCCTGCTGGGGATCCCTGGTTGCAATGCGCGGCGCCCTCCACAAACTCTTCACTCTGGCTGGAGGGAGGGCGAGGCAGCCGGCTACACCCAGGCGCTACCAAAGCCCCAGGGGTGGCTGGGTCTGGCTCGCTCTCTGCCGCGCGCGAGCCCCTTTCCCCCTCTCACACAGAAGCCCACACATGGTCCCAGTAGCCGCGGCTCTTCCACTCCGCCCGCCCGCACAAAGTCGCGGGGATCTCCCTTCTGGAGGCAGGCTCGTCATTTTTCAATGGTGACACCGCGAGGGCAGGGGAGCCAGGGGAGGGGGAGGTGAAAGAACATGCTAGAAAAGGACCCGTTCTCCTCTCGCCGCCGCACAGGCACAGTGTGAACGCGCTAATTCGGAGGGAAGCCCCAGCGAGTGGAGCGGTAACGACAGCAGTTCCTGCCACTGCGAAGCGGCTAGGGAGCAGGGTGACAGCGAATAGCAGCCAGGCATGCACACAATCCCGACCCCCTACTTCCCCGGTGATTCTCCAGCAGCCTAGCCAAAGGCGGGGAAGTTGGGGTGGGATGCAAGAGAAGCCAGAGTCCTGTGTAAATACAGGGCGCTCAGCCTCAGCCGTAACATCGCCTTCCTCCCAGCCCTTCCTTCTGTATCGGACACAGAGCTACTTTGGGTGAAAGTGAATCCCCCCGGCAGGGCTTTGTGAGAGCAGGACTGCAAAAACCTCCAGGAAAGGGGGCTTGCACTCCCCTTTCCCTAGGGAACACCATTTCTGCAGTCCGCCCCCCTCCTGGAACAAAAGCCCCAGAATACCATACCTGAATGAGCACAGCCCTGACAGTCAATTTCCCCACGCCGAACTGGTTCCCCACGGATCGGTAGCTGTCCAACGTGTAGCGCTTCAAGAGGGTGATGGTGACCTGCTTCTGGAGGGGGATGGCGGGTCTTGTGCGAGTGTCCCATCACCTGAGGGCAGGGGCGAGCCACTCACAGAGCTCCAGAAATGTGTCCTTCCTCGCCCTGAAATTCTGGAGCCACTGCTGGTTGCCCCACCGCTCCATGACGAGTCAGTCCCACCAGTCGGCACTAGTGTCCAGATGCCAGAGGTGGGTGTTTACGGTGTGCAGAGGAAGGTGGGCAGGATCCAGGAGCATCAGCTGCACCCGCAGAAAGGCAGGGAGGGTCTCCCAGAGGAGCAGAGGGCTGGGTTCCTGCAGGGCCTGGGCTTCAGCCTGCAGAAACTGCTGCATGAGGCGCAGCACAAGCTGTAATAGCTGTTTACTTTCGAGAGGCAGCTCTGGCTCCGTGGCTAGAGCACTGAGGTGTCCACAAGGGCAACCAGAGCAGGCAGAAAAAAGGCTTTACCGTCCCTTGAGGAGGTAAGCAAAGGCAAAAAGCTTGAGACACCACTGTACAGGGGGGTCCCTTTAAGCAAGAGGCTCAGATAGCCTCAAGCAGCAGCCACACAAAGTGAGTGCTGTCCTGATGCCCTGCCTGAAGTGGTTCCAGGTGGCCTTGAATGCAAGTTAGTGTCCAGTCAGCATGGATGCTCTATTTCAAAATAGCTCAGTGCTATTTCGATGGGCATTTTGTGTGTAGATGCACTATTTAGAAATCGTCTGAAATCGCTTATTCCGAAATACATGTGCAGTGTAGATATCTTCCGGCATAGCTTATTCTGAAGTTAATGTGCAGTGTAGACGTAGCCTTAGGGTATGTCTACACTGCAACACTATTTTGAAATAACTAGCACTATTCTCTAATAACGTAGACCACGTCTACACAGCAGACAGCTATTTTGAAATAGCGTCAAGATACTGTCAAGCTGGAGGACTTCTTACTCTGACTCCTGTAACCCTCATTGTACGAGGAGTAAGGGAAGTCAGAGGAAGAGTGCTCTATTTCCAAATAAGTGCTGTGTAGACACTCCCTATTTCAAAATAAGCTATGCAATTGACCTAGCTCCATTTGTGTAGCTTATGTAAGCGGGGGAATGGTCCTGCTATTGTGGGGAACTTTCCTGGCTTCTATACCACCCCAGTGAAATGAACCAGCGAAAGGATCTGAGTCCCCGCTCCCACTTCCTTTACCCCACGGCTCCCCTGATCCTGAGGGCTCCCCCTCCACTCTCCTGAGTAGCAGAGCCCTCGAAACCCCAACAAGGCTGGACCCAGGTTTCCTGGGGCTTAATCCCCGACCTTGTAGTCACTAGGGGCAGGAGTTAGGGTGTCCCCACTCCGAGGTGCTCTCCTCACACTGCAGGCCTTCTTGGCCCAGTGATCACTTCATAAGGTTCAAAGCAAATACAATTTATTAAACATCAACTGATTAAAGAGAAAAGAATAAGAAAAAATGAGACTGGTTAAATGAGAACACACAGCCCTGCTCTGTAGCACGGGGACATCAAAACAGCAGCCTGCAGAGTGTAAGGACAGTTCACAGTCTCTTCCTTAGGAGCCCTGGATATGCTGCAGGGGGCTGCAGGCTGGACACGCTAGCTCTGGCAGTGACCACACAGCCTCAAGCTCTAAGTGGCCAGACCCCTCTCCCAGTCCAGAGCCTCTCCCCACACTTGCAGTTCCCAGCTGCTCACCAACATCCAGTTGCAGGCTGTGCTGCTTGGCCAGTCTCTAGCTTCTTGTGTTGCTTCTCTGTTCCTTTTGGCTCTCTGAGCACTGCCAGTCTGCTGCTCAACACAGGGTCTGCGCTCCTTGGGCTGTGTGTGCCTGGCTCTGCTGCTGCAAAAACTGCCCCTCAGCACACAGCTTGCTATCCCTGGGCTGTCTCTCAGCTCCCTGTTTTTGCAGGACTTCTTCTGCACACAGCTTGCACTCCTTGGGCAGTATCTAAGCTCTCTGTTTGCTCAGAGAGAGCCAGAACAATCCCAGCTCACAGGGAGGACGGGGCCTGGCCTCTCCCCTTCCTCACTGGCCTGTCCAACCTGTCAATCAGGCCGAGCTGGAGTGTTGGCTGCTTTCCATTGTCTCTGGGGTCTGTCAGTCTCATTAACTTTCCCCTTCTGAAACTGGGAGCTGGCAAACCAAAAAACTCCCACAGAGTTTTAGTAAGGGGTAATAGTCCCCTTACACTTATTTCGAGTTAAGCCCTGCAGTGTAGACACACCCATAATGTATTACTTAATAAAACTCTGAGTAGTCCTAGCCTCATTACAGCCCCAGTCTGCACTTTCCCCACAGCATATTATTCCTTTTGCAAGCCAACATCTATCCCGAATTGTACAGAACTGGAGTTGGAGATGCTTCACACGTGTTCCTCTGGTGTCCACACCTCGGGGTATTTTTCTCTTTCATCTGGATTCGTGTTGATAAATCTGCAGTCACAGTTAAAAATACACACAATGCACTTGAAGTTAAAATCCCCTTAAGGACTGATGACTTGTGACTGTGAAACAAATCATAAGGAGTGGAATGGGTCATAAACCCTTAAATTAGACTTATCAATAGCTGCCCTTTAAAATGAGCTGCTCACTTTTCCTAGATTACTTTGGAGAAATACTGATAATTGGTCCCTTGCATTTTAAATATTTAAAAATATATATTTAGTTTAAACCGAGACTCAGAGTGGACGTTAGCTGATCTGGGACTCTTTATGGGTGTATCTAGACTACGTGGAATGGTCGAAAGAGGATATGCAAATTCCATTGCAAGCGGAGCTTTCCTGTTGCAAGCCAACATGTATCGAAGGCTTCACTTTCGAAAGTGCGATTGGAAGAAGATATGCAAATTCCCATGGGAATTTGCATATCTTCTTTCAACCGTTCCCTGTAGTCTAGATGAGCCCTATGGGAAAATGAAGTAGCTCTCAAAATAAACTAACAATTATTTTTTAATGTGAATTGTTAAAAATTTCAAAGGAAACACAAACCAGAAAAAAAAATACCAGAACTGATTTCAAAAAGTGTCCAGGGGGAAGATTTATGGCAGATCTGATTGCGGTGCTAAATTCCCAAGTAAATGAGAGAACTTTTTATTGCAAGCCTAAATGTCCAAGCTACAACTTTTGCAAAAGAAAACTGTTTTGCTTAAATGGCTCAGAACTAGCCTCGTCTTCCTTACAAGAAAAATGTCTAAAAACTTTAATCACATGCTTTAAACAAATCCTCCTTCTTCCTCATTACAAATAGTGGCGATCTAATTTCTTAGCTGATCGTTATAAAAACAAATTTCCTGCATTTTATTAACACTTCAGCAAAAAAAGGGGAGCCGTTTTTCCCCCATTACTTCTGTGCTGTGTCTCCATTTCGTTTTTTTTATTATGGGCGTGTCCAAAACAAGCTTGTTTGGGGTTTTCTTATCCTCCAAATATCCCTTTCCTTTCAGGTTAAGTTTGCACTTAGACTATTTTTGTCAGTGAACCCTTGCAACAAACTTACATCAAAGATGCTAGCAGAAACAAGCAAATGAAAACCAATCTACACCTAAAATGTCCTCAGAGTCACTCAGTCTTGCTCCTTCTGTAAGTTATAGAGCACTAGGTATACGTACACACAAACACCGCCTAACCGTTGACTTCATTGGGGAATGAAATCAACAAGATTTTCAACAGCACCACTTCAGGTATTCCAAGATTGTCTTGGAAGCCAATTAAAACACTCAGCCGACTGGAACCTAGTGTCCTAGAGAAGTTTGTTTTCAATTCTAGACTTTTCAATCCCATGCCAGTCAAGATGTCAAAAAGGTCTGTTTGCTGACTCCAGAAGGGGGGGGGGGGGCGCAATAGGGACATCTCCAAGAAAAAGGAAACACCCCACATTCAGCCAGAATTCTGTCCCCAATCAAATTGTATTAGACGAGAGAGTTGTTTCCCAAGAATTTTACTTTATTTTTTAAAAGTTGTTTTAACAGCGTTTTCTCCTTAACTAACTGAGGAACGGAACTGGGAAGACAGGGCAAAAGAGAACAAGGTGGGACCCTAGTGGAATGAAAAAGCAGCAAAACAAGAAATTAGCTCTTCAGTATCATTGAGCATGTTGCTCTAGATCAAGCAATAAACAGCACAGCAAACAGAGGAGCATTCTGCGAATTTGGAACGCCTGTTAAAAGCTTAACACCCTCCCAATGTGAACACCTGGATTCCTACCCCCTTGTTAATCTGTATTTTCTAGAATGTCCCCATTGAACAGAATCTGAAGCAATACATCTGCAACATCCCCTTTGAATCACTTGTCCGCAGCTGAATTGACTTCTTATCAATTGCAGACATGCAAATCTGGATTAGAATTCCTGTGTCAGGATGGCTCGGAGCAAGGGTTGCAGGGCTGCACTGCATTATCAGTTTAGTAGCGAGTTTATCCTCGCCATGATGCCTTTCAAGTCATCTGTAATGAGGGGGTTTGGTTAGTTGCACATGCAGTTTGGGGCTGGACGGGGAAAAAAGAACTTGAATACGCTTCAATTCTGCTCTCTGATGAGTTAGTGGCTTCCGCTTCACGTGCAAGTCAAAAGCTTAAGGTGAGACCATCAGTTCTTTAAAGTCGCAAGCAATGTAAGACGGTCTGGGCTACAGTGAGGGGGGTCACTAGGTCATAGAGATAAAGTGATCCGATCTTTCAACTACAAGATTTGCAGTGTCCCTTTTCATGTCTGTTTACCTGTTCGAGTGTGACGGGGTGGAAGATGGGTAGGAGGGGATCGTGTAGGGCGTTGTGTATAACAGAGTGAGAGTTGACCTTTGTGTGCATTCCCACAGGGGCTGGGTGTGTTCAGGAGGGGGTGGTTGTGTGTGTGTGTGTGTGAGAGAGTGTGTGTTTTGTCTTGGGTGGGTGGGAAAAATCATCTGTGTGTAGGTGAAAGAGGATGTGTATCACTCCATAAGCATTGTAGGAAAAGCATGCACACACGAACCTTAGGTCGTGTCACATCCGTACGCTATGAACTTGATTCTAGGAGCAAGCTTACTTCTGCCCCCTATAGCTGCCATAGCCCCACCTGACTCTAAGGTGAGGTGGGAGCAGAAACCAAGACTTTGTATTTCCCCGAGCAGGGGCTGCACATGCCCAGTCCCTTTTGAGGCTAGAGCTGGAGCGCCCAATTCCTTAGCCCACCGAGTTCATTTCCTAGTGCACCCTCATGTACCTCTCCAGACGCGACTGTCTCTGCACCTGTGAGCATGTCTGCCAGAGAGGGCAGAGTGGTAAGAAGGTGGGTTTTTGTCTGTCCATACTTGAAACTTAGCACCGTACAAATAGTCCCGAAATTTCTCAGTGATGGCCCACTTCAAGGCCAGGAACTCCAACTTGTGGATGGAGTAACGAGTTTCACTATCAGACAGCCCTCGGCTGGCAAAGGCCACAGGTTTATGGTTGCCATTCACATCTTGGTACAAGACTGCTCCCAAACCATCCAAACTGGCGTCTGTATGTAGGAGGAATGGCTTGTTTGGGTCAGCAAAAACTAAGACTGGAGCATGAGTTAGCCAGCTAATGATCTCTCGGAAAGCCCTTTCACATCCCTCATCCCATCATGGTCCAAAGGGCTCTAGGGGGCCATATTGTCTTGGATCAGGAGGTCGTGGGGGCCTCCCCTTATTCTTGGTCTTAGCCTTCCTCTTGATGGCCGGGTATCCCCTGGTAAGATCATTCAGAGGCTTTACAATGATGGCATAATTCTTCACAAACCTCCGATAGTAGCCACTAAATCCAAGGAAAGTCTTAAGCTCTCTGTAGTTTCTGGGGCGCGGCCAGGTAGTGAGTGCTTCTACTTTATCCGGATCAGTACTCACACCTTCTTGGGACACAATATGACCAACGTACTTCGCTGATGTTCGGCAGAATTGACACTTATCAATGGAAAGTTTCAGCCCATGGGCCTCCGACCTGTCAAGTACTTTAAGAAGTCTGTCTTCATGCTCTTCCAAGGTCCTTCCAAATACAATCAGATCATCCAAATAGGCCAAGACTTGCAGTAAGTTCATATCCCCTACAACTTTCTCCATGAGGCGCTGGAATGTGGCGGGGGCCCCAGAGATCCCTTGAGGCATGTGTTCAAACTGATAAAACCCCAATGGGCAGATGAAGGCGGTCTTCTCCTTGTCCTCTGCTCCCAAGGGGATCTGGTAGTATCCACTTCGAAGATCCAATACTGAGAACCACTGGCTTCCCAATAAACAATCTAATGCATCTTCTACTCGGGGCATCGTGTACTGGTCAACCACAGTACGGCGGTTCAGGGTGTGGTAGTCAATACACATCCGAATTTTCCCATTCTTTTTGCGGACTACCACAATGGCTGAGGCATAGGGGCTGTGGGACTCGGTAATGATGCCAGTTGCAGCCAGCTCCTGAAGGTGATGTCGCACATCATCCATCTCTGAAAGTGCAATTTTTCTAGATCTCTCCCTGAAGGGTTGGGGATCATGTAGCCTGATGTTGTGCTCAACCCCTTTGGCACACCCCACATCCCACTCATGCAGTGAGAATACTTTCAGTGAGAGGTCTTTCAGAGAACTTCTTCCTCAGGCGATCCTTCCACTCTTCGGGCAAGGGTGAATCTCCAAAGTCAAACCTTGCTGGATCTATAGTCTGAACGTGGGGTTCACACTGGGGACTCACCATCGATTCAGGCTCGAAAAGATCTGCTATCTTTTGCCCTTGATTCACAATAATATCACGACTTGTTTCATTAGCAATCAGTACCGTGAGCGGGTCCTGGGCTGCTGCTGGCAAGGTTATAACTCCACAGGGGACCAGGACCCCATCAGGAAGCTCTCCCTCAGTTGGTTGTTCTACCATGGCAAACACTCGTTTATTGCCTTTCAGCCAGGTACTCATGACGAGCACTTCCTGCTCTGTCCTTGCAGGCACTACTAAAGGGTTCGTGCCTGCATACCTTAGAGTACCCCTTGGTAGCTCAGATGTCTCCTGTTTAGCATCTTCAATTTTCCTATAGGCTTCAGCACAAAGGGCGTGGATCATCAGGGTGTCCAGATATTGGTCCCCAGCCCGTCGTCTGCAGTATTCTGCGAGCACCTTGAAGAGACTGGAGTTGGTCCCTATCAGCACCGACACATCAGGGACCCCTTTAGGGTCGGGGCACATCAAGGCTACTGTGTCCACCTCTTCTCTTACCCCTGCCACCTCCTCAGGGAATTCCAGGTGCACTATGACATACCCTTTGTAGGGATATTCATTCATGCTGAGACCACACAGGCCAAGGCCAGTCAATGGCTGGCTGGGCAGGTGCCTGAGCATCTGTTGGTAGAATGACTGGAATATAATTGTCACCTGTGATCCGGTATCAAGCACTGCTTTGCACTCTGCCCCTTCAATCCTCACTGTGACCTCTGCTCGAAGCCCTATCAGTCCTGAAGGGATCCTAGCTGAGTGGTCTTTTCTGGGGAATCCATCAAATCCTGGGGGCCTGGGTGGTCCCTGTCCCCCAACCGTCTCGTGACTGATTCTCAGCTTTCCATAAACTAAACTGGAGTTTTCCTCATTTTGGCAACGTGCAGCCCTGTGCCCATCTTGACCACACCGGTAGCAGAAGAATGATCCTCTCCTTTCGGCTGGGTGGGATGGCAGCTCCAGGCGCTGACTTCTCCATCACCACAGCCTGAGGTTCCTCATCCCTGCAAATCCTTGCTTGGTCACTGGCTCTCTGCAACTCAGCAATCCGTTCTGTCAGGACCTGAACTTGCTGGGCAAGGTCTCCTCTGGTGTTCACCATCAGCACGCCAGCTGTTTGTCGGGATGCAGTGCTGGTTGGCTTAGGTGTCTGGGCCTCCCAAAACTCACTGGCAGCCTCCCTTTCTTCCTCCTCTCTGACCTCCTTTATCAGTTGGGAGTATGTAGGGGGGGGGTGTTCCTGTTGTTCTTAGCCGGAGGTGTAGTAGAATCGGGCTGTAATATGGAGTTCCTCTTACAATTTGAGCCAGCCTGGTCTGGTCCATCTGCTCAGCAGTCACGGCTCCCCTAATGACAGCTCTCTGCAGCAACCTCTCCAACCTCTGTACATAGGCTGAGACCTTCTCTCCCCGGTGCTGCTTAGCATTGAGAACGTTACAGAAACTGTCTTCAGGCCCCTCCATGCTCCCAAAGGTGTGAGTGAGGGCCTCTAGGCAGTCCTTTACACTGACCTCAGGGTTAGTGAGCTTCAAGGTGCGAATCACATCTAAAGCTGGGCCCCGGAGACTGTCTACTAAACATCTTTGTTTTTCTCTGTCTGGCACAGCCCACTGCTCTAGCATTTCAGTGGTGTGTTCCAGCCAGGGTTCAAACTCCTCTTCCCCAGGGAATAATCTTAACTTACAATAGGAGCTTGCCATAGCATGGGATAGCACACATTTCTCCAAGATTTGCCCCAGGCTTTTGCCCAATCATCTGCTGAGGTTGCTGCCTTTGAGCTAGAGGCTTCTGAGCCAGGGCCCAACAAACCTGACAGACAAGCCATGATACAAACAATAATTTCCTCAAATACAAATCACAATTATTTCCCACAACAGCAACTCACTCAACATGTGCTTGCGAGGGGTACTGACCCAGTAAATCCCGGACGAGCCCCCAAAATGTAACCCTTCTGCCGGGTAGGCCGGGCAGTAACCAGGGCTGGGTTCAATATCTTGGGGTCAATCTCACATAGAACCGGCTCGAGCCCCCACCCAGTAATCTGAGAAATTCACGCACCCCTGGGCGCCTCTGAGAGGCAATGCTTCCCCACTCGCAAGCACTGAGTCTGAGTGTAGGAAAGAAACATTTAATGAAAGAGAGAGAGAAGTCATACGGCATTAACTTGGGGAAACCACCACAAACAGAGTTCATAACCCAAACAAGTCAAGCCCCCACCCCAGCCAAGAATCGCCCAAAGTCCAAAGAGTCCGACACCCCAAAAGTCTCTGTCCCTGGTCCGTGCCACCCAGAGTCCCAAAGTTCACCCACAGGGTTTCACCTCCCAACCTGGGTAGAAATGGGGGTGGGGGGATAGGGGGCACCTTATACAAAACTCCGCCACACTCCACCAGCTGTCTCGTCCCACGCCTCTGGACACTCCGCTGGGCACCTGCCGACGCTCCTTGTCTGCTGCCGCCACTGGTCACCGCTCCTCGCCTGCCGCCGCTCCACATCACACCGCTGATGGCCGCTCCTCGCCTGCCACCGCTCCACGCCACACCGCTGGTCGCCACCATTTCACTGGCTGCAATAGGTCTGGCTCTCAGCCAAACCAGTGATTTCAGCTCTCAGTGATTTCAACTCTTTAGCCACCAGCTGGACTGGCAAATGAATCCAGCTTTCAGTGGACTAGCAAAAGAAAAGACTCCTTGGGGAGTCTGCTTTAGGTCTGGCCTTAAAACAAAAGGGGGAAAGGTGCAGGCTGGGCCAGTCTTATAGCTCACACCTGGCAGGCATGAAGCAGACTGACTCAAGCCCTTTAACCCTTTCCCCCAGCTCAGTTCCCTCAACTCTGGAAGGGGGGAGGCTTGTTCTTCCGAGACCTCTTACCATGATGGTGGTGTCTCTCCTGCAAGCACTGGTGTCATGTTTTACAGTTCCCACATTTAGGGGTAGCATGATTAGTGACCCTGTCACGTTGCTGGATCTTGAGGGGAGCAGCCAGATCACTGATGCACCCATAGGTGGGGGTGTTGGCCCCAAAAAAAGGTATAGAAGGGGGCCATGTGAGGTATTGAATAGAAGCTTATTATCGGATAATCCTATGTACGCTGTTCATGTGTTTGTATAATGTCTGTGTGTGCAATTATTAGCATGTACTTGTATGGACACTGAAGATTTCCCTGCATGTGGTTAAGCATTGGGCAGGGCCGAGCCTGTGGAGCCTGTGGACATGCTAATTACCTGTGGAACAATGGCTCTCAATGGGCCAAGGACACACCCAAAGAATGGGGGCTGTCACCTGAGAGCAGCCAGCAGGGAACACAGAGAGGCTGAGGACCAGGTGACCTGCTGCATACCAGAAGAGGCCATGTGGTCGATGCCATTTTGTTCTCAGCTCAGCACTTCATCCCAGAGGCAGCATTGCAGGGATCGAAGAGCCCGGAAGACCTGTGAACCCATCCTGACCCTAGGATGTGCAACAAGAACTTTTAAAACAGCAGCTGTAACATCTCTGCTAGAGCCTGCATCGAGGACTGGGAGATTCGGTGCATGTAACGTACTAATCTTTAACAACCTTACTCTCATGCTTTTCTTTCTTGTGTTAATAAACCTTTAGTTGTTAGATGCTAAAGGATTGGCCCAGCGTGATTTGTGGGTAAGGTCCAGAGGGTAAATTGACCAGGGATCTGTGACTGGTTTCTTGGAACCGGACAGGACTTGTTCGGGGTAGGTGGGATTGGGTGCTAGGACCCCCCCACCTGTGTATGAGGCCCGGGGCCATCTGGGGCACGGATATTGCTGGGGTGTCTGAGGGGTTTTGCTCGTGAGGCTTCAGGCAGGCAGCCGAAGCGCTCTGTGGGACTGGTTTGTGGCCTGTTTGGAGAGGTCACCAGTCTGGGGGCTGTAAGGAGCCCCGGATTTGAGCAATTCGCCCTGAGCGGACACCCTCAGTTGTGCCCAGACATGGCCCGGTCCGTCACAGACCCCCACAACAGTCCCAAATTATTTACAATTCTTCACATTCCCATTCAGCCAGGGCTGATGGAGGGTCAGTGTTGGAATGGATTTCCATAGCCACGCCTCAGATTCTGTCCTGAGCAGTATTTACATAACAGTTAACAGTTAATTACCTTGCAGAGCTAAACAATTGTAGTGGGCACACCCACCCCTCCTTTTAGCTGGCTGATAGCAAGCAGCAGTTCAGCCCCTGCTTACAGATATAAACACAATACTGTATCCATGGCATGTGTGCGCGTCCTGATTTAGTTATAGACACCCTGGTTACACACGCATTAGGGGCTTCTGATCTCAAATTGACCATGAACACAAAGCTCAAGAACACATAGGTACATGTGAATACACGCAAACATGCACAGAGACATATGTATGTTTTTGATATAGACATATGCCCAAGCTAGTTAGTACAAGCACTTTATAAAGTAAGTAACTTTCTGTTGATCACAATCTCACATTTATGGTATGGGTCAGCGAGTTACTTTATCTATGTATATGTCCGGGGTTTGGGGTTTTTTTGCAAATGTTGTGTGTACATTATATGATATATATATATATATATATATATATATATATATATATATATATATATATATGGTGTGTCTGTTTCTTACAACACAACAGTGTCTTCAGCTACGGTACAAAAAGTCGACTAATCCTGTGTTATGAAATGAAAAATAATTATAATCCTGTAGCTCGTGAAATCCCACGGTGCAGTATATTGAAGAAGGAGGTAGAAGGGAAGGATAGGCTGCATTGGTCGTCAATTTTTAAGACATTAAAAGAACAATCGGTAATGTTCGAAACTTTTTCTTTCCTTGCACAGAATATGGAGGTCTCTTTGATCTCCTTAGGTGTTATTCTGGCAAATGAAAAAAAAATGGCATTACTGCTGGAGATTATATTTCTAACGGGAAAAAGGCAATGTTAACAAGGGGAAAATATCTATGCGTTTTTTAAAAACACGATCAAGGTTCGCCAGGTCATGGAATATCAGCTGGTGGGTTTGGAGCTTGCAATTACACTACTGCGTATTACTGGAAGCTGCAACGGCCAACACCACAAACCCCATGCAACTATTTGTACGAGTGAGACACAGTGTGGACTCCAAGCAGGAAGGAACCGCTCTATTTAAGGGGCAGAGGGAGGGGGTTTTAATAGGATCAGTGGACAAAAAAAACTCTTGGGTGTAATAAATGTTCATCTGTATTCTGTAATCAATAAATAATTAACTAATATTAGCATGTGGTCTGACCGGGCAGGGACCACAAGACCAAAAAAAAAATTGTTTGGAAGTGTATGTTGAGTGAAAAAATCTGGTTTGCAGCAGGAAAGGGTAAGACGTGTGAATTCAAGGGGGAATATGACCGCTAACTTTCTTTCCTGGAGGCGGGGGGGGGGGGGGGGGGGGTGGAGAAAAAGAAAGAAAGAATATGACAGGGGAAGCAGTCCCCTAAACCATCCAGAGCTTCAGGTTCAAAAGCCCAGTTATACACATCTCAGAAGAAAGATCTGTGCATCCAGCTACCTTCCTCTGGCAAGAGAAGGAAACTAATCCCTTAGCAAAAGCCTGATTGCTCCTTGTAGCGGCTTCCCGCTCGCCACAGCGCCACCTGCCGTCGAGTTGGGGGATTAGCACTGCTGGCAGGTGGCCGGATCCCTTTCAGGACATTGCCCTCCGGTAATGTCCACAACAGCCTGAGCTTTCCCCCCTTCCAGGGGGGTTTGTGATAGGCTGGTGGGCCTTCAGGTGGCGGCTCCTCCGCCTCCTGCACAGTGGGAGACGTGCCTGCCTCCCTGCATTACCACGCCTTAAAACAGTCCAAGTGGGCGAGTCTCTTCCCGGCCTTCCTTCAGGTCGGTCCCAGAGGTAATCGTTCGCGTGCCTGGCCTTGCTTCAGGTCCGGGCCGCAGAGGAATAAGTCCACCCCTTCTCAGTCTATTATTATACAGTTCTGGGCAGGGCAACCGTTCTAGTCCTGCCCCTTTAAGAGTTCCCGCCCGATGCACGGACGGTCCCAAACGCCCCTAGGGAAGCCCACGCTCTCGAGCAGGGCGGGTGACAAATACAGTCTACAAGGCCCGGCTCTCAAGCTGGGCAGGCCAACCGACATCAAGCCAAACTCAGGCCCTAGCTCCAGGCAGGGCAGCAAACGGCGGCCAGGCCCTAAGGCAAGGCAAGGCTGCAGACAAACACCAGTCTGTAGACGCGCCTCATTCAGGAGCGAGGCTGGTATGGCACCTGCAGCAGCGGTGAGGGGGAGACTGCCACCCGGTTAGGGGGTGGCGGGGGGGGGGGGCGCAGGCCCACCCACCTCACTGCACCCCGGCTCAGGGGCCCTGAATGCAGCAGTGCAGCTGCGACTGGCTCAGCAGGGGCTCCGGCCCATAATTGCTGGCCGCGGGCCACTCTTGGCCCGGGCTACCCCTGGACCACTTCTCGTCTCCCTGTTCCCAGGTACCTGTAGCTCCAGCAGGTCCATCAGGGAGTCGAGGCGCCGTCGTCCCCACAGCGTCTGGCCAGCCCGATCCAGGGGTTGGAGCTTGGCAGAGTCCTGCACGCTCATCCGGCCCCAGCATTCCAGTACCCATCGGGGGTCCAGCTGGTCCACCAGGTCGGGCCCATCCTCCAGGTCCACAGGTGGTTCTGCTGGCAGGCTTGGCCAGACCTCAGTAGCCCGGGCAGGGAAGCCCTGGCTGGCCGGCCGCCAGGGAAGCAACTGAGGGCAGCCTAGCCCGGGTCTTAACCTCCCCAAGCAGGAGCTCCAGAGAGGCCTCTGGCTTCTTCAGAAGCTGGACCCTGACTGAGCTCCCCGACAACCTTCTTATAGTCCTAGCCCCGCCCTTTGACTTCCAGTCAGGTGAGGGGGCGGGGCTAGGCTGGGCCCAAAATGGCTCCCAGAGGGAATCCTCTGTTTCCAGCTCTGTGGGTGCCCACTGGATGCTTGTGAGAAGGAGGAGAGGGAGCAAGGTATAGGGGCTGCTCTCTTCTTTCTCCCCTTCTATCCTGGTCCTGCTGCCTGCACCAGCTGGAGCCCTCCCCACCTAGCTGCCTGCCTGCTCCCCTGGATGCTGCTCCAGCTGCTGCTCCCCCTCCTCACCGCTTTCACCACCACCACCACCAGCTGCTGCTACTGCCTGAGAGGGGAGAGGGGACCTGCCGGCTGCCCCCCCTCCCCTCCACCACTCCAGAGAAGGAGGACCACCCCACCAGCACCACCACCACCACCACCACCTGGAGGCCTTCCCCTGCTGCCTGCCGGCTGCTGCTGCACCCCGCTGAGGGGGAGAAGAAAAGATCACCATCGAGAACTGTGGCGGGGGTTTGTTTAAAAAGACTGAGCTTTTTTCATCTGCCTCAGGGGTGGTGGTGAATTGAGCTGTTAAAAGGGGGGCTGGGGGAGAGGCCCAGAGCCCTCCCCCTCAGTCCAGCTGCCCCCCCCCCCCCCGCTGCCACCATCCCCTCCACCACCCCCCACCACCTGGACTGTCTCTTCTCCCCCTTGTGGGGATTGCTGCCCTGCCCTCCACCTGGGACTCTGCTGCAGCAGTGGATGAGGTCGAGCCCCCACAGTGCTCGTGGGTGTTCTCCCTCCCCACCCCCTTGGACTTGGCCCCCCCTCCCTCAGCTACATTTGGCTGGGGGGCCACCCTTACCCCTGGTCACCCACCCTACCCCAGCAGCTTGTGTCCTTCCCCACTGCCTGCCCCTCCGCTGCTAGCCTAGTTTTTCATTTCCCCTCCCTCCCCAGTCACTTACCCGCCACACCCGTTCCCAAAATTTACCAGCCACGCCCCTACCCCAGCTAGCCCAACTGTGTGTGCCCCGCCCCTCTCAGCTGCTGTTCCACTTCCATTTCATCCCGTCCCCCCCCAGCCGCCTGTCAGCTCTTGAGCACTGCCCGATCTGCCCTGTCCCCCCTGCCCCGAGCGCTTGTGCCCCACCCCTCCCCTTTTAGTTAGCCCCCCCTGTTCACCACACTCACCCAATGGCCCCATAGCCCCCCCCCCTTGTATCCCAGTGCAGCCGGAGGAGCCGGCCCCCGCCCTGTACCCGTTACCTTGCCCCTTGTCTGCCCTGCCAGTGCCCTCCTCCTCTGTCTGCAGCCTTACAGGGAGGAGTGGTTGCTGGCCCCTCGGTGTCCCGTTTTCGTCCCGCCATTGCTGGTGCCCTCCCTCCCTGCAATAGTCAGCAGGAGGGAGTGGTTGCCTTCCCCCCCTCCGCCCAATCGCGCCCCACCCTTTTTTTCCCCCCCCGCATCCCTCCCCCTACAATAGCGCCCTCCTCCTCTGCCACAGTCTCAGCAGGGAGGAGAGGCTGCTAAACCCCCACCCCTTCCTCAGTTGCCCCTCCCTGAAACCTGTACCCTTCCTCTTTCCCCCTCCTTCCCTTCACTGACGCCCTCCTCCCCTGCCTGTTGCTCCGTGGGGAGGAGCGGTTAACTCCTGCCCCTCCCACTCCCCCTCTGCCATTTGAAAGCCCCTTCCCGCTTCATGGTGAAGGAAGCCCCTGCCCTTGTCAGTCCCACGGTCCCCCCGTTGCCACCGGGCCTAAAGAATGCCGCAGCCGACCTCCCGATCCCAGGTCCGAGCGCCACTGCTGCCACGGCCGATGCTCCCTCACATCTGGGAGCAACCACCACCTCGGCCGGGAAAAAGGGCGGGGGGAGGAAAAAGGGTAAAGGCCCGGCCCCGAAGGCCAAACCCCCCATGGTCAAGGTGTGACGGACCGGGCCGTGTCTGGGCACAACTGAGGGCGTCCGCTCAGGGCGAATTGCTCAAATCCGGGGCTCCTTACAGCCCCCAGACTGGTGACCTCTCCAAACAGGCCACAAACCAGTCCCACAGAGCGCTTCGGCTGCCTGCCTGAAGCCTCACGAGCAAAACCCCTCAGACACCCCAGCAATATCCGTGCCCCAGATGGCCCCGGGCCTATACACAGGTGGGGGGGTCCTAGCACCCAATCCCACCTACCCCGAACAAGTCCTGTCCGGTTCCAAGAAACCAGCCACAGATCCCTGGTCAATTTACCCTCTGGACCTTACCCACAAATCATGCTGGGCCAATCCTTTAGAATCTATATCTAAAGGTTTATTATCACAAGAAAGAAAAGCATGAGAGTAAGGTTGTTAAAGAATAGTACGTTACATGCACCGAATCTCCCAGTCCTCGATGCAGGCTCTAGCAGAGATGTTACAGCTGCTGGTTTAAAAGTTCTTGTTGCACATCCTAGGGTCAGGATGGGTTCACAGGTCTTCCGGGCTCTTCGATCCCTGCAATGCTGCCTCTGGGATGAAGTGCTGAGCTGAGAACAAAAATGGCATCGGCCACATGGCCTCTTTATACCTCCTTCCTGGCCTCTTCTTGTATGCAGCAAGTCACCTGGTCAGAGGCCAATCTCTGTGTTTCCTGCTGGCTGCTCTCAGGTGACAGCCCCCATTCTTTGGGTGTGTCCATAGCCCATTGAGAGCCATTGTTCCACAGGGCCTCGGTAATTAGCATGTCCACCAGCTCGGCCCTGCCCAATGCTTAACCACATGCAGGGAAATCTTCAGTGTCCATACAAGTACATGCTCATAATTGCACACACAGACATTATACAAACACAAGAACATCATACATAGGATTATCAGATAATAAGCTTCTATTCAATACCTCACATGGCCCCCTCCTATACCATTTTTGGGGCCAACACCCCCACCTATGGGTGCATCAGTGATCTGGCTGCTCCCCTCAAGATCCAGCAACGTGACACAAGGCCACCCCACCCCCTGTGGCCCTATCGCCTACCGCAGCCCCTCCTTCCCTTGCTGTTCCCACCACCAGCTCTGGGGGTGATTCAACCAAGGCCCCCAGAGTGTACGCCCAGGTGACCGCTGCCGCCCCCTCACCTGCCGTGTCATCAGCCCCGACCGCCGCCTCCAGTTCCATCCCGGGTGGCCCGGGGCCCCTTCCCCACCATGACCAGGAGGCACGGCGTTCGTTGCCTCCTGGTCGCCTCCTTGCCCCACGTGGAAACTTACGTGCAGGCGTTGGCGAGGGTGGTGGGGGCCTCGGACGTGGTGGCAGCCTCCAAAATGTACGGGAAGGTTGTGTTCTTCCTCGCCCAGGAGGCGGTGGAGAGGGGCCTGGCAGTGGGGGGCGTTCACGTGCCCCTCGAGCCATTGGAGGACCTGGGAGTACGGGTGGTTCTTACCTCCGTCCCGCCCTTCCTCCCCAATGCTGCCCTGTTGCCTTCCCTCTCCACCCTGGGGAAACCTATCTCTGTCATCAGCCCTCTCCCGTTGGGCTGTAAGGACCCCGCCCTCCGCCACATTTTATCATTCCGCCGGCAGGTGCAATTGCAAATGCCGCCGGCGGCACGTGGCGGGGTGGCACTAAAGGGATCCTTTATGGTGCCCTACCAGGGGGCCCTCTACCGGGTCCACTATTCGATGGGTGAGGCCCGGTGCTTCCTCTGCCGGGCGATGGGGCATGTTCGGAGGGACTGCCCCTTGGCCTGGTTGGGGGAAGCGTCCGGGCCCACCGGGGCCTGGGAGGGCGCCAGCCCCACCACTGCCAGCCCCCCTGGTAGTCCGGCCTCTGTGGCTGCCCCTCGTCCAACCGAAGGCTCGTCTCGGGAGCTGGAGGTGCCCCCTCTGGCGTGGATACAGGGGATACGCCTTCCCCTGCTGACCAGTCTTCCGCTTCCACATCGGAGGGCTGGACGCTCGTCGGGGGAAAGCGCAGGGCCCGCCAGTTGTGGACTCAGTCTCCCTCCTCTGATGAGGAGGGTGGGAAGGCCCCCCTCTGTAAGATCCCGAGGGGGGCCAGCGCTTCTAAGATCGCCCCCGACGAGCATCAGCGGGAGGCACCGGCCAAGAAAGCCGTGGCAGCGAGGGGGGACGATGTCTTCCCCCCTGCGGAGCTTACCCATGAGGAGGCCTCGGGTGGAGCTCCCCCGGCGCTGGTAATAGCTGACCCCCCCCCCCCCCCCCCGCAGTCGCCATCGAGGTAAGTGTCGAGGGGATGGAACTGAGCTCCATCTTCGAGGAGATCGAGGCCCTGGGTCTGACCCCGCTCACCCAGGGGGATGACGGTCTTCCGCCAGCGGGCCTCGGTCTGGGCGGCGTCTCTGTGACGCCGCCCCCTCCCTCCCCCAACCCCAATCCTAATCCTATGTCCCAAGTGGCCGACCCCGTCCTCACACTCGGGGCGCCCCTGGTACGGCCCGGCCCGACTCGGGCGCCGGAGCTGAAGCCACTGAGCCCTTCGGGGTGGCGGCTGGCGACGAGCGGCCGGGTCCCGAGCTTGGGGGCGCCCCCTCTCCAGCAACTGAGGCGGGGCGGTCATCTCCCCTTTCCGTTGGGGGCCCAGTGGAAAACCTCATTCAAGCCAACGCCGTGGCAACACCTCCTGTTCCTTCATCTGAGCCCGGCGTCGGCGTGGGCCCCCTTTCTGTTCCTGTCTCCTCGGTTCCCATTCGGGAGGAGCCACAGCCCGGTGGCACAAACAAGGGGGACCCTTCCCTAGACCCCGCTCCAGTCTCTGGTTCCCTTCCCTGTCCCGTTCCTTCCCTCACCCCTGCACGTGCCCTGGGCCCAGACCCTACCCTCTACGAACCCATTTCCAGCCCCGAATCCTCCCCTGCCCCTGACCCCTTTCCTATTCTTACCGCCCCCTCTCTTCCCACCCCTGTCCCACCGTCCGGCCGTGAGCCCGCCCCCCCCTTCCACGCCTACCGTGCTGCCTGTCCCGTCTGCACCGTCCTCCCAAACCACCATTATTGCCACCCCCACGGGAGCCGTCTCATTCCCATTAGCTGCAAGCGGCTCTCGTGTGGTGGTATTTGTATCCCCGGTCCCCAACCCGTTAGGGGCTGCCTTGTTCCCTCCCTCGCCGGGGTCGGGGACGGGCGACGCGGCGCCATCTCTGTCGGCGCCGCGTTAGGGATCGGATCCCTGTTTGCCCGTCTCCGTGGCCCGTGAGCTCCACCCGGGGGCCCGGACAGAGGAGATCCCTGATTCCCCCCTGGTGCTGAGGAGCGAGCTGCGCCAATTCCTCAAGGACAACCGCGGAGCAAAAGGAAAGGTGCAGCTCACCCTCCAGCGCTGGGGGGACTTTCATTCCATCCTTCAGGCCACTAGAGCCCTCTTGCAGGAGGGAAGAGGGACTAATAGGCAGGACAGCGCGGCCTACCACCGGACCCGCAGGTTTCAAGACGCTCTCCTGACCTTCGGGTCGGGGAGCGGTCTGCTGCGGGGCCTGCGGGAGGCCGCCGATTCACCTGCCCGTGAGGATCTACCCCAGCCCTCATCATGAACTACACCACCATCGCGACGCTGAACACCCGTGGCTGTAGGGCGGGTCTCCGCAGGAGCCGGGTGCTCTCCTTCCTTCCGGAGGGGGGGTACTCGGTGGTCTTCCTGCAGGAGACCCACATGACTCCAGCCGTCGAGGCTGGCTGGCGGCTGGAGTGGGGGGACGGGGTGTATTTTAGCCACCTCAGCGCTCGCTCGGCCGGGGTGGCCACCCTGTTCTCCCCTGCCCTATGGCCTGAGGTGCTGGGGACCGCCGAGGTTGTCCCGGGCCGCCTGCTGCACGTCCGGGCCCGTGCGGAGGGGCAGAGGTTGAACCTGGTCAACGTCTATGCCCCAAACGCGGGCCCGGACCAGGTCACCTTTTACCGGAAGGCGGCCACCTTCCTCGGCACTCTGGATCCTCGCGAGTGCTCGGTCCTGGGCGGGGACTTCAACACCACCCTCGATGACCGGGACCGTATAGGACTCGCGAACTGCCAGGCCGCGGCAGACGTCCTCAGGGAGATCGTGGAACATCACTCCCTGGTGGTCGTCTGGCGGGACCACCACCCGGACGACAGTACCACCTTTACTTACCTGGTGGCCGTGAAAGCCTCTCTGACTTCGGAGAGGCTGGGGCCGGCCTATTGGCACTTTAATAATAGCTTGCTGGAGGACATGGGCTTCGTGGCGTCCTTCCGGGAGTTCTGGCAGGCCTGGCGGGGGCAACGGCCTGCCTTTCCCTCGGCGCGGCGATGGTGGGATGTGGGGAAGGTGCGCGCCCGGTTCTTCTGCCGTGACTACTCCCGGGGCACCAGCCGGCGGAGGGATGCGGCGATAGAGCAGTTGGAACGGGAGGTCTTGAAGCTTGAGAGGCGCCTGGCGTCCGCCCCCGAGGATCCACTCCTCCGCGAGGCATGCCGGGAGAAGCGGGAGGAGCTCCGGGCCCTGGAAGATCACAGGGCCCGGGGTGCTTTTGTTCGATCTCGCATCCACCTCCTCCGGGAGATGGATCGCGGCTCCCGCTTCCTCTATGCCCTGGAGAAAAGGAGGGGGGCTAAAAAGCATGTCACCTGCCTCTTGGCGGAGGATGGTGCCCCCCTCACGGATCCGGTGGAGATGCGTGGAAGGGCCAGGGCCTTCTACGCCAGTTTGTTCTCCCCGGATCCGACCGAAGCCGACGCCTGCAGGGCGCTCTGGACCGAGCTCCCGACGGTCAGCGCGGGCGACCGAGACCGGCTGGAGCTGCCTCTCACTCTGGCCGAGTTCTCGGAAGCCCTCCGTCTCATGCCCAACAATAAAACCCCGGGCATGGACGGGCTGACCATGGAGTTCTACCGCGTGTTCTGGGACGTCCTCGGCCCAGACCTCATCACCGTCTGGGCCGAGTCCTTGGAGAGCGGGGTCCTCCCTCTGTCGTGCAGGCGAGCGGTGCTCGCCCTACTGCCGAAGAAGGGGGACCTCCGCGACCTACGGAACTGGCGTCCCGTCTCGCTCCTCAGCACGGACTACAAGGTCGTAGCAAAAGCCATCTCGCTGCGACTGCGGTCCGTGCTGGCGGACGTGATCCATCCCGACCAGACCTACACCGTCCCGGGCCGTAGTATATTTGATAACTTGTATTTGGTCCGGGATCTCTTAGAGCTCGGGTGTAGGGACGGCTTGTCGTTCGCCCTCCTGTCCCTGGACCAGGAGAAGGCGTTCGACAGGATGGACCACGGGTATCTCCTGGGCACCCTGCAGGCCTTCGGCTTCGGGCCCCAGTTTGTGGGTTTTCTCCGGGTGCTGTACGCCCTCGCGGAGTGTTTGGTCAGGTTCAACTGGACCCTGACCGAGCCGGTCAGCTTCGGGCGGGGGGTACATCAGGGGTGTCCGCTGTCGGGCCAGCTGTACGCTCTGGCGATCGAGCCCTTCCTCTGTCTCCTCCGTAGGAGGTTGACGGGGTTGGTGCTTCGGGAGCCGGAGCTGCAGCTGGTCCTGTCAGCTTACGCCGATGACGTGCTCCTCGTGGTCCAGGAACCGGGCGACCTGGCGCGGGTGGAGGCTTGCCAAGCCGTCTACTCGGCAGCCTCCTCCGCCCGGGTCAACTGGGTCAAGAGCTCTGGCCTGGTGGTCGGGGACGGGTGGCGGGCCGGCTCCCTCCCACCCGCGCTTCAGGCCATCAGGTGGAGCGCGGGTCCGCTGCTCTATCTGGGCGTCTATTTATCCGCCACGCATCCTTCTTCGCTGGAAAACTGGCAGGGTTTGGAGGCCAGGGTGGGTGAGCGGCTGCGGAGATGGACGGGGCTGCTCCGATGTCTCTCCCTTCGCGGGAGAGCACTGGTGCTCAATCAGCTGGTCCTGTCCATGCTCTGGCACCGGCTCAACACCCTGCGCCCGGCCCCGGAGGTCCTGGCCAAGCTCCAGAGGGCAGCTTTGGGGTTCTTTTGGCCAGGACTGCACTGGGTCTCTGCAGGGGTCCTGTCCCTCCCCCTGGAGGAGGGGGGCCAGGGCCTGGTCTGTGTCCGCTGCCAGATCCGGACCTTCTGCCTCCAGGCCCTGCAGAGACACCTCTTTAGTGCAGGTAGTCCGGCATGGGGCACCTTGGCGCGCGCCTTCCTCCGCCGTCTCCGAGGGCTCCGATACGACCGGCAGCTCTTTTTTATTCACCCGAGAGGTCTTCCGCGAAACCTCTCAGAGCTGCCGGAATTCTACCAGGACCTCCTCCAGACCTGAAGGCTGTTTTTAGTGACCAGGTCCGTTGTGGCCGCCGAGGGAGCAGACCTCCTCGCAGAGCCCCTGCTCCACAATCCAGCCTCGTGCGTGCAGGTGGCGGAGTCTCCCTCGGTGCGCCGGAGGCTGATCCTGGCAGAAACCACCATGGTCGGAGACCTCCTGGACTATGACGGGGGACTGGGTGGACCCCCGGGCGCTCGCTCGGCACATGGGGCTCTCCACCCCCCAAACCCCTCTGCACCTACTCCAGGAGGTGGAAGGCGGCTTTGCCGTGGCCCGCTCTCGACTTCCTACAGAGAGCCCTGCAAGAGAGGACACCCTGCCCCTCCCTTCCTGCAAAGCCTCCGTCCCTAATTATCAGGCCCCTGTTCCGCAGGTCCCCCCGGCCTTCCCATCCTTGGACCCCCAGCCGGCTGCAAAATCTGCAGCCGGTCTGTTTTCAAACCGCGCCAAGGCAACATCTGTACACGCTCGTGCTCCACACTTTGCATCTCCCCACCCTCGTGTCCCGCCCCCATACCAAGTGGCGGGACTACTTAAGACCCATAGAGGGTGGGGAACCCCGATGGGCCAGGGTCTATTCTGATCTAATCCCGCGGCCCATCGGGGACATCAGTTGGCGGCTCCTTCACGGAGCCGTGAGCACGGGCGTGTACTTGGCGCGGTTTACCCCAATCCCGGACACCTGCCCCTTCTGCGGCGTGAGGGAGAACCTGGCGCATGTTTACCTGGAATGCGCCAGGTTGCACCCCTATTCCGGCTCCTCCAGAACCTCTTATTGAGGTTCTTGCTGCACTTTTCCCCCCACCTTTTCATTTATGCACACCCTATCCGTGGCCCCACAAAGTCGCGAGACCTCCTCGTCAACCTACTCCTGGCTCTAACGAAAGCCGCGATTTACAACACCAGGAGTAAGATGTTGGACGAGGGGGTTCTCTGCGACTGTGGGGCCTATTTCCGTTCCTCCCTTATGTCACGAATCCGGGCAGAGTTCCTCTGGGAGGTGTCCTCTGGCTCCATCGACAGCTTTGAGGAGCAGTGGGCGCTGTCCGGGGTTCTCTGCTCGGTGTCCCCATCCGGTTCCCTAGTTATAAACCTTTAGCCCACACTCCTTGCCCCCTTTGTCATTATTTGTCCCCAGTAATTAATTGAGCACGGGTCCAGTCGTCCCTCCCACAAGGCTTCGCCCGCCCACTCTCCCGTGTCTTCAAATAGAACCGCACTACACTCCTGTTGAAGCAAATGCTCCTCTCTGTTTTGGCGGCTAATATACAGCTTTATTGATCAATAAGGCACAGAGTGAGCCAAACGTGGTCCCAGCAGAGCCAGGCCCAGTAAGGCTGCTAATACAATCAATCCTAGTATCTTTATACCCTTAACCAAACAAGTCTGACGTCAGGGCATCCAATTACAGAAATCATCAATTAAACTCAGAAAGCAAAACCGTTATCAGCAAGATGGTGGGCAGGTACTAGGGAGTGAAGCTCCTTTCTCAACCAGCTCAATTAACACATTCCAATAGCTTATCTGTCTGGCCTGGCACGGCACATGGGGGTGATAGAAAGTTCACTCTGGTCTACGTGCTAAAGCAAGAATCTGAAATGGTTTGTTATACAAGATGGCTTCTAGCTAAATATGAAATGGTTTCCACACTCTCTTGAAGTCAGATGAGCTCCTATCTCCTATCGCCTTGCGATTAGATAGGTGGCGCTCCTCCTCTGCTAAATTCTCCCCTAGAGCCAGCCAGGGCACCTGCACAAACCAGCAATCTCATAAAACCATTGGGGATATCAACTCATGTGCCAGGTGAGTAATCGACAGGATAATCCAGAGAGATTGCGTGCCGTTTACCTCCATCCACAAGTGCCACAATAGTTACACATTAACGTAATACAAAGAAGACACACAAAACATAAAGCCCTTTGCAAGCCAGAATTCCGCCTGGGGGTGCATTACTCTTCTCTTGGAGGGCTGGAACCTGGGAAAAGAGCAACCAGGCAAGGGAGAGCTGTCCTTACCTCTGATCTCCAGGTGTGAGGCTTGGGTTTATGGGGCTATACGTGGGACACAGCTATTTTGCTAAGGACTAGTTAGATATTCCAGTTCCACTGAGGCATTTGGGGTGATATGCCTAAATGAGCCCAGAGGCAGCTGGGGGGGGGGGGGGGGGGGCAAAATAGGGGGAAATTGCTTTAAAGCCGTCATCAACAATGAATTTCACTCTTCACTCAAAATCCTCTACCTGAAAGTATTTCAAGGTCTCTGCCCAAGAAGGCATTGCAAAAAGAAGCTACAAGTACCTATGGGCCCCACCCAGAGTACATTATACCGCTTCCGTGAATAACAGAAAAGTGATGGATAGTGCAATTTCTTTACACACATTCTCCTTTTCTCTTCCTCCTCTGCTTAAGTGACATTCTAACATGGTGGAGATGGGATCTTTTCCAATACATTTTCTTGTGTATCAATCATTGCACATACCAGAAGCACATGAACTGCATGGCAGCTAGATCAAATGGCGATAGACTACTTTAGGAGCTGTGTGTGTAACATACAACTTCTGGGTTTTGACCATTCCCAGCCAACAGCTTTTTGGCCTAGGAATATTTAGGACAAATATTTTTCAAGTTGGGTTGTTTTATTATTTAGAGTCCAGCTAAGTGGTGCATCATTGAAATGATTTTTTATTAGTCCTCCCAACGGGCTTGTGAGAGCCCCAAAGGGGAAAAAACGCTCATTCCCACCCCTTAATAACACCAGTGGGATCTAGCAAAATTTAACATGCAGTGGTTTAAAACAAGCCCATCCACCTAGGTCTCAAATGTCAGGAAACACCCTTAAGTGAATGGAGACTAGGAATATAAGTGCAAGATGTATGTTTAGGCTGAGTGTGTGTGTATGTGCGTTTGCAGTGTGTGAATGTGTGTGCAATATGTAGGATGTCTACACGGCTCTTATGCGGTGTGAATTTGTGTGTAGTATGAGTGCTTCTGTTAATGTCTTTGTATAGCTGTGTTACTGTTCCTAAAACTCCTGTCATCTTTCTCTAGTCCCTCTACTGAGAAAACACAGAAAAGTCAAAATGCTGGACTCAACATTTTGAGCTTGTATCCTGTAGCATAAATAAGGAAAAATCTTTTTTGGGGGATTACATTTTAGGATTAAATGTCCCTTTTCTCTCCAAAACTCTCCATGAACTGAGGGTGGGTCTAGACCACACCCTTCTGTCAGAATAAGCGATGCAATTTGCACTGAGGATGTTAAAATGCGGTTAATCGACTAGTCAATGGAATTTCCATCGACTAGTCCACTAGTCGATAGGCACTTCTGCATTCCTCCTCTGAAATGTACAAGAGCCCCCACTGGGGCTCTTGTACATTTCAAAGGAGGAACGCGGAACACCACATACAGCCTGGGGCCAGCAGGAAGTCCCACTGACTCCAGGCTGCATGCAACGTACCTGCTTTGAAATGCACAAGAGTCCCCAGCAGGGGTTCTTGTGCATTTCAAAGCATTTCAAAACTCACAGTCCCTTGCTGACCCCGGGCTCCATGCTACGCTGCATGTCACTAGGAGCCTGGGGTCAGATGGGGACTCCTTAGCTGACCTCGGGTTCCAGGTAAGTGCTGCACAGAGCCTGGGATCAGCTGCGGAGTCCCCAGCTGACCTCGGGCTCCACAACTGCCCCTTTGAAAGGTGCGGAGGTGGCCGTTTCAAAGGGGAAGCCGCCGCACAGCTGATCTCAGCTGTGCGGTGGCTTCCCTTTTGAAACTGCCACCTCCACACCTTTCAAAGGTGCAGTGGAAGTCCCAGCTGACCCCGGGCTCCCCATGGCACTTACCTGGAACCTGGGGTCAGATGGGGACTCCCCAGCTGATCCTGGGTTCCGGGGAAATGCCACGGGGAGCCCGGGATCAGCTGGGGTGTTCTCTGCTGACCCCCAGGCTCCATGGCTGCCCCTTTGAAAGGTGCAGAAGTGGCATTTTAAAGGGGCAGCGGCTGCCCCTTTGAAACGCCACCTTGGGGTTTTAAAGTGGCAGCTTCGCTGTGCGGCACTGCCACTTTGAAGTACCCCTTCCCTACCCCCTCCTTTGCTGCCTCTATCTCATAGACTCTATGACATAGAGGCAGAAAAGGAGGGGGATATCAACTAGTCGACTAGTCAAAAGACTATCCGATAAGCAAATGCTTATCGGATAGTCGAGTAGTCTTTTACATCCCTAATTTGCACTACGCATAGCTTATTCCAAGTCTAAATCAAAAGAGATTATTTCAAAATAAGGCACTATTCTAACAAACCCTTTAACCCTCATGGAATGAGGGTTACAGGGATACCGAAATAGCACGCCTACTATTTCAGGAAATGGTGCTTTTAAAGATGCAGCATTGCTATTTCGGGATACTTCCAGTATCCCGAAATAGCAATGCAGTCTATATGTACCCTGAAGAAGATTGGATCAAATGAACCCCAAAGTGTGACTAATCCCCTTGTTTTGCATGAAGTTTTCTGCAGCAGTTCTCATTAAGGGAAGTGGCCAAGTGTCCATTGAAAAGAGGGATTTTAATAGTTTTATAGAAGACTGTTGTGTATATATCCACTTTCACCAACAGGACCTCTGTTTATCTACAAATGACTCAATTCAGAGGCCTTGCAGGGCGGCAGAAGAATAAAACAGGATACAGCCTGGAAGTGGATCCTTTTAATATTTATTACTAGCTGGAGATGAATCACTTTCCAATACAGGCAGTCCCCGACTTACGCGGATCCGACTTATGTCGGATCCGCACTTACGAACGGGGCTTTCTCGCCCCGGAGGTCGAGGTGGCGGATTGCTACCTGCGAGCTCTGGGGCGAGAAAGCCCCATTCGTAAGCTGCTCCGGTGCCCCTGGTCTGCTGGAGACCATCTCCAGCAGACCAGGGGCACCGGGCGGGTTCCCGCGCTTCTGAGGCTTTGCCAGAGCAAAGCCTCAGAAGCGCGGGGAACCGCTGCTGCTGCCGCTTCAGTCCCGGTGCCTGTGGTCTGCTGGGGACCGTCCCCAGCAGACCACAGGCACCGGGACTGAAGCGGCAGCCGCGGCGGGGTCCCGCGCCTCTGAGACTTTGCCAGAGCAAAGCCTCAGAGGCGCGGCACCCCGCTGCCGCTGCGGCTCTGCTCCCTGTGTCCCTGGTCTGCTGGGGGGGGGGGGGGGGGGCGCAGCTAGTGTGCCCCCCCCCAGCAGACCAGGCTTTTGTTTTGGACCCTGGGGCAGAGCAGCTGGGGCGCTGCCGATTGGTCCTGCAGCGCCGCTCTGGGCACTACTGGACCAACCCGGCAGCACCCCAGCTGCTCTGCCCCAGGTCCTGATTCAGCCGCTGCTGGTCAGTTTCAGCAGCGGCTGAATCAGGACGCCTGGGGCAGAGCAGATGGGGTGCTGCTGGGTTGCTCCAGTAGCGCCGCTCCTCGGTGCTACTGGACCAACCCAGCAGCACCCCAGCTGCTCTGCCCCAGGCATCCCCAAGTCAGCTTCTGTTGAAACTGACCAGCGCTGACTACAGGAAGCCCGAGGCAGAGTTGCTCTGCCCCGGGCTTCCTGGAATCAGCTGCTGATCAGTTTCAGCAGCAGCTGACTTGGGGACGCCTGGGTTTCTTAAGTTGATTCTGTATGTAAGTCAGAACTGGCGGTCAGTTTCAGCAGCGGCTGAATCTGGACGCCAGTTCCGACTTACATACAGATTCAACTTAAGAACAAACCTACA
Source organism: Pelodiscus sinensis (assembly GCF_049634645.1). Lineage (NCBI taxonomy): Eukaryota > Metazoa > Chordata > Testudines > Trionychidae > Pelodiscus > Pelodiscus sinensis. The sequence goes on along the minus strand of NW_027465873.1, from coordinate 597,336 downwards.
GTCCCTATCTTGTACGTAACCCGGGGACTGCCTGTATATGGGCCACTAAGGGTGTGACTAGTGTCACGTTGCTGGATCTTGAGGGGAGCAGCCAGATCACTGATGCACCCATAGGTGGGGGTGTTGGCCCCAAAAATGGTATAGGAGGGGCCCATGTGAGGTATTGAATAGAAGCTTATTATCTGATAATCCTATGTATGCTGTTCATGTGTTTGTATAATGTCTGTGTGTGCAATTATTAGCATGTACTTGTATGGACACTGAAGATTTCCCTGCATGTGGTTAAGCATTGGGCAGGGCCCAGCCTGTGGAGCCTGTGGACATGCTAATTACCTGTGGAACAATGGCTCTCAATGGGCCAAGGACACACCCAAAGAATGGGGGCTGTCACCTGAGAGCAGCCAGCAGGGAACACAGAGAGGCTGAGGACCAGGTGACCTGCTGCATACCAGAAGAGGCCAGGGAGGAGGTATAAAGAGGCCATGTGGTCGATGCCATTTTGTTCTCAGCTCAGCACTTCATCCCAGAGGCAGCATTGCAGGGATCGAAGAGCCCGGAAGACCTGTGAACCCATCCTGATGATAGGATGTGCAACAAGGACTTTTAAACCAGCAGCTGTAACATCTCTGCTAGAGCCTGCATCGAGAACTGGGAGATTCGGTGCATGTAACGTACTGTACTTTAATAACCTTACTCTCATGCTTTTCTTTCTTGTGATAATAAACCTTTAGTTGTTAGATGCTAAAGGATTGGCCCAGCGTGATTTGTGGGTAAGATCCAGAGGGTAAATTGACCAGGGATCTGTGGCTGGTTTCTTGGAACCGGACAGAACTTGTTCGGGGTAGGTGGGATTGGGCACTAGGACCCTCCACCTGTGTATGAGGCCCGGGGCCATCTGGGACAGGGATATTGCTGGGGTGTCGGAGGGGTTTTGCTCGGGAGGCTTCAGGCAGGGAGCCGAAGCGCTCTGTGGGACTGGTTTGTGGCCTGTTTGGAGAGGTCACCAGTCAGGGGGGCTGTAAGGAGCCCCGGATTTGAGCAATTCGCCCAGAGCGGACGCCCTCAGTTGTGCCCAGACACGGCCCGGTCCGTCACAGTGGCGTAGTCGGCAGGATCCACAGATCTTGGTCAATTGAGCTTTGGGATCAGGACCCCACGCTGTCTAAATTTGATTTTTGGTGTTGAGAGTTGGGTTGATTAAAGAGCCGCTGCGATGATCCCGGGATTATATGAGAGTCTGGGCAAAAGTGCTCTGAAGGATTTGTGCTTGGGGAGAGGCATTGCCTTTAGGAAGAGGGCCTCTAAACTAGATCTGGTAGTGTTGTTACTAGCCAGAGATGTGGCTGAAAGGGAGCAGAAGCGAGCCAAGGAAGCTGCTGAAAGAAGGCAGAAGGCAGATGAAGAAATTGCTAAGAGACAGAAGGAGATGGATCGGGAACTTGAGGAGAAAAAGGCAGAATATGCTGAGAGACAGAGGAGGGAAGAGGTAGAGAATGCAAAGAAGATGGCCCTAGCCAAGGAGGAACATGCTAGACTTGACCTCCAGCTTAAGAGACTAAAAGAACAAGAGAGACTGTATCCTCCTGTATCAGAGGGGTAGCCGTGTTAGTCTGAATCTGCAAAAGCGACGAGGAGTCCTGTGGCACCTTATAGACTAACTGAAGTGTAGGAGCATAAGCTTTCGTGGGCAAAGACCCACTTCTGCATCTGATGAAGTGGGTCTTTGCCCACAAAAGCTTATGCTCCTACACTTCAGTTAGTCTATAAGGTGCCACAGGACTCCTCGTCGCTTTTGTATCCTCCTGAAGGTTCAATGTGTAACTCTGTGGGTATGCGGTGTGCTTATGATATGGCAGACGTATTTTGCCCAGCTGATGTGATGACCCAACCCCAAAGCATGTGTGAATGCAAACCTTTTGTGGTACCTGTAGCTAACAGGGAGGTTTGGGAAGGGGGTGCATGTGGGGTATGGAAAGTTTCCTGGAGCTGGTCAGTCTCCCTGTAACCAAGGGGAAAGTGTCTCTACATGTGTGCCTGTGGCAGATGGCTGTGTGTCTGTGCAGGGGGGCAGTGAGCCTGTGGGTGAGGGCCCGTCTGATGCCTCAGAGGTGAGGCTGGAATCAGAACCGGGGCAGGAAGAGCCCAGAAGTCAGGGAAATGTTTCTCTGGGGCAGCCTGGAGTGGCTGGCCAAAGCAGAGTTTTGGTTGAGGTGTTGGCTAGTGAGGTTTGTGAAATTGAACCTGCACAAGCTGAAAGTGATTTGTGTGAAGAAGCACAGTGTGTGCAAGCTGGCAATATGGCTGGTGGAAGTAGCTATGGGGAAGTGAAGGAAGCTGTCCCAGGCTAGCTGTATGACTGAGATTAGCCAGGGGTGTTGGAACAAGGGAGAAACTGTCTCTGATTGCCTGTCTGTGTGTGGGGAAGAGTTTCTTCCTTTGTCTAAGGAAGGTGCCTCTGACCCTGTATCTTGTGAGTCTGTCTGTGTGCCTGAGAGGGGATTGTCTGTGAATCCACCTGAGGGGCTGGAGATAACACGGGGAGTTAGGGAATTGCAGGAGGAGTTGGTTGTGGCTCAGCAGGGCAAGGCTGCTGCAGAGCCAGGGAAGGGTGAACTGTGGCTTAAGGAAGCTCATAGGGAGGAGAGTCCTGGCAGTGCTTGTAGCAAGCAGTTTGCTGTGACTGAGGGAGGTGACAGGACCTTGCTTGGAAAAGGCATTCAGGAGAAAGCTCTGCCTGTAAAAGGCAGCAGCTTGTTGTGTGAGGCACTTGTTTTGGTGCCTGATGGACAGAACTTGTCTGTTAGCAGTGACTCCACTGACTTGGGTTTAGGGAAACCCAGTGTGGATGGTGGTGGAGAAGTCTCAGAGGGACTGAGGGTTGTTCCAGATGAGGCAGGAACATCCAGAGAACTGGAGCAGGCTGCTAACCCAGTGACTGTGTGTGACCAGCTTGCTGGGAAGTCAGTGTGTGGGGGACAGGATTGTTCCCAGGTGAGTGAGGAGAGTGGGAAGTTAGTGTCTCAGATTCAGGAGAAGGACTGTGTAGCTAAGTATGCAGAGCAGAACAGCTGTGTGGTCACTCTCCCTAGGATGCAGGAGATGGCAATTAAGCTCCCATCTCTGGACATGGTGGATGCTCATAATCAATCAGGGAAGTTGATATCTGGTTCCATGTGGAAACAGAGGTTGGAGGTGGACAGAGGAGAGACTTGGGAGTCTACAGCTTACTCCTGTTACCCCACTGAGTGGGGGAAGGGGGAGAATTCCAGGGCCATTGTGAGCCAGGGCGTCACGCCCAGCCAGCCCATTGTCTTGTTCAGGCCAGAGGTTTCAGGCCTGGAGCCCAGAGGACAAGGGGGAGGGGTAGGACTTGCTTTGACAAAGAAGATTTGCAGGTTGAACCTGAAGGGCCAAAACTGCAATGGTGTGGCGCCAAAGAAGGGGCATGATGGGGAATGTCAATATACACCTGATATAGGATTGTTCTTGTTACTGATGTTAATTCTTGTAACCAATGTATTATTGTTGCAGAGAATTGTAAAGGTATACAATGTGCATGATCTTATGAAAATACCATGTAATCTGTCTGGAGATGTACCGAACGACAGACGGTATGTAAGGGGACATTGTGATGTTGCTATTTCATGGTTAACACTTGTAACTGGTTTTGGAACTTCTTACAGGACAAAAAGGGTTCCCGCCAGAAGGTCCCGTGTGAGAAGGGAAACTGAGGCACGCCACCATTTTTGTTTGGGGAGGCCTGTGATGCCCTCAGTGATGTTACTGGCATCACTTCCTGCATCAGTTTTGAGTTGGGGGTGTCACGTTGCTGGATCTTGAGGGGAGCAGCCAGATCACTGATGCACCCATAGGTGGGGGTGTTGGCCCCAAAAATGGTATAGAAGGGGACCATGTGAGGTATTGAATAGAAGCTTATTATCTGATAATCCTATGTACGCTGTTCATGTGTTTGTATAATGTCTGTGTGTGCAATTATTAGCATGTACTTGTATGGACACTGAAGATTTCCCTGCATGTGGTAAAGCATTGGGCAGGGCTGAGCCTGTGGAGCCTGTGGACATGCTAATTACCTGTGGAACAATGGCTCTCAGTGGGCCAAGGACACACCCAAAGAATGGGGGCTGTCCCCTGAGAGCAGCCAGCAGGGAACACAGAGAGGCTGAGGACCAGGTGACCGGCTGAGACCAGAAGAGGCCAGGAAGGAGGTATAAAGAGGCCATGTGGTCAATGCCATTTTGTTCTCAGCTCAGCACTTCATCCCAGAGGCAGCATTGCAGGGATCGAAGAGCCCGGAAGACCTGTGAACCCATCCTGACCCTAGGATGTGCAACAAGAATTTTTAAACCAGCAGCTGTAACATCTCTGCTAGAGCCTGCATCGAGGACTGGGAGATTCGGTGCATGTAACGTACTATTCTTTAACAACCTTACTCTCATGCTTTTCTTTCTTGTGTTAATAAACCTTTAGTTGTTAGATGCTAAAGGATTGGCCCAGCGTGATTTGTGGGTAAGATCCAGAGGGTAAATTGACCAGGGATCTGTGGCTGGTTTCTTGGAACCGGACAGAACTTGTTCGGGGTAGGTGGGATTGGGTGCTAGGACCCCCCACCCACCTGTGTATGAGGCCCGGGGCCATCTGGGGCACGGATATTGCTGGGGTGTCAGAGGGGTTTTGCTTGTGAGGCTTCAGGCAGGCAGCTGAAGCGCTCTGTGGGACTGGTTTGTGGCCTGTTTGGAGAGGTCACCAGTCTGGGGGCTGTAAGGAGCCCCGGATTTGAGCAATTCGCCCAGAGCGGACGCCCTCAGCTGTGCCCAGACACGGCCTGGTCCGTCACACCGGACTACAGGGTTTTGTCAACAAAACTATACCTGCGTCCACACTGCCTTTGAGTTATGTCGACATAACGTCAACAAAACTCAGCAGTTTTGTCAACGTATGTAAACCTCATTCTACGAGGAATAACACCTTTTGTTGACAGAGTTCTGTCAATAGAAGGCATTATTGCATCTACACTGTCCTTTGCGTCCACACTGTTATGTCGACAAAGCAGCTTGCTTTGTCAACAGAACTGAATGTAGTCTAGACACTCTTTGTCGACAGAAGCTTTGTCCACAGTATCTGTCGACAAAACTTCTGTCGACAAAACCCTGTAGTCTAGACGTATCCTAACTGTTAAAAACATCTTTTTAAGGAGGAAAAATATATATACATACTGCTTGAGAATGTGATCAAGGAGTTGGCAAATGTACAGAGAGCTGCTGCCAGTTCTCTTTATTTCTATTCTTAGTATGACCTCCAAGGCCAGGGGTGGATAACTAGAATACAAAGCCAATTATTAAATACAGAAATTGTGCTCCTGCTTCAGCCATTTTATGTCTTTATTATTATTACAACAACCATAAAACAGGACAAGTTGGAAAAAGAAAAATATGTTTTCAGGGCAAAATTAGAATTATTCTACTCTGAAGAACAGACTGAAATAAATACAATTGTAATGCCACAACACATTATAAGCACTTCACCTGAAAACTTTTGAGGTGGCCTTTGCATTAAATTTTAACAGCTCTATTCTCTAATTCTTCAGTGTTGCTTTATTAATTTATGATGGATAAAATCATAGCTGAGCCATTCTCGTTAACTTTTCAAATGTCATTTAATATTTTTCCATTAAAAGACTTGACTATATTGCATATGAATCTACATTTTAAAAAGCAAAGTAGAGGTAGAGAGGTAGTCGTGTTAGCCTGATCTTGGTAAAACAAAAGGAAAAAATATTTAGCACTTTAAAGACTAACAAGATGGTTTATTAGGTGATGAGCTTTTGTGGGGCCCACGAAAACTCATCACCTAATAAACTATCTTGTTAGTCTTTAAAGTGCTACATATTTTTTCCTTTTGTTTTAAAAAGAAAAGGAAGTATTATTAAACAGTTTGGTTAAAACTTGTATTTCCCCAGGAACATTGCAAGCTATCCTGGGTTGATTTAAAAGAGAGTCTTCTCAACTCATTTCACATGAAAGATCTTAGTTTTGATAGAGAGCAAAGAATAAAGAGACAGAAAAGGCAATATTTTAAAAATACCCTATGTTCTCCCTCCAATTCAAGATTTAGGAAAGTTTCTATTAAGGCATTTCACATGAGGCCCAAAGACATTTCAATAAAAATGTATTGAAACTTCAGTGACTTTTAAAGGGGGGAGAGTTATATAATTGTCAAAGAAGTTCTTGGTTTTTCTGTAACACAAAATATACCTTCACTTTTATTTTAACCAGTTCTGAGCACCTGACTTTCAAGCCATTAAAATATGCACCCCCACTTGAACAAACACAACAATAAGCATAACGGTAGTAAAAATCCATTGTGATTTTGACACAACAAGGGAATTGGAAAATAGGTCTTTTAAATAAAGAAAAACCTAGATTTTTCATCTTTTTTTTTCCCCAAGTCACCAGAAAAGTGTGTTGTCGTTTTATTAATATATATATTTTTAAATTTTATATGGAGAGTAGCATTTTCAACACACACCAAAAAAAGGTTAAATGCTACAAAGGCACATTTTTCATTCTTTTTTAAGTTAATTGATTTTTTTCTTCTTTTTCTTTTACGTTCAGTTCTTTTTAAAAAAAATTAGTTAAGTTTTTGTATGGTAATGAACCAAAATGAAAAGCGAACACTTATAAATGTGGTCTATTTGGTTAATTTGTTGGTTTTAGGTATATTTTTAAAGGAAATATGAAATTGAGAATGACTAAAACAAAACAAAAAAAACCAACTGCAGTCATTTTTACAGAGATATGTACAGTCAATAAATTAAAGTTTAATTTTGAGTATTCATATTCCACTTATTTACAAGTTATCAAATAATTACATAAATACTTTGTTTTAATAATAGTGTCCACTTTTTTCTTCTCATGATTATGTTTAAACTGTTATTGCGTATACAGTAAAAGAGGAAAAGCTGTAATAAACCTATAGTCAAGCTACAGAGGTTTTTAGATAAAATATTTTGTTCCCTTTCCAACTACATGTTTTTATTTTTGTTGCTACAAAGGGGTGGGGTGGGAAGAAAGGGGGTAAGGAACATATTTTTTTTTTATTTTTAGCCCTGGGATTTTTAACAAGCATCCAAAAAAGCAGACTACTATGGAACATGCAAAAAGCCAAAAGGTGTTTTGAGACATCACAATATGTCAAAAGACACAGCTTCCCTTAGTATAGACTAACAAGAGCTATATTTAATAACCCAACCCGCAAAACAATATTTAAAGAACTGATATGTGAGTTACTTATGGGGGGGGCGGTTAGGAAAAAATCACTTTTCTTACTTTATTTTTAATCCATGTTTGCTTTACACAGTGAAGAAGAAATGACCACCACTCACCAAACCACCTATCTGGCCCAAATGTCATTCCTATGACCAGTATGATTCTTTCATGGCAGCTTTCAAACCAGCTCTGCCATCCCCAGACCCCCACCTTTCTCCTTCCCCCATTTCAAGATAAGTTTGCTGACAAGCCAGCCCAGTACGCAGGACAATGTGGTTTCTTTCAAACAAAGTGCACCGCAATAGTGATTTGAAATGAGACAATAAAGGGGAGTTCCCGTGTTAACACTCTCTTCTCCCTCCCACCTCGAGAGTGGAAGGGAGGGTACAGTAGAGAGGGGGAGGGGATATTAAGGAGATCCACTCCTGGATCTGTCTTGCTTGGATTCAAGTCCACTCACTAGACGCTGGATGTTCTGCAGTTCGCTGGTCGCTTCCTTTTCAGAGCAGAGTTTAGGGGACAAGGACACGGATCCCGAAGAGAGAGTGGAGGACCTGCTGTTGAGTTCTGAGCCAGAGTTCAAAGCTACGGACTCTGCCATGTTGCTTGATTTGCCTTCCCCTGTGCTGCTGGCCACGCTGGGGAGAGCCGTGGTCAGGAGGCTGCTGCTGTCTGGCAGGGGCACAGGGATGGAGTAGGGGCTGTACCTCAGTCGGGGGCGCACTGCGCTGAGGAAAGGATGCCGGTGCACCGAGCTGGTGGCTGCGGAGGAGGCAGCGGCTGCAGCAGCCATGTAGGTATAGGGATAGGGGAAGAAGCTTCCGAAGGGAGACATGGCCAGGTCCTGGAAAAGGAAAACAGAAGCAAAGAGGGGGAGGGGAAACCGTCAGTGGTTTTCACCCTTTTGCCCAAGTTCCTATGCAACCAAAAGAGCCCGAGAGAAAACACCGCTGACTCAGCTTGCCACAAATCATGCCCCCGGCTGGTAATGGTGGGTGGGTGGGTGGGGGAGGTTTGTTTTATGGCACAGGGGACTCACCCACAGGCCTGCATGTCAAAGGCAAAGCAGCTGGGAGCGTGAGAACCCACCGCCACAGCCAAACCTGCTAGCCAGGATTTGCAGCCTGGATTCCCAAAAGTCGAAGCACTTCATTTAGAAATGCCTCCTGGACTTTCCAGAAGGTCTTGAGCACCCCCATTCACACCTCCCTGCCCATCACCTCTGACCATCGGGCCATTTACATAGGAATGCGACTTGACCTCTCAGACACTTCGCCAAAGGATTAGTGCCCACAAAACAGATATCAGACAAGATCACAAAGAAAAAACTATTTCTTGCCATTTTAACCAGAAAGGACACTCTCTCAATGACTTAACCACCTGCATTCTGCTACAAAGACCTTTTACATCTGCACTTGAAAGGGAATCCTCTGAACTGTCATTCATGTTAAAATTCGACACTCTCGGGGGGGGGGGGGGATTGAACAAAGACCCCAACTACCTTACCCATTACCAAGATAGCTTCCCCAATTATCACCTCTAATACCAATAGCTCACAGACATCTACCTTTCCCCACCTCTAATATCATTAACTCACAGACACTTACCTTCCTTCCCCCCCCCCCCCCCGCATCCCCCTCCTGTTCTGCAATGTGATTTGTCCTTTTCATATTTGTTCATTTTTTTAATTGTATCCTTTGGTATATATGGCTGTGACTATTTTCTTCCACTATTTGATCACGAAAGCTCATCACCTAATAAACCATCTTGTTAGTCTTTAAAGTGCTACATAGTCCTGTATTTTGCTTCAGCTACCCCAGACTAACACGGCTACATTTCTATTACTTGACTGTAGGCACCCAAAGTTGAGAACTGTGGGCCTATGAAGATGAAAGAGATCGTGGTCTCTAATGGAAATTAGGGAAATCCCTCCCTTCTTGCCCAACATACTTTGTTGTGCTTTTGAGATCCCGACATTCTCTCTCAGAGCTGACTGATGGATTTCAGCTAGCACCTATTCCTCCCACACCTCCAAGCAAATTCGCTGCGCTTCTTCCAAACACACACACAACAGACCCGGGGTTACTAAGGGTTACCTGAAGTTCCAAGCCATTGAGTTTGGAAGGGAACCGAGATCTATATCAAAGACGCCACTTTCCCAGGGGGGAATACCAGTGAAAGACTCCAAAAGAAAAACCCTCTCTCCCATTCCAGGGTAGGTTTTATACCACCTGGCGCTTTTTTCAACCCATTGCCACTGTATGAAACCGCACCCTTTAGGCTGGGGGTCGGTTCTGGCTCTGTCCTTAGGTGCACCGCAGGGGTGGAAATCAAGCCCCGGTGCAGAGGAAAGGCAATCCAGACCCCTGACTTGCGATTACCAGTGTCGCAGCAGCGCGAAGGGAAAGGACGCCCCAGGCCTGAGGGCGCTTACCTGAGAGGCCAGGACGTGCTGCTGAAGATGAAACGGTAGCGCAGCTGCCGACGCCCCCGAAAGTCCCTGAGCCGCTGCTGTGGCCATGACCGTGCTGTCCAGTCCGCTAACTCCGGCTGAGGCCCCGGAAACGGTGGCCAGCAAGGGCCCCATGCCAGCAGCCATGCCGGAGAAGGCTCCCCCCATGGCGAACTGGCTGGGGTGCAGGAGGAGCGGGTGCCCGTTGCCCAAGGGACTGAAGAACTGCTGGCTGGCCAAGCCAGGGGGGAAGCCGAGGTTCTGCAAGGGCCCCTGGCTCAGATGCGCCGGGCTGTCTGTCTGCACAGTGAGCGGAGCAAAGGAGCTCAGCAGCCTAGCCTCCTCCACCTTCGGGGCGTCCCGGAGGGGGCTTTTGAGCTCCTCGCGGCCGACGCCCCGGGTGCTAGAGGAAATGGCAGCTGGGCTGTGCCTGGAGTCAGGGGGGGCTTTCTCAGTCCGGCCGGGGCCGTCCCTGCTCTTGCTGGCCGCCGATTCCGGGGCAAAGAAGGGCGCTTTGGCTGGGCTGCCGCCCTTCTCCCGGGGATCTTCCGCAACCGCGGTGGTGGTGCTGATCTTGCCGGAATCACCGGCCTCCAGCAGCGGCTCATCTTTGCTTTCGGCATCGCTCTCCCCCTCGCTGGGGCACAAGTCTGAAAGGCAAGGAGCAGAGGCTATTGCGTAAGCTGGCTCCGACAGGCAGCAGCGCTCTGGGCGCTACTCTGGGGCGAATATTCCGAGCAAACCTGCGTTAAAAAACAAAACCAAAAAACCCCAACAACACCCTAATCCTTACACAACACCACACGTACATGTAAAATTGCCCCCGAACTGAACATGCCTCGGGCCAGAGCCTTCATCTCAGATACGCCGGAGCAAATCCGGATTAGTTTCCACATAAATCTGTATTGGTTGCTCCGGCAGAATTTGAGATCAGGTCGTGGTGCGCACTATGAATGTGTTTATAACAAGCCAAATCTCCCTCCCCTCCACCTCGACTTTAAGCAACAAAAATAATTTAAAACATGGGGGGGGGGGGGGCGCGGGGAGGAGAGAATTTAAAGAGAAATCCAGCGTCTCTGCCAACAAAGCAAAGCCCAAACCGATTTCAAAACCGCCGCCGAGAAAGTGGGATTTTATAAAGGGGAGCTGGGGGGAAAAGCCTTCCTTTAATAGCAGATTGAAACATGAATATTAATGGACTGGCTCCGGTTTTGAACTTTTGCCCCGTGGTCTGCCTTTGCTCCCTTGACTCAGGGCTGGCTCCTTTAAGAACCAGAGGGAGGGGAAGGGAAAAAATTATTCAAAACACAGCGGCAGAAAAAAGAGGGAGGGGTGAGGGAAGAGATGTGGGTCTGTATATCTAAAGAGCCTTTAGCGGATGCATGTTCAAAATCATTTGCTTCGCTGTAGCCAGAAGTTTTGGTCAGGAATAAAACTTTTCCTTCAAGCCAAAAAGGAAAAAAAAAAACACAAAACACACAGATGAAGAATGGCCGGTGTCTGGTGTAGGGACCTTCAAGATGCATGCGGGGAGGAGACGGGGTCACACCTCACCTTTGAGATTGGATGTGCCCACCGCAGACACAGCGGGGGATGTGGACTGAGCGAAACACTTAAAGGAGGTCTGCTCGCTAGAGGACTCATTGGAGGTGCCGGTCTCCTTTTTCTGCCTCTCGTCGTAAGCTCTCATGGACTGCAAGGTCAGCTGCTTTCTGCGGGGACAGTGAAAATTTCTTCAGCGGGGCTTGTCGCTCGCCTAGGAGTTCAAGTTATCCTCCTGCTAGCACAACTGCCCTCTTGCACCACACTACCTTCAGCACAGCGGGCGCAGCCAAGGCCCTCCTGGCTATGCAGCACGACCGGGCCACTCTATACAGCAATAATGACTTTGTACTACATTTCTTATTTTTTTCACGTTCTTAACGGGGGACCGGACCCCATTTATTACAGATCAGGAGTCATGGAGAGAACACATTTTTTCAGGCAGAATTAAAACGTTCCGGATTGTCTGTTAATGAGAAGAGATTGTTGGAAGCTGTTAGCATCAGTACTTAGAGAGGGCAGAGTATTAAATAAATGAGAGGGAAAACATTCCCAGGCGATTGGCTTTTAAAATGTTAGGGTGTTCCTGGGATATCAGGCATCTTAATGGCTGCTAAGATTGCTAGGAAGTGGTTATTTTGCTAGGCACTTTATGTAATCTTTTCACTAACAATTAACCCGGAGTGAAATCTATTTATATTTAGGGAGACATTAGAAATAATTTCTGTCTTGTGGCTTCAAATATGGGGTTTGTTTTCACAGGCTACGCCTAAACTACGAGTTTTCTCGGCAACAAATATGCTAATGAGGGACTCATTTGCATGAGTCGCGATCTCATTTGCATATTTTCTGCCGATCTGTTTTTTCGCTAGCGTTTTTGTGCAAAAACAAGCGGTGTGGACGTTTCCGTTTTGCGCAAAAACCCCTTTTCCCGCAAGATCGGTAAACTTCCTTTTTTGGGGCATGAGGCTCTTTCGGGAAAGGGGGGTTTTGCGCAAAAAGAAAACGTCCACACCGCTTGTTTTTGCACAAAAACCCTAGCGAAAAAACGGATCGGCAGAAAATATGCAAATGAGATCGCGACTCATGCAAATGAGGCCCTCATTAGCATATTTTTTGCCGAGAAAACTCGTAGTGTAGACGTAGCCAATGTGAACAATAACTATGGGCTCTCAAATCTATAGTTCATTGCTCCTATTTTTTCAGTACCAGCTGCAAACACATGCTTCAATATCCTTGTCTTTTAAGAGAGATTTCCATCCTTGGCTAGTCTATTCTGAGGATACCAATGGCACTTCTCATACCAATCCAATGACATATAGAAGCACGATCTGCAATCGGTTTGAGTTGCGCTCATTATTAAATTTGGTGGGGAAAGGGGCTAGTTTGGAGCAAGATTGGAAGTCATATTGACCTCTGGATATGTTCTAAAGTTGGCAAAAGAGAATGAAACAGGACAACTTTTCAGACTTACCTTTTCTCCCTCCTTCCATTCACGTTGTCCCGAAAACCTCTGGCAAATGGATTATTGTCAATTTTTAACTGAGTTATCTAAAAACAGTGGGGAGAGAGCCACAAGTAAGCAACCTACATTTTCAAAATCTCCTCCCTCCCCTGCAATTAATACAGCAGTAGGTTTACTCTTCAAGAAACACACAGCACGTAAAATCAATATGTGGAAGTACAGAGTTTTTTGCATTGGTAGGTGCAAGCAGATGACTTGGTGAAGCTGTATATTGTCATTTGAACAGGACTATGTTTGTCTCCTTGGGTACAGCGACTGGCTTAGTAAATAGCATACCATGGCTTGCCACTGAAAATGCCCAGTGTTGCGAATAACGCGCTGAAACGAAAGTTAACTATGTGCACCGTGATCCATTAGAGTTATGCCTCAGTTTAAATTCTTTAAATGCCATAATTAAACCGCAAACGAATCAGCCACCCCGTTGCTATAATAAAGTACTTTATATAGTTACATTTCAGTGGGGGGAGGGGCGAACAGAACAGCTGATTTTATTGAAAACGCTTTGTAATGCATCAAGATTTTTTAGATTAAAAGAACTGAGTTACCCTTGAAAACATTTGTTTTTGCTTACCTGCTTTACATTTTTAAAGCCTGTTTAAAGAATCGGTGGGGCCCATGAGGTGTTGAGACACAACGGACAGATTTCACCCCGTATCCAAGTTTGCGGAGTTCTTGTAAATAAGAGGCGCGGAGTTTACACCAGAAAAATGCACCAAGGGTTTCATTTACAAAATCAGGGGAGGATGAGCGGGTGGAAAGGGTTATTTATTTATTTTATTTAAAATCCAACGACCTCTGCGTAGAAAGTAAAGCAGTTCCATAAAGTGTAAATTATGCCTTCTCGTTTGGATTCTGGGAACGTTGCACAGTATCTCCTCGGTCTATAATGTTAAACCTAAGACCCAGCGATTGCATGAAAAGTACTTCTTGAAACTATCAAAGGTCTGGCTAGGTGAGTTGCGGAATGTGGGTTCTGACCTCGAGGGCTGAGTTGCTTCCATTACAATACGCTTTACAGTTTACACACAAATTCATGGCAATAACACAAGTACATTTATTTCTATTCTGCAACCAAGTCAGGCTCCGCTGACGGCCCCAAGCGAGCACCGTTGCTAGCAAAACGCAGCCATGACTTATCTCGCCTGCACACATTTTCTAGTTACTTACAAAAAAAACCCTACCGGAACAGTGTAAACTACTGTCCTTCCCCCAGATGACAAATAGTTATTTAAAATATAATAATTAAGGGGTGAGGAATCTTCCAACTTTTAAAATCTCCTGGGACAACAGAAGGGGAAAATACAAGGATTTCATATCACAAAACGCGAGCAACTCAGTCAGGTGCTTTAAATCCAGCACATTTAGTTTAACAAAAAGTTACAATGTGTAGAGAGGAAAATAAAATAAGCCAGTTTTGGCTCCTTGTGCCCCCAGACACCTCTCCATTGTCATAAATTCAGCATTCGCTAATCTCCCAAATATAATTCCTTGCACACAACCAATACACTGGCAGAAGGAAAAAGAAAATCTGAAACTCTACAACTTTTTCACTCTGGTTCCTTCAGCCTTTAATGCTCAACTCTGTTCCAGAGCCTCCGTGATCAGAAAATATTTTCCCACTCAAATCAATAATAAAACCACTGCAGAATAGAAATAATAATGATCATAGGAAACAAAGGTGAGTTGCAGCCTCATCGCCAAGACGCCAATGTTGTTAAAAGAGGTAAACTAGTGCAAAGGCATTGCAAACTACAGCACACGGCAAACTACAACACACAGCTTTGTCCTGTCTTTCTAATCAGCAATCGGCTTGAGTCCCCTTGCACGTGTTTCTCGCATTAAATCCATGCCGAAAACACACACACACCCTCCCACACGCACAGTCTGTATACACTCCCTTTAAAATAACATTTTGTCAAGCCAAATCGGACAGGCGATATTATAAACCTTGTTTGCATTGGGAAAAAAGCAGACTTCCTGATTTTTAAAGCAACGATGTCTAGGAAAAGCTTTATTAAAACCCAACACACGTAAAACAATCCCTCCCTAATCGCCTTACCTTATCATTCTGGTATGCGGTCACAGCGATGAATTCAGTCTCAGGGAACACATAGGTTCTGAACGTACTGTAGGGCAGCTTGAGTATGTCGTTGGCTCTGACAATATGGAACCTCGGTTGGTATTTGTGCATGGAGTTCAGAATGGTCTGCAATTGGAGGGGGGAAAGGGACGATACAATCAGACACAAACCCGGCACTCAGACTCGAAAGAGCGCTCCGCTGGCGAGGATGGACTTGTTCTCTCTCTCTCCATTCCCAACGCACACCTTACAGCGCACACGCATGGACAGCTACCATCTTCAGTTGTAAACGATCTACCTATACATGGTGAAATCCACCAGCATTTTGGCAGCATCTGGGGCTTGGGGGAATAGTTTGCGATAAGGACAACATGTATTTTAATTTAAAAAACAATCCAGGGGCTAAGTTGTAGCTAATTGGTCACCCCAATACATTTAAGACCTTCTGGAAAGAGCAAACATGTATTATCTAATCAAACAGCCAGCAAATGTAATGTTCACAACACTGAAGAATTCCCAGCTCCCTACTTATATGCAGAATCTTCCCAAAGAGAGAGAAAACTCGTCTTTTAGCACTTATCAGCCTACTTGTTTGTTTTATTTAGTAAGTTAGGTTTTATCGCTGCACATGCAGTAAATGTAATGGAGTGGATAAAAACGAACGGGCACCTTGACCTCTCATTTATGTGTCTGATTATTTTCCCTGACTTGCATTATAGTATCTTGATTAATATATATATGTAAATGTTTGCATTCCCAGGCATTGAAACCCTTTATGCACATATATAATTTCCTATCGTAAAAAAATGTGATTATCTATATTTTAAGGACAGAGTTGCTCCAATGGGTTTCTAGAGGTACCAAAAGATTAAAATATACTATATTCACCAAAAGGAAATTAGTAAATTATATTTTAAGATGGACACATGGGTGTTACAGAGGAGGGTTAATTATTTATTTCCACAAAGCTGTTCTTTACTAAGTTAAAAATTAGTTCAAAGGTTTTTTCTCCCTCTTTGCAACCCCCTTCTACAATTTTCCAGAGCTATTCGATTCTGTACTTTCCCATGCTGCAGCCTCTTCAAACTTTAGTGACTGGTTCTGTTGCAAACTGTATTATGGGGGTGGGGGATAGGAATGAAAGAACAATCAAGAGAAGAATCAAAAGGAACATGGACGTACAAATCCATGTTTGTCAGAAATATTGTTAGTCAGTTTAAGTTTGTGGAAAGTGACGACTTTGGACATCCATTGTTCTCCTGTAGCCGGACTATCCGGGTGGATGCACATTCTCTTTGGCATTTCAGGGTCAGCTTTGCCAGCTACCATCCACCGGGAATTATGGAATTTATATCTGCAGTCATCAGCCGCCACAATATCCATCAATAAAATGTACTTGGCCTTTTTATCCAGCCCAGTACATCTCGCTTTAAATGGAGGAAACATTCTCCTATGAAAAGAGAAAAACAGGAAGATAGAGAAAAGACAAGATAAAAACAAACAAAAAACCCTCAGTGAGTAAACTCCAGTGAGCAAACTCAGTGCCATTTCTCAATAGCAACATGCTCTCAAATAAACAGGGATTTATTCCCCCAACAGAAAATTTATTTTTGCAGTCGCTTAGAGGTTTCAAGAGAAAATTCTTCCTCAAAAAGCATGTATAGTTCCCTACAATCTACACACATCCACTCACAAACTTCAAAACCTAACATGGCATGTGGATCTTGAAGAGATTTATATTTATTGATTGATTTTATTTCCCTGAGTGCTAAACAAGGAAAGATGGGAAAACATTAGTTAACTGGGTAAATGCTCTACATTTTTAGGAGTCATTCTATTAGCTGTGGAGGTGAAACAAGATTTCTGCTGGGGCTCGGAATGAGCCACAGTGTTGTATGTAAGTGTGAGATTCAGAATTCAATTATGTCTCAATGTACCAGAACATATCTGAGCAGAGTTCCTTGCAAACGGCATTCCCCTATGCTCATCACGTATGTGTATATGTATAATGCATATACATACGTGTGTTTTTAGTACCCACAATATATAATACACATATAAAATATGCATATTGATATTTAATATGTGTCTGCATGTGCGTATGTGTGTATGCACACACCCCTCATCAATGTATATATATTAGGATACCAAAATTGCTTGCAAAACCTTCTCTAAGACAGAAACCGGTACCTATGCAGTGTGTGTAAGATTAATTTTTCCTTTCATCTTATGTATTTCCAAATACCATTAGTCAGCACAAATTCTTGCACAGATTCACAAGGAAGTGACTGATAAAGATAAGTGATTTCATCTGACATTACTACCTTTATTTCAACAGCAGAATTATGCCATTTTATTATTGTTGTAAAGAACACGGCAGTAACACTGAAATCAAACCAGTAAAAATCCTAACCAAAATTATTTTGTTCTGCTAATATTTCAATAAAGTAATACTAAGCCACGTCTCTCACACACGTGTGTGTGTACATATACACAGTCACACACGTAATGAGCCTTGACAAGTGTGGCCCTGCAGTCTCAGAGAGAGGCGCAGCATTTCAGCTGTCTCCAAACTTTTAACAATTTCAGATGAAACAAGTTTTATGGGGAAGTCATGGACTCTCTTTGGACCTGCATTGTAGGTTGGAGGGGAATAAAGAGAGAAACACACACACCTACCTTCCTGATTTAGTAATCACCATTTCTGTTCCCCTTTTGTGGAATTGTTCCCAAAGTTCTTTGGCTTCCAGATGCACTTTGGGGTCATCTTCCACCTCTTCTTCTGGCTCCAGCGTTTTTAGAGGCCTCGGATGAGCTGCCGCCTGGTGACCCAGGGAAGAAAAAGGGATGCCAGTCTCTGCCGCTCCGACTAATTGATCCATAATCGGTTTGGCCAGAGCCCCGGGAAGGGAGAGAGCAGCCGCCCCATTGGGAGGCAAAGCAAGAGCCGGGAAGAAGGGAGGTTGGTGTCCTAGCACTGCACTCATGGCAAAGTCCGGTGCCCGGTGAGGTAAGAAGGGGTGGTAAGCCATGCTTGTCCCAGGGATTACTGGATCTCTCATCGATATACTCATCCACCCCCACCCCACCCCCGATTTTCCTACTGCTGGAGCAGCCCTTGAGTGGTTTCTAACAGTACATTGTGGGAGAAAAAATCACCCCAAATGGGGGATGGTGCTGAGGAGTACTATAGATAGATGCACAGCACAGGAAACAGAAAAACTCTACAGACTGGAAGTGGCCCAGTCGGGAGACATAATCATTCAAGACACTTTCTCCTAGTGGCTGCTGCTGCTGCTAAGTGTTATGGGTTTTTCCCCCTGAGTGGAAGTTCTTGCAATTGAAAAGTATGCAGAAGAAGAAAAAAAATCCAGTGATGTCGCTTCTGCTGCCTGAGGTCTCCGCTTTGGATACTGGAACTCCTGGAGTCTGTCTATGTATGTATTTTATTTTCCTCCCTCTTTCTCTCCAACCACCCCCTTCTCTCCGTTGGTTGCAAAGGCTGAAGGTTCGAAGACGGGTTTTCTTTCTGTGGTTTGTTTTCTTGTTGCTGTGAGTCTGTGTATCCCTTCCCTCTGCTCTCCCTTACACAGTTAGGCTGCGGAACAGAGCCTGGAAAGGGAAGAGGAGGGGGAAAAGAAAAACAAACACAACTCCTCACAATACAAAAAAGGACCCCCTGTCTGAATCGCTCTTCTAGCAAGCGGCAGCCACAAAACTTGGTTGTGAAAATCTTGCTTCCGTTCCCCTCCCCCGCAGAGCCTTCTCACGGTGCCCTGATTCCAGTAAGAATCTCTTCTTCTTTCCTTTCCCTTCTCTCTCTCCCTGCCTTTTTTTTTAAAAAAGGAATTACACTCTTGTCTCCGCTCCAACACACTCCAGCAGAGGGGAGAGCGAGCGAGCGAGACAGACTCGCCGCTCCAAGAATTCCCCGTGAGTCTGCTTCCCTTGCCCCAGATTGTATGGATGTGTTGTGGGTCGCAGGGGAACTGGAGCCTAGTTGATTGGCTCTTTGACGCTTTCGGACCAATTGTGTGGCTCCATAGGCGTGGTTTTGACAGGTCGGGTGGAGGGGGACAGAGCCGAGTTATAAAAAGAAGGTGTCGGAAACTGTAACGCTGCAGCAAAGCATCACTACTACTCCATGGCGTGTGAATATGTCAACATGATCAGAGGGGAGGGCGCAATGAGCCGCTGGGGGGAGGGGGAAGAGAGAAACCCGCCTCTAGGTGGCTTCTCGCAGATGAAATCGCCCCTATAACCCGGCTCGAGCCGCTCCAGCCCTAGAGAGGGGGAGGGGGGAGGCTGGGAAAGTCTCGCCGGTCCCTGGAACAGTGCAGGACTCCGTCCTTCTGGCCAGACCTAGGGCTGGCTCGCGCCGGGCCATCTCATTTTCGACTCCGCAGCCGCCTGGCGCTGCAGGGTTCGCCTCGCCTCGCCTCCTCGCAGTGCGATAGCAAGAGAAGCGAGCCCAGCCTGCTCGGCGCTGCTAGCGGCACCTTCTGCAATCGATGGGGGTGCGCACTTTGCGTCCGGTGAGCGGGCCCTTAATGAATTGAGTCTCTGGGGATTTGGGGGTGTTGTCTCTCCAGCCCCTCGTTAGAACCGCAGAGGCTAAGGTCCCCCGGGGCAGGACCTCCCATTTTAAACACATTACTCTCAGCCATGTAAGTACTCTGCGCTATCTTCTCCCGTGTGCAGCCCTTTGCATCCAGCCTGCAGGGCAGATACATGGGATGGCTCGTCTACATTCTGTTACCGCCAGAAACACATGATGCCGAAGCTGCATGAGGCTAGAGTCAGACCCACTGGTAGAGAATATTCTGCATGCGAGACACGCTATGGTTCGGATACAGTCGAATGCCGGGTAGGTTAGAGATGCATGTTCTAGATACATTATCTCGAGAGACAGACGATGTTACACGTGTGTGAGAACAACAGGACACGGGGAGGGCGGGGGGACCCGCCTGGTATGGGGTCTGAGCTAACGCCTGATTCTGAAGGCGAAAGTGTCCCAAGGCCTGGTTCTTGTTCTAATCTTTTTATCCTTCTATCGCCAAGTCTTGCAGCAGGGGTGGGAGTGGAGGATATCTGGCTCAGGGATCGCCTTTATGATGTGTAGTTTCGCTGCCTGCTCTTTTCTTCACCCCACCTTTATCTGCACAGGAATCAGGACTGATTTTTTTTCTTCTTAAGAACATAAGAACGGCCGTACTGGGTCAGTCCAAAGGTCCATCTAGCCCAGTATCCTGTCTGCCGACAGTGGCCAGCACCAGGTTCCCCAGAGGGAGTGAACAGAAACAGGGAATCATCAAGTGATCTCTCTCCAGCCATCCATTTCCAGCCCCTGACAAACAGAGGCTGGGGACACCATTCCTACCTGTGACAGGGTGTGGCAACCCTGCACTGAACGGCAGAGAGTTGCCTTGGCCAAAAGGGCCCCACCCCCACAGCCCTGCTGGGCATGCTCGCAAGAGTGGCCAGGTATAAAAGCCCAGGGAGTCACTCAGTCTTGGCTCACCACCAGAGGGGAAAGAGCTCAGACTGGAGCTCTTGACCAGCCCCTGCAGCACCAGCTTGCCCCAGGAGCAACAACCCCAGTGGCAGCAGCCACAGCCTCACCAACAGCCCTGGTCAGGGAGGATGTCTACAAGGGTCTGACCTGCTGAGCAATGCCCCAAGAGCTGAACTGTGCCAGGAAAGGTAAGAAGTGGCCCAGGGTGGAGGGTTGCCCTCTGGGAGCTCAGTGTGCTGTGGCAGGAATCCCTGCTGAGCAGGCAGTGAAATTCCCCACTGCTGATAGGGCCCTCAGCTGGGACCTGGTGGAGCAGGAGGACTTGGGTCCCCCTACCTCCCCATCCTGGAACAATCCAGCTCCCTAGCAGTTGGGAGGCTTACCTGTGGACTAGGCCTCTAGGCCATAGTGACCCTGAGAGAGGGAACTGTATTTTGGGACTCGGCCTGTGAGGCTGTATTTACCCTAATAGAGGGAACTGTGTTTGGAATGAGGCCAGGAGGCCATATGTACCCTGGTAGAGGGACACTTCAGGGGAATTGGGTCTATGGGCCATATTTTCCCTGTAGAAAGCAGGCATGGACCCTGACTCTGGGGCTTCTGGACCATTGAGGGGTCCTGCTCCTTGACACTACCCATCCTGGCTAATAAGGATTGATGGACTAACCTCCAGGAATCTATCCAGTTCTTTCTTGAACCCTGTTGAAGTCCTGGTCTTCACAACATCCTCTAGCAAGGAGTTCCACAGACTGACTGTGAAGAAAAACTTCCTTTTGTTTTAAACCTGATACCTATAGTTTCATTTGGTAACTCCTATTTCTTATTTACTTGCATAACATCCTATTGACATCCAAAATACTGACACTGCCTAGTTGCATTGTGAGCTCCTTCAAAAAACCTCACCCATAGCCAGGTGTGATCAGTCTCTATTGTCTCTCCTGTTTACCCCTAAACAAATCCAGTGTTCTCCTCAAACTATTGTCCTATCCCTGTAAACACTCCTACCCTTGCCCAAGAAACTGTTCTGATACCTGGATTTAAACTGCATCAGTTCCATTGAGACTTCTTCATCTCCTGTCTGATCGTGCTGGGGGCTCTGCTCTGTTTGTCTCCTGCCCTCTGGAGCCCTGGCTCCCATCACTATCTGGGAACCCCGATCAGTGCAAGCTCCACGGAGTGGTGAGGTTGCTCTCTTTTCCCCTCCCCCCCATCTCTCTAAGCATAGCCTCCTGAACCTGCCCTATGTAATCAGTTATATGGTTAGCTAGCCCTAACACTTGTAATCAGTTTAAATTAAGATTTAATATTGTAACTGTTTTGTGTGTTTGGCTCCATATATATAATATCTATTCACTACCCAGAAATAAATAACTCTTTGTTAAGCTGGTTGCTTCTCTCTTTCTTCCACTCACTCTTCCTTAAGGGGTGTTTTATCTTCCCCATTCGCTCTGCAACAATGCTTCTTGTACCCAAGCAAAAGATCCCTGTAGAGCCCAAAATCCTGTGGGGTTTGCTCATTGTGTGGTTTGCCAGTGAATGACTGTGGTGTGAAAGTGGGGATGGGGGTGCTGAACCTGGGGGCATATGAGGATGGCAGCTTAAAGTGCTGTTAATCCAGCCCACTGAGTCCAAAGGCGCATGAGGGTGCAGTGTGGCATTGCTGTTAAACCCAGTCTGAGTCCAGGGACATATGAGGCTTCAGCTTGGGAGTACTGATTAACCAGTCCTCTCAGATGTGCTCTGATTAGTGGGTGTGAGTGTCTGTGTGTGTTGCTAAGGTGGGAAGAACCCCATCCTGAGAACCTAGTTCCTGCAGGAGAGCTCCAGTGGGAGGGGGAATTGGCAGCAGGGAGAATTCAGCTCCATATGAGAGCACAAGCAAGCAGTACACGGATAGAATTGTTAACCTCCCCCCAGTCCCGTAAGAGTAACCCTAATAAATGAGCATACCCCAGAGTAATGGGCAAATCTGGTAATAAATTGGTGGAGAAATGCGGGCAGTACGTGATCCTGATCACAGGGTGCTTGTTGAGTAGTTGCTGCAGAGTGGGGAAACCGAGGCACAAGCCTGAGCCAGTGTTTTTCTTTTTTTAGCCTTTTAGTCAGCTCCTATCATTCCTATAAAACACTTGGTAAAATTCTGAATTGTGCTTGGAATTATTGTGGGACTGTGCAATAGGAAGTTAAATATTGGGCCTTGAAAGTAAATGTGTTAGAGCTATACTGTGACTGCAGGTAAAGATCACTAGTGAAATAAGAAAGTAGAGATGTCGGAGGACCCCTTTGGCTGCTCGGTTGACAGGAGAAAACCAAGAGGTTAGAGAAATGGGTAACGAAGGGGAAATGTCCCTGGGAAAGGGGGTGCTTTAAGGGTGTGGATCCCCTGCTTGAAGCAAGTTTGAGCTTTGAACAATATTGCACAACCATTAAACCACAAGGTAGTACAAAAGATGCAGCTGCTGCATGGGCATTGTTTTATGCATGTCTGGACATGGCTGAAATGGTGAAGGGAAGGCAGGAGCTGGAGAAGCAGTTACAACAGTGTTTGGACAAATGTGAGACTGATGTGAATTTATAGCAGAAAAGCTTAAAATGGTGACTTGACTTAGAAATATGCAGGGGGAAAGGGACAAGGTCAGTATGGGTGCAGAACAGCATAGAAAAGAGTTGTCTCACACTAAAATGTTAGAGGAAGCACGAGCAGCAACTTGCTTCCTAGCAGATGAAAACAAGGCAGCTAAGGCAGCAGCCAGCCATCAGAAGTGTGAGGCAGAGATCAGTAAACTACATGCCCAACTTAGTGCCCATAAGGGGGTGGTAACAGCTGTAAAATTGAGAGGACTGTGATTGGGAACCCCCTGCGAAAATAGAAATATTCCCAAGCCCCATTTAACCCCCAGTGGTCACACAGGCATAATGTTGCCCCTGTTTCCACAAGGGAAGTTAAACACACACTGTGGCTGCATCTAGACTGGCAAGTTTTTCTGCAAAAGCAGCTGCTTTTGTGGAAAAACTTGCCAGCTGTCTACACTGGCCGCTTGAATTTCTGCAAGAACACTGACTTTGTAATGTACAAAATCAGTGCTTCTTGCGCAAATACTTTCACGCTCCCGCTCGGGGGGGGGGGGGGGGGGGGGGAAGCCCTCTTGCGCAAGAATCAAGCTCAAGAGGGCCAGTGTAGACAGGAAAGAACTCTTTTGCACAAAAAAGCCCCAATGGCTAAAATGGCGATCGGGGCTTTCTTGCCCAAAATTGCGTCTAGACTGGCCACAGATGCTTTTTCGCAATCTAGACGCGCTTTTGCGGAAATACTTTTAGCGGAAAACTTTTCCATGAAAAGTGTTTCTGCAAAATCATGCCAGTCTAGACACAGCCCCTGGGTATGTCTACACTACAACAGTATTTTGAATTAACTTAATTTGAATTAAGCTAATTCGAAATAACACATCTATACACAAACTATTTCGAAGTAGCGCGTCCACACTGAACTAAAGCTAAGACTGGCCGGAACCAGTGCCAGCAGGGCATCAGGTTAGGACTTAGTGTGTGAGGCTGCTGCCTGAGACTAACTGAGCTCCATGCTTAAAGGGACCCTACCCCCACCCCAGACAGTTCTCAGGGTTCCCCACTTGATTGTCTACCTTGATGAAGGACTGCTTTGCTGTCCTGTCTTGGAGTGTCCTGAGTGCCCACAGTCGGGACACCACAGCACTCGGCCACATGGAGCCAGAGCTGCCCCTGGGCACTCCGACTCCACAAGACACACCGGTGCAATCAGCCTGGCTGCACTTGCTGCAGGCTGCCATCCGGGGGGTGCAGCGGGGGGTTGTCAGGATCCAGGAGGCCCTGAGGGAGAGCATCCACCATGAGGAAGCCTCAGAGCCTCCCTGGTCCTCCCCACTGGGGACTTGTGCCCCATTCCTCCCTCATGTCCTTCCACTTACCCCTCCCCAGCCCCCCTTCCTGATGTCAAACAAAAGACATGTATGTTCAAAAATAGAAACTGGGTTTATTGAACAAAATTAGGTGTGTGTGTGGGGGGGGGGGGGGGGGGGATGAGCCTCTGGAGAGACTGGGAAAAGGTGGGAGAAGGGAAGAGAGGGTGGGAGGGGGAAACCTGGGAGGAGGGAGCTGGAAGGGGGAGGGGAAGCTCAGGGTTCAGGTTTGGGGGTCTCGCCAGACCAACGTGACTTTCATGCTAACCTGCTCCTGTGTTCGCATGTGGCCTTTGGTGGCCAGGCTGGCAGCTATCCTGCCATAGACGGCCATGTTCATAGAATCATAGAATACTAGGACTGGAAGGGACCTCGAGAGGTCAGTGAGTCCAGTCCCCTGCCCTCATGGCAGGACCCAGTACTGTCTAGACCATCCCTGATAGACATTTATCTAACCTCCTCTTAAATATCTCCACAGATGGGGGTTCCACAACCTCCCTGGGCAATTTATTCCAGTGTTTGACCACCCTGACAGGAAGGAACTTTTTCCTAATGTCCAACCTAAACCTCCCTTGCTGCAGTTTAAGCCCATTGCTGCTTGTTCATCTTGGCCTCTGGGGATAGAACAAGTTTTCTCCCTCCTCCTTATGACACCCTTTTAGATACCTGAAAACGGCTATCATGTCCCCCCTCAATCTTCTCTTTTCTAAACTAAACAAACCCAATTCTTTCAGTCTTCCTTCATAGGTCATGTTCTCTAGACCTTTAATCATTCTTGTTGCTCTTCTCTGGACCCTCTCCAATTTCTCCACATCTTTCTTGAAATGCAGTGCCCAGAACTGGACACAATACTCCAACTGAGGCCTAATCAGCGCAGAGTAGAGCGGCAGAATGACCTCTCATGTCTGGCTCACAACACACCTGTTAATGCAGCCCAGAATCATGTTTGCTTTCTTTGCAACAGCATCACACTGCTGACTCATATTCAGCTTGTGGTCCACAGTAACCCCTAGATCCCTTTCTGCCGTACTCCTTCCTAGACAGTCGCTTCCTGTTCTGTATGTGTGAAACTGATTGTTCCTTCCTAAGTGGAGCACTTTGCATTTGTCTTTATTAAACTTCATCCTATTTACCTCAGACCATTTCTCCTACTTGTCCAGGTCATTTTGAATTATGCCCCCATCCTCCAGATTAGTCGCAACCCCTCCCAGCTTGGTATCATCTGCAAACTTAAGCGTACTTTCAGTTCCTCTGTCTAGGGCTGAGATCATGGAAGTTGGGGGCATCCCCCCCAAAACCTGAATAAGGTCTGTGATCTCCACCCTGGACCAGGAAGGCTCCTACCTTCTCCAGCCCCTGTCAGGCTCCTGGGAGCTGGCAGCTTGATCTTGGGGAGCAGTGGAGGGCTGGGGCTGCCAGTGGCTTGGTGGCTCATGTTTTGGGGCCTCTGGATCAGGGGCCCTGGTACCCACTGCTGGCTGTGGGCTGGCAGGCTTGGAGCTGGCACAGGCACTGTGGCCAGGGTCTACCCCTTTAATGGCTCCAGGGCTGGGGGAGAGGAGAATAAGTTTTCCTGGTTGTGCCCAGAGTGGCCACCAGGGCTCCCTGGGAAGGGCTGGAGGCCCCCTGTTTCAAATTAAGTGTCTACACAGTACTTGTATCAAATTAGCTATTTCGAATTAGGTAAACCTCATTCTACGAGGAATAACACCTAATTTGAAATAAGGGCTCCGCTATTTTTAATTTTTCAAAATAGCAGATTTTTGTGTAGACAGCTATTGCAGTTAATTCGAATTAACTCTGTAGTGTAAACATACCCACAGTTGCAGGAGCCGAACTTCCCACAACAGAGCTAGTCTTATTACATGTATGACTATCTCCTAGCCAGGCCAAGGCTATTGCTGAGAGGCTGGGACCACTGAACCGTGACACAGCTGTGGCATGGATGGCTCATTTGGCAAATGGACCCCTCTGCTGATGGCATGGACCTTACCCAGTTGGCTCAGTTATGTGCTTCTCCTGGTGATGCAGATGCTCTGGACATAGGCATAGGTTCATGGGAGCGGACTGCCCCTGGGCCCTGGGAATGGATAAGTGCTCTCAAAATATTACTACCTGCTTCTTCCCTTAAACTCTATATTCTGGAAGAGCATAAACCTGGAGAGGCCCCTGAAGCTTACCTAATTAGCAAAAAGATGCTGGCAGCTCTCTCTGATTCATTGCCCCAGACAGAAGAGAACCGAATTATCACTTACCGTTATCAGGGACATGAATTGGTACAGAGCGCTTATGCAGGGCTAAATCCCCAGCTAAAAATGACCATGGGGGCTGTGGATTTGGAACACCTTACATGGAATGAGCTAGTGGCAAAAATTAAACAGGTAGATTTATTAAGAGACTGTTTAAAAAAAAAAAAAAAAAAAAAACAAATCAGCAAAGACTAACTGAGCCTGTACAGGCTATTACTTTTGCAAATAATGGTCTTCATTCTGCCAATCGCCCTCCCAGTGGTAGTCCCCCTACTTCCCACAGTATTGGGCAGCGCTGACCCAAGGAGACCCTTAGGAATGTGATCTGGATGGAGCTAGTAAAGTTAGGGGAAGACTTGAGGAAATATGATCGCCAGCCCCTCAGCATTCTAATTAATGCTTTGTCTCAGGTGACGCAGAGAACAGAGTTGATGGAGGGAGCCCCACCTCAGCCCACTGCTCCAGTGAGGAGTGAGTCCCCAACACTCACTCCCTGTCAAAGAGGAGGCAGGATTCTGGTTGAGTGCAGGCTTTCGAGGGAGTCAGCTGATCAGTAGCAGTGCCTGGTTCCCCAAGGGCCTCCCCAGCTGATCGCAAGACTTCATTGACAGGTGGGGGAGACCAACTGTAAGGGCTACATTGGGGAATCCAGGGACGTTAGCCCAGCTGCTAGTGGACACAGGAGCCTCAGTAAACATTCTGAGTCCTCACTGGATCTCGGGAGGGAGACCCACCACTAAACAGGCTCAGCTCAGTGGGTATGGGGGAGAAATCCAGGAAGCACCTGTTTGGCAGGATGGTCCCTTGCTAGTAGACAGACTACAGGGGCAAATGGAATGCTGTGCTCATGAGGGAAATGAGAAGGGAATCTTAGGGGTACCTTTCCTCCAAACATTTCAGTTGACTGTGGATCTAGCTAATGGTGTGTTACGGAGGTTAGAGGGGCCTGAAGAGATCTCAGCTGTGCATCATTGTGCTGCTATAAAAGCACCCACATCCACCCTAGTTTCCATTAGTGATCCATGGGTACAAGAATTTCCCAGTGTATGGAGTAAAAATAAGGCAGAGTGTGGGAAAATAGATGTGGAAGTTTTACTTGAGGGAAAAGATCCTCCTCCCCAGAGGCAATAAAAGTATCCAGCTGCAGCAGAAGAAGGCATTAAAAATACTATAGACTGTCTCTTGGAACAAGGGGTGCTTGTGCCAATGCAGAGTGTCTGCAATTCACCTGTGTGGCCTGTCCTCAAGGCAGATGGGGTCACTTACAGAATGACAATAGACTTCCATGCCTTAAATGCAGTTGCCCCTGTAGTAGCTAAATACAATGAAATTGTAGCAGCACCTGGCTCAAAATGGTTTTCTGTAATTGATTTGGCTAATGCTTTTATGGTTATACCCCTCCATCCTTCTTGTTGGTATAAGTTTGCTTTTATCTCTAGGGGACAACAATATGACTTCACCTGGGCCCCCCCAAGGTTTCCATTCTTCCCCTAGTATTTGTCATGCCCACATCACTGAAGTGTGGGACCAGTTGCACCCTGACCACCTCTCATGTAATTTCATATGTGGATGACATCCTAATATACACCCCCACTCCAGAACTGAACAGGGAAATCACCAGGGAGGTGTTGGATATCGTGCAGGAAACTGGATTTAAGGCAAACAGAGAAGGCTCAGCTAGTACAGCAAAAGGTGAAATACATGTGTCTTGGGGACGAAGGCTGGACTCCTGATCAACAAAGGGTAGAAATGATAGGAAAACTACCTGCTCCGACTGATGCACACTTTCTGCGAGCCCTTGTGTGAACTTTTAATTTCTCCAGAGTTTATTGAAATGTTCTGACCAAGCTAAGCCTCTATCACTTATTGAAGGGGGGGGGGAACCCCAGGATTTGGGAATAGGGACCAGACCAACAAACTGCCCTGGCCACGTTGAAACAAGATTTGGCTAGGGCTCGGGCTCCTGCTCCTGCCCTGGCTTATCCTGATCCTGCCCTGCACTTTGTGATTCAATTGACTTCCTCAGAAACAAGCATTGGAGCTACTCTCAACCAAAGGCAAGGTGACAAGCTCAGAGTTATTGCATATGCCTCCAGGCTCCTTGCAGGAGGAATAACAGGTAGTTCGAACTAGGGCTTTATTTCAAACACACGTTTCACTGCCGTGTGTAGACGCAGGCAGTTATTCTGGTCTTGTAAACTTCAAAAAAAGGCACCCGGCCAGGAAGATGCAAATCAAGCGTGGGGATACAGGCAGTCCCCGGGTTACATACAAGATAGGGACTGTAGGTTTGTTAAGTTGAATCTGTATAAGTCGGAACTGGTGTCCAGATTCAGCCGCTGCTGAAACTGACCACCAGTTCTGACTTGCATACAGAATCAACTTAAGAACCCCAGGCGTCCCCAAGTCAGCTGCTGCTGAAACTGATCAGCAGCTGATTCCAGGAAGCCTGGGGCAGAGCAACTCTGCCTCGGGCTTCCTGTAGTCAGCGCTGGTCAGTTT
Source organism: Pelodiscus sinensis (assembly GCF_049634645.1). Taxonomy (NCBI): domain Eukaryota; kingdom Metazoa; phylum Chordata; order Testudines; family Trionychidae; genus Pelodiscus; species Pelodiscus sinensis. The sequence goes on along the minus strand of NW_027465873.1, from coordinate 568,250 downwards.
CAGCAGAAGCTGACTTGGGGACACCTGGGGCAGAGCAGCTGGGGTGCTGCCGGGCTGCTCCAGTAGCGCCGCTACTGGGTGCTACTGGACCAACCCAGCAGCACCCCATCTGCTCTGCCCCAGGCGTCCTGATTCAGCCGCTGCTGAAACTGACTAGCAGCAGCTGAATCAGGACCTGGGGCAGAGCAGCTGGGGTGCTGCCAGGTTGGTCCAGTAGTGCCCAGAGCGGCGCTACAGGACCAATCGGCAGTGCCCCAGCTGCTCTGCCCCAGGGTCCAAAACAAAAGCCTGGTCTGCTGGGGGGGGCACTAGCTGCGCCCCCCCCAGCAGACCAGGGACACGGGGAGCAGAGCTGCAGCAGGTTGCCACGCTTCTGAGGCTTTGCTCTGGCAAAGCCTCAAGCACAGGAATCCACCGCTGCTGCCGCTTCAGTCCCGGTGCCTGTGGTCTGCTGGGGACGGTCTCCAGCAGACCAGGGGCACCGGAGCAGCTTATGAACGGGGCTTTCTCGCCCCAGACCTCGCAGGTAGCAATCCGCCACCTCAACGGCGAGAGAGCCCCGTTCGTAAGTGCGGATCCAACGTAAGTCGGAGCCGCGTAAGTCGGGGACTGCCTGTATTTAAATCCCGGGCTTGATTTGCAATTCCGAATGCCTACATTTGCAGTCGTAGTTTGAATTAGGCTGCAAGTGTAGACATACCCAAACAGAGCAAGGCTTACCCCCTGTGAAATTGAGTGTCTTGCCCTGGTCTGGAGTCTCTCACATTGGGAGTTTATTATTGGGGGAGCCAATGTCATTGTACTTCAGTGGGGAGTGCACTGTCTGAACATGATATCAGGAAAAATACAGGATGGCCAGGTCTCTAACCCCCGCATTGCTCAATGGACCCTCACCCTAGTAAACCGAGGAGTTGAGTTTAAAAAGGAGCAAGCTGTTTCACCAGCCCCCTATGGGCAATCATAGAAGGAGAAGAATTTACCTGCCCTCTGCTCCTTATAAAATGCTTTGAGTGGCCAGTCAAGGGAGGCATGAATCTTGCAGATGCTAAATGAAAGGGAGCTGCAATTTGGTTTACAGGTGGCTCAAGTTTCTACCATCAGGGTCATTCCCAAACAGGGTATGGAGCCATCCACATAAATGATGGGGAGATGCTCCAAGGACCAGCTTGCCCCCATTCTGCCCAAGCAGCCAAAGTGGAGGCAGTTAGAGCTGTCCTAGCTTATGAATCCTGGGACACCTCTGTTACTATTTACACTGACTCTGACTGGACTGCCAGAGCAATCACTGTGTGGCTCCTCCTTTGGCTGGGCAGAGAAATGCTAGCTGCAGATGGGAGCATTTCTCATTCAGACAAATGAAGGCAGATGGCAAATCTGATCAAGGAAAGAACTGGAGACGCTTGGGTGACTCACACAAAGGGGCATCAGAAAAATCACTCGGAGGAAGCACACTGGAATAACAGAGCTGATAGGGTGAATGGGTACAAATGTGGCAAGGGATCAAACATGTAAATAGGGTAAAGAGTTGAAACATTGGCTTGCACCTGTAGGAACAGGAATTCCTTTAGTTGATGCTGCAAACATATAGGTTCTGCCTAATAAGTTATCATATGCCACTAAAAATATGGGAGAATCCCCTTAACATCCTCTTTGAAACAGTTAAGTGAGGAACAGCAGCTAATAAGTAAGGTATTTCGTGGGTGGGAGACTCATACAAAAAGACAGTCAATCATATCTGGTGTACAATCCCTCCACAACAATGTCTCGAACTTTGCATGTGAGCAAGCTCAGGTTCTCACCCAATGTAATCATGGGAATGGTTTGGCAAGCCTGAGCAGGACTAATTCCCATGGAGGCAATCAACTTAATTCAGCCCCATGTAACAGAGAAAGAACTAGTCCTCCAGCCCTGGTGGAGACTAGTTAATGCTTCATATAATCATGACCAACAAAGCCTGCAGTTATTCCTCATAACTGTGGCAGGGAAAGAAATCAGAGCAATTAACCCTGTTGTCCCACTGGGATTACAAATTAATGACAATTCAGTAATGTACTCCAAGGATCCCAACACTCGGGCCTGGCAGACAGATAACAGGGTATGTCTACACTACAATGTTAGTTCGAACTAACATTCATAGCTGCTACACTAGCGCTCCGCTAGTTCGAATTTAAATCGAACTAGCGGAGCGCTTAGTTCAAACTAGGAAAAACTCATTTTACGAGGACTAAGCCTAGTTCAAACTTACTAGTTCAAACTAAGGGGTGTGTAGCCCCTTAATTCGAACTAGTGGGAGGCTAGCCCTCCCCAGGTTTCCCTGGTGGCCACTCTGGCCAACACCAGGGAAACTCTATTGCTCCCCTCCCGGCAAAGGGGCACGGGCTGGCTGGCTGGCTACGGTGCCCATGCCAGGTGCAAGCCTGCCAGCACCCACCCAGCAGACCCTGCACCTGGCACAGCACAGAGCCACCCACCCAATGTCCCCCAGCCCTCCCCCTCTTCCCGGGACCAGGCTGGCAGCTCCTGGGAGCTTGCCCAGGACCGCAAGAGGCGGGCACCTTCCTGGGCTAGTGCAGACATCATGGACCTTGTCTACAATCTCCACACTAGGCACAGGAAAGTGGCCGTCTAGGGCAGGAGAGCTGCCAGCCTGGCCACCCAGGAGCAGGTGTGCATGAAAATCAAGGGGGTCCACTGAGACCCCTGAGCCCTGAGCTTACAATGGCCGTCCTGGGTCAGACCAAAGGTCCCTCTAGCCCAGTAGCCTGTCTGCTGACAGCAGCCAACACTAGAGACCCTGGAGGGGATGGACCGAAGACAGTGACCAAGCCATTTGTCTCGTGCCATCCCTCTCCAGCCTTCCACAAACTTTGGGCAGGGACACTACTCCTACCCCCTGGCTAATACCACTCCATGGACCCAACCTCCATGACTTGATCTCACTTCCCTTTAAACTCTGTTCTAGTTGTAGCCTTCACAGCCTCCTGCAGCAAGGAGTTCCACAGGTTAACTATTTGCTTCGTGAAGAACAACAACTTTCTCTTACTAGTTTGAAGCCTGCTACCCATTCCTTTCCTTTGGTGTCCTCTAGTCCTTCTTTATGGGAACTCATGAACTTTTCTGAATGCACCCTCTCCACCCAACCCCTGCTTTTAGAGACCTCTATCCTGTCCCCGCTCCGTCTCCTCTTTTCTAAGCTGAACAGTCCCAGTCTCTGTAGCCTCTCCATCTGGGACCTGTTCCCAACCCCTGATCATGTTAGTTGCCCTCCCCTCTCCCAGCCTTTCTCTCCCCCCACCTCCTTTTCCCAGCCTCCCCCAGTTTTGGTCAATAAAGACAGAGTAAATGTTGGAAGAAACATTATCTTTATTTTGTACATCAAGAAGAGGGGCTAGGGAAGGGTAAGTGGAAGGAGGTGAGGGAGGAATGGGGTACGAGCCCCCGATGGGGAAGACTGAGCTGGCTCTGCAGGCTTCTGGGGGTGGAAGCTCTCCTGCAGCCCCCCAATTGCCCCCTCTCCGCAGATGGCAGCCTGTGGCAAGTGCAGCCGGGCTGATGGCAGAGTGCTGTGATGTGCCCAGTGTGGGCACTCCAAGCCAGGACTGGTTTTCAAGCGGGGCACCCCTGAGAACTGTCTGTCTGGGGTGGGGGTCGGGTCCCTTTAAGCGCAGCCCTCGGCTAGCCTGAGAGAGCATCTCCACGCTCGAAGTCCTCCTCTGATGCCCTGCCGGCACTGCTTCCGGCCATCCTTAAGTCCTGTTCAGGGTCCACTCAATGTGGACATGCTAGTTCGAATTAGCAAAACGCTAATTCGAACTAGTTTTTAGTTCTAAACGCATTAGTTAGTTCGAATTAGCTTAGTTCGAATTAAGTTAGTTTGAACTAACTCTGTAGCGTAGACATACCCCCATAGGGTATGTCTACACTACCCTCCTAGTTCAAATTAGGAGGGTAATGTAGGCATACTGCACTTGCAAATGAAGCCCGGGATTTGAATTTCCTGGGCTTCATTTGCATAAGATGGGCGCCGCCTTTTTTAAATCCCGGCTCATTCGAACCCCATGCAGCGCGGCTACACACGGCACGGACTAGGTAGTTCGGACTAAGCTTCCTAGTCCGAACTACCTAGTCCGTGCCGCGTGTAGCCGCGTGGCATGGGGTTCGAAGGAGCCGGGATTTAAAGGCGGCGCCCAGCTTATGCAAATGAAGCCCAGGAAATTCAAATCCCGGGCTTCATTTGCAAGTGCAGTATGCCTACATTACCCTCCTAGTTCAAATTAGGAGGGTAGTGTAGACATACCCATATGGAATGCAGTAAATGGAAAAGGGTGTAGGAGGAAAGAAGGTTTGGGCTACGTTTGTGAAGACCAAGCCTTGGAGGAACATGACAAGTGTCTCTTCCCACAACCAGGAAATACATCTCACTGTTCCTTTGTTATCCAGGAAGATGGGTCTGTTATTGTCTATATTGGTAAAGCGCGTGTGTGTAAGAACAAGATGTAGTATTAATGGACATTGGATTCAACCCATGGTGCCTTACATTAATCACTGTGGGTACGTCTACACTACAGCGCTAATTCAAACTAACTTAGTTTGAATTAACTAATTCGAACTAAGCTAATTCGAACTAGCGAGTCCACACTGGACGCAGGGGGGCATTTAAGGGCAGCTGAAACCGGTTCTGGCAGGGCATCAGGTCAGTAGTTGCTTTGTGTGGCTGCTGTCTGAGGCTATCTCTGAGGCTCGAGCTTAAAGGGACCCCCCTGGACAGCTGGTTCTCAGCTTTTCCTGCTTGCTTGCCAACCTCGCCGAGGGACAGCAAAGCGTTGGTCTCTCTGCCCGTCTGTCGGTGCTTCCCTTCGGGGGGGCCGCCACAGGTGGCAACATGGAGCCACAGCTCGCCCTGCACCTTCTGGTGCACTTCCTGGACTTGCTGCTGCAAGCCTGCCAGCAATAGCTCGAGGCTGCCTGGCACCACCTGGTGAACGTCAGCCCCTTGCCTCTCCGCCTGGCCGCCCTGGGGGCAGTGGAGGAGCCACGGTGGCGCCCCGGCACCGGCATGCCCCGCCGCGTCTGGCGTCTGGACACCAGCACCGACTGGTGGGACTGCATCGTCCTGGAGCGCTGGGAAGACCGACAGTGGACCCAGAACCTCAGGATGAGGAGGGACACTTTCCTGGAGCTCTGCAAGTGGCTCGCCCCTGCCCTGCGCAGAAGGGACACTCGCATGAGGCCCGCCATCCCCCTCCAGAAGCGGGTGGCCATCGCCCTATGGAAGCTCTCCACGCTGGACAGCTACCGATCGGTCGGGAACCAGGTCGGCGTGGGGAGATCCACCATCAGAGCGGTGCTCATGCAGGTATGGTGCTTGTCGGCCACCGAGCCGAGGGGGAGGGGGGCTGCGAGGAGGGGATGGGCTGCCCCAGGGACAAAGGGGGGGGGGGGTGGGAGGAGGCAAAAGCGCCCCGCACCGGAGGGGTCGGGCTGTCCCGGCCATACTACACGCCGCCAGGGGGGTTGCTACTAGGAGTGGGGCGCAGGGCACTGCCAGGGCACGAACACTCCCGGGCGCCCCACTGATTGGTGCTTTGCTGTGTCTCTCCGCAGGTGGTCAAGGCCATCAACCAGGTGCTCCTCTGCAGGGTGGTCCGCCTCGCCGACCCGGACGCCGTCATCCGGGGATTTGGCGCCCTCAGCTTCCCCAACTGCAGGGGGGCCATTGACGGGATGCACATCCCCATCTGTGCCCCAGAACACCAGGCGTCCCGTTGCGTGAATCGCAAGGGGTACTTCTCTGTGATCCTGCAGGCTGTGTGTGACCACCGGGGCCAGTTCACGGACATTAATGTGGGCTGGTCCAGCAAAGCACACAACGCCCGGGTGTACCGCAACTCCTCCATGTGCCAGCGGCTGCAGGCCGGGACCTTCTTCCCTGACCGCCACATCAGGGTCGGACGTGGACATGCCCGTGTGTCTGGTGGGGGATGCTGCCTACCCACTGCAGCCATGGCTGATGAAGCCCTACACGGGACACCTCAATCCCTCCCACCAGGCCTTCAATGCCAGGCTGACCAGGGCCCGCATTGTGGTGGAGGGGGGCCTTCGGGCGACTGAAAGCCCGCTTTCGATGCCTCCTCACCTGTCTGGACCTGGCCGAGCACAACATCCCTCCCGTGGTGGCAGCATGTTGTGTGCTCCACAATTTGTGTGAGCGGAAGGGGGAGGCTTTCCTGCCAGCCTGGATGGCTGAGGCTGACCGCATGGCTGGACACTACGGTCAGCCCTGCACCGCCGCCATCCGGGAAGCCCAGCAGGGGGCCTGTCACATTACTGAATTGGAGGGAAGCAGCCAGATCGCTGCTGCACCCCTAGGTGGGTGTGTTGGCCCCAGAAATTGGTATAAAATGGAGCCATGTGGGGTATTGAATGGGAGCTTATTGTTTGTTGATCTTATGTACGCTATTTATGTGAGTATATAATGTCTACAGATTCCTACCTACACACATAATCTGTGTGGAAGCTGAATATTTCTCTGAATGTGGTTAAGCATTGCTATGGACAGGCTGATTAGCCAGGCCCTGTGGGACAATGGCTCTCAATGGGCTATGGACACACAAAGAATGGGGTTTGTCACCTGAGGGCAGCCAGCAGGGAACATAGAGATTGGCCTCTGACCAGGTGACTTGCTGCATACAAGAAGAGGCCAGGAAGGAGGTATAAAGAGGCCATGTGGTCGATGCCATTTGGTTCTCAGCTCAGCACTTCATCCCAGAGGCAGCATTGCAGGGATCGAAGAGCCTGGAAGACCTGTGAACCCATCCTGGTCTTAGGATGTGCAATAAGAACTTTTAAACCAGCAGCTGCAACATCTCTGCTAGAGCCTGCATCGAACTGGGAGATTCAGTGCATGTAACGTACTGTACTTTAATAACCTTACTCATGCTTTTCTTTGTTGTAGTAGTAAACATTTAGATATATATTCTAAAGGATTGGCCCAGCGTGATTTGTGGGTAAGGTCCAGAGGGTAAATTGACCAGGGATCTGTGGCTGGTTTCTTGGAACCGGACAGGACTTGTTTGGGGTAGGTGGGATTGGGTGCTAGGACCCCCCACCTGTGTATGAGGCCCAGGGCCATCTGAGGCACGGATATTGCTGGGGCGTCGGAGGGGTTTTGCTCGTGAGGCTTCAGGCAGGCAGCTGAAGCGCTCAGACTGGTTTGTGGCCTGTTTGGAGAGGTCACCAGTCAAGGGGGCTGTAAGGAGTCCCGGATTTGAGCAATTCACCCTGAGCGGATGCCCTCAGCTGTGCCCAGACACAGCCTGGTCAGTCACAGGGCCGTCCGGATCCGGGAAGCCCTCCAGGAGAGCTTCCTGCTGGAGGACTGACCTCTCCCTGCATGCCCCACTGGGGCCTTCTTCCTCCCTACCTACTGTCAAAGATACCTGTTTTTGAAACAAACATCTGTTTATTTAACATAAGGGGGGAGGGGAGGGAAAGGAAAGCTCAGGGGTGGGAGTCCAGCTGCCTCTCCTGTCTCACCACACTGCAGGTCCAGGGGCATTGGTGGGAAATGATTGTGGAGGGGGGGCTGGAGGGACAGGGGTTGTGGAGGGAGCGGGAGCAGGGGAAGGAGGAAATGGGAAGCAGTCAAGCAGGCTCTAGAAGTGGCCTCGCAGGGCAAGGCCCAGGGCCTCCAGACTCCTCCAGCGCAGCCTCAGGTCCTCCTGGACCCAGTGGTCCTGGGTGTGGAGCTGGTGCTCCATGAACTGGAGGTGCCGCCTCTGGTAGTCCTCCTGGTTCCTGGCTCTCCTGCTTGCCCAGGCACGGGCAGGTGGTGTGGTGCGCCCTGCAGGCCCAGGTGCTGCAGCTGTGGTGCAACAAGACCAGCAGTCAATTACCCCAGGGGCCCAGGTGTGTGAAACCCAGCTCCCCTCTGCAAGGCCAGGATCCCCAGCTGCTGCTCCTTGGTGGGCAAGGCCCAGGCGCACGGTCCCGGGGCTCCCTCTTGCCCCAGCCCCCCGTACCCATAAGGGGAACATGATGGTCCTCACAGGTGCGTGCCTCCCCGGCCTCAGATGACACAGGCAAGCAGCTCTGTGGGGTGCCTTGGGGGTCCCGGGTCCTGGGCAGGCTGGCAGCAGGCTCCTGGCTCTCAGAGCCCTCCTCCGTCTCCAGGAGCGGGCCCTCTGCCCTGGGGTCAATCACGTCCTGGGGGGCAGGGACAGCATGAGCCCCCAGGAGGCAGTCCAGGGCATGGAAGTGGGGGCAGGCCTCCAGGTTGGCCCCTGGCTGGCAGGCCCTGGAGTAGGCCTTAATTTTGCACCAGACCTGCTCCCGGCCGCGCTGGTGGCCCCTGGCGGCCAGGCTGGCAGGCATGCAGCCATAGATGGCCGCGTTCCTGTGGCTAGTGCGGAGATCGTGGACATTGGAGACTTCCCCCCCCAAACCTCAATGAGGTCCACAATCTCCGCACTTGACCAAGCGGGTGCCCGCCTTTTGTGCCCCCAGGCAGGCTCCTGGGAGCCGCCAGGCTGGTCCTGGGGAGCAGTGGAGGGCTGGGTGTCGTAGGGTGGCTGGCTCATGTTGTGGCAGGTGCAGGGTCTGCTGGCACGGGTGCTTGCAGCCTTGCAACTGGCACAAACTGTAGCCAGCCCGTGGCCCTTTAAGGGCTCCAGGGCCGGGAGGGGGGCAATAGAGTTTCCCTGGTATTGGCCAGAGTGGCCACCAGGGAAACCTGGGAAGCCTTAGCCTCCCACTAGTTCGAATTAAGGGTCTACACAGCCCTTAATTCAAACTAGCTAGTTCGAACTAGGCTTAATCCTCGTAAAATGAGGTTTACCTAGTTCGAACTAAGCGCTCCGTTAGTTCGAATTAAGTTCGAACTAACGGAGTGCTAGTGTAGCGCCTAGGAAAGTTTAGTTCGAACTAACTTTGTAGTGTAGACATACCCTGTTTCTGTAATGTAACCAAAATTGTTAGCTGTGGTAGCACACTTACCGTGCCTATATCAGCTGTACAACATTTCAAAGCCTACCCTGAGTTACCCAAGGAGATTTTTCCCCATTGCACTGGGAATGGGTCTCTATGCTATTAAGGGATAATTAACTCATCCCTCCTTACAACATGAGCTTCAGAAGCTCCAAAGTCCAGGAGAAAAGGGTAAACTTGAGATTCAGCACTGTAACCAGGAGATCTCTAGGCTAGCAGTTAGTTACAGTCTCCTGGTGGGAGACTCTGCTTGGGTGGAGACCCTGTGCAACTGGTCTTTTCCAAATTATACTAATAATTGGTCTGATTCTACTGGTTTGCTGGGTCCAACGACTGATGTGACAGCTACAATGGATTGAAGACCAGACTCACTACCATGGACTAAGGATGTGATGGGGATACTTGCTCAGCGCAAGCACCCCATCAACGGGGGGACTTGTTACCTACCAGCTCTGTGTTCTTGGGGAACCAGAGCATGGCCACCTGTCAGCCTTGTGCTCTTGGAGTCAGGGAGTGACACTCATGGAAAACCATCCCCCTTCCTCAGGCCTCTGCTAGAATCAAAGTCAAAGCAATGAAAATGCCAGGGAGGACACACCTAAACTGCTTCAGACAAGGGTGATACAATTAAGGAAACACCCCAGACTCATTTGCATTGAAGATAGAACAGAGACACATCTCCATTAGCATACAGAATGGAGACCAGCTCCTCCAAAGCAGGAACCGCACTGAACTATAGGATACCGAAAGCAGAGAAGCAGTGCCTGATGGGGAATCCCTGCTCCAGATGCTAATGAATCCAGGCCTGCTCACACCTGCTCATTATCAGACCAATTCTAGTAATGGAGCCTATTGACATCTAAAATACTGAAACTGCCTAGTTGCATTGTGAGTGCCTTCAAGGAACATCACCCATAGCCAGGTGTGATCAGTCTCTATTGTCTCTCCTGTTTACCCCTAAACAAATCCAGTGTTCTCCTCAAACTATTGTCCTATCCCTGTAAACACTCCTACCCTTGCCCAAGAAACTGTTCTGATGCCTGGATTTAAACTGCATCAGTTCCATTGAGACTTCTTCATCTCCTGTCTGATCGTGCTGGGGGCTCTGCTCTGTTTGTCTCCTGCCCTCCGGCCCATCATCATCATCCGGGAACCCTGATCAGTGGTGGGGGGGGGGGGGGTATGTCTACACTACAAAGTTAATTCAAACTAACAGACGTTAGTTCGAATTAACTTTGATAGGCGCTACACATACAAACCGCTAGTTTGAACTTAATTCGAACTAGGTAAACCTCATTCTTCTTCGAGTGATGTCCCCGTGGGTGCTCCATTGAAGGTGTTGGGCTCGTCCCGGCGCCACAAACCGGAGAGTTTTTGCCAGCAGTAGCTCCCTCCAGAGGACCGCGCATGCGCAGAAGTGCCTCGCACTGTTCGCGCTTTTCTGCGTTGAGCAGTTCCTCCTAACCATCCACGGTCACAGACTGAGTTAGAACACGCTCCTCCTTTTCTGAGGAGACTCGTACTATTCGAGGTCTCCATCTCACTATTTCTGTCGCTCACGATCTCCATGATCACCCTCCTGTGCGTATTATCACCATCGCAGGAGCACCACCTCACGTTCACCTGTCTACTTGCACCATGATTATCACCGCTGGCAAGACACCTTGCACTATTGTGACCACTCATGCTCTCCCACAAGGCTCTCACAACCCTTGTCTCCGCAAGAACGTCGGTCATATTTACCACAACCAGAAACCCAAGACTCCATCCCATCCCACCAGCGCAGCGCCCTCCAACACCCACCGGTGACGATTCACATGGAGGCACCCCTCAATCCCCGGTAACAGACCAGCAACCTACAGGTTCCCTGACGGACCTCTCCTCCTCCCCAGATGATGCGGTTTTTAACGATGAGCCCTCTCTGGTGGATGATTATAAACAGTTTCATGAGCTTTTTTAAAAGGGTCGCCTATTCCCAGTATCTACATACTTCGGAAGCACCCCAGAAGCAGCACGTGCTCCTTAGGAATCTTCAACAATCCAGCAAGTCAAAGCTGGCCCTTCCTTTCGATGCGGCAATCCTCAATCTCTAACGACATCTGGCAGACACCAGCATCCATGCCTCCTACAAACAAGCACACGGATAGGAAATACTTTATTGACGCAAAGGATGCGGAATTTCTTTTCACCCATCCCACCCCCAACTCTATCGTCTGAGGCTGCCCAACAGAAGGCAAAGTCTGCCGAATCTAGGAATTCGGCGATGGACAAGGAAGCGAAGCGTCTGGACCTCCTCGGCAGGAAGGTCTATTCGTCTGCTACGGCCACCCTGAGAATAGCCAACTACTCCGCCCAGCTCGCTAACCACAATTTCGACAACTACTCTAAGTTGGCTCCCCTCATACGTCATTTACCGGAGTCCAAGAGAGGTACTAAGATCTATCGTGCAGGAGGGTTACACAGCAGCCCGCACCGCACTCCAGATCTCTCTCGATATTGCTGATTCCGCTTCCCACACTACAGCGACGTCTATCGTCATGCGACGTGCCTCTTGGGTACACCTGGCATCCGTGCCCAAAGACCTACAACCCAAGGTGGAGGACCTCCCCTTTGACCGCGCCTCGTTGTTCGTGCAGAACACCGATCAAGTGTTCCATTCGGGAAAGGATTCCTGAACTACGTTGAAAACCCTTGGCATGTATACCCCGCCTTTCAGGCGCAAGAGAGCTTGGCCCTATAACAGGCAGAGGTCTTCCTCCTCCTATACTGCCCAACGCTTTAGACCATATGAGCAACACAGGCAGAGGCAGCGCCCTCAGCGATGGCGGCAACAACACAATAAGGGTATGTCTACACTACCCTCCTAATTCGAAATAGGAGGGTAATGTAGGCATACCGCAATTGCAAATGAAGCCCGGGATTTGAATTTCCCGGGCTTCATTTGCATAAGCGGGGCTCTGCCATTTTTAAATCCCCGCTGGTTCGAACCCCGTGCCGCGCAGCTACACGGGGCACGAACTAGGTAGTTCGAGCTAGGCTTCCTAGTTCGAACTACCGTTCCTCCTCGTGGAATGAGGAGTAACGGTAGTTCAAACTAGGAAGCCTAGCTCGAACTACCTAGTTCGTGCCCTGTGTAGCCACGCAGCATGGGGTTCGAACGAGCGGGGATTTAAAAATGGCAGAGCCCCGCTTATGCAAATGAAGCCCGGGAAATTCAAATCCCGGGCTTCATTTGCAATTGCGGTATGCCTACATTACCCTCCTATTTCGAATTAGGAGGGTAGTGTAGACATACCCTCAGGCGCACAACCAACAACAACCTCGACGGCAGGTTTGACGCCCTTGTCGAGAGACTGCGTGCCATACCCCTGTTGGAACCCTACCCGCAGGTAACCAAGTTATTCCAGTATTGCCTGAGGCCCTACTACCGCCGTTGGTTCGCCATCACCACGGACCGTTGGGTCAGGGAGATTAGTCACTTCCGGCCTCGCCATCCCCTTCACCACCCTCCAACCCTCCATCCCCATCCCTTTTCAGGGACCCCTCTCACAAACTTCTACTGCGCCAGGAGGTCCCACGCCTACTTACTACCGGGGCAGTGGAGGAGGTTCCTTCCGACTTCAGAGGCAAAGGCTTCTACTCCCGGTACTTTCTCACACAAAAGAAATCCGGCGGCTGGAGACCAATTTTAGACCTTCGTGGCCTCAACCGCTACCTACGGAATCAAATTCAAAATGGTTACTTTGGGTTCCATCATACCATCGCTACATCAGGGGGATTGGTTCGCGTCCCTCGATCTCCAAGACGCGTACTTTCATATCTCCGTCCATCCGGTACACAAGAGATTTCTACGTTTTACCCTAGGCACCAACCACTACCAATATGCTGTACTTCCTTTTGGTCTTTCTGCGGTTCCCAGGGTATTCTCAAAGACCTTAGCAGTTGTAGCCGCATACCTCCGACGCACTGGCATCACCATCTTCCCCATCTCGACGAATGTCTACTCAGGGCCCCTTCTATGCAACAGATTGAAACCGCAGTTACCGTCGCGAGAGACATCTTCGAAGCTCTAGGACTGGTAATCAACCTACCAAAATCAACTCTGATTCCGTCCCAGTCCATCGAGTTCATTGGGGCCAGGATAGACTCTATAACCGCCAGGGCGTACTTACCCACGCCGTCCGAGATCTAGTGAATGTCCTGCACACCGCTCCGGTGGTCTCGTTCCTCACGTGCCTCAAGTTATTAGGTCACATGGCTTCTACGACGTACGTCGTTGCACATTTGCGTCTCCACATGCGGTGTCTGCAGCACTGGCTCCAGATGGTATACAGTCCCGGCATCGCCGATTATACACAAGTTGACATCCATCCCTGCTCGCGTCAAAGATTCACTGACGTGGTGGCTCGATCCGACCAAGGTGCTTGTGGGTGTCCCATTCCGCGCTCGAGCTCCATCTCTACAAATTACCACCAACGCATCCCTTGTGGGCTGGGGCGCTCACATGCTACAACATCAGGTCCAAGGTCTATGGTCTTATCAAGAAGCCCTACTCCACATAAACTTTCTGGAGCTCAGAGCAGTTTTCAATGCATGCTGTCACTTTGTTCATCACATTCAAGGTGCCTCAGTACAGATCCTTACGGACAACATCTGCACCATATCAATCGCCAGGGCAGAGCCAGATCCAGAACCCTATGTGCAGAATCAATACGCCTTTGGAACTGGGCGATTCGCCACGGCATCACACTCAAAGCTGCTTACCTACTGGGCAAGAGCAATACCATCGCGGATACACTGAGCAGATCTTTCCACTCCCAACACGAATGGGAGCTCCTCGACGAGGTAGTCCACGGCCTCTTCCAACTATGGGGCCACCCGCAAGTGGACCTCTTGGCCACTCGAGACAACAAGAAATGCAGTTCTTACTGCTCGAGAGCTGGTATAGGCAGCGGATCGATAGGAGATGCCTTTCTGCTTCACTGGGGGAAGTACTGTCTTCTATACACCTTTCCCCCAATTCCCCTCATTCCTCGGGTGATAGACAAGATACTGGCGGACACAGCAACAGTAATCCTGGTGGCTCCCTTCTGGCCCCGTCAGACTTGGCTGCCGCAACTTATGCACATGTCGATGTCTCAGCCTCTCCAACTTCTGCAGCGGCCCAACCTCCTCTCCCAGCAGCATAGCACCCTTCTCCACCCCAGTGTCAACCGGCTGCACCTAACAGCCTGGCTCCTGACTGGCTCCAAGGACTGGAATTAACCTGTTCCCAAGCAGTCAGAAGTCCTCATACAAAGCAGGCGCCAATCCACCAGGAGATCTTACCTCTACAAGTGGCGACGCTTCCAGACATGGTGCCACTCACAGGACACGGACCCTCGAAGGGCACCTATACAATCCATCCTGGACTATATGCTCTACTTGCGCTCACAGAGCTTGGCGATAACTTCACTTAAGGTTCATTTGGCTGCAATCTCAGCCTTCCATTCTCCCGTAGATGGATCTTATGTCTTTGCACATCCACTCGCAGAGGTTCATGAAAGGAATTACCAACCTTTACCCACCATACAGGCCCACTCTTGAGCCCTGGGACCTTGCCTTGGTATTGGACACTCTTACTCGGCCACCATTTGAACCGCTGGCAACTTGTGACATGCAGACTCTCACCACTAAGGTCGCCTTTCTCCTGGCGATCACGTCAGCCCGCCGCGTTTCTGAACTCGCAGCGCTTTCCACCGATCCTCCGTATACGTTATTCACCCAACAGGGGGTCACATTACGCTGTCACCCAGCCTTCTTGCCAAAAGTCAATTCACCATTCCATGTCAACGAGCCCATGGTTTTTCCATTTTCTTTCCGAAACCACACGCTAACCCCGAGGAGGCACGCTTGCACACACTAGACATCAGGAGAGCGCTTGCATTCTACTTGGACAGAACGTGTTCTTTTCGAAAGTCCTCACGCCTACTACTATCCCTGGCAACCCGCTCTAAAGGCCAACAGATCTCCTTGCAGCGCATCTCCTCACATATTGTGAATTGCATCACTCGCTGTTATACCATCCATGGCAGACCCCTGCCCTGTAGACCAAAAGCACACTCGACCAGGAGCATGTCCACTTCCATGGCATTCCTGAAAAACATTCCCCTGCGGCTACTTGGTCATCTTCATCTACGTTCACTAGGCATTATGCCCTGGATAGCTTCAGGGCTACAGACATAGCCGTCGCTCAAGCAGTTCTCTCTTCTGTGCACAGATAATTCCGAAGCACGGCATCTCTGTTTGGGCTACTGCTTCCTACTCACCTTCAGTGTAGCACCCACAGGGACATCACTCAAAGAAGAAATTGTTACTCACCTTGTGCAGTAACATCTGTTCTACGAGATGTGTGTCCCCCCCGTGGGTGCTCCACGACCTGCCCTCCTCCCTGCTTCGGAACTCTTACGTTTATATTTTGCAGATGTTCCGGCTAGGAGGAACTGGCGTGTCGGATCACTCAACACAGAAAAGAATGGCACGAGGCACTTCTGCGCATGCGCGGTCCTTCAGAGGGGGCTACTGCTGGCAAAAACTCTCCGGTTTGTGGCGCCGGGACGAGCCTGACACCTTCAGTGGAGCACCCATGGGGACACACATCTCGAACAGATGTTACTGCACAAGGTGAGTAACAATTTCTTCTACGAGGACTAACACCTAGTTCGAATTAACTAGTTCAAATTAAGGGCTGTGTAGCCACTTAATTCAAACTAGTGGGAGGCTAGCCCTTCCCAGCTTTCCCTGGTGGCCACTCTGGGCACCACCAGGGAAACTCTTCTGCCCCCCTCCCGGCCCCGGAGCCCTTGAAGGGCCACAGTCTGGCTACAGTGCCCGTGCCAGGTGCAAGCCTGCCAGCACCCAGCCAGTAGACCCTGCACCTGGCACGGCACAGAGCCACCCACCCGATGCCCCCCAGCCCTCCCCCTCTTCCCGGGACCAGGCTGGCGGCTCCCAGGAGCCTGCCTGGGGCTGCAGGAGGTAGGCGCCTGCCTGGTCTAGGGCGGAGATCGGGGACCTCATCCAGGTTTGGGGGGAAGCCTCCAACGTCCATGACCTCCGCACTAGGCACAGGAAAGTGGCTGTCTAGGTCAGGAGAGCTGCCAGCCTGGCCACCCAGGAGCAGGTTTGCATGAAAATCAAGGTGGTCCAGTGAGACCCCCAACCCTGAGCCCTGAGCTTAGAACGGCCATACTGGGTCAGACCAAAGGTCCCTCTAGCCCAGTAGCCTGTCTGCCGACAGCGGCCCATGCTAGGTACCCGGGAGGGGATGGATCGAAGACAATGACCAAGCCATTTGTCTCATGCCGGCCATCTCCAGAGGCCAGGGACACCATTTCTACCCCCTGGCTAATACCACTCCATGGACCCAACCTCCATGAACTGATCTAAATTCTCTTTAAACTCTGTTCTAGTTGTAGCCTTCACAGCCTCCTGCAGCAAGGAGTTCCACAGGTTGACTCTTTGCTCTGTGAAGAACTTTCTGTTACTAGTTTGAAGCCTACTAACCATTCATTTCATTTGGTGTCCTCTAGTCCTTCTATTATGGGAACTAATGAAGAACCCCTTTATGCACCCTCTCCACACCACTCATGGTTTTATAGACCTCTATCATATCCCCCCTCAGTCTCTTCTTTTCTAAGCTGAGAAGTCCCGGTCTCTTTAGCCTCTCTTCATATGGGACCTGTTCCCAACCCCTGATCATTTTAGTTGCCCTCCCCTCTCCCACCCTCTCTCTTCCCCTCTCCCACCTCCTTTTCCCAGTCTCCCTGAGTTTTGTTCAATAAAGAGAGTTTCCATTTTTGAACACACGTGTCCTTTATTTTGTACATGAGGGAGGGGTAAGTGGAAGGAGGGGAGGGAGGACTGGGGTACGAGCCCCTGATGGGGAGGACTGGGGTGGCTCTGCAGGCTCCTCAGCGTGGAAACTCTCCTGCAGCCCCCCAGTTGACCTCTTCTCCTCCCCCCCCCCCCCGCATGGCAGTCTGTGACAAGTGCAGCCAGGCTGATGGCCGAGTGCGGGCACTCAGGGCACTCCAAGCCAGGACTGCTTTGCTGTCCCTCGTTGAGTTAGACAAGCGAGCAGGGAACCCTGAGAACTGTCTGTCCGGGGTGGGGGTCGTCTCCCTTTAAGCACAGCCGTCGGCTAGCCAGAGCGTGGCACTGCTGTCTCAAAGTCCTAACCTGATGCCCTGCCGGCACTGCTTCCGGCCAGCCTTAACCTGTGTTCGGGGTCCACTCAATGTGGACATGCTATTTCAAATTAGCAAAATGCTAATTCAAACTAGTTTTTAGGTCTAGATGCACTAGTTCGAATTAGCTTAGTTCTAATTAACTAATTTAAGTTAGTTCAAATTAGTGCTGTAGTGTAGACATACGCAGAGAGAGTAACTCTAATGAAGTTGGCAGCAGGGAGAATTCAGCTCCATATGAGAGCACAAGTAAGTACAAGCAGTACCCAGATAGAATTGATAATCTCCCCCCAGCTCCGTAAGTGTAACCAGGGCCAGCCTTAGGCTGATTCGACCAATTTGGTTGAATCGGGCCCTGCGCCCCTGAACCCGGAAGTGCCAGTGAGTTAGAGTCGGGGGCCCTGCTCCACCACTATGTGGAGCTGGGTCCCTCCCCCGGCTCTGCCTGGAGCGCATCCTCCCACCCTGCCCCTAGAGCATCCCCTGTGGCCCCGGACAGTCCCTGCCGTGCGCGGCTCAGCGCGGCTCCTCCTTGCCGCCTACTGCTGCCCATGTGCGGCATTGCAGGTGGGTGGGGAGGACGCCCGGGCATGATGTGATGTCACGGCCCGGGATTTTAAAAGTCCTGGGAGGCACGTTTTGGGGTCTCGCTGGCTCCGGGTTCGGCCTCCGGGGCCTGAGCGCAGACTCCAGCCCCGCAACTGGAAAGCAGAAGGTGGGAAAAGGGCTTGTGCGGCGGCGGGGGAGGGGCTTGGGTGGAGGCAGAGGGGTGGAGCAGAGCAGGAGGGGTGGAAGGAGAAGGGGCTTGGGAGGGGAAGGCACCAAGGGACAGGGTGCAGGAGAGACAAATGCCAGGGGGCCAAGTGCAGACAATGAGGCAAAGGGCAGGAGGGGAGGTGTCAGTGGGATGGGGGACAGGGTGATGCTGGGAGAGGAGAGGGGAAGGGTATTGAGGGCTGGAGGGGGAGGTGCTTGGAGAAGGCTTGAAAGAAGGGGTGGGCATGAGAAAGGTGGGGATGGAGCAAGGCATGTGTGAGGGCACAGAGGGGCATGAGGGGAATGGGGCAGAGTGGTGAGGGGATAGGCATCAGGGAAAAAGGGGGCAGGGGCAGTGAGGGAAGGGGGGGCACCAGGAGGGTGCAGGGCTAAGGGAAGGTGCAGGTGCCAGGGGATTCTGGGGTGAAGCAGAAGGGCAGACACCTGCAGGGGAGGGACCAGCACCAGAGGAGAGAGGCAGAGCAGGTGTGTAGAGGGAGGTGTTAGAGGAGGGGTAGCTCACACGATCAGAGTGGGGCTACTGGAGGAGTGGGCACAGGGGGGAGAGAAGGGCTGGCGGAGGGGGGCAGGTCGCAGGCGGGCCGAGGGCAGTGAGAAGGGCAGGAGTCAGGACAGCAGAGGAGGGTAAGGAGTTGGGGGGCAGCAGGCACCAAGGGAGATGATGGAGCAAGGAGAGGAGACATGGCAGCAGAGAGAAAAGGGAAAGGTTTATAAAATATTTATTAATAACTTGGTATGCTGCCCATGGCCAGTTTGTTTGCGCCCCGCGGTGCAGTTTGGGTTTATGTGGGGATCAACACATGGCCGGCGAGTGGGAGCCAAAACTAAAAAGTAATCAGTGTAATGATCTTCTGTTGATACGTGTTTTAGTAGCTAAATTCTTGGACTGTCATTGCTCATGAAAAGTGCTGTCACATGGGTAGAAATCGGGGAAATGTTGCATTTTATTAATATCAGCAGAACTGACTTAAATGGGGCCTGTGTGTTGTGTAGTTTTGCCTTAATCTTTGTATTCATGCCTGTCAGTGTGAGAGAAGCTATTTGTATAGATTTGCTTGCATATGCAACCACACTTAAGTTGAGGCCTCAGCATGTTCTGTAAGTATCAGTGTGGCCCCTGGGGCTTCCAAAGTTGAGTTGCCCTAGCTCATCCCTGACAGGTGTCTGTCTAACCTGGTCTTAAATATCTGCAATTTAAGCCCATTGCTTCTCATCCTAACCTCAGAGGCCAAGCAGAACAATTTTTCTTCCTCCTCCTTATGATACTCTTTTAGATACTTGAAAGCTGCTCTCATGTCCCTTTTCGGTCTTTTCTTTTCCAAGGTAAACAAGGCCAATTTCTTCAGCCTTCCCTCATACCTCATGTTCTCTAGACCTTTCATCATTTGTGTTGATCTTCTCTGGACTTTCTCCAGTTTCTCCACGTTTCCTGAAATGTGGTGCCCAGAACTGGACATGATACTCCAGCTGGGGCCTAATGTAGATGGCTCATTCCCTGCCTAGGGGACGTGAGACTGGGCGGGTTAATTTCCAATCCCCCTGTTTATTCTTTTCCTAAGCCAGGAGGGCACAGTAGTTCTGATGGGGGCCCTGCAGGAAGGCAGCCCGCACTGCCCCCTGCCTGAAACCTTGTGCAGGTGTTAAACAGCTGTCCAGCCCACCCCAGAGGTGACTGCATTTCACCGTGCCTGAAGCAACACAGCACCAGCAATGGACAGGAGAATGGCTTCCGGGCATGGCTTGCTCATGACTGCTTCAGTCCAGTTGATGGGCCTCAGCCTCTTTTCTTCCCCTCCCCCGCTTTGCAATGGGGCTGTAGACTCTGGGGGAGAGGGGTGGGGGCAGGCAGAGGTGTCTCCCTGCAGCAGATGTAGACACGTCTCTGTATTAATCACTCTCTCATTGAAGCTTTTAGCTTTGTAGTGAGTCCTTGTACATAGAAACTTTGTATTAAGTCTTGGTAGAATAGTCCCTAGGACAGAGGCAGAGACTGTCCCTGTGGGGTGAACGAGGTGGGAATGGATAAGGCGGAAGGTGACACCTCTGGGCAGTTGCAAAGGTTGGAGAGGGGATGGAAGCCAGATCCAAGATCAATGAGCCCTGGGAAGTGGGCCCATTGAAAGGAGACTGGATCTGTGGATGCCTTGGGGGTCTGCAGCAAGGGCCTGCTTTGGGAAGCCCCCTCTTTGGAGGTGAATGTGGAGCATTGAGACACCACCCAGAAGCAGGCGCCATAGGCACTAACTGCAGAGTCATGGGACGGTGTAACGCGGGAGCCCGTCCTGCTCCCCATCGCCTCTGCTTACCCCCCTTTTTGCATTCCCCCCTCACCACTTGTGCTCCTCCACTTCCCTTCTTCTCGTGCTGCGTGCCTCTCCTTCGGTGTCCTGTGCCTCCTTCCTCCTCTGTTCTCCCCTCCTCCTCTGCTCTTTCCTCCTCCTCCGTTCTCCCCTCCTTCTCCGCTCCTTCCTCCTCTGCTCGCTCTCCGTCTCCCTCCTTGCTCCTCCGTCCTCTCCTGTCTTCCCCCGTTCCCCCCTTTTTAAATCCCCCGCCGGCGTCCGGTCCTGGTGACGTAGGGCGCCACGTCACCAGGCTCCTCCCTCGCCGTGCGTCCGTGCCCGGTGACGTCAGATGCCACGTCGCCGGGGCTCCGCCCCCTGCCGTGCGTCATCGTCCGGGCGTTGCCCCGCCCCGCCCCCGCCGCGCTGCCCGTTATCCGGGCCGCGGCAGAGGAGCAGGCTCCGCAGTGCCGCCGCACTCCCTGGGTGGGGTGTGGGGTGTGGGGGCGGCACGACCCGTCACACACCTCCCCCTCCAGGTTCGCCTGTTCCTCTCCTCGTGTCTCTGGGGTCTCTTCGGGTATTCTGGAAAAAAAGTCCACATTCCCGTGGTCCCTCCCTGCCTGGTGGCTCACTTTAAACCGGTAGGGCTGCAGTGCCAGGTACCACCTCTGGATGCGGGGGTTGGCGTCCTTCATAGCCTGGAGCCACCGGAGGGGTGCGTGGTCGGTCACCACCGTGAACGTACTGCCTAGGAGATACTATCGTAACATGTCAACGGCCCACTTAACCGCCAAAGCCTCTTTCTCTATTGTTGAATACTGCCGCTCCCGCGGGAGCAGCTTGCGGCTCACATACACTATAGGATGTTCTTCCTCTCCTTCGCCCTGGGACAATACCGCACCGAGCCCACGCTCGGAGGTGTCCGTCTGTAAAATAAATGGGCGAGAAAAGTCGGGCTGTGCCAGCACGGGGGCTTGGGTTAGCCTCTGCTTTAGGGTCTCAAAGGCCTGGGCACACTCGGGGTCCCACCGCACCCTCTTAGGGGCCGTGTTCCTGGTTAGATCCGTCAACGGGGCCGCCACGGTCGCGAAATCGGGCACAAAACGCCTATAATAGCTGGCGAGTCCCAAAAACTGCCGGACCTGGCGCTTCGTGCTCGGGGGGGGATAGTTTCGTAGAGCCTCCATCTTCCCGATTTGGGGCCGTATCTGCCCTCCCCCCACCGTGTACCCCAAGTACGACACCTCCCGCTGGCCAAACTGGCACTTCGCGGGGTTAGCGGTGAGCCCGGCTTCCTGTAGGGAAGATAATACCGCCTCTATTTGCTGTAGGTGTTCGGTCCACGTTGCGCTAAAGATGATTATATCGTCGATATAGGCTGCCGCGTACGTCCCGTGGGGCCGGAGCACTTGGTCCATTAGCCTCTGGAACGTGGCGGCGGCGCCATGGAGGCCGAAGGGCATCCGCTTAAATTGATACAGGCCGAACGGCGTGGAGAATGCGGTCTTCTCGTGGGCCTCCTCCGTCAGTGGGATTTGCCAGTACCCTTTCTATAGGTCAATAGTGGACAAGTATCGGGCATTCCCCAGTCGTTCCAACAACTCATCTATCCTCGGCATTGGGTAGGCATCGAACACAGACACTGCGTTGACCTTCCTGAAATCGATGCAGAACCGGGTGGTGCCATCCTTCTTAGGAACCAGTACGATGGGACTTCTCCACGCGCTGCGGGATTCTTCGATCACCTCCCACCGCAGCATTTTGTCCACCTCGTCGCGTACCGTCCCCCACAGTTTCCTGGGCAGCGGCCTGACCGGCTCCCTCACGGGGCGACCGGGTGCGGTCACGATCGGGTGCTGGATCAAGTCGGTCCGCCTTGGTGTCTCCGTCAGGACCTGTGAGAACCTCCACAAGGTTTCCTGTAGCCCCCTGCTCTGCCCTGGCGTGAGGTCCGGGCCCAGGTGAGGCCGGGCGGCCACTTCCTCTTCCCTCGGTTCTGAGACCCACCCCGCCAGGGCCTCCCGGGACCGCCACGCTTTAAGCAGGTTGACGTGATAAATATTAGTTGTCTTCCATTTCCCGGGCATCCTAATCTCATAGTTCACGTCCCCGACTCTCCTGATCACCTCGAAGGGGCCCTGCCAACTAGCTAACAGTTTAGAGGACTGTTCGGGCAACAGGAGGAGGACCCTATCCCCGGGCTGAAAGGTGCGCAACCGGGCGCTCTGGTTATAGTAGCGGGCCTGTTTCCCCTGTGCCTCCTCAAGATCATGCTTGGCGAACTCACCCACCCGACGTAGCCTTTCCCTGAGCCTCAGGACGTACTGCACTGTCCCTTGTACTCAGGTCTCCTGCACCTCCCAAGCCTCTCTCACTATATCTAGGATCCCTCTGGGCTGCCTACCATACAGGAGCTCGAACGGGGAGAACCCCGTGGAGGCTTGGGGTACTTCCCTTACTGCAAACAGGAGTGCCGGCAGGGCTCGGTCCCATTCTTTAGGCTCCTCTTCCACGAATTTCCGGAGCATCCCCTTGAGCGTCTGATTAAATCGCTCCACGAGCCCGTCGGTTTGTGGGTGGTAGACCGATGTCCTCAAGGTTTTTACCCTCAGCAGGCGGCACAGTTCCTTCATAAGCGCCGAGGTGAAGTTCGTCCCTTGGTCGGTGAGGATTTCTCCCGGTATGCCTACTCGTGAAAAGATCTTAATCAGTTCGTTCGCGAGCGTGGGGGCGGTTGCGTTCCGGAGTGGTACGGCCTCGGGGTAGCGGGTTGCGTAGTCCACTACCACAAGGATATACTGGTACCGGTTCTTTGTCTGCTCCAATGGTCCTACCAGGTCCATGGCGATCCTCTGGAACGGGACATCTATCACCGGCATTGCCACTAGCGGGGCCTTGGTCACCCTCCCTGGTCCCATCTTCTGGCATTCCGGGCAAGATTCACAAAAGTCTTTAGCCGCCCGGTATATGCCAGGCCAGTAGAATCGCTGCAATAGGCGCTGCACCGTTTTCTCATACCCCAGGTGCCCGCCCCAGGGGTTGCTGTGAGCCAGGTCCAACAGCCGCCTGTGATGTAGCTTTGGTACGACCAGCTGCGTGATCACCTCCCCGTTCTCTCGTCCCTCAGTGATCCTATATAGGCGGTCGTCCTGGCTCTCAAAGCGTGGGTAGACCCTTTCTCCCTCCGCCCCTGTGGTTGCGTTCCCCCATGCTTGCTGCAGGAGGGGGTCCTCCCTCTGTTCCCGGACGAAGTCGGGGGACCACTCACCCTTCATGTCGGTCGGGCCCTCCCTGGCCCTGGTTCCCAGCTCCCTCATTGGGGCCTCTGCGTCTTCTGTGGCCAAGGCGGCTTGGTCCCCCTGCCACTCCCGGAGGGCTTGCCCAAACCCGCTCCAGTCTCTTCCGAGGAGCACGGGATATATTAGTCCCGGTACAAGGGCGACATAGGCCCTCCCTTCCGAACCCCCATCCTTTAAGTGCACCCAGGCAGTGGGGTATGGCTCGACGCGCCCGTGTACGCATTGGACGAACACGGGGGGTCCCCGGGGCTCCCTGGGGGAAACTAGGTCAGCTCGGACCAGGGTCTGGCCTCAACCTGAGTCCACGAGGGCGGTGACTACCTGGCCCTCTACCTCCACCTGACGCAGTATCTTTCCCGCGGCTTGGGGCCCCGACCTGTTCTGCCCCGCCATTACCTGCGTAAAGAAGCAGTCCATCAGCGGGCAGTCCCGCTTGAAATGTCCTTCTTGGCCGCATTGGTAGCACGCTCCCCCGGGGCCCCGTGCCGGGGGTGGATTGATCTTCCGCTCCTCCAGGGCGGCTGGGCGGGGGGTTGGCTCTTCCCTCGCAGGACGGCTCCACACCGGCGCTAGGCGTCTGCCCCCAACGCGGCGGGGGCTGAGGGGGGCGCCTGGGCCCCTTGCCTCCCCTTGCCGGGGTGGGGGTCTGGTCTCTCTTGCTGCCCCGCTGGAGTGTTCCCCCCGGGACCCGACTCCTTCCCTGCCTCCCTCGGCTGACATATAGTCCTCCATCAGGGTTACCGCATCGGCTAGAGACGTAGGGTGGTGTCGTCTCACCCACCGCTGTCCTTCGCCCGGAAGGATGTGTATAAACTGCTCCAAAACCACCTTCCCCGCTACCTGGGGCCCTGACCGCTGCTCGGGTTCTAGCCAGCGCCAACACGCCTCCCTGAGCCGTTGTGCCACGGCTCGCGGGCGGGCCCCCGGGGCGTATTTTTCCTGCTGGAACCACTGTCTATAGGTCTCTGGGGTGACCCCTAGCTGGTCCAGGACTGCCTCTTTTACTTTGTAATAATGTAGGGCATCTCGCGGGTCTAGACTCCGAT
Organism: Pelodiscus sinensis; assembly: GCF_049634645.1. Classification (NCBI taxonomy): domain Eukaryota; kingdom Metazoa; phylum Chordata; order Testudines; family Trionychidae; genus Pelodiscus; species Pelodiscus sinensis. Next base: position 543,633 of record NW_027465873.1, on the reverse strand, counting down.
AGGCCAGCTGAGCTGGGCCCGTGAGGTACGGAGCTAGCAGCGTAGCCCAATGTTGCTCTGGCCACCGGGCGGCTGTGGCTACCCTCTCAAAGGTGACCAAAAAGGCTTCGGGGTCATCGGCAGGGCCCATTTTAGTCAATCTTACGGGGAGCTGAGCTAGGGCCCCACCCTCCGCCCCTTCCCCCACGACCGCTGGGGCTGGCCCCCGGCCCGCATTTTCCCACTGTCTCACCCAGTGGTCCTGTTGCGCCCGGAACTGCTCAGTCACGTCACGCAGTAGTTGGGCCTGCTGCTCCCGATGCTGTGTGGCCAGCTGCTGAAGGAGGGCCGTCTGCTGTTGTTGCTGCTGGTGTTGGTTGTCCGTCAGCCATTTGAACACGTCGGCAGCGTCCATGGCTCCGCGCTGCGCCCAGTCACAGCTTTGCTGGGCTGTTCGTCCTGGTACACCGTCACCTCTTCCACCCGTGGGTTTTTTTTTTTTTTTTTTTTTTTTTTGTGAGTTGTTGTTGGGGTTGTTGTTGGGGTTCTGTGATTTTATCTAGAGTTCAGCTGCCCATGTTCTCCACCACGTGTAACGCGGGAGCCCGTCCTGCTCCCCGTCGCCTCTGCTTACCCCCCTTTTTGCATTCCCCCCTCACCACTTGTGCTCCTCCACTTCCCTTCTTCTTGTGCTGCGTGCCTCTCCTTCGGTGTCCTGTGCCTCCTTCCTCCTCTGTTCTCCCCTCCTCCTCTGCTCTTTCCTCCTCCTCCGTTCTCCCCTCCTTCTCCGCTCCTTCCTCCTCTGCTCGCTCTCCGTCTCCCTCCTTGCTCCTCCGTCCTCTCCTGTCTTCCCCCGTTCCCCCCTTTTTAAATCCCCCGCCGGCGTCCGGTCCTGGTGACGTAGGGCGCCATGTCACCAGGCTCCTCCCTCGCCGTGCGTCCGTGCCCGGTGACGTCAGACGCCACGTCGCCGGGGCTCCGCCCCCCGCCGTGCGTCATCGTCCGGGCGTTGCCCCGCCCCTGCCGCGCTGCCCGTTATCCGGGCCGCGGCAGAGGAGCAGGCTCCGCAGTGCCGCCGCGCTCCCTGGGTGGCGCCCAGGAGAGACAGCGCGATCGCGGGCTGAGTGCGGGGCGGGCCGCCGGGTGGGGTGTGGGGGCGGCGCGACCCGTCACAGACGGCTCTCACAGATCTTGCACATGCATAAGATGATAGATCGGGGGGGGGGGGGCTGGAGGGGTCAGTTGCCCCTGGGAGAAAAATAATATAAAATTTAGTTAAAAATAGATGTCACACGTTTTTAAAAGGAATACCGTATCTCCTGCCTTTTGTCTATTTTTGTCTCTTTAGGCCACCAGTTAAAATTTTCAAAAGCACTTGAGTGACTAAAGTCATTTTTGAAAATTGGATTTGGAAATCTAAGCTCAGATTTTCAAAGGTAATTAAGCTCCTAAAGAGACAGTTGCCAACTCGGCTCTTCAAAGATATCTATCTGATCTTTACACACCTTTGGAAAATCTGGTCATAAGTGTCCTAGTCAGTTCTGAACATGAGATGTAGGAGCCCAGTCCTAATTCCTTCAGCCTTTTTTTTTTTTTTAAGTTTGAACACTGTGGCGTAACCACCATGTAAAAAGAAGCGGTGAGGGACAAAAAGGTATCTTTTTAAGAAGTGGAAGTCCAGTCCTAGTGAGATAAATAGAAAGGAACATAAACACTGTCAAATCAAGTGTAAAAATGTAATAAAAGCAAAAAAAGCTTTTGAGGAACAGCTAGCCAAAAACTCAAAAAGAAATAACAAAATGTTTTTTAAGTACATTAGAAGTAGGAAGCCTGCTAAAAAACCTGTGGGTCCCCTAGACGATCGAGATATAAAAGGAGCAATCAAGGATGATAAAGCCATTGTGGAGACACAAAATGATTTATTTGCTTCAGTCTTCACAGCTGAGGACGTTGGGGAGATTCCCAAATCTGCACCGTCCTTTGTGGGAACTGTCCCGGATTGAAGTGTCACTAGAGGAGGTTTTGGAACAAATAGAAAAACTTAATGTTAACAAATCTCCGGGACCGGATGGCATTCATCCAAGGGTTCTAAAAGAACTCAAATGGGAAATTGCTGAACTATTATCTGTGGTTTGTAACCTAGCCTTTAAATCGGCTTCCGTACCTAATGACTGGAAGGTAGCTAACGTGACACCAATATTTAAAAAGGGCTCTAGAGGCGATCCTGGCAATTACAGACCGGTAAGTCTATCTTCAGTACCGGGCAAATTAGTCGAAACAATAGTAAAGAATAAAATTGTGAAGCATGTAGAAGAGCATAATTTGTTGGACAAAAGTCAACATGGTTTCTGTAAAGGGAAATCCTGTTTTACTAATCTATTAGGGTATGTCTACACTACAACGTTCGAACTAAGCTAATTCGAACTAACGGATCCAGACTAAAAAACTAGTTCGAATTAGCATTTTGCTAATTCGAACTAGCATGTCCACAGCGACAGTTCTCAGGGGTGCCCCGCTTGCAAAGCAGTCCTGGCTTGGATTGCCCGGAGTACCCACACTGGGCACATCACAGCACTCGGCCATCAGCCCGGCTGCACTTGCCGCAGGCTGCCATCTGGGGAGAGGGGGCAATTGGGGGGCTGCAGGAGAGCTTCCACCCCCAGAAGCCCGCAGAGCCAGCCCAGTCCTCCCCATCGGGGGCTCGTACCCCATTCCTCCCTTACCTCCTTCCACTTACCCTTCCCTAGCCCCTCTTCTTGATGCACAAAATAAAGATAACGTGTCTTCCAAAATGGAATCTGTCTTTATTGAACAAAACTGGGGGAGACTGGGAAAAGGAGGTGGGAGAGGGGAGGGCAACTAAAATGATGAGGGGTTGGGAACAGGTCCCATATGAAGAGAGGCTAAAGAGACTGGGACTTTTCAGCTTAGAAAAGAGGAGACGGAGGGGGGACAGGATAGAGGTCTCTAAAAGCATGAGTGGGGTGGAGAGGGTGCATACAGAAAAGTTCTTCATTAGTTCCCATTATTATGAGGACACCAAAGGAAAGGAATGGGTAGCAGGCTTCAAACTAGTAACAGAAAGTTGTTCTTCACAAAGCACAGAGTCAACCTGTGGAACTCCTTGCTGCAGGAGGCTGTGAAGGCTACAACTAGAACAGAGTTTAAAGGGAAGTGAGATCAAGTCATGGAGGCTGGGTCCATGGAGTGGTATTAGCCAGGGGGTAGGAGTGGTGTCCCTGCCCAAGGTTTGTGGAAGGCTGGAGAGGGATGGCACGAGACAAATGGCTTGGTCACTGTCTTCGGTCCATCCCCTCCAGGGTCCCTAGGGTTGGACACTGTCGGCAGACAGGCTACTGGGCTAGATGGACCTTTGGTCTGACCCAGGACGGCCATTGTAAGCTCAGGGCTCAGGGTCGGGGGTCTCAGTGGACCCCCTTGATTCTCTTGCACACCTGCTCCTGGGTGGCCAGGCTGGCAGCTCTCCTGCCCTAGCCGGCCACTTTCCTGTGCCTAGTGCGGAGGTCGTGGACGAGGTCCACGATGTCTGCACTAGCCCAGGCGGGTGCCTGCCTCTTGCGGTCCCGGGCAAGCTCCCGGGAGCCGCCAGCCTAGTCCTGGGAAGAGGGGGAGGGCTGGGGGGCATCGGGTAGGTGGCTCGATCCGTGCCAGGTGCAGGGTCTGCTGGCTGGGTGCTGGCAGGCTTGCACCTGGCACGGGCACCGTATCCAGCCCGTGCCCCTTTAAGGGTTCCGGGGCTGGGAGGGGGGCAGAAGAGTTTCCCTGGTGTTGGCCAGAGTGGCCACCAGGGCAAGCTGGTGAGGGCTAGCCTCCCACTAGTTCGAATTAAGTGGCTACACAGCCCTTAATTCGAACTACTTAATTCGAACTAGGCGTTAGTCTTCGTAGAATGAGGTTTACCTAGTTCGAATTAAGCGCTCCACTAGGTCGAATTAAATTCGAACTAGTGGTTTGTATGTGTAGCGCCTATCAAAGTTAATTCGAACTAACATCTGTTAGTTCGAATTAACTTTGTAGTGTAGACATACCCTTAGAGTTCTTTGAACATGCAGACAAGGGGGATCCAGTAGATATAGTATACTTAGATTTTCAGAAAGCCTTTGACAAGGTCCCTCACCAAAGGCTCTCGTATAAATTACATGGCCATGGGATAAGAGGGAAGGTCCTTTCATGGATTGAGAACTGGTTAAAAGACAGGAAACAAAGGGTAGGAATAAATGGTAAATTTTCAGAATGGAGAGGGGTAACTAGTGGTGTACCCCAAGGGTTAGTCCTGGGAGCAATCCTTTTCAACTTATTCATAAATGATCTGGAGAAAGGGGTAAGCAGTGAGGTAGTAAAGTTTGCGGATGATACCAAACTGTTTAGGATAGTCAAGACAGAAGCAGACTGTGAGGGACTCCAAGAAGATCACCAAACTGAGTGATTGGGCAACAAAATGGCAAATGAAATTTAACGTGGATAAGTGTAAAGTAATGCACATCGGGAAAAATAACCCCAACTATACGTACAGCATGATGGGTGCTAATCTGGCTACGACAAATCAGGAAAGAGAGCTTGGAGTTATCGTGGACAGTTCTCTGAAAACTTCCACGCAGTGTGCAGCGGCGGTCAAAAAGGCAAATAGGATGCTAGGAATTATTAAGAAAGGGATAGAAAATAAGACCCAGAATATCTTACTGCCCCTGTATAAAACTATGGTACGCCCACATCTTGAATACTGTGTACAGATGTGGTCTCCTCACCTCAAAAAAGATATTTTGGCCTTGGAAAGGGTTCAGAAAAGGACAACTAAAATGATTAGGGGTTTGGAACGGGTCCCATATGAGGAGAGGTTAAAGCGACTGGGACTCTGCAGTTTAGAAAAGAGGAGACTGAGGGGGGATATGATAGAGGTATGTAAAATCATGAGTGGTGTGGAGAGGGTGGATAAAGAAAAGTTATTTATTAGTTCCCATAATAGAAGAACTAGAGGACATCAAATGAAATTAGTGGGTAGCAGGTTTAAAACTAATAAAAGAAAGTTCTTCACACAGCGTGTAGTCAACCTGTGGAACTCCTTGCCAGAGGAGGCTGTGAAGGCTAGGACTATAACAGAGTTTAAAGAGAAGCTAGATAATTTCCTGGAGGTTAGGTCCATAAAAGGCTATTAGCCAGGGGATAGAATTGGTGTCCCTGGCCTCTGTTTGTCAGAGGCTGGAGAGGGATGGCAGGAGACAAATCGCTTGATCAGTGTCTTCGGTCCACCCTCTCTGGGGCACCTGGTGTTGGCCACTGTCAGCAGACAGGCTACTGGACTAGATAGACCTTTGGTCTGACCCAGTACGGCTGTTCTTATGTTCTAACATTTACCTACACTAATTCCCCTCCTTTCTATTTCACTATCCAATACATGCATGGATCAAAATTATAAGTGCTTTGTGAATATGCTGACTTGAGTGTGGAAAGAGTTCATATTGTCGTGTATGATTCCTGGTAACCCATCTCAAATATGAAAAACTAGGTTTTGTGTTTTTTATTTATACTGTGGACAAAGCATGGGCTCACAAGAATTCCTTCATTGTTTTATCATGAGTCTCAAAACATCTGGGCTACGTCTACACTGGCCCCTTTTCCGGAAGGGGCATGTAAATTTCATGAGTCGTAGTAGGGAAATGCGCGGGGGATTTAAATATCCCCCGCGGCATTTAAATAAAAATGTCCGCCGCTTTTTTCCGGCTTTTAGAAAAGCCGGAAAAGAGCGTCTACACTGGCCCCGATCCTCCGGAAAAAGTGCCCTTTTCCGGAGGCTCTTATTCCTACTTTGAAGTAGGAATAAGAGCCTCCGGAAAAGGGCACTTTTTCCGGAGGATCGGGGCCAGTGTAGACGCTCTTTTCCGGCTTTTTTAAAAGCCGGAAAAAAGCGGCGGACATTTTTATTTAAATGCCGCGGGGGATATTTAAATCCCCCGCGCATTTCCCTACTACGACTCATGAAATTTACATGCCCCTTCCGGAAAAGGGGCCAGTGTAGACGAGCCCTTGGTGTTTTTCTAAAGGCCTGGAGTCAATTGATAATGTAGGAAACTCAGCTTTCATTTAAAAAAAGTTCTCTATACTTCTGGGCCTTACAGCTAAGGAGGAAAGCTTTAAAACATGAACCCTAAATACTCAAGAAACAAAAGGCCAATAAAAATCCAACATGTTTTATTTATAAATATCTTATGATTTGTAGACCATTCTCATAACTTTGTGTAGGCGTTCCTTGTGATTTGTGGGTTGGCAATACTGCTCTTTGATTGGTGAATTTAGAGAGGTCTCTCCCTTCAGTTTCCTTTTCCACCCTCCTTTTTTGTCACAGGTCATCAGAGAATCATAGAGACAATGGAGAGCAGGGTGAGTCCATGACTATGGTTAATGACTGGTCAGGGTGACTAACTATTACCAGCCAGTGGTCTGAATGAGCTATCTACTGTCGTCTGTTAATCAACTGTAGGAAAAGGCTTCACGAGCCGACTTTATTAATATAGACAACCTACTTTGCCACAGAGCTCAGTAGACACACTTGCTGTGTCAAGGTGATCAATTTTGGCTCTTTTGGGTTGAAATTCACTTAATGACTTGGAGCTGGGAGAATGAAATGTTGTTATCCGTATTGTAGGATTAAAAGGTAAAAGACCTGAACTTAATATGACCCGGCTTAGGGTCTACCATAACTTGAACACTAAGCAGAGGATAGTGAGTCACATCTAACTGAAAGTCACAGAAGAGGGAAACAGGTTTTATTTCTGGCGGTGCCGAGTCTATTTGGGAGTCCTCAATTATATCTGACCCTTTACATCCAGGCTGTGTCTACATTGGCACCCTTTTCCGGAAAAGGGATGCTAATGAGACCAGTCGGAATTGCAAATGCCGCGGGGGATTTAAATATCCCCTGCGGCATTTGCATGAACATGGCTGCCACTTTTTTCTGGCTCGGGGTTTTGCTGGAGAAAAGCGCCAGTCTAGACGGGATCTTGTGGAAAATAAGCCCTTTTCCGGAAGATCCCTTATTCCTACTTGAAATATCCCCCACGACATTTGCAATTCCAACTGGTCTCATTAGCATCCCTTTTCTGGAAAGGGGTGCCAATGTAGACAGCCCCAGTGTTTAAAGGCAGAGCTGACTAGAATCAATTGAGAGTCCTTGTCTTGTCTCAGTGATCGCTTGAGCAAAAATCATTGATAAAATCTTGTGTAGACTGACCTTGGACTCAACATGCAGGCAGTGTGTTGAAGGGCAGTGCAAGGAGGCAATGGTGGGGAGGTACCATATTACCTAGGGAAATGATTGGTGCTGAAATCACTAAGGATTGGAATTTGACCACAGAACTGACACTGTGCCTGTTCTCCGGGATGGGGGATGTGAGTGCGATCACCCGGCCGTACATCGGTGCCGGGGTTCGGCAGACTCACTGCTCTGCCCCGTCAGGGGTCCATGGGTCCTGTAGGAAATGGGGGGGGGAGAAGAATTCCGGGGGCCTGTTCCGAAGAAAGGTCCTCCCCGGAAGGGGTGTCAAGTGTCTAGTTTGCGGTCTTGGTTGCCCGGCTCCCTAGGAGTTACGGGGTGACCTTGTGACGGATTTACTGGGTAAATTGGAGCGGCAGGTCCTGGGGGCGCCGGCGTCAGTCTTCTTGCCCTCCAGCGGGGTGGGATGCTTGTCCGCTTGGGGGGCGTTCGGCGATTCCTCCCTGCGCCGCCCCCAGCTGTCTCTCCCAGACGCTTTTCAAGCGGCCCGGGCAAGGACGCTAGCCCTGCCCCTCGGGCGTCCACACGCCCCGCTGCGCAATGGCCGGGGCTTGGCGCTCCGCCCCCTGCCCTGCGCGGCCCTGCGCAGCCGGCATGCTCGCCGGGCTCCCAGCCCACCTGCCGCGGCCGCGTCTGGCCCCACCCTCTTTGCCGCGGGGCTGGGCGCGTTCCCCCGTGCCGGGTCTCAGCCCGACCGGGGCTATTCCGGCCGTCTGGGCCGTCCGCCTGCCCTCTCTGCGCCGGGGGGTTGATCCCCTGACCCGGGTTAGTGCGGACCCCGCTGGGTCCATCACAGTGCCCCTGCATTCCTTGTGTTTCCCTTTAATGCCCCACCCCACCCCACCCCTGCAGTTCAACTAGTAAAGAGTCCGTTGTGCAAATAACAGGAGTTTTTATTTGGGGAAAAACAGGGAAAGGAATGAACTGGGAACTGGAAGGGGGAGGGCCTGGAGGGATGTCCTGGGAGGACGGGACCAGCTCCAGCAAGATGACGAGCTCCTGGCTCTCGGACATTGTTGGCTGGCTGGTCTCCACCTCCTACTGCACCCTCCGCCCCCTTGTTCCACCTCCTACTGCACCCTCCGCCACCTTGCTCCCCGTGATTCCCTCGCCCCACCATCCTGGGGCCCCAGAAGCCCCTGGGGACCGTGGGGGTAGAAGCCTCGGGGTGAGTGGGATTCTGGGCGGTAGCCCATTCCAAACAGGTTGCCATGTGCTCCATCCCAGTGGTCAGGGTGTAGAACATTGTCGTGCTGGCGCATGAGCTGTTCCCTGGCGGTTCTCCTCTCCTGATGCTCTGCAATCCGGTCCTGCCACTCTGCCTGGATCTCTGCCACGAGAGTGGACAGGCAGCCACTTTCCTCCCTGAACATCTTCTCCCTCATGCATTTGTACCTGCGGATGAGAGCCAGGCGGGCAGATGCAGTAGGAGGTGGAGGACGCACCAAGCTGGCGGATGGCCCAGCTTCAAAGAAAAGTTACAAGGGCAGACGTTACAGGAGATACATTGTGTGAAACCTAATCCTAACCTCTTAGCCTACATCGGAGGTTTCTGTAAAGACAAAGGAGAAGTGTCCTGTGCAAGGCGAAATGTTTGCTTTATAGTGGGCACTTTACAGCAGGTGCTCAGATGTCTCAGGGGAGCATCGGGACACACTCGGTCCAGAGGCAGGCAGGCATGGTAAGGGACTGCCAGGCCAGGAGCCTACAGATGGGGGTAGTGGGGTGGCAGAGGGTAGCTTCCCACTGTTTCAGGCACATGTGGCTTCCCAGGACACTGCTACTTTCCCAGCCAGGGCAGGACCCTGCAGGCAGGAGTGGGGGAAATGGAGGGTCGGCTTACCACTGTGTTAGGCACACGTGGCCTCCTGGGACACTGCTTCTTTTCCTGCCTGCTAGGGGGTTGTGTGTCCAGCACACACAGCTTCCTAGGGAGAGTGTAAATAGGTTCCCCTCCTCCTCCTCCCAGGTTGCCATGCAAGATATCAGTCTTCTCCAAATCACCACGAGTAATCAGGAGTGAATGCTGGCTGAATGTGACCATAAACCTGGGCCTTATGCTGCACTGCTTTGTGGTTCCATGACACCAGACAACTAACTAGTGGCTTGACGTGGGAAAGTTTCCTACTGCAAAGGCCAGCATAGAGCTGGTCTCCCCAAGAACCTTGTGAGAAGGATCAGAGAGTTTGTCTGAGAGAGCTTCATGGAGTTGTGCAAACAAGACTCCCGCTCCATCTGCAGACATGTGAACAAGCTGTTCCGCACCCCCCACGCTGTGTAGGCAGAGAGAGAGAGTGCGCCTCAGCTCACACCTCATTGCCCGAACCCGCTTGTAGTTAGACAAAATTTGTGAACTCACCAGAAGTGCCCTCCCCAGGCTTGTTGATGGCCTGGGAGATGTCCTGGGAGGACGGGACCAGCTCCAGCAAGATGACGAGCTCCTGGCTCTCGGACATTGTTGGCTGGCTGGTCTCCACCTCCTACTGCACCCTCTGCCACCTTGCTCTCCTGTGAGCTGAGGCCAGGTGTGTCTTGGCCAGACTTGATGCCCACGCTGGGGGAGCTGGCCAGCGCCCCCGCCCCCCCAGAATGGCATCCAGGTGGCCATAGAAGCAGCATGTGTGAGGTGCTGCCCCAGAGCGTCCGCTGTCCTCCTTGGCCTTATGATACGACTGGCACAACTCCTTGCATGGGGTGCAGTGAGGCGCAGGTAGTACTGTGTGCACGTGGCACTCCAGGGCACTGCAGCCTGCTGAAGTGGGGAAAGCAGTGGCGTGGGGGGCAGGGGGGCGGGCACTGTCCCGGCTTCTTCCCTATGTGGTTGCGCCTGCGCAGCCCTGCCCACAGAGCCCAGGGCCACCCGCTGGGAGCAGAAGGGAAGAAGCAGACAGGTTGGTGCGGTGGCTCCCCTGGGCAGCTTGGGGGTGCTCTGGCAGCCATGGTAAGTGCAGCCGCTGGGGATGGGGCGAGTCTCCACGGGGGCAGCTGGACTCCGGCCGGTCGAGCACCGCGCTCCAGCTCCCCAGGAGCCTGGCAATGGGCGAACCCCAAGAGCCTGATGCTGGCACATAAGCCCAGCTGAGAACCTCGCTACTAGTGCCTGGAACCTGAACTGTCACGGCTGCAAAGTGGGGTCTGCCAGCTACTGTGCCATGTTTCTTGGTGTTGAGAGCCCTGTGTGGGTAGGGGTGGTGGAAGGGGAGTAGGGGCTTGGTTTAAAATAGCAATTCTAAGTGGCGAGGGGAAGCAGCAAGGTTGGGCTTGAGCTGGGGGAGGGGGAAAGATAGGGAAGAGGCACGCAGGATGCAGAGTGACGTGATGACATCACTCTATCGCCCCGCAGGAAAAACTTTTTTAATATATAGAGAGATGTATCCCAGGGAGAGCCAGTCTCTCTCTGTCTGTCTCTGTGTTGCCTGCAAGCGTAAAACTAAGTGGGGGCATTCTATCCTTTGGCAGGTAAACTGATAAGCTTGTTTTTGTTTTTAAGCATTTTCTTCTAGATGCCATGAAGCCATTAGGCACTCAATTGCTACCTAGGGTTTTTTTTTTCTCTCTGGGGGAAGGAGGAGTAGAGGCTGGGAAGGGACATCTGTAGCAGAAGAGCATGGCAAATCTAATAGGAGCTACTGTGAATAGCAAAATGACAGGCAGAAGAAGAACTGGCTTCTTCAAATTTGCGGAACTAACACTCACCATGTAGCAGTGGACACGTTTTCTCAATTTAAGCTGGGTATCCATTACTATTTTCCTTACTGGGTTTCAATTAAAGAGACAAAAAACATGCACTAAGGGCAGGAGATAAATGAAAGGGAAGATGAAGCTGAGGGCAAGTCCTTTTCTCCTTGCTGACTTTGTCACCAAATACAAGTTATTTACTTCCCCCTAACAGAATAAACTGAGGAGGCTGCATGCCAGGAAAGGGGAGAACCATTTGTAAATCTGTCCTGAGGACTGGAAGGTGCTTGAGTGGGGCAAAGAGGGGAAGTCTTCTACCACACTATAATTCAAGGCCTAGAATATGTCTGGTAAAATGCAGACGGGTTCATTGCCAGAGAATTAAATAGCTTCATTAAATGGAGAGAACTGTAATTCCCCCACCTAAAGTATTGCAACTTTCTTTCTTGATTCCACCATATCCACACAGTGTTGGCTCAGGTTAAATCAACAGTTGGATTGCTCTGAGAGATACAAATAAGTTAGTCAGAAGTAAGAATCTGCCCCACTAGTCAAGAGAGGAATGGTTTTAACAGGCATACCGATAGTTGTTTCCCATTCCTTGTAATGCTCCTTAATCTATTTGCATAGGAACAGTTAAAACCCTAGAAGTCCTGAACTTTTTAAAAAGAATCTCAGTAGTTAATATCTCTGCATTTTAAAGCTGTAAGTTCTTTACTAATAGAGAACCAAGCGGTTGTTCTTTTTTAAGTCAGCCTTTTAACTGGATATGTTTTCAAAGCACGACTGTAATTGAAGATCTAAGATTTACAGTACAGCTACACAAACCAGAAAGCCTTGTGTAGAACAGATTCAGAGCTGTCTTTAATTAAGCATATGACTTCCAGAGTCCGAGTATCAAAGGAGTTTTTTCCTCAAATCATTAAAAATGTTTTGAGATTGCCTGTATAAGATGTACTTAAAACGGCACATTATTAAAAGCAAAAAACTTTAATCAATTTCCACTGAACTACTTGAGTTAGAACCGTAGAGCTGGAAGAGACCTCAGAAGGTCATCAAGTCCTGCCCAAGGCAGGACCAATCCCAACTAAATCAACCTGGCCAGGGCTTTGTCAAGCCGAGACTTTGTCAAACCTCTAGGGATGGAGACTCCACCCCCTCCCTAGGTAACCCATTCCAGTGCTTCACCACCCTCCTAGGGAAATAGTTTTTCCTAATATCCAACCTAGACCTCCCCCACTGCAACTTGAGACCATTGCTCCTTGTTCTGCCATCTGTCACTACTGAGAACAGCCTCTCTCCATCCTCTTTGGAACCTCCCTTCAGGAAGCTGAAGGCTGCTATCAAATCCCCCCTCACTCTTCTCTTCTGCAGACTAAACAAACCCAAGTCCCTCAGTCTCTCCTCATAGGTCATGTGCTCCAGCCCCCTAATCATTTTGGTTGCCCTCCGCTGGACCCTCTCCAATGCGTCCACATCCTTTTTGTAGTGGGGAGCCCAGAACTGGACACAATACTCCAGATGTGGCCTCACCAGAGCCTAATAAAGGGGAATAATCACATCTCTGGATCTGCTGGCAATGCTCCTCCTAATGCACCCTACTATGCCATTAGCCTTCTTGGTTGCTCCCCCCACCACATACATATATACATGGGACATACGTGCTGTACTTGTCATATTGTTCTAATATTTGTATCCGTGTAAAGTGTTCTTCTTCTCAACTCTTTCTTTAGCTACAATTTATACTGATATGTTCATTGATATGCCTCCAAAGACTAAAACGTGGATATATATTATCAAGAGATAGTGGAAAACATAGTCAGAATTCTAATTTTTAAATCCTACAAATGTCTTTGGGGAGGGAATCCAAGAATTTATAAAACCTTCACTTTAGTGTCAGAATGAATTCTGTTCGCCTGTGAGGCACATGAACAATTTGCATGTTAAAGACTGAATGCATAGAGAGCCACATGGTATAATGTTCCAGGAAAGAGCTTTTCTCCATCACGGGACTCCTGTGGAGCAGCATCTGGGAAGATTTAAGATAAAGACGCAGGAGCTACATTTGTATTGTTCACCATCCCATCACTGGGAAGCGTGAAACTTTCTGATAGCACCAGCTTCCCCCGCTGTCTCCCAGCCACATACAGATCAAGACGGCAGTGTCAAATAAGTATAGAACAGCCTCACAGAAATGGAGCGAGGGTGGGTCTGTGAGAGCTCTTATGTCACAACATTATCACGATGACATGCTGCCCAACAGCCACTTCAGGGAGCTGTACTTGTGTACAGAGAGTTCCCACCACTTTTACTGCATGCTCTGCCTCTTCCAGCCCTGCTCTTCTGCTGCTGGAACGTGACACGTTCATCCTGTTTTAGAATCTGACCAGATCCCCTGCCACCAGAGGTGTGTACGATTCATTTTCATAGGCATAAGTTTTATGTGGGAACACAGAAAATGACACTGGTAATTGCTGTCTCTCCTTGGAATCTATTAAATCCTTCCTCAATATGGGTACCCCTTTTGTCTGAAATCATCCCAAGGCCCCAAATCTTGGTCACAGCTAACCATTTGGTTGTTTTTTAAGAAACAAAAAACATCACAAAGGCGACCCCCCCCCCCCCAAACAAAGCCATTCAATGTATAAGCAAAGTAAGATGAGTTTAAATATGTGTCCTAGGAATTGTAAAGGATCTCCCTTTTTAACCTGCCCTTTGCGGGGAGGTGAGCTTTTTTTAAAACATTTTTCCTTGGAACAAATTTTGGAAAGAATTGGCCAAAATGCATGCAAGTGTGGAAAAATGCAAGGTAATTAGGAGGGGGAAAGAGGAATATTGGTTACAGAGGAAGGGAGGGATTCAAAAATCTGTATTGTTAAATACCACCTTTAATTCACCATTTGAATCAGCCCTCTAATTTGGAGAAAAGACATGTTTTACATTTGCTCTTGCGTTTCAGCTGATAAACATTATTTAAAAGTAGCCATTTAGCCTAAAAATTCCGCAGCACCCCACCCCATCTCTATACCTTGAGTAAGTTGCAGACCATTACTGTGCCTGGAGTAATTACTGTTCCGCTAGGGTTCAGTGGAATAGGCAGAGTCAGTTCCTGCCACAGAGCTTTTGCAGCAGGGGTGTTGTGAAAATGTATTCAACACAAATGATTCAGGAGCTGGGGCATAAGGAAAAGTTTTACAATTAAAGTCAATTGGAGCAGAATACAGTTGTCCTCCCATTGCAGGTGTAAACAGTGTTTTCTTAAAACTGCTCACTACATTATACAAACCTTTCTCCCCTGTGCTTGTACTGATCTGAATGGGAAAAGTTACAGATTTAAGACTTTTTTTAAATTGGGCAAGTAAAATAAGATGCTGTAGACACACACACACACACACACACACACAAATACCATTGCCTTCATTCTTTATTAAATCCAGTCAATCTGATCACCAAGGTTTGTATGCTCCTCTATATTTCCTCCTGCTCTGAATATATACGTATTTCCTGCTAAACTTGTATCTGACTGAATTAGCATGTGGGAATGTTTCTGAGTTCCTATGGCTCCAAATCTGTAGTTCAGCATTACAGACCACCAGCAAGAATGGTCTATGCACACTGCATCTAGCCCACGCCTAGACATAACACTTGTTGCCAATTTACTTCCCAGAATTGCAGCTCCACTCAATGCTTTGGGGAAGGAAACATCTTGTCTCTCAGAAACATTCCCAAAGGTATATGGGCAAAAACCTGATCCCCAAGTACACTGAAGACATGGAGAGAAAATATACAGCAGGGGTGGCCAACCTGTGTGTTACAAGGTCTCCCCGCTCCCAGCGGGGGGAACCACCCCATTCTGCATCTCTACCCCTACTATTAGTCAGAAGTCCCTGCCTGATGCGGAAAGGCATCCCTTAACCTTGTCCTGAGTCTCCTTCACGCAGGGAGGGGAGGGAGGCCTGGGCCCACCCTCGCTCCAGACCTCAGCCCAGGACCCTAATAACAAGCAGAGTCGCTGCCTGTTCGGCCAGTGGGGTCGCTCCCCCAACTCACCAGCCCGTGGGTGGTCCTTCGCCCCGTCCTGAGCTACTTCCTCCCCTCCTGCCGAGCCCTCCAGGGCTAGCTCCCTCGGAGTCCAGGATCTGTTCCGCCCCTGCTCCCGTCCTCCCACTGGTCCATCTCTCCCGGACTCCCCCTCCAGCGGCCAAGCGGCCCACTTTTCAAAGCCGGCGCCCTCCAGTTGGGACACCAGTGCACTCCCGCCGGTCAGCTGGCTGCCCGCAGTGATCTCGCACAGGTGCACCCCTGCTGGCTGGCCTGCAGTGCTCTGGCTCAGGCGTGGGCCGTGCACTCCTGTGGCACCGGGGCCGGATGTCACTTTAGTGCAGGGTATGACATTGCCAGACATGGCTGGATGGCCCGCTACATTCCACATCCTAATGACATAAAAAAACCAAACAATGGATACTTAAGAACTCTATCAGCTTCATGTAGCATGGACACTCTGGGTATGTCTACACTACAAAGTTAGTTCGAACTAACGTCCATTAGTACGAACTAACTTTCATAGGCACTACACTAGCGCTCCGTTAGTTCGAATTTAATTCGAACTAACGGAGCGCTTAGTTCGAACTAGGTAATCCTCATTCCACGAGGATTAAACCTAGTTCGAACTTACTAGTTCAAATTAAGGGCTGTGTAGCCCCTTAATTCGAACTAGTGGGAGGCTAGCCCTTCCCAGCTAGCCCTGGTGGCCACTCTGGCCAACACCAGGGAAACTCTATGCCCCCCTCCCGGACCTGGAGCCCTTAAAGGGCCACGGGCTGGCTACACAGTTTGTGCCAGTTGCAAGGCTGCCAGCACCCATGCCAGCACACCCAGCAGCTGACACCCATGAACCAGCCACCCGATGACACCCAGCCCTCCCCCTCTTCCCGGGACCAGCCTGGCGGCTCCCAGGACCCTGCCTGGGGCCGCAAGAGGCGGGCGCCCGCGTGGTCTAGTGCGGAGATCGTGGACCTCATCGAGGTTTGGGGGGAAGCCTCCAATGTCCACGATCTCCGCACTAGCCACAGGAACGCAGCAGTCTATGGCCGCATGGCTGCCAGCCTGGCCGCCGGAGCCACCAGCGCAGCCGGGAGCAGGTGCGCTGCAAAATCAAGGACCTGCGGCAGTCCTACTCCCGGGTCTGCCTGCCAGGGGCCGACCCGGAGGCGTGCCCCCACTTCCAGGCTCTGGACCGCCTCCTGGGGGCTCATGCCGTCCCTGCCCCCCGGGACATGATAGACCCCGGGGCAGAGGGACCGCTCCAGGAGACGGAGGAGGAGGAGGAGGAGGAGGAGGGCTCCGAGAGCCAGGAGCCTGCCGGCAGCCTGCCCAGGACCCGGGACCCCCAAGGCACCCCACAGAGCCGCTCGCCTGTGTCGTCCGAGGCCGGGGAGGTGTCCACCTGTGAGTACCATCGTGTTCCCCTTATGTGTACGGGGGGCTGGGGCGAGAGGGAGCCCCGGGACCGTGCGCCTGGGCCTTGCCCACCACGGAGCAGCAGCTGGGGATCCTGCAGGGGCCCTGGCCTTGCAGAGGGGAGCTGGGTTTCACACACCTGGGGTAATTGACCGCTGGTCTTGTTTCACCACAGCCGCAGCACCTGGGCCTGCAGGGCGCACCACCCCACCTGCAGCAGCCGCCCGCGCCCGGGCAAGCAGGAGAGCCAGGAACCAGGAGGACTACCAGAGGCGGCACCTCCGGTTCATGGAGCACCAGCTCCACACCCAGGACCACTGGGTCCAGGAGGACCTGAGGCTGCGCCGGAGGAGCTTGGAGGCACTGGAGGAGAAGGGCCGTGCTCTGCGAGGCCACCTCCAGAGCCTGCTCGACCGCTTCCCAATTCCTCCTGCTCCCCCTCCTGATCCCGCTCCTGCTTCCTCCACACCCCCCGGCCCTCCTGCCCCACCCTCCACAACCATTCCCCACCAACGCCCCCGGACCTGCAGCGTTGCGAGACAGGAGAGGCAGCCGGACCCCCACCCCTGAGCTTTCCTTTCCCTTCCTCCCTTCCCTCCCCTTCCAGCTCCCTCGTCCCAGGTTTTCCCCTCCCCTCTCCCACCCTCCTTCCTCCCTCCCCCCACCCCAGTTATGTAAAATAAAAAGACGTTTTTGTTTGAAAAACAGGTGTCTTTATTTGACAGTAGGTAGGGAGGGGAAAGGGGAAGGAGGGGGGGGAGGGTGGAAGAAGGCCCCAGTGGGGCATGCAGGGAGAGGTCAGTCCTCCTCCTCCACCAAGAAGCTCTCCCGCAGGGCTTCCCGGATCCAGATGGCCCCCTGCTGGGCTTCCCGGACGGCGGCGGTGCGGGGCTGACCGTAGTGTCCAGCCATGCGGTCAGCCTCAGCCATCCAGGCTGGCAGGAAAGCCTCCCCCTTCCGCTCTCACAAATTGTGGAGCACACAACATGCTGCCACCACGGGAGGGATGTTGTGCTCGGCAAGGTCCAGACAGGTGAGGAGGCATCGAAAGCGGGCTTTCAGTTGCCCGAAGGCCCCCTCCACCACAATGCGGGCCCTGGTCAGCCTGGCATTGAAGGCCTGGCGGGAGGGATTGAGGTGCCCCGTGTAGGGCTTCATCAGCCACGGCTGCAGTGGGTAGGCGGCATCCCCCACCAGGCACACGGGCATGTCCACGTCCCCGACCCTGATGTGGCGGTCAGGGAAGAAGGTCCCGGCCTGCAGCCGCTGGCACACGGAGGAGTTGCGGTACACCCGGGCGTCGTGTGCTTTGCCGGACCAGCCCACGTTAATGTCCGTGAACTGTCCCCGGTGGTCACACACGGCCTGCAGGATCACGGAGAAGTACCCCTTGTGGTTCACGTAACGGGACGCCTGGTGTTCCGGGGCACGGATGGGGATGTGCGTCCCGTCGATGGCCCCCCCGCAGTTGGGGAAGCCGAGGGCGCCGAATCCCCGGATGACGGCGTCCAGGTCGGCAAGGCGGACCACCCTGCGGAGCAGCACCCGGTTGATGGCCTTGACCACCTGCAGAGAGACATAGCAAACCGCGAATCATTGGGGCGCCCGGGTGGCTGGGAGTATTCGTGCCCTGGCAGTGCCCCGCGCCCCACTCCCGGTAGCAACCCCCCTGGCGGCGTGTAGTACGGCCGGGACAGCCCGACCCCTCCGGTGCGGGGCGCTTTCGCCTCCTCCCGCCCCCCCCCTTTGTCCCTGGGGTGGCCCATCCCCTCCTTGCAGCCCTCCTCCCCCCCGGCGCAGTGGCCGACGAGTGCCATACCTGCATGAGCACCGCTCCGACGGTGGATCTCCCCACGCCGAACTGGTTCCCGACGGATCGGTAGCTGTCCGGCGTGGAGAGCTTCCAGAGGGCGATGGCCACCCACTTATGGAGGGGGATGGCGGGCCTCATGCGAGTGTCCCTTCTGCGCAGGGCAGGGGCGAGCCACTTGCAGAGCTCCAGGAAAGTGTCCCTCCTTATCCTGAAGTTCTGGGTCCACTGTTGGTCCTCCCAGCGTTCCAGGATGATGCGGTCCCACCAGTCGCTGCTGGTGTCCAGACGCCAGACGCGGCGGGGCACGCCGGTGCTGGGGCGCTGCCGCGGCTCCTCCACAGACCCCAGGGTGGCCAGGCGGAGAGGCAAGGGGCTGACGTGCACCAGGAGGTGCCAGGCAGCCTCGAGCCATTGGTGGCAGGCTTGCAGCAGCAAGTCCAGAAAGTGCACCAGAAGGTGCAGGGCGAGCTCTGGCTCCATGTTGCCACCTGCGGCGGCGTCCCCGAAGGGAAGCACCGACACAGACGGGCACAGAGAAAAACGCTTTGCTGTCCCTCGGCGAGGTTGGCAAGCAAGCAGGAAAAGCTGAGAACCGGCTGTCCAGGGGGGTCCCTTTAAGCTCGAGCCTCAGATAGCCTCAGACAGCAGCCACACAAAGCAACTACTGACCTGATGCCCTGCCAGAACCGGTTTCAGCTGCCCTTAAATGCCCCCCTGTGTCCAATCAGTGTGGACGCGCTAGTTCGAATTAGCAAAACGCTAATTCGAACTAGTTTTTAGTTCTAGATGCGCTAGTTCGAATTAGCTTAGTTCGAATTAACTAATTCGAACTAAGTTAGTTCGAATTAGCGCTGTAGTGTAGACATACCCTAAGGTGTTGCTAGACTATTCATTGTTTTTTAAGTTTTTCAAGAAGAAAGTGTTTTTCTTACCTGAACAGTTCCTTGCCTTGGAGGCCGCCACCCAGGAGTCAGTGGTGGGGGGCGTGCATGCGCCCCCTCAAGCCACTAGAGGACCTGGAAGTACAGGTGGTCCTCACCTCAGTCCCACCCTTTCTGCCCAATGCTGCTCTGTTGCCTGCCCTCTCCACCCTGGGGAGACCAATTTCCACCATCATCCCTCTCCCGTCAGGCTGTAAGGACCCTGCCCTTCGCCACGTCCTGTCCTTCCATTGGCAGGTACAGATGGGGTGGCACTTGAGGGGTCCTTCCTGGTGCCCTACCAGGGGCCCTTTACTGGGTCCATTATTCCTTGGGGGAGACCCAATACTTCCTCGGCTGGGCGATGGGGCACATCCGGAGGGGCCTGGGAGAGTGCTGGCCCCAACACCGCCAGATCCCTGGCAGTCTGGCCTCTGCGGCTGCACTTCCCCCTCTTGCCAACGGCTTCACTCCGGTGACCCGCGCCCTGGTGTGCTCTGGCGAGCAGGCAGGCCCCACCACTACAGATACTGATTCCACGGGGCCCGTGGAAAAAAGGGCAGTGAGGTTGCTGCCAGATGAGGGAGAGGGCCTGCCCCAGGGGGAGATTTCCCTGCCCCCCCTGCTGCCCCTCCCTTACCGCCCAGACCCCCCTGAGTACCACCTATGCGCCCTGTCCCTGCTGACCAGCCCTCTGCTTCCACCTCGGAGGGCTGGATGCTCATTTGGGGAAAGCGCAAAGCCGCGGCCTCAATCTCCCCCCTCCGATGAGGAGGGTGGGAATGCCCCCCCCCCATAAAATACTGAGGGAGGCCACTGCTGCTGATATACCCCCCAGACAAGTTTCAGCAGGAGGCGCTGGCCGAAGATGCTATGGCAGCAGAGGGGGACAGCACCACGCCCCTTGCAGAGCTAATACCCAAGGAAGCCTCGGATGTAGCTCCCCCAGCCCCCCTACCACCTGCATGCCCAGTCATCACTGCTGAGGCAATTGTTGCCTTGGTTGACGGCGGGGAGGACTCTGGGGCTGCGGGGATGGACTTTGGCTCCATCTTCGAGGAGATCGAGGCCTTGGATCTGACCCCGCTTGCCCAGGGAAAGGACAACACTTTGCCAACAGGCCTCGATCTGGACGGCGAATCAGTTGCACCGCCCCCTCCTTCCTCCCCCTTGCCCCAGGTGGCCTTGGGGCACCCCTGATATTGCCTGTCGGCCCAGCAACCAAAGGCGCTTTGCCTGAGGCCACCGAGCCCCTAGGGGTGATGGTCAGCACTGGCTACGTCTAAACTACACCCCTCTGTCAGCAGAGGGATGTAAACGAAGCACTTCGAAAGTGCAAATGAAGCAGGGATTTAAATATCCCATGCTTCATTTGCATAATCACATCATGGCACTGTTTCGAACAAGCGCCATGTCAAAAGTGAAACTGCAGTTTAGACGTGTTTTTTTCGACAACGGGGCGATTTTTTGAAAGATCTTGTACTCATTTTTTGAGGCATACAAGATCTTTCGAAAAATCTCCCCATTGTCGAAAAAAACTGCATCTAAACTGCGGTTTCACTTTCGACATGGCGCTTGTTCAAATCAGTGCCATGACGTGATTAGGCAAATGAAGCATGGGATATTTAAATCCCCGCTTCATTTGCACTTTTGGGGTACATCTGGACTACAGGATTTTGTTGACAGAAGTTTTGTCGACAGATACTGTTGACAAAGTGTCTGTCGACAAAGAGCGTCTAGACTACAGCCAGTTCTGTCGACAAAGCAAGCCGCTTTGTCGACATGAGAGTGTGGACGCAAAGGACAGTGTAGATGCAATAACGCCTTCTGTCAACAGAACTCTCTCGACAAAAGGCGTTATTCCTCGTAAAATGAGGTTTACAGCTGTCGACAAAACTGCTGAGTTCTGTCGACATTATGTCGACAACTCAGCAGCAGTGTAGACACAGGTATAGTTTTGTCGACAAAACCCTGTAGTCTAGATACACCCTTGAAGTGCTTCATTTACATCCCTCTGCCGACAGAGTGGTGTAGTGTAGACATAGCCTAAGCTGCTGGGTCCCGGGCCTGTGGGCGTCCCCTCCACCTCTGAGGTGGAGCGGTCTCCTTCCCGTCCCGATGGGGGCCTGCTTACTAATCCCATCTTGCCTGATGCCAGGATTTCGGACACACAATCCAACCTACCAGCATCAGAGTGGTCCCCCCTCCCCACCACCATCCCCTCGGTCCCAGATCCCATCTGGGAGGTGCCACAACCTGGTGACTTAGGCCCTGGGAACTGTACCCTCACCCTATTCCCAAGTCCTGACCCCTCCCCTGCTCCTGCCCCTACTTATAAAAAAAAAAGTTCCTCCTTGGCAACAACTGTTAGGCTAGGAAGAGGGGGTAAAACACGTCTAAGGAACTGGCTCCTGGCATAATTGGGGTGGGGAGGGGGATGGGATTGCTTGTTGGTATGCACGCTGTTCGCTCCAAGTGGGCGAGGGCCAGTGTAGGGGCACCACTCATCTTGAGGAATTGCTATACACTGTCGATTTAAGTGACACATAGGTGTTAATGTACTGAAATCATGCGCACGATACTGGGTAGGATCTGACCCCCACACACACACTCCCTTTGCTGCTCCAGGCAGTATAGGAGCATGCAAAATAGTTATTCAACGTATTTCAGAGTTCAGGGCAGGGGACTGTGTGGGGGAGGAAGGTCAAGAAACCAACATAGAGCCAAAGACTTAAAGTGAGCAAGAGTTGAACAAGAATGGTTTCCAAGTTTAACATCCGGTATGAAATAACAGCTTGTGTGATAAGAGGCACATTCTGGACCAACTCAGAGAAGTGATTGGGCGGGCGGGGGGGGGGGGGGGGGGCAAAAGGAGAATGAAGATTATTAATAAAAGAATGTAAAAGGCCAATACATTCCTTTCTTTGAAGGCTGGATTATACAAGGAAAGTGTATGAGACCTGATTGTTGTTTTAAAAGTGCTGCAAAGGAGGATAAGTGCGCTGTCAAATGCACAAGATTATTTCCTCAGTGTGTGCACATGTGCCTGTGTGTAATCCTACCAGCAACAAAAAAACCCCACAATTACCTTGATCAGCAAACACCACCACCAACACCAAAGTCCCATCATGTGCTTATTTTTCAGTCAAATCCCAGGTCACGTACTCTACTGAGCAGGGGCAGTTAAAAAACAAAACAAAACAAAACAACTGAAGATGAAATCGGGGGGACAAAAACAGACATTTACCTAGGACAGGTTTTTTTCCAGTGTATATTTACTTTGTCTACGTCTACGTCTACACTACAAGGTTTTTGCGCAAAAACCCGCGGAGTGTCCACACCTCAAGTGCGTTTTTTCTCAAGAAAATCCACAGTCAATTGATTTGCCTTCTACGAGGCATAACTCCTTTTTGTGCAAGAGTTCTTGTGCAAAAAGGTGTGTGTGGATGCTCCAAAGGGATTTCTTGCACAAAAAGAGCCTATCAGAAAAACCACAGGTGTTCTGATGACCATTCTGTGAATGGCCATCAGAGCTTTCTTGCGCAAGAGCATACATGCGGTGTGGACACTCTCTTGTGCAAAAGCACAACGCAAAAGCGATGCGCTTTGAGGTGTGGACGTGCTTTTGCGCAATAAGTTTTTGCAGAAGAGTTCTTGCGCAAAAACCCTGCAGTGTACACTACATGCTTTCCCGAAAGAGGCAATGCAAATGAAGCAGGGATTAGCATTTTCTCGCGCTTCATTTGCATGATCTCTTCTGGTCCGTTTTTGCACAAGGGGTTTTTATGCAAAAAGCAGCAGTGTGGATGTTTCCTTTTTGTGCAAAAAACCCTTTTTGAACAAGATCCTTATGCCTCTCCCTGAGGAAATGCAAACGGAGCACTCATTTTCATATGTTGCGCTCTCATTTGCATTTCCTCCTCGGATCCCTTTTGCGCAAGAGGTTTTTGTGCAAAAAAGAGCTGTGTAGACGTCTCCTTTTTGTGCAAAAACCCCCTTTTGCACAAGAGCCATTCTACCTCAAAAAGGCTACAGCTACACTGCCTTTTTTTGCGGAAGAGGATATGTAATTTACGCTCTCATTTGCATATCTTCTTCTGATCCTTTTGCGGAAGGGGTTTTACCGATAAAAAGCCCTGTGTAGATGGGGCCATTTGCCGGAAAAATCCCTTTTTTGCAAGATCCTTATTCCTCAAAAATCCAGGTTTACAGGGTCGTGCACAAAAGGGGGTTTTTGCACAAAAAATTAGCCTTCTACAGAGTGCTTTTTTGTGCAAAAACCTCTTGCGCAAAAGGGATACGAAGAGGAAATGCAAATGAGAGCATGACATATGCAAATGAGCGCTCCATTTGCATTTCCTCTTGCGGAAGAGGATCATAGTATAGACATAGCCCCCACTATGTCTACACTGTGAGTTTTTTTGGCAGAAAATATGCTAATGAGGGACTTATTAGCATGAGTCATGACATCATTAGCATATTTTCTGCCATTTCTTTTTGCACAAGGGGTTTTTGCGCAAAAAGAAGCAGTGTGGACGTTTCCTTTTTCTGCAAACACCCCTTTTTGCGCAAGATCCTTGTTCCTCTCCAGGACAGGCATAAGGATCTTACGCAAAAAGGGGTTTTTGCTCAAAAAGGAAATGTCCACAGTGCTTTTTGCGCAAAAACCCCTTGCGCAAAAACAGACCGGAAGAGATTATGCAAATGAAGCGCGAGAAAATGCTAATCCGTGCTTCATTTGCATTGCCTCTTTTGGCAAAGCGTGTAGTGTAGACAAAACAGTAGAATTATTCCCTCTGCAATGCTAAGAATAAATGCTGATTAGATCCTGTAGAAAAACTCTAGAGACGTTGAGCATACAAGAAAGAGAATGTTTGGTTCTTGATAGGTACAACCTTATTAAGAAAAACCGCTACAATCACATTGACTATGCGTTGTGGTTTGCATGTTACATTTCAGCTACTTCTCTTCATGGGCTACACAATACAATTAGGGGGAGGGGAAATAAACTGTTATCCATTTGTTTAATGATATTTAAGTCAAAATGACTGGATCTGAACTCAGCATGAAAGCCTTAGTTTACAAAAGGCATTCAGTGCATTTTTTCCATTTCCTGCCTGGAAGAATTGTATTATAGTTCCTGTTTAAAGGCTTTAAAATGAATTCTTTGTTTAATTTTTTACCTCCTTCTTTTGCAAGTTTAATTTAAAGACCCTTTATTTCCCCCTTCTCCAACTCCTTTTTTTTAAAAACAAACCCCTTAATTGTATGTGATCGATGGCCAAGGTTATTTGGTGTATAATTAGGTCAATAAAATCAGTCCTTATTCCTCTGATGAGCTGAAAGCAAATTCCTCTTTTATATTCCCTCCCTCCGATTGCTTAAAAACTATTTCCCTACCCCAAGCTAATGCAGAAATAAAGTGATACAGCGCTTAGTAGAGAAGTCCTATAAAATACCCTGTCATTGCGCGTCCATGCACCTACACTCTGATAAATCAGTATAATCAGATGAATCAAAGGCAATAACGCATCCACTAGCCTGCTAGCTTCAAGCTTTTCTCTTTTTTCCTTGTTAAATTGCATTGGGTTCCTTCCCTCCACACCCCCCAATTGTTTTTAAATGTGGAACATTTTACAGCAAATGCAAAGCTGCACAAATGGGCTGGCTTGCTCTCTGTCCAGATAGGATACATGACAGATTAAGTTTTCTGAGCCCATCTTAAACTTCCTAAAAACCATGTCGTGTAGCGAGCTCCAAAGGGATGTGGGGAGGAGGAGCTGGAGAAATCCTATCTGGAAGGTGAAGTTCTACGCACATAAATCCCAACCCACAGCTATTTGCACAGAGCAACAGAAGGGGGGGGCACCTAACAAGATCAGTATAGAGGGGGCTACACATCTTAACAAAGGTTCACTAGTCTACAGTGGACTAAAGACCTTTGACATACATTGCTGATTAACTGGGCACTGTAAAAAAGGAGAGAGGTGGGATGCCAGTTAGTTAGTCCAGAAATGAATAAAACAAAACATTATAGGAATTGTCTCCGGGTACTGGGTTATTAGTGGGGATTTGGGTGGTGGTGGTGGGGCAGACCAGGGAACTGCTTGAAGATCAGGCGGGGCAGGCAAACAAACTTTCTTTCAGGGGCTGGGCGGGGCAGGCAACAAACTAAGTCTCAGGGAGGGCTGTAGTAGGGAGGGAAGGAAAAACAAACTGGGCTGCTAGGACTGGGCAGGCAGCAGGGAGGCCAGATGCTGTGATGGGGAAACAAGGGGGCAAGCCAAGGGGTGGGGAATGCCCCCCAGCCAAATGTAGCTGAGGGAGGGGAACCAAGTCCAGGAGGTGGGTGGGAGTGCGCCCACAAGCGCTTGTGGGGCTCTGTACAGCAGCAGCCAAAAGACCAACAGTCCCAGTGTAAATGCAGGCGAGCAGCTAGCCCCGCAGAGGGATGAAGACAGAGTCCAGGTGTTAACAGAGGGTGGTGGAGGGGGCAATGGGGGTGGTAGCAGTAGAAAAAAAGGGGGGCAGCTGGACTAGGGGGAGGGCTCTGCACCTCTCCCCCGGCCCAGCTTGCAGCAACTTAGTTTACCACCACCCCAGGAGCACTAGTGTCAAAGGCTCAGTCCCAAAAAACAAACCCCCTCCACAGTTCAACTGGTGGCCTTCTCTTCTTCCTCCTCGACGGGGCACAGGTGGTACAGCAGCAGCAGCAGGCCAGCGGCAGCAAACTGGAAAAGGGCCTCTGGATGGTGGGTGCTGGTGGGTCCTCTTCACCACTCCCTCCGGTAGGAGGGCAGGCTGGCAGGCCCCCAGGCCCACCCGCCCCCCAGACAGCAGCAAGGTTTGTGTGGTAACAGCAGCAGCAGTCCTGGGAGGAAGAGGCCCAGCAACAGGCAAGCAGCCACAGGGGAGAGCTGGCCAGGGAGGGCTCCAGGCAGCTGTGGCAGCAGCCGGCTGGGGCAGGGGAGAGAGGGAGGGAAGGGCGCTCCAGAGCACAAGAGAGGAAGGAGCAGCTACCACACCCTTCTTTTTCTCCTGGGCTGTCTCTACACTGGCACGATTTTCCAGAAGTGCTTTTAAAGGAAAAGTTTTCCGTTAAAAGCATTTTCGGAAAAGCGCGTCTAGATTGGCAGGATGCTTTTCTGCAAAGCACTTTTTGCGGAAAAGCGTCCGTGGCCAATCTAGACGCGATTTTCCGCAAAAAAGCCCCAGTCGCCATTTTCGCCATCGGGGCTTTTTTGCGGAAAACAGTACTGTGCTGTCTACACTGGCCCTTTCAGGCAAAAGTCTTTCGGAAAAAGACTTTTGCCCAAACGGGAGCAGCATAGTTTTTCTGGAAAAGCACTGATGATTTTACAGTAGATCATCAGTGCTTTTGCGGAAATTCAAGCGGCCAGTGTAGACAGCTGGCAAGTTTTTCCGGAAAATCATCTGATTTTCCAGAAAAACTTCCCAGTGTAGACACAACCCTGGAGTGGGGCACAGAGTGGCTGCCAGTGATCCAGAGGGGGAGAAGCCCCTCCATGAGCCCTTTTGGGCAGAGCCTGGCCCCACCCTCTCACCTGACTGGAAGTCAGGAGGTGGGGTCAGGACTATAAAAGACTTGCCCAGGAGATCAGTAGGAGCCCAGCCAGCCAAAAAGGAAGATGCCTGTCTGGACCCCTGCACCTGTTAGAGGCTGAGGACTGGTCTGGAGCCTCATACCTGCTGAGAACGGAAGAGTGGCCTGGATCAGTGGACCTGCCAGTGCTGACAGACCCCAAACCACCCAGTGGACCTGTTGGAGACCCAGGTACCCATGGAGGGGGAGATGGAAGTAGCCCAGGGAGAGCTGGCCCCAGTATAGTGGGGCCGCAGCAGTGGTCAGTGTGTTGTGGTGCAGATCCCCGCTGACCCGACAGCAGACTGCTCTGCTGCTGTTAGGGCCCTGGGCTGGGACGCCGTGGAGTGGGTGGGCCTGCGTCCTTTCTGCCACCCCACTCTTGGGTGGCTTTCCCCCCTTTCCTGTCCTTAAACAGTACCCTGCATCTGCTGTATCCTTGCCTTAACAAGGGGACTGGGTGATTCAAACCAGCTTGAGAACTCTTTGTTTGCCTACTGCCCCACCCTGAACTAAGGCTGGGGCCTGAACTATATTAGGGTATGTCTACACTACAAAGTTAGTTCGAACTAACGGACGTTAGTTCGAACTAACTTTAATAGGTGCTACACTAGCGCTCCGCTAGTTCGAATTTGAATCGAACTAGCAGAGCGCTTAGTTCGAACTAGGTAAACCTCATTTTACGAGCATTAAGCCTAGTTCGAACTAGCTCGTTCGAATTAAGGGCTGTGTAGCCCCTTAATTCGAACTAGTGGGAGGCTAGCCCTTCCCAGGTTTCCCTGGTGGCCACTCTGGCCAACACCAGGGAAACTCTATGCCCCCCTCCCGGCCCCGGACCCCTTAAAGGGGCACGGGCTGGCTACGGTGCCCGTGCCAGGTGCAAGCCTGCCAGCACCCAGCCAGCAGACCCTGCACCTGGTACGGCACAGAGCCACCCACCCGATGTCCCCCAGCCCACCCCCTCTTCCCGGGACCAGGCTGGCGGCTCCCAGGAGCTTGCCCTGGACCGCAAGAGGCGGGCACCTTCCTGGGCTAGTGCGGACATCGTGGACCTCGTCCACGATCTCCGCACTAGGCACAGGAAAGTGGCCGTCTAGGGCAGGAGAGCTGCCAGCCTGGCCACCCAGGAGCAGGTGTGCATGAAAATCAAGGGGGTCCACTGAGACCCCCGACCCTGAGCCCTGAGCTTACAATGGCCGTCCTGGGTCAGACCAAAGGTCCATCTAGCCCAGTAGCCTGTCTGCCGACAGTGGCCAACCCTAGGGACCCTGGAGGGGATGGACCGAAGACAGTGACCAAGCCATTTGTCTGGTGCCATCCCTCTCCAGCCTTCCACAAACTTTGGGCAGGGACACCACTCCTACCCCCTGGCTAAGACTACTCCATGGACCCAACCTCCATGACTTGATCTCATGTCCCTTTAAACTCTGTTCTAGTTGTAGCCTTCACAGCCTCCTGCAGCAAGGAGTTCCGCAGGTTAACTATTTGCTTTGTGAAGAAGAACAACTTTCTCTTACTAGTTTGAAGCCTGCTACCCATTCCTTTCCTTTGGTGTCCGCTAGTCCTTCTTTATGGGAACTAATGAAGAACTTTTCTGTATGCACCCTCTCCACCCAACTCCTGCTTTTAGAGACCTCTATCCTGTCCCCCCTCCATCTCCTCTTTTCTAAGATGAAAAGTCCCAGTCTCTTTAGCCTCTCTTCATATGGGACCTGTTCCCAACCCCTGATCGTTTTAGTTGCCCTCCCCTCTCCCACCCTCTCTCTTCCCCTCTCCCACCTCTTTTTCCCAGTCTCCCCCAGTTTTGTTCAATAAAGACAGATTCAATTTTTGAACACAATTGTCCTTTATTTTGTACATCAGGAAGGGGGGCTAGGGAAGGGTAAGTGGAAGGAGGTGAGGGAGGAATGAGGTACGCGCCCCCAATGGGGAGGACTGGGCTGGCTCTACGGGCTTCTGGGGGTGGAAGCTCTCCTGAAGCCCCCCAATTGCCCCCTCTCCCCAGATAGCAGCCTGCGGCAAGTGCAGCCGGGCTGATGGCCGAGTGCTGTGATGTGTCCAGTGTGGGTACTCCGGGCAATCCAAACCAGGACTGCTTTGCAAGCGGGGCACCCCTGAGAACTGTCTGTCTGGGTTGGGGGTCGGGACCCTTTAAGCACAGCCCTCGGCTAGCCTGAGAAAGCATCTCCACGCTCTAAGTCCTCCTCCGATGCCCTGCCGGCACTGCTTCTGGCCAGCCTTAACCCCGGTTCAGGGTCCACTTAATGTGGACATGCTAGTTCGAATTAGCAAAACACTAATTCGAACTAGTTTTTAGTTCTAGACGCGTTAGTTCGAATTAGCTTAGTTCAAATTAACTAATTCGAACTAAATTAGTTCGAATTAACGTTGTAGTGTAGACGTGCCCTGAGTGACAAGGAGTCCTGTGGCACCGTATAGACTAACAGATGTATTGGAGCATAAGCTTTTGTGGGCAAAGACCCACTTCGTCAGATGCATGTAGTGGAAATTTCCCAGAGGCAGGTATGAATATGCAGGCAAGAATCAGGCTGGAGAGAATGAGGTAAATTCAATCAGGGAGGATGAGGCCCACTTCTAGCAGGTGATCTGGAGGTGTGAACACTAAGAAAGGAGAAACTGCTTTTGTAATTGGCTAGCCATTCACAGTCTTTGTTTAATTCTGAGCGGATGGTGTCAAATTTGCAGATGAACTGCAGATCAGCAGTTTCTCTCTGAAGGGAGTGAAAGTGGACAGGGGGCTGCAGACAGGGGAGTTTAAGAGGGAGTTTGACAGAGGGAGGCCTACGATGGTCAGGAAGACCTGCAACACCTGTGCCAGCACTGCTTCTGTCTCCTCCACCAGCGCCTGTAGCCAGACAGAGCGCCTGAGCATGGATGCCTCTACCCAGATCCTGGTGTGGTTTTGCAGGGACTGTGGCTTGCAATTCCCACTTACTGATATCCAGGATGGGGAGATCATCCAATGCGAAAGGTGCCTGCTGGTGGAATCTCTCAGGCAGCAGGTGGGAGAGCTACAGGAGGAGGTGGCTAGGTTGAGGAGCACCCAAATCCACGAGCAATTCCTGGACCGTGTTCATGAGGAGACAGCTGAGGTACCTGTCCCAGTACACAGGACTGCGGCCACACCACTGGTGGAGGAGGAGACGGCTCAGAGTGGACACTGGCAGCTGGTTACTTCTGGCAGCAGGCACTGCTCCACCCCTGTGCCGAATCCTCCCGCCGTGGTACTAGGAAACCGTTATGCACTTCTTTATACAGGAGATAAGGAATCACCCCCTACAACGGAGGAGAAGCCTCATACCCCCAAGGCTGGGAGGTCTGCTGCCACCACTGCGAATAGGAAACGTAGGGTAGTGGTTGTCGGAGACTCTCTTCTGAGGGGGACGGAGGCGCCCATCTGTCGCCCTGGCATGTCATCTCGGGAGGTGCTGTCTGCCGGGGGCCCGTATTCAAGATGTTACGGAGGCATCGTCGAGGATTATCCGGCCCTCTGACTACTACCCCATGCTACTCATCCATGTGGGCACTAATGATACTGTGAGGTGTGACACTGAGTGGATCAAGAGTGACTACAGGGCTCTGGGAGTACGGGTGAAGGAGTTTGGAGCGCAGGTGGCATTCTCTGTGATCCTTCCTGTCAAAGGTAGGGGCCCGGGCAGAGACAGGTGCATCCTGGAGGGGAATGCCTGGCTGTGAGGATGGTGTCGCCAGGAGGGCTTTGGCTTCCTCGACCACGGGATGCTTTTCCAGGAAGGAAGGCTAGGCAGAGATGGCGTTCACCTTCCGAGGAGGGGGAAGACCCTATTTGGACACAGACACTAACCTAGTGAAGAGGGCTTTAAACTAGGTTCAATGGGAACAGGTGAGCAAAGCCCACGGGTAAGTGGAGAACATGGAGACCTGGGAGATGGGTCGGAAATGGGAGGGAGCATGGGCTATAATGGCAGAGACAAAGGAGGGTCAGGGTGTGACGTAGTGGGGGTACCTGGCTGGTTTCTATGCTGCTGGCTCTGGAGTAACCCTCACTGGCTGCCGTGGGTACCACGACCCAGCAAAACAGGATGAGTCACTATGCCAAACTGGTTGAACCAGATACCCCCCATGGAGAGGAACAAAGGAAGGTGGAGGCTGCCCTGGCTGGGGGGCAGGGCTGGAAGAGAGTGAGTTGAGTTGCGGGCTGGGAGCATGGAGGAGACAGCCTAGGGAAAGGGGCTGGAGTTGAGGGGCCCAGTCTCCCCCATCTCAAGGGGGCCTGAGGCATCCTAGCCCAGCTCTGTGACCAGATTACATCTGTGCTGTACTGTATCCTGGAGAGGCAATAAACTTCCTCTATTCCACCGGCTGGTGCAGTCTGTTTGTGCCATTTCGGGGTGCAGGAGACGGGGGACCCCCAACGCACCGTCACACTGGTGTCAGAAGTGGGATGCACTGCACCCCGTGGATGGAGCTTCCAGCGGCGAGCGACAAGGCGCAGTAGAAGCAAGAGCCCTGGAGCCAGGCATGCTGGAGACAGAGCGAAGCGGTTCCTGGGAATCGTGGGGCGCTGCAGCACTAGACTGGTGAGTCTGCACCGAGGGGACCCACGGGCAGATGGCCTACGCCTGACTCTTGAAGGCAGAGCTGGTGGAGCTGTGCAGAGAGAGGGGCTTGCCTGCGCAGAAAGCAACCAAGGCCCAGCTGATTGCCCAGCTGGAAGAGAATGACCAGCCACGGGGCCAGGATCTTGTCCCCAGGGGAAGCAGCCAGACCCCCCCTGAGAGTGTGTCAGGCTCAGAGGGGGAGGAGCACTGGAACCCACCGGAGAAATGAGACAGCGTCTCCCGGGAGGCCTGCAAGCCATAGCCCATCTAGGGCAGGGGCCAGCCCAGCGGAGCTACGGCGGCTGGAGATCCAGCTGTGGATCAAGGAATTGGAAGTAGAGGACCGAGAGAGGGACCGCCAGGACCGAGAGAAGGAGCGCCAAGATCGAGAGAGGGACCGCCAGGACCGAGAGAGGCAGCGGCAGCATGAGCTGGCCATGGCAGAGCGGAGAACCGGCGGGGCACCAGCTGCGCCAAGTGCAGATGAGCCCCAGGGTCCCGGGACTGCCAGGCGCTTGGAGAGGCTCGTGGTGGCCCAATTGAAGGACGTGGGCGACATAGACGGGTTCCTCAGCTCCTTTGAGAGGGCCTGTGGACTGCAACGGGTTCCCCCAGCTGACTGGCTGCAGGAGCTCATCCCTGCACTGAACCAGGAGGCGGACGGAGTGCTCAGTCAGCTGGAGGACCTACAGCCAGGGGATTACAACCGAGTCAAGGAGGCCCTGCTGCACAAGTTCGGGCTGACCCCCGAGATGTACAGGAAGAAGTTCCGGGGGGTACAGAAAGGGCCACGGGAGACCTATGTGGATCTGGCCTCCCGCCTGTCGCAATACGGCCGCAAGTGGGTGTCTGGAGTCGGAGCCCAGACCGCAGAGGAGCTGCTCAAGCTGGTCCTGATGGAGCAGTTCTATGAAGCGTGCCCACCCAAACTGAGGCTGTGGCTCAAGGACCGGAGACCAGAGAACCCCCAGGAGACCGGGAGGCTGGCGGACGAGTTCACGGAGAGCCGGTCCGGGTGTGAACGGGAGTCCCGGAAAGAAAGGGAATTGTTCAGAGACCGGATCTCGGCTGAGTGATGGAGGGAGTCAACTACGGGGCGAGACCAAGGAACAGGTCGTCTGCGCCCCAGAGAACCAGCCAAGGCCTGGACAGAGACAGCCCAAAGCCTAACTTGCCATCGCTGTGGGCAAAAAGGCCACAAGAGGGCTCAGTGCACCAGGTCCCAGGACCGGGGACTTTCCAGGGTTAACTGGCTGGGGCGGGAGGAAGGGCAGGCTGCTCCAGAGGCAGGGGCTGGCAGGCAAACCTCAGCTCAGAGAGAGGGGAAGGATGCTCAGTGCACCTCCCCTGGGAGGTCTGATTCTCAGGAGGCGGCTTTCTCTGTGTACCGGGTGGGGGCAGGACGGCCCCTGCGGAGCGAGTGCCTCATACCTCTGGAGGTGGATGGTAGGAAGGTGACGGGCTTCTGGGATACAGGGGCGGAGGTGACTCTGGCCCGATCCGACATAGTGGCCCCAGACCGGATACTACCCCACACCCAGCTGACCCTGAAGGGCATAGATGGGTCCCCGTTTAAGGTGCCTGTAGCCCGGGTGCATCTGAAATGGGGGGCGAAGGAAGGTCTCAAGGAAGTGGGGGTGCACCCGCACTTGCCCACCAAGGTGCTGATGGGGAATGACCTAGAGGAGTGGCCCCATGAATCCCATAGGGCTCTAGTCACTACCCGGAGCCGGAGCCAGAGCCAGTGGGGGGCTGACAACGTGGGTCCAGGGAAGGACTCCTGGCAGCGTCCTCAGGGTCCCATCCCAGTGGACACGGGGTCCAGCCAGGCTGGGACTCCGGACCTAGGCAAAGGTGGGGAACAGGTCCCGATCCCTGCCTCAGCAGCTGAATTCCAGGCTGAGGTGCAGGCAGACCCCTCCTTGCAGAGGCTGAGGGACCAGGCTGGCCTCCGTGCAGCTCAGCCCCGGGGGAGAGGTGGCCAGGAGAGATTCCTGCGGGAGCGTGGACTCCTGTTCCGGGAATGGCTTCCCCCCAGGAAGGTGAGGGCATGGGGGGTCCAGCGGCAGCTGGTCGTCCCCTGAAAGTATCGCCTCAAGCTGCTGTATTTGGCCCACGACGTCCCCGTTGGGGGCCACCGGGGGATCCGGAGCACCCGGCTGAGGCTGCTCCAGCACTTCTATTGGCCGGGAATCTTTACAGCCGTGCAGCGGTACTGCCGGTCCTGTGACTCCTGCCAGAGGGGCGGGAAGGCCCAAGACAGGAGGAAAGCGGCTTGGGGGTCTCTACCCCAGATAGAGGACCCTCTGGGCTTGCTGAGAGAGTTATGGGAGGGGAAGGCCTCCCTGGATGGAGCATCGGGTGTGGGAGCCGCCCTGGCTGTCCAGAGAAGGCTCGCTGGGCTCATGGCCCCGGCCCGAGAGACCCTGGCCAGAGATCAAGGCCAGCGGAAGGGTGGGTGTGACCCCGAGGACAGGCCTGTGCCAGTCGCCCTGGAGCGGGGCGGCGAGTGGACAGAGGGAAGCCAGCTCATGTGGGGCCTCGCCACGGCCGGCCCGAGTCAAGGGGAGCACCCATGTCCCCAGGGCGGGTTCCCACGCAGAGGGCCCGAACTTCCCTAGGTCACGAGCGGAGTGACCCTGCTCAGTTCGCTCTCGGAGGGGGGAGAACTGTGACGTAGTGGGGGTACCTGGCTGGTTTCTATGCTGCTGGCTCTGGAGTAACCCCCACTGGCTGCCGTGGGTACCACGACCCAGCAAAACAGGATGAGTCACTATGCCAAACTGGTTGAACCAGATACCCCCCATGGAGAGGAACAAAGGAAGGTGGAGGCTGCCCTGGCTGGGGGGCAGGGCTGGAAGAGAGTGAGTTGAGTTGAGTTGCGGGCTGGGAGCATGGAGGAGACAGCCTAGGGAAAGGGGCTGGAGTTGAGGGGCCCAGTCTCCCCCATCTCAAGGGGGCCTGAGGCATCCTAGCCCAGCTCTGTGACCAGATTACATCTGTGCTGTACTGTATCCTGGAGAGGCAATAAACTTCCTCTATTCCACCGGCTGGTGCAGTCTGTTTGTGCCATTTCGGGGTGCAGGAGACGGGGGACCCCCAACGCACCATCACACAGGGCAAAACTGGGAGGCAAGGTCAAATCACTATCTTGGATGCCTATATACAAATGCGAGAAGTGTGGGTAATAAGCAGGAAGAACTGGAAGTGCTGATAAATAAATACAATTATGACATTGTTGGCAGCACAGAAACTTGGTGGGATAATACACATGATTGGAATTTTGGGATGGAAGGGTACAGCTTGCTCAGGAAGGATAGACAGGGAAAAAAGAGAGGAGGTGTTGCCTTGTATATTAAAAATGAACACACTTGGGGTATGTCTACACTGCCACCCTAGTTCGAACGGGTGGCTAATGTAGGCATTCGAACTTGCAAATGAAGCCTGGGATTTAAATATCCCGTGCTTCATTTGCATGTTCCCGGGTGCCGCCATTTTTAAATGCCCCGTAGTTCGAACTACCTGCCCGTGGCTACACGCGGCACGGACTAGGTAGTTCGAATTAAAGCTCCTAATTCGAACTACCGTTAAACCTCCTTGCAGGAGGAATAACGGTAGTTCAAATTAGGAGCTTTAATTCAAACTACCTAGTCCGTACTGCGTGTAGCCGTGGTCAGGTAGTTCGAACTACGGGGCATTTAAAAATGGCGGCGCCCAGGAACATGCAAATGAAGCACGGGATATTTAAATCCCAGGCTTCATTTGCAAGTTCGAATGCCTACATTAGCCACCCTAGTTCGAACTAGGGTGGCAGTGTAGACATACCCTTGGAGTGAGGTGGAGATGGACATAGTAGACAGAAGTGTTGAGAGTCTCTGGGTTAGGCTAAAAGGGATTAAAAACAAGGGTGATGTCATGCTAGGAGTCTACTACAGGCCACCTACCCAGGTGGAAGAAGTGGATGAGGCTTTTTTTAAACAACTAACAAAATCATCCAAAGCCCAAGATTTGGTGGTGATGGGGGACTTCAACTATCCAGATATATGTTGGGAAAATAACACAGTGGGGCACAGACTATCCAATAAGTTCTTAGACTGCATTGGAGACAATCTTTTATTTCAGAAGCTTGAAAAAGCTACCAGAGGGGAAACTGTTCTAGATTTGATCCTAACAAATAGGGAGGAACTGGTTGAGAATTTGAAAGTGGAAGGCAGCTTGGGTGAAAGTGATCATGGAATCAGAGTTCACAATTCTAAGGAAGGGTAGAAGGGAGAACAGCAAAATGGAGACAATGGATTTCAGGAAGGAGGATTTTGGTAAACTCAGAGAGCTGGTAGGTAAGGTCCCATGGGAATCAAGACTGAGGGGAAAAAGAACTGAGGAGAGTTGACAGTTTTTCAAAGGGACATTATTAAGGGCCCAAAAGCAAGCTATTCCGCTGTGTCGGAAAGATAGAAAATATGGCAAAAGACCACCTTGGCTTAACCACGAGATCTTGCATAATCTAAAAATAAAAAAGGAGTCATATAAAAAATGGAAAGTAGGACAAATTACAAAGGATGAATATAGGCAACTAACACAGGAATGCAGGGGCAAGATTAGAAAGGCAAAGGCACAAAATGAGCTCAAACTAGCTACGGGAATAAAGGGAAACAAGAAGACTTTTTATAAATACATTAGAAGCAAGAGGAAGACCAAGGACAGGGTAGGCCCACTGGTCAGTGAGGAGGGAGAAACAGTAACAGGAAACTTGGAAATGGCAGAGATGCTTAATGACTTCTTTGTTTTGGTCTTCACCGAGAAGTCTGATGAAGGAATGCCTAACATAGTGAATGCTGGTGGGAAGGGGGTAGGTTTAGAAGATAAAATAAAAAAAGAGCAAGTTAAAAATCACCTAGAAAAGTTAGATGCCTGCAAGTCACCAGGGCCTGATGAAATGCATCCTAGAATACTCAAGGAGCTGAAGCTAGAGGCTCAGATACCACCTCTATCATCTTTGGAAAAAACATGGAAGACAGGAGAGATTCCAGAAGACTGGAAAAGGGCAAATCTAGTGCCCATCTATAAAAAGGGAAATAAGAACAACCCAGGAAACTACAGACCAGTCAGTTTAACTTCTGTGCCAGGGAAGATAATGGAGCAGGTAATTAAGGATATCATCTGTAAACACTTGGAAGGTGGCAAGGTGATAGGGAACAGCCAGCATGGATTTGTAAAGAACAAATCATGTCAAACCAATCCGATAGCTTTCTTTGATAGGATAACGAGTCTTGTGGCTAAGGGAGAAGTGGTGGATGTGGTATACCTAGACTTTAGTAAGGTGTTTGATACGGTCTCGCATGATATTCTTATCAATAAACTAGGCAAATACAACTTAGATGGGGCTACTATAAGGTAGGTGCATAACTGGCTGGATAACTGTACTCAGAGAGTCGTTATTAATGGACAGCAAACCTGTACACATGGAAGTGGACACTGGTACAGCAATTTCATTGGTCTCAGACACGGTGTATAAGGAAAAGCTGGAGCATCTTCTGCTTAAGGCAACAAAGATCGTTCTGAAGACATATACGGGAGAAGCAGTACCCCTATTGGGCACTACTGATGTTAAGGTGGAGCTCAATGGACAGACTGCTGAATTGCCACTGTTTGTGGTGAAAGGCCATTACCCAGCCTTAATGGGGAGATCGTGGCTTAGGAAGATCCTGCTGAACTGGGCAGAAGTGCATCGGATGACTAAAGAAGGAACAGCTCTGACCGATGTATTAAAGAAACATGCTGCTGTTTTTGGCGAGGATCTGGGAAGTATGAGGGGAATCACCGTGAAACGGAACATTAAACCCGGTAGCCAACCAAAATATCTGAAGGCCAGAACTGTGCCATATGCTATCAGGCCAAAAGTTGAAACGGACCTGGGGCGCTTAGTCAAAAACGGAGTCCTAATACCAGTTGCCCATGGGCCACTCCAATTGTTCCAATATTGAAGAAAGATGGTTCCATTTGGATTTGCGGAGATTTTAAGGTCACTGTTAACCCGGTGTTGTATGCAGAGCAATACACTCTTCCTCACATCGATGACATCTTTGCAGGCCTGGCTGGGGGACAAAAGTTCAGCAAAATTGATGTAGATACATCTCAAATCTCTGTATTACCTCTGTATTAATCATAAATCTTGTATTAATCACTTTCTCATTGACATTTTTATTTTAACTTTGTATCAAGTCCTTTTAGCTTTGTAATAAGTCTTTAGTTTTGTATTAAGTTCTTTTTATATAGAAACCTTTTAGTAAGTCTTTTGTATTAAGTCTTGGTAGAATAGTCCCCAAGACTGAGTAAGGTAAAGAGAATATCCCTGTTGAGGTGTGAATGGATAAGGAGTGGAAAACAAGCACCTCGGGACAGTTGCAAGGGTTGGAGAGGGGATGGAAGCCAGATCCAAGAACAATGGAACCTGTGAAGTGGGCTCATTGAAAGAAGACTGCACCCATGGATGCCTTGGGTGTCAGCAGCAAGGGCCTGCTTTTTGAAGCTCCCTCTTCGGAGATGAATGTGGCAGCATTGAGACACCACCCAGAAGAAGGTGCTACAGATGTCTAACTGCATAGGCATATGATGACTGTCACAGATGGTGCATATGCATGTGATGACAAACTGGTGTAAATCTGCATGAGAGGGAAGACACTATAAATCAAAGGTGACTTGCAGGGGACCCCAGGTTTCTGTCTTGGCAACATGGGAGCATCAATCCAGATTGGCAGAAGCCCGGCTCCACCCCCTCCCCCACCTAACTCACCTGGACAGTGCATTTAGGGGGAGTTAGGGGAAGTAACTACTGGTAACAACCACAAGAAGGGGTGTGCATGTGTGTGTGTGTGATACATCATATAGCAATCAACACTTATATGCATATGTGTGCATTACCAATAAATGTGGCGTTTTGCCTTTTCCCCCTGAAAAGATCCTGTGCAGTACTTGAAGTACAACATTGATCTGAGTCGAGCATATTTACAGATGCAGGTTGAGGAGAAGTCCCAAGAACTGTTGACTATTGTGACGCATAAAGGACTTTATCGTTACTGTCGCTTACCCTTCAGAATAACGTCTGCCCCAGCTTTGTTCCAGAGGGCTATGGACCAGATCTTGTGTGGCTTGCCAGGAGTCCAGTGCTATCTTCATGACATTCTGGTCACTGGTAGGAATGAGGAGGATAACCTTAAGAATCATAGACTCATGGAATCCTAGAACACTAGAACTGGAGGAGACCTCAAGAGGTCATAGAGTCCACTCCCCTGCCCTCACGGCAGGACCGAGCACCATCTAGATCATTCCTGATAGAGCAGGTTAGAGGGACGTCTTAAATAGCTCCAGAGATGGAAAAAAACAACAAATGGTCCGGTAGCACTTTATAGACTAACAAAACTATGACTATGATATCATTGGTATTACAGAAACCTGGTGGGATGGGACGCATGATTGGAATGTTGGTATGGAAGGGTACGGCTTGCTCAGGAAGGACAGACAGGGAAAAAAGGGAGGAGGGGTTGCCTTGTATATTAAAAATCTACACACTTGGACTGAAGTGGAGATGAATGTAGGAGATAGCTGTGTAGAGAGTCTCTGGGTTAAGCTAAAAGGGGTAAAAAACGAGGGTGATATCATGCTAGGAGTCTACTACAGGCCACCTAGCCAGGTGGAAGAGGTGGATGAGGCCTTTTTTAAACAATTAACAAAACTATCCAAAGCCCAAGATTTGGTGGTGATGGGGGACTTCAACTATCCAGACATATGTTGGGAAACTAACACAGCGAGGCACAGGCTATCCAATAAGTTTCTGGACTGCATTGGAGACAACTTTCTGTTTCAGAAGGTTGAAAAAGCTACCAGAGGAGAAGCTGTTCTGGATTTGGTTTTAACAAATAGGGAGGAACTAGTTGAGAACTTGAAAGTGGAAGACAGTATAGGGGACAGTGATCACGAAATAATAGAGTTCATGATCTTAAGGAAAGGTAGAAGGGAGACCAGCACAATTGAGGTAATGGATTTCAGGAAGGCAGATTTTGATAAGCTCAGAGAACTTGTAGGTAAGGTCCCATGGGAAGCAAGACTGAAGGGAAAAACAACTGAGGAGAGTTGGAAGTATTTCAAAGGGACGTTGTTAAGGGCCCAAAAGCAAACAATTCCGCTGTGTAGGAAAGATAAAAAATATGGCAAAAGACCAGCTTGGCTTAACAAGGAGATCTTGCACGATCTCAAAATAAAAAAGGAGTCATATAAAAAATGGAAACTAGGACAACTAACAAAGGAGGAATATAGGCAAGCAACACGGGAATGCAGGGGCAAGATTAGAAAGGCAAAGGCACAAAATGAGATCAAACTAGCTACAGGCATAAAGGGAAACAAGAAGACCTTTTATAAATACATTAAAAGCAAGAGGAAGACCAAGGACAGGGTAGGCCCACTGCTTAGTGAGGAGGGAGAAGCACTAACAGGGAACTTGGAAATGGCGGAGATGCTCAATGACTTCTTTGTTTCGGTCTTCACCGAGAAGTCTGGAGGTGTGCCTAACGTAGTGAATACAAGCAGAGAGAGGGTAAGTTTAGAAGATAGGATACACAAAGAACAAGTTAAAAATCACGTAGGAAAGTTAGATGTCAGCAAGTCACCAGGTCCTGATGAAATGCATCCCAGGATACTCAAGGAGCTGATAGAGGAGGTATCTGAGCCTTTAGCTATGATCTTTGAAAAATCATGGCAGACAGGGGAGATTCCAGAAGACTGGAAAAGGGCAAATATTGTGCCCATCTATAAAAAGGGGAATAAGAACAACCCAGGAAACTACAGACCGGTCAGTTTAACGTCTGTCCCAGGGAAGATAATGGAGCAGGTAATTAAGGAAATCATATGCAAACACTTGGAAGGTAATAAAGTGATAGGGAATAGCCAGCATGGGTTTGTGAAGAACAAGTCATGCCAAACTAATCTGATAGCTTTCTTTGATAGGATAACGAGCCTTGTGGATAAGGGAGAAGCGGTGGATGTCATATACCTAGACTTTAGTAAGGCATTTGATACGGTCTCGCATGATATTCTTATTGATAAACTAGGCAAATATAACTTAGATAGGGCCACGATAAGGTGGGTGCATAATTGGCTGGATAACCGTAGTCAGAGAGTTGTTGTTAATGGTTCTAAATCCTGCTGGAAAGGGATAACAAGTGGAGTTCCTCAAGGGTCTGTTTTGGGACCCATACTGTTCAATATCTTCATCAATGATGTAGATATTGGGATAGAGAGTACGCTTATTAAGTTTGCAGATGATACCAAACTGGGTGGGGTTGCGACTTCTTTGGAGGATAGGGACATAATTCAAAATGACCTTAGCAAGTTAGAGAAATGGTCAGAGGTAAACAGGATGAGGTTTAATAAAGAGAAATGCAAAGTGCTCCACTTAGGAAGGAACAATCAGTTCCATACATACAAGATGGGAAGCGACTGTCTAGGAAGGAGCATGGCGGAAAGGGATCTAGGGGTCATAGTGGACCACAAGTTGAATATGAGCCAACAGTGTGATGCTGTTGCAAAAAAAGCAAATATGATTCTAGGTTGTATCAACAGGTGTGTTGTAAGCAAAACTCGTGAAGTCATTCTGCCGCTCTACTCTGCACTAGTTAGGCCTCAGCTGGAGTACTGTGTCCAGTTCTGGGCG
Source organism: Pelodiscus sinensis (assembly GCF_049634645.1). NCBI lineage: Eukaryota > Metazoa > Chordata > Testudines > Trionychidae > Pelodiscus > Pelodiscus sinensis. Next base: position 502,585 of record NW_027465873.1, on the reverse strand, counting down.
CCACATTTCAAGAAAGATGTGGAGAAATTGGAAAGGGTACAGAGAAGAGCGACAAGAATGATTAAAGGTTTAGAGAACATGACCTATGAAGCCAGGCTTCATGAACTGGGCTTGTTTAGTTTGGAAAAAAGAAGATTAAGGGGGGACATGATAGCGGTTTTCAAATATCTAAAAGGGTGTCACAAGGAGGAAGGAGAAAATTTGTTCCTCTTGGTTTCTGAGGACAGGACAAGGAGTAATGGGCTTAAAGTGCAGCAGGGGAGGTTTAGATTGGACATTAGGAAAAAATTCCTAACTGTCAGGGTGGTCAAATATTGGAATAAATTGCCAAGGGAGGTGGTGGAATCTCCCTCTCTGGAGATATTTAAGAACAGGTTAGATAGACATCTGTCAGGGATGGTGTAGACGGAGCTTGATCCTGCCTTGAGGGCGGGGGGCTGGACTCGATGACCTCTCGAGGTCCCTTCCAGTCCTATTATTCTATGATTCTATGAAAACATGTAGATGGTATTGTGGCAAGGGCCTCTCTGCCCCAAGCCACCACTGGGTAGGCCTCTTCCTCCTAGCCCCAGGGGTTGGGGTTTTGCAGCGGGTCTCAATGGTAGGGAGCCCAGCCACGCGTCCTCAGGCTCCCTCCTTAGCTGCCTTTATCTAGTGCTGATCCAAATTGTTCTCTCCACCACCTTCCTTTTGTCTTCTGGCTCTCCCCACCAGCCTCCAACTGCTGAGGCTTTTAAAGGCCGTCAGTCAGCTGGCCCCAATCTGCTTGAGCCAGCTCCCTCCCAGCTGCATCTAATTGGGCTAGAGTTCTCTGCTTCTACTTACAGGGGTTTTTCCCTTTTGGGCTGCCTTGTCCCCTTTCTGCAGCAGCTCTCTGGCCTGACCCTGTCACAGTATCATGAGCTTTCGTGGGCACAGCCCACTTCTTCAGATGACCGGAGTTATGAGTAGGGGATATGAAAACTCAAAATAAATAGGGGGGGGGGGGGAGGATGATGCTCTGTCTCCCATCCCCCTTCCTGTTTTTTCTTTAAGTATCTGGAGAATGGGTGCTAAACCTAAGCAGATAAAGATCAAAGTCAATAGATAGATTGCTAAGACAGGAAGGATACCACTCTGAGTCAAGTCATCAGGTGTTCATCCAGAGCAAAATACTGAACCTTAAGTCCTGGACAGCCGGTTTTGGCTCAGAACTATGCTCCTGGAGCTAAATGGGTCCCTGCCACCGTCGTTGCTCAAACAGGACCTGTTTCCTACACTGTCCAGACTGCAGAGGACCTCATCTGGCGGCAGAATGTAGATCAGTTATTACCAGGTTATGCCTGCCCCCAGGATACATCTCCAGTTGAGTTGCCTGACCTCCCAACTGCCGGGGAGCTACAGTGTCAAGAATCACCTGTTCCTGACTCTCCTCCTCCATCACCACCTGCGGTGAACACAAATCCCCTCCCTGAGCAGGCTGATCCGACAGCCTCACCCTTTGCGCTTCAAGTTCCCAGCCCATTGTCAGGCCCGTACCCATGTAACCCTTCTGCCAGGCAGCGCTGGCAGCAGCCAGGGCCAGGTTCAATATCAAGGGGTTCCTTTTCATCCATCTCTCACAGAACCGGCTCGAGCCCCCACCCAGTAACCTAGGAAATTCACACACCCCTGGGCGCCTCTGAGAGGCAATGCTTCCCCACGCGCAAGCACAGAGTCTGAGCATAGAAAATAAACTTTTCATGAGAGAAGTCACATGGCATTGGTTATGGTATTTTCCCAAGCTAGAGTTCATAACCCCCCAGGAGTAACCGTCCCAGCTCAAATGGATTGAGCAATGTCCTTTGCCTCTCAGGCTCACCAGTCCAACAATGTAAGGGTCCCATTCACATGCCCAAACTTTCTCCGTACCCCACTTCAAACACCCCACTTACAGCTCTGTCCAGTCAGTGCGGACCCAGACACATCACCCTGATGACTCCACTCACTGAGCCTGAGGCAATGCCACCTTTGTGCTGCTCCTGTGGTCCGCTTGCTCCCACCAGCTGCCCTGATGGCTGCCTACCGCTGCTCCTAGCAGCCGCCCCCCCCCCGCCAAACGCCCTGCTGGCCACCCACCACTGCTCCTACTGGACGACTGCCGGTCGCTCCCACCAGTCACCCAGCTGGCCGCCTGCCACTTCTCCTACCAGTCCCTGTGCCGGTCGCAATGGGTCTGGCTCCAGGCCAAACTAGTGACTTCAGCTCTTAGACACCACCAAGGCTAGCCAAAAGATTCCAGCTTCTACTGGAATAACAAAGGGTATGTCTACACTACAAAGTTAATTTGAACTAACAGCCGTTAGTTCGAATTAACTTTAATAGCAGCTATACATACAAACTACTATTTTACATTTAATTTGAAATAGAGCGCTTAATTCGAACTTGGTAAACCTCATTCTACGAGGAGTAACGCCAAGTTCGAATTAAGTAGTTCGAATTAAGGGCTGTGTAGCCACTTAATTCGAACTAGCTGGAGGCTAGCCCTTCCCAGTTTGCCCTGGTGGCCATTCTGGGCCAAACCAGGAAAACTCCTCTGCCCCCCTCCCAGCCCCAGAGCCCTTAAAGGGGCACGGTCTGGCCACGGTGCCTGTGCCAGTTGCAAGCCTGCCAGCATCCAGCCAGCAGACCCTGCACCTGGCACGAGATGAGCCAGCCACCTGCTGCCACCCAGCCCTCCACCTCTTCCCAGGACCAGGCTGGCGGATCCCAGGAGCCTGCTAGAGGCCACAAAAGGCCTGGTCTAGTGCGGAGATCGTGGACCTCATCAAGGTTTCGGGGGAGGCTTCCAATGTCCATGATCTTCGCACTAGGCACAGGAATGTGGCCATCTACAGTTGCATGGCTGCCAGACTGGCCACCCGAGGCCACATGCGGACCTAGGAGCAGGTCCGCTGCAAAATTAAGGACCTGCGGCAGGCCTACTCCAGGGCCTCCCAACCAGGGGCCGACCCAGAGGCATGCCGTCACGTTGAGGCTCTGGACCGCATCCTGGGGGCTCACGCAGTGCATGCCCCCCCGGGTGGTGGTCGACCCCAGGGCAGAAATGGAGGAAGAGGAGGACGCCGAGAGCCAGGAGCCTGCCCAGGACCCCGGACCCCCGAGTCATCCAACAGAGAACATCGGCTGTGTCGTCTGAAGCCGGGGAGGGCTCCACATGTGAGTGCCATCATGCTCCCCTTATGTGTATGGGGGGGGGGAACAGGTGGAGAGGGAGCCCAGGGACCATGTGCCTGGGCCTTGCCCACCATGGAGCAGCAGCTGGGTGTCATGCATGGGCCCTGGCCTGTTCCCCACACGCCAACCTCGCCTTGCAGTGGGGCACTGGGTTTCACCCACTGTGTCCCCAGGGAGAACTGACCACTGTTCTTGTTTCATCACAGCCGCAGCACCTGGGACTACAGGGCGCACCACCCTGCCTGGAACAGCCACCTGCACCCGGGCCAGTAGGCGCACCCGCAACCAGGAGTACCACCAGCAGCGGAACCTGCGGCTACTGGGGCAGCAGCTCCGCACCCAGGAGCACTGGATCCATGAGGACCTGCGGCTGCAGCAGCAGAGCTTGCAGGCGCTGGAGGACCAGGGCTGTGCCCTCAGAGGTCACCTCCAGACCCTGGTGGACAGGTTCCTGCCTCCTCCTGCTCTGACCCCTGCGGCCGCCCCAGCTCTCGCTCCTCCTCTCACCCCTGCTCCCCCTCCCGCTTCCTCTGCAGCCCCTGTCCCTCCTGCCCCACCCGCCACACCCACTCCCTCCCACCAACGCCCCCACACCCGCAGTGCTGTGAGACGGGAGAGCCTGCAAGACCCCAAACCCTGAGCGTTCCCTTCCGTTCCTCCCCCTTCCAGCTCTCTCCTCCCAGGTTTCCCCCTCCCCTCTCCCACCCTCATTCCTCCCTGCCCCCCACCACAGTTATGTAAAATAAAAGAGATTTGTTGTCAAAACAGGTGTTTTTATTTGACATTAGGAAGGGGGGTTAGGGGGGGTGGAAGAAGGCCCCAGTGGGGCATGCAGAAAGAGTTCAGTCCTCCTCCACATGGAAGCTCTCCCGCAGGGCTTCCCGGATCCGGACGGCCCTCACGTTGGGCCTCCCGGACGGCATCGGTGCGGGGCTGCGCGTACTGGCCAGCCAAGTGTTCCACCTCAGCCATCCAGGCTGGCAGGAAAGCCTCACCCTCCCTCTCGCATAAATTGTGCAGCACACAACATGCTGCCACCATGGGAGGGATATTGTGCTCGGCGAGGTTGAGGCGGGTGAGGAGGCATCGGAATGGGGCTTTCAGGCATCCGAAGTCCCCCTCCACCACGATGCGGGTCCTGGTGAGCCGGGTATTGAAGGCCTGCCGGGAGGGGTTGAGGTGTCCCGTGTAGGGCTTCATTAGCCAGGGCTGTAGGGGGTAGGCCGCATCCCCCACCAGGCACACGGGCATGTCCACGTCCCCGACCCTGATGGGGACGAAGAAGGGTTGGGGAAGAAGGTCCCAGCGTGCAGCCTCTGGCACATGGAGGAATTCTGGAACACCCTGGCGTCATGTGCCTTGCCGGACCAGCCCACATTAATGTCCGTGAACTGGCCCCGGTGGTCAGACATGGCCTGCAGGAGGACGGAGAAGTACCCCTTGTGGTTGATACTGGGAGGCCTGGTGTTCTGGGGCACGGATGGGGATGTGCGTCCCGTCGATCGCTCCCCCGCAGTTGGGGAAGCCGAGGGCGCCAAACCCCTGGATGACCGCATGTGGGTCAGTGAGTCAGACCACCCTGCGGAGCAGCACCCGGTTAATGGCCTTGACCACCTGCAGAGACGCACACCAAACCGCGAATCACTGGGGTGCCTGGGAGTGTTCGTTCCCTGCAACTCCCAGAAGCAACCCCCGCTGCGATCCTGGCCACCGCGGGTGGTGTGTAGTATGGCTGGGACAGACCAAACTCTCCCGTGCGGGCCACTTTTGCCTCCTCCCCCCTGTTTTCCCTGGAGCAGCCCATCCCCTTCTTGCAGCCCCCCTCTCCGCCGGCCCAGTGGCCAGTGAGTGCTGTACCTGCATGAGCACTGCTCCGACGCTGGATTTCCCCACGCCGAACTGGTTCCCGACGGATCGGTAGCTGTCCGGCGTGGAGAGATTCCACAGGGCGATGGCGGGCCTCATGCGAGTGTCCCGTCGCCGCAGAGCAGGGGCGAGCCACTCGCAGAGCTCCAGGAAGGTGTCCTTCATCCTGAAGTTCTGGGTCCACTGTTGGTCTCCCCAGCGCTCCAGGACGATGCGGTCCCACCAGTCGCTGCTGGTGTCCAGACGCCAGATGCGGCGGGGCACACTGGCATCCGGGTGCTGCTGCGGCTCCTCCACGGCCCCCAGGGAGGCCAGGGGGAGGGGCAGGGGGCTGACGTGCACCAGATGGTGCCAGGCAGCCTCCATCCATTGGTGCCAGGCTTGCAGCAGCAAGTCCAAAAACTGGACCAGAATGCCCAGGGCGAGCTCTGGCTCCATGGTGCCAACTGCAGCGGCATCCCCAATAAGAACCACTGAAACAGGCAGGAGGAGAGGAAAACGCTTTGCTGTCCCTCGGTGAGGTAGGCAAACAAGCGGAAAAGCTGAGCACTGGCTGTCCAGGGGGGTCCCTTTAAGCACGCGCCTCAGATAGCAGCCACACACAGCAACTACTGACCTGATGCCCTGCTGGAACCGGTTTCAGCTGGCCTTAAATGCAACCCAGCATCCAATCAGTGTGGACATGCTAATTCAAATTAGTTTTTGGGTCTAGATGCATTATTTCAAATTAACTAATTCAAAATAACACTGTAGTGTAGATATACCTCAAGAGACTCCTTATGGACTCTGTTTTAGGTTTAGCCTTAGAATGGGGGGGGGGGGGAAGGAGGCAGGCTGAACCAGTCTTACAGCTCACACCTGGCAGGCATGTGCCTGGTTGGCTCAAGCCCCTTTCCCCCAGTTCAGTCCACTTGAATCTGGAAGGGGCAGGGTTGTTCATCTGAGACACTTTACAATGACAGTCTCTCCTGCAAGCACTGGTGTCATATTTTACAGTTCCTACATTTAGAGATAGCATGATTTGTGACCCCACAACAGCCAAATTAGTTACAATACACCACATTCCATTCCAACAATTCACCGTCCATCATGCCTGGCTGAATTGAATTTACATAACCACACTCCGGATTCCTTCCCCATTCCGGCATGAGCTGTATTTACATATCAACAGTTAATTATCTTGCAGGGCTAAACAATTTGAGTGAGCATTGTGACGGGCCGCCGCTGGCCTGCACTAGAACGGGGCGGGCAGTGGCCCCGACTCCGGCAGAATTCCCAGGAGGGGCTGCCTTGCTGGCACGCCACCGGGAAGACGCGCCCGCCAACTGCCGCAGGGCGCAGAGCCCCGCAGCTGTGGGGAAGAGGGCCGGCCGGTGGGCTGGGCGGGACGTGCGCGGCCCCAGCGGAGTACGACAGGGTATAACTCCGCCCCCCCCGCGTCCCGACTTGGGAACGCCAGTGACGTCGGGGGCGGGGGCGGAAGACCCGATGTGACCTCCGGCAGGAGGTTTAAAAGGAGGCTGCAAGCCAAGGCCAGGGGAGGGACGCCCAAGACACGATTCCTCCCCCCGGGTGGAGACGGACGGACGGAACCCCAGAGGGACGTAGGACCAGAAACCCCTGTACGCCGGACAAGGAGGTGAGGACCGGCGGCTTGGACGCGGGAGCCGCGGCCACAGGGCCGGCTAGGAAGCAGCCTGGGACAGGGCCCCTTTGGCGCCCGTGGGCTGACGCGCTGCGGGTTGGAACCCCGTCAGCCAGGTGAGAGATCAGCCTCCAAACCCTTAGGGTCCCGGATTGGGACCCGGTGGAGAGGGTGGGCCCGGGTCCCCTTAGCCCCCCCCAGCTCACCCCGTAGTACAACCCCAACGGGTGTGGAAGGCGCATGAGGGAGACGGGAGACAGCCCCACCGTATGGCTCGGGAGGTCAGACTGAGGCCCCCAGGAGAGGGGCTGTGAACACCGGGCATGCAGGGCCCCGCCTCGCCCCCCCCCTTGAGCCAATGTTGTTGCGCCTCTCTTCTATTTTTTTTGTCTAATGCAAGAACCACAGGGGAAAATCTACTAGATTACCAAGATGTAAGGGGAGAATCAAATGTGAAAGGAAGGAATTTCACAGAAGATGTATTATAATTTCTGTTACGGGGCCTCGCTGTGCTAGGCACTATACCAACAGATAACAGGAAACAATTTCAGCCTTAAAGATAGCACAATCTAAGTAGACAAGAGAGACATTGTGGTAGAGGAAACTGAGGTACAGAACGCAGAAGTGACTTGTGCAAGGGCATACAACAGTCTGAGGTAGTCTGACAGACTGTCTCAGCTTTCATGACTCTCAGTTCAATGTGCTGTCTACTGGGCCATGCTACCATTACTTGGACTGGGACATCACTAGAGCTAGGTAGGCAACAGTTTTCCTATCTCAAATTGTGACACACATTTCTGTGAACCAAAAATCTGTTAAAAAAAAATCCAGCTCAAGTATATCCAAACCCCCATTTTCATAACTTCAAATACTTTTGCTTCCATTTTGGCATTTTTAATTAAAAATAGTTAATATTTAAAATGAAAAATCATTTTGAATTTTTTTGCTCAGTAAACATTGAAACAAAACACTTGAACCATTTTCAAACTTATTTTCCCACAATTTTTTAAATAAAGAAGATGTCATAAAACCACCCTTTTCCCACACAAAGGTTTGATTTCAAGGAATCAGCATTTTCATAGAACCATAAAGCTGGAAGAGATCTCAGAAGGTCATCAAGTCCAGCCCCCTGCTCTAGGCAGGACCAATCCCATCTAAATCAACCCGGCCAGGGCTTTGTCAAGACGACACTTAAACACCTCTAGGGATGGAGACTCCACTACTTCCCTAGGTAACCCATTCCAGTGCTTCACCACCCTCCTAATGAAATAGTTTTTCCTAATATCCAACCTGGACCTCTCCCACCGCAACTTGAGACCATTGCTCCTTGTTCTGCCATCTGTCACTACTGTGAACAGCCTCTCTCCATCCTCTTTGGAACCTCCCTTCAGGAAGTTGAAGGCTGCTATCAAATCCCCCCTCACTCTTCTCTTCTGCAGACTAAACAGACCCAAGTCCCTCAGCCTCTCCTCATAAGTCATATGCTCCAGCCCCCTAATCATTTTGGTTGCCCTCCGCTGGACCCTCTCCAATGCGTCCACATTCTTTTTGTAGTGGGGGGCCCAGAACTGGACACAATACTCCAGATGTGGCCTCACCAAAGCCGAATAAAGGGGAATAATGACATCTCTGGATCTACTGGCAATGCTCCTCTTAATGCAACCTAATATGCCATTCGCCTTCTTGGCTACAAGGGCACACTGTTGACTCATGTCCAGCTTCTCATCCACTGTAACCCCCAGGTCCTTTTCTGCAGAACTACTACTTAGCCGGTTGGTCCCCAGCCTGTAACAATGCTTGGGATTCTTCCGTCCCAAGTGCAGGACTCCACACTTGTCCTTGTTGAACCTCATCAGATTTCTTGTGGCCCAATCCTCCAATTTGTCTAAGTCACTCTGGACCCTATCTCTGCCCTTAAGCGTATCTACCTCTCCCCCCAGCTTAGTGTCATCCGCAAACTTGCTGAGGGTGCAATCCATCCCCTCATCCAGGTCATTAATAAAGATATTGAACAAAACCGGTCCTAGAACCGAACCTTGGGGCACTCCGCTAGAAACCGACTGCCATCCTGACATCGAGCCGTTGATCACTACCCGCTGGGCCCGGCTTTCTAGCCATCTTTCTATCCATCTTACCGTTCATTTATCCAATCCACATTCCCTTAACTTGCTGGCAAGAATATTGTGGGAGACCGTATCAAAAGCCTTGCTAAAGTCAAGGTATAGCACATCTGTTGACTTTCCCATGTCCACAGAGCCAGTTACCTCATCATAGAAGCTAATCAGATTGGTCAGGCACGACTTGCCCTTTGTGAATCCATGCTGACTATTCCTAATCACTTTCCTCTCGTCCAAGTGCCTCAAAATGGATTCCTTAAGGATCCCTTCCATGATTTTTCCAGGAACCGAGGTAAGACTGGATGGTAAGCCTATAGTTCCCTGGATAGTCCTTCTTCCCTTTTTTGAAGATGGGCACTACATTTGCCTTTTTCCAATCATCTGGGATTTCTCCCGATCTCCACAACTTTTCAAAGATAATGGCCAAAGGCTCCTCAATGACATTTGCCAACTCCCTCAGTACCCTGGGATGCATTAAGTCCGGACCCATGGATTTGTGTACGTTTAGCTTTTCTAAATAGTTCCTAACCTGTTCTTTACCCACCACGGGCTGTCCATCTTCATCCCATCTTGTGTCACTTAGTGCAGAAGTCCAGGAGCCGACCTTGTCCGTGAATACAGAGGCAAAGAAAGCATTGAGTACTTCAGCTTTCCCCACATCATCTGTCACTAGGGTACCTCCTTCATCCATTAGGGGTCGCACACCCTCTCTGATCACCTTCTTGTTAACATGCCTGTAGAAACCTCTCGTTATCCTTCACATCCTTTGCCAGTCGCAGTTCCATTTGCGCTTTCGCCTTCCTGATAACCTCAGGGTCCCCGTCAGTCCATAGGTCCTCTAGCTCGGGCAGGACCTTAGGGTCTCCGGGTGTCCACAGGCCTCGGGGCTTAAGCAGGACCTCGGTCTCAGGCAGAACCTCAAGTTCACCAGGCACCAACAAAGCCCAAGGTTCCTCTAAGTCAGAGGGTAGCTCTGCTGGCTGGCTGGCTTGCCCAGGCCTCAACAGCTCTGGCAGTGCTGGCTGCGTGGAAAGCAACTGTGGACGGCCCCAGCCAAGCCGCAGCCTCCAAGTCAGGGAGCTTGGGACAGACCTCTGTCTCCCTCAGGGTATGTCTACACTACCCTGCTAGTTCGAACTAGCGGGGTAATGTAGGCATACCACACTTGCAAATGAAGCCCGGGATTTGAATTTCCCGGGCTTCATTTGCATAAGCGGGGCGCCGCCATTTTTAAATCCCCGCTTGTTCGAACCCCGTGCAGTGCGGCTACACGGGGCATGAACTAGGGTACGTCTACACTACAGCGCTAATTCGAACTAACTTAGTTCGAATTAGTTAATTCGAACTAAGCTAATTCGAACTAACGCGTCTAGAACTAAAAACTAGTTCGAATTAGCGTTTTGCTAATTCGAACTAGCATGTCCACATTAAGTGGACCCTGAACCGGGCTTAAGGATGGCCGGAAGCAGTGCCGGCAGGGCATCAGAGGAGGACTTAGAGCGTGGAGATGCTGTCTCGGGCTAGCCGAGGGCTGCGCTTAAAGGGTCCCGACCCCCACCCCGGAAAAACAGTTCTCAGGGGTGCCCTGCTTGCAAAGCAGTCCTGGCTTGGAGTGCCCTGAGTACCCACACTGGGCACATCACACCACTCGGCCATCAGCCCGGCTGCACTTGCCGCAGGCTGCCATCTGGGGAGACGGGGCAATTGGGGGGCTGCAGGAGAGCTTCCACACCCAGAAGCCCACAGAGCCAGCCCAGTCCTCCCCATCGGGGGCTCGTACCCCATTCCTCCCTCACCTCCTTCCACTTACCCTTCCCTAGCCCCTTTCCTTGATGTACAAAATAAAGGACAATTGTGTTCAAAAATGGAATCTGTCTTTATTGACCAAAACTGGGGGAGACTGGGAAAAGGAGGTGGGAGAGGGGAAGAGAGAGGCTGGGAGAGGGGAGGGCAACTACAATGATCAGGGGTTGGGAACAGGTCCCATATGAAGAGAGGCTAAAGAGACTGGGACTTTTCATCTTAGAAAAGAGGAGACGGAGGGGGGACAGGATAGAGGTCTCTAAAAGCATGAGTGGGGTGGAGAGGGTGCATACAGAAAAGTTCTTCATTAGTTCCCATAAAGAAGGACTAGAGGACACCAAAGGAAAGGAATGGGTAGCAGGCTTCAAACTAGTAACAGAAAGTTGTTCTTCACAAAGCAAAGAGTCAACCTGTGGAACTCCTTGCTGCAGGAGGCTGTGAAGGCTACAACTAGAACAGAGTTTAAAGGGACGTGAGATCAAGTCATGGAGGTTGGGTCCATGGAGTGGTTTTAGCCAGGGGGTAGGAGTGGTGTCCCTGTCTTCGGTCCATCCCCTCCAGGGTCCCTAGGGTTGGCTGCTGTCGGCAGACAGGCTACTGGGCTAGATGGACCTTTGGTCTGACCCAGTACGGCCATTGTAAGCTCAGGGCTCAGGGTCGGGGGGTCTCAGTGGACCCCCTTGATTTTCATGCACACATGCTCCTGGGTGGCCAGGCTGGCAGCTCTCCTGCCCTAGACGGCCACTTTCCTGTGCCTAGTGCGGAGATCATGGACGAGGTCCACGATGGCCGCACTAGACCAGGCGGGTGCCCGCCTCTTGCGGTCCCGGGCAAGCTCCCAGGAGCCGCCAGCCTGGTCCCGGGAAGAGGGGGAGGGCTGGGGGGCATCGGGTGGGTGGCTCGATCCGTGCCTGGTGCAGGGTCTGCTGGCTGGGTGCTGGCAGGCTTGCACCTAGCACGGGCACCGTAGCCAGCCCGTGCCCCTTTAAGGGGTCCGGGGCCGGGAGGGGGGCAGTAGAGTTTCTCTGGTGTTGGCCAGAGTGGCCACCAGGGAAAGCTGGGGAGGGCTAGCCTCCCACTAGTTCGAATTAAGGGGCTATACAGCCCTTAATTTGAACTAGTAAGTTCGAACTAGGCTTAATCCTCATGGAATGAGGTTTACCTAGTTCGAACTAAGCGCTCCGTTAGTTCGAATTAAGTTCGAACTAACGGAGCACTAGTGTAGCGCCTATGAAAGTTAGTTCGAACTAACGTTCGTTAGTTCGAACTAACTTTGTAGTGTAGACATACCCCTAGGTAGTTCGAACTAGGCTTCCTTGTTCGAACTACCTAGTTCGTGCCCCGTGTAGCCGCACTGCACGGGGTTCGAACGAGCGGGGATTTAAAAATGGCGGAGCCCCGCTTATGCAAATGAAGCCCGGGAAATTCAAATCCCGGGCTTCATTTGCAAGTGCGGTATGCCTACATTATCCCGCTAGTTCGAACTAGCGGGGTAGTGTAGACATACCCTCAGAGATTAGGCCCTACCTGAGCTCTCAGCCAGGCTTTTTATAGTCCTAGCCCGGCCCCTTGCCTTCCGGTCAGGTGACTGGGTGGGGCTATACTGCACCCAAAATGGCTTCCAGAGGGGTATTTTCTCCTTTCCGGTAGTGAATGCCTCTTCCCCTGCTCCACTCGAGAGAAGGAGGAGAGGGAGCAAGGTGCAGGGGCTGCTCTCTTCCTTCTCCCCCCATCCCTGGTCTTGGTCCTGCTGCCTACACCAGCCGGAGCCCTTCCCCACCCTACTGAGCCACCACCCACCGCCTGCTGAGACCCCAACACTGCTGGGATGCTCCCCCCCGGACGCCGCTGCCGCCGCTGCTGCTACCTACCACCGCCACCAGCTGTTCCTGTTGCCTGAGGGGGGAGGGGGGCCCTGCCGGCTGCCCCCCCTCCACTCCAGAGAAGGAGGACCACCCCACCAGCACCCACCACCTGGAGGCCTTCCCTTGCTGCCTACCCGCTGCTCCTGCGTCCCGCCGAGGGGGAGAAGAGGAGATCACCACCATCAAGAACTGTCCAGGGGGTTTGTTTAAAAGACTGAGCTTTCTTCATCTGCTCCAGGGGTGGTGGTGAACTGAGTTGTTAAAAGGTGGGCTGGGGGAGAGGCTCAGAGCCCTCCCCCTAGTCCAATTGCCCCCCCCCCCCGCTGCCACCACCCCCAACGCTCCCTCCACCGCCCCTCACCACCCGGACTGTTTCTTCTCCCCCTGGCAGGGATTGCTGCCCTGCCCTCCACCTGGGACTCTGCTGCAGCGGTGGGTGAGGTCGAGCCCCCACAGCGCTCGAGGGTGTGCTCCCTCCCCACCCCCTTGGACTTGGCCCCCCTCCTTCAGCTACATTTCTGTCCCTGCCCCCTCGGTTCCCATTCAGGAGGAGCCACAGCCCGGTGGCACAAACAAGGGGGACCCTTCCCTAGACCCTGCCCCAGTCTCTGGTTCCCTTCCCTGTCCCGTTCCTTCCCTCACCCATGCACGTGCCCTTGGACCAGACCCTACCCTTTAGGAACCCATTTCCAGCCCCAAATCCTCCCCTGTCCCTGATCCCTCTCCTATTATCACCGCCCCCTCTTTTCCCACCCCCACCCCACCGTCCGGCCGTGAGCCCGCCCCCCCTTCCACGCCTACCGTGCTGCCTGTCCCGCCCGCACTGTCCCGCCCGCACTGTCCTCCCAAACCACCATTATTGCCACCCCCATGGGGGCCGTCTCGTTCCCACTGTGAGTGGCCCCCAGAGGGTGGTATTTGTGTCCCCGGTCCCTAGTGTTTTAGGGGCTGCCTTGTTCCCTCCGCCGCACTTTCCCTCGCCGGGGTTGGGGGCGGGCAGTGCGGCGCCGTCGTTCTCGGCGCCGCGCCGGGGCTCGGACCCCGGTTTGCCCACCTCTGTGGCCCGCGAGGTCCTTCAGGGGGCCCAGACGGAGGAACCGTCCAGTGCCCCCTCGGCGCTGGGGCCCGAGCTCCGCCAATTCCTCACGGATACGCGTGGGGCTAAGGGAAAGGTGGAGCTCGCCCTTCAGCACTGGGGGGACTTCCGTTCCATCTTGTGGGCCACAAGGGCCCTCTTGCAGGAGGGGAGAGGGACCAAGGGGCGGGACATCGTGGCCTGCCGACGGACACGCAAATTCCATGACGCTCTCCTCGCCTTCGGGTCGGGGAGCGGTCTGTTGCGGGGCCTGCGGGAGGCCGACGATTACCCTGCCCGTGAGGATCCACCCCAGCCCTCATCATGAATTACACCACCATTGCGACATTAAACGCCCGGGGCTGTAGAGCAGGTCTCCGCAGGAGCCGGGTGCTCTCCTTCCTTCGGGAGGGGGGGCACTCGGAGGTTTTCCTGCAGGAGACCCACACGACTCCAGCCATCGAGGCTGGCTGGCGGCTGGAGTGGGGGGACGGGGTGTACTTTAGTCACCTCAGCGTTCGCTCGGCCAGGGTAGCCAGCCTGTTCTCCCCTGCCCTATGGCCCGAGGTGCTGGGGACCGCCGAGGTTGTCCCGGGCTGCCTGCTGCACGTCCAGGCCCGTGTAGAGGGGCTGACGTTGAACTTGGTCAACGTCTATGCCCCGAACGCGGGCCCGGACCAGGTCACCTTTTATCGGCAGGCGGCCACCTTCCTCGGCACTCTGGATCCTCGCGAGTGTCTGGTCCTGGGCGGGGTCTTGAACACCACCCTCGATGACCAGGACCGTGTAGAACTCGCAAACTGCCAGGCCGCAGCAGACGTCCTCAGGGAGATCGTGGACAACCACACCCTGGTGGACGTCTGGCGAGACCACCACCCGGACGACAATACCACCTTCACCTACGTCATGGTGGAGGACGGTCGGTCGAGCCACTCCCGGTTGGATCGCATCTACCTTTCCCGTTTACATCTGGCGCGGGCCCACTCCTCCAGCATTCGGCCGGCCCCGTTCACGGACCACCATTTGGTGGCCGTGAAAACCTCTCTGACTTCGGAGAGGCTGGGGCCGGCCTATTGGCACTTTAACAATAGCCTGCTGGAGGACGTGGGCTTCGTGGCGTCCTTCTGGGAATTCTGGCAGGCCTGGCGGGGGCAGCGGCCCGCCTTTCCCTCAGCGCGGCGATGGTGGGATGTGGGGAAGGTGCACGCCCGGCTCTTCTGCCGCGACTACTCCTGGGGCGCCAGCCGGCGGAGGGATGCGGCGATAGAGCAGCTGGAACGGGAAGTCTTGAAGCTTGGGAGACGCCTGGCGTCCGCCCCCAAGGATCCACCCCTCCGCGAGGCGTACCGGGAGAAGCGGGAGGAGCTTCGGGCCCCGGAAGATCACAGGGCCCGGGGCGCCTTCGTTCGATCTCGCATCCACCTCCTTCGGGAGATGGATCGTGGCTCCCGCTTCTTCTACGCCCTGGAGAAAAGGAGGGGGGTGAAAAAGCACGTCACCTGCCTTTTGGCGGAGGACGGCACCCCCCTCACAGATCCGGCGGAGATGAGTGGAAGGGCCAGGGCCTTCTACGCCAGTTTGTTCTCCCCGGATCCGACCGAAGCCGACACCTGCAGGGCGCTCTGGACCGAGTTCTCGGAAGCCCTCCGTCTCATGCCCAACAATAAAACCCTGGGCATGGACGGGCTGACCGTGGAGTTTTACCGCATGTTCTGGGACGTCCTCGGCCCAGACCTCGTCACCGTCTGGGCCGAGTCCTTGGAGAGCAGGGTCCTCCCTCTGTCGTGCAGGCGAGCAGTGCTCGCCTTGCTACCAAAGAAGGGGGACCTCCGCGACCTTCGGAATTGGCGTCCCGTCTGGCTCCTCAGCACGGACTACAAGGTCGTAGCAAAAGCCATCTCGCTGCGACTGCGGTCCGTGCTGGCGGACGTGATCCATCCCGACCAGACCTACACCGTCCCGGGCCGTAGCATTTTTGATAATCTGTATTTGGTCTGGGATCTCTTGGAGCTCGGGTGTAGGGACGGCTTGTCGTTCGCCCTCCTGTCCTTACATCAGGAGAAGGCATTCGACCAGATGGATCACGGGTATCTCCTGGGCACCCTGCAGGCCTTTGGCTTCGGGCCCTGTTTTGTGGGTTTTCTCCGGGTGCTGTACGCCCTCGCGGAGTGTTTGGTCAGGCTCAACTGGACCCTGACCGAGCCGGTCAGTTTCGGGCGGGGGGTACGTCAGGGGTGTCCGCTGTCGGGCCAGCTGTACACTCTGGCGATCGAGCCCTTCCTCTGTCTCCTCTGTAGGAGGTTGACAGGGTTGGTGCTTCGGGAGCCGGAGCTGCAGCTGGTCCTGTCGGCGTACGCTGATGACGTGCTCCTTGTGGTCCAGGACCCGGGCGACCTGGTGCGGGTGGAGGCTTGCCAAGCCGTCTACTCGGCAGCCTCCTCCGCCCGGGTCAACTGGGTCAAGAGCTCTGGCCTGATGGTCGGGGACGGGTGGTGGGCCGGCTCCCTCCCACCCGCGCTTCAGGCCATCAGGTGGAGCGCGGGTCCGCTGCTCTATCTGGGCGTCTATTTATCCGCCACGCATCCCTCTCCGCCGGAGAACTGGCAGGGTTTGGAGGCCAGGGTGGCTGGGCGGCTGCGGAGATGGACGGGACTGCTCCGGTGTCTCCCCCTTCGAGGGAGAGCGCTGGTGCTAAATCAGCTGGTCCTGTCCATGCTCTGGCACCGGCTTAGCACCCTGCGCCCGGCCCCGGAGGTCCTGGCCAAGCTCCAGAGGACAGCTTTGGAGTTCTTTTCGCCAGGACTGCACTGGGTCTCTGCAGGAGTCCTGTCTCTCCCCCTGGAGGAGGGGGGCCAGGGCCTGGTCTGTGTCCGCAGCCAGGTCCGGACCTTCCGCCTCCAGGCCCTGCAGAGACTCCTCTTTAGTGCACGTAGTCCGGCATGGAGCATCTTGGGGTGCGCCTTCCTCCGCCGCCTTCGAGGGCTCCGATACGACCGGCAGCTCTTTTTTATCCACCCGAGGGGCCTTCCGCGAGACCTCTCAGAGCTGCTGGAATTCTACCAGGACCTCCTCCGGACCTGGAAGCTCTTTTCGGCAACCAGGTCCGTTTTGGCCACCGAGGGAGCAGACCTCCTCACGGAGCCCCTGCTCCACAATCCAGCCTTGCGCGTGGTGGTGGAGTCTCCCTCGGTGCACCGGAGGCTGATCCTGGCAGAAACCACCAAGGTCGGAGACCTCCTGGACTACGACGGGGGACTGGGTGGATCCCCAAGCGCTCGCTCGGCGCATGGAGCTTTCCACCCTCTGGACCCCCTTGCGCCTACTCCAGGAGGTGGAGGCGGCTTTGTCGCGGCCTGCTCTCAGCCTCCTACAGAGAGCCCTGCGAGAGGGGCCGCCCCGCCCCTCCCTTCCTGCAAAGCCTCCATCCCTTTTTATTGGGCCCCTGTTCCGCGGGCCCCCCCCGGTCTCCCCACCCCTGGACTCCCAGCTGGCTACAAAATCTGCAGCCGGTCTGTTTTCGGACCGCGCCTAGGGAACAGCTGTACACGCTCGTGCTCCACGCTCTGCATTTCCCCACCCTCGTGTCCCGCCCCGATTCCAAGTGGCGGGACTATTTAAGATTCGTCGAGGGTGGGAGACCCCGATGGGCCAGTGTGTACTCCACTCTAATTCTACGGCTCATCGGCGATGTTAGCTGGAGGCTCGTTCACGAGGCCGTGAGCATGGGCGTGTACTTGTCGCGGTTCACCCCCATCCCAGAAACCTGCCCCTTTTGCGGCATGAGGGAAAACCTGGCGCACGCCTACCTCGAGTGCGCCAGGTTGCAGCCCCTATTCCGGCTCCTCCAGAACCTCTTATTGAGGTTCTGGCTGCACTTTTCCCCTCACCTTTTCATTTATGCGCACCCAATCCGTGGCCCCACAAAGTCGCGAGACCTCCTCGTCAACCTACTCCTGGCTCTAGCAAAGGCTGCCGTCTATGGGTATGTCTACGCTACCCCCCCTAGTTCGAACTAGGGGGGGTAATGTAGTCATACGGAGTTGCAAATGAAGCCCGGGATTTGAATTTCCCTGATGTCAGAAATGCTATGTCTTTACATAATTATAAATCTTTATTACTTTAAAGAAAATATCCTCATCTCAAATTATCCCTTGGTCTTTCAATTCTTCCCCTCATTTTGGCCTTTGAAATTAACATCAAGTGTCACATTAAACCTATTAGGGTATGTCTACACTACAAAGTTAATTCGAATTAACAGACGTTAGTTCGAATTAACTTTGATAGGCGCTACACATGCAAACCGCTAGTTCGAACCCTCATTCTACGAGGACTAACGCCTAGTTCGAATTAAGGACTGTGTAGCCACTTAATTCGAACTAGTGGGAGGCTAGCCCTTCCCAGCTTGCCCTGGTGGCCACTCTGGACAACACCAGGGAAACTCTTCTGCCCCCCTCCCAGCCCCGGAGCCCTTAAAGGGCCACAGTCTGGCTACAGTGTTTGTGCCAGTTGCAAGTCTGCCAGCACCCAGCCAGCAGACCCTGCACCTGGCACGCCATGAGCCGGCCACCCGCTGCCACCCAGCCCTCCCCCTCTTCCCGGGACCAGGCTGGCGGCTCCCAGGAGCCTGCCCAGGGCCGCAAGAGGTGGGCACCCGCCTGGTCAGGTGCGGAGATCGTGGACCTCATCGAGGTTTGGGGGGAAGCCTCCAATGTCCACGATCTCCGCACTAGCCAGAGGAACGCAGCCGTGTACAGCCGCATGGCTGACAGCCTGGCCGCCAGAGGCCACATGCGGACCTGGGAGCATGTCCGCTGCAAGATCAAGGACCTGCGGCAGGCCTACTCCCGGGCCTGCCAGCCAGGGGCCGACCCCGAGGCCTTCCCCCACTTTGAGGCCCTGGACCGCATCCTGGGGGCTCATGCCGTCCATGCCCCCCGGGTGGTGATCGACCCCGGGGCAGAGGGACCCGTCCCGTACTCCGAGGAGGAGGAGCAGGAGGACGCCGAGAGCCAGGAGCCTGCAGAGAGCCTGCCCAGGACCCCCGAGGCACCCCACAGAGCACATCACCTGTGTCGTCCGAGGCCGGGGAGGGCTCCACATGTGAGTACCATCATGCTCCCCTTATGTGTACGGGGGGTTGGGGGCAGAGGGAGCCCAGGGACTGTGCGCCTGGGCCTTGCCTACCATGGAGCAGCAGCTGGGTGTCATGCAGGGGCCCTGGCCTTGCAGAGGGGGGCTGGGTTTCACCCACCTTGTCCCCAGGGAGAACTGACCGCTGCTCTTGTTTCACCACAGCCGCAGCACCTGGGACTGCAGGGCACACCACCCCGCCTGCAACAGCCACCAGCACCCGGGCCAGCAGGCATGCCAGGAACGAGGAGTACCATCAGCGGCGGCACCTGCGGTTCCTGGATCACCAGCTCCGCACCCAGGACCACTGGGTCCGGGCGGACCTACGGCTGTGGCAGCAGAGTGTGGAGGTGCTGGAGGAGCAGGGCCGTGCCCTCAAAGGCCACCTCCAGACCCTAGTGGACAGGTTCCTGCCTCCTCCTGCACTGACCCCTGCAGCCGTCCCAGCTCTCGCTCCTCCTCCCACCCCTCCTCCTCCTCCCACTTCCTCTGCACACACCGTCCCTCCTGCCCCACCCTCCACACCCGCTCCCCCCCCCCCCGACGCCCCTGCACTCGCAGTGCTGCGAGACGGGAGAGCTAGCAGGACCCCCAAGCCTGAGCTTTCCCTTCCCTTCCTCCACTTCCACCCTTTTCCAGCTCCCTCCTCCCAGGTTTCCCATCCCCTCTCCCACCCTCACTCCTCCCTGCCCCTGCCCCAGTTATGTAAAATAAAAAGAGATTTTGGTTGTAAAAACGGGTGTCTTTATTTGACATTATGAAGGGGGCTTAGGGAGAGGAAAGGGGAAGGGGGGTAGGGTGGAAGAAGGTCCCAGTGAGGAATGCAGGGAGAGTTCAGTCCTCCTCCTCCACCTGGAAGCTCTCCCGCAGGGCTTCCCAGATCCGGACGGCCCCCTGCAGGGCTTCCCAGACGGCGGCAGTGCGGGGCTGAGTGTAGTGGCCAGCCATGCGCTCAGCCTCAGCCATCCAGGCTGGCAGGAAAGCCTCCCCCTTCCTCTAGCACAAATTGTGCAGCACGCAACATGCTGCCACCACGGGAGGGATATTGTGCTCGGCAAGGTCGAGGTGGGCGAGGAGGCACCTAAATCTGGCTTTCAGTCGGCCGAATGCCCCCTCGATCACGATGCGGGCCCTGGTGAGCCTGGCATTAAAGGCCTGGCAGGAGGGGTTGAGGTGCCCCGTGTACGGCTTCATGAGCCAGGGCTGTAGGGGGTAGGCCGCATCCTCCACCAGGCACATGGGCATGTCCACTTCCCCGACCCTGACGGGGTGGTCGGGGAAGAAGGTCCCGGCCTGCAGCCTCTGGCACACAGAGGAGTTCCGGTACACCCGTGTGTCGTGTGCCTTGCCAGACCAGCCCACATTAATGTCCGTGAAATGGCCTCGGTGGTCACACAGGGCCTGCAGAAGGACAGAGAAGTACCCCTTTCGGTTGACATACGGGGAGGCCTGGTGTTCCGGGGCACGGATGGGGATGTGCGTCCTGTCGATGGCCCTCCCGCAGTTGGGGAAGCCGAGGGCGCCAAATCCCCGGATGACAGGGTCCGGGTCGGCGAGGCAGACCACCCTGCGGAGCAGCACCCGGTTGATGGCCTTGACCACCTGCAGAGAGACATAGCAAACCGCGAATCACTGGGGCGCCCGGGTGGCTGGGAGTGTTCGTGCCCTGGCACTGGCCCGCCCCCCACTCCCGGAAGCAACCCCCCGGGTGGCGTGTAGTACAGCCGGGACAGACCGAACCCTCCGGTGCGGGGCTCTTTGGCCTCCTCCCCCCCCCATTTTCCCTGGGGCGGCCCATCCCCTCCTTGCAGCCCCCGGCCCAGTGGCCGGTGAATGCCATACTTGCATGAGCACTGCTCCGACGGTGGATCTCCCCACGCCGAACTGGTTCCCGATGGATTGGTAGCTGTCCGGCGTGGAGAGCTTCCAGAGGGCGATGGCCACATGCTTCTGGAGGGGGATGGCAGGCCTCATGCGAGTGTCCCGTCACCGCAGAGCAGGGGCGAGCCACTCACAGAGCTCCAGGAAGGTGTCCCTCTTCATCCTGAAGTTCTGGATCCACTGTCTGTCTCCCCAGTGCTCCAGGACGATGTGGTCCCACCAGTCACTGCTGGTGTCCAGACACCAGATGCGGCGGGGCACGCTGGCGTCCGGGCGCTGCTGCGGCTCCTCCATGGCCCCCGGGGACGCCAGGCGGAGAGGTAGGGGGCTGACGTGCACCAGGCAGCCTCCAGCCATTGCTGGCAGACTTGCAGGAGCAAGTCCAAAACTGCACCAGAAAGTCCAGGGCGAGCTCTGGCTCCATGTTGCCAACTGCGGCGGTGTCCCCAAAGGGAACCACCGACACAGGCACAGAGAAAAACGCTTTGCTGTCCCTCGGCGAGGTAGGTAAGCAAGCGAAAAAGCTGAGAACCGGCTGTCCAGGGGGGTCCCTTTAAGCACGAGCCTCAGAGATAGCCTCAGACAGCAGCCACACAAAGCAACTACTGACCTGATGCCCTGCCAGAACCGGTTTCAGCTGCCCTTACGTGCGCCCCAGCGTCCAATCAGTGTGGACACGCTAGTTCGAATTAGAAAAACACTAATTTGAACTAGTTTTTAAGTCTAGCTGTGCTAATTCGAATTAGCTTCGAATTAAGTTAGTTTGAATTAGCGCTGTAGTGTAGACATACCCTTAGTGAGCTGAGCAAAGATGCTATAATCTATTAGAATAAACATTTTCACAGAAGTAATAAAAGGGAGTAGACAAGATAAAAATAATCTTAGTACAAGGAGCATATTGACTTACCCACAGAGATCTATGATTGGATATGTGGGTATGTCTACACTACCACCCTAGTTCGAACTAGGGTGGCTAATGTAGTCCTTCAAAGTTGCAAATGAAGCCTGGGATTTAGTTCGGATTAGGCTCTCCAATTCGAACTACCGGTACACCTCGTTCCACGAGGAGTAACGGTAGTTCGAATTAGAGAGCCTAATTCGAACTACCTACTCCATGCCGCGTGTAGCCGCAGGCACGGAGTCCGCACTAATGGGGATTTAAAAATGGCGGCGCCCGGCAAGATGCAAATGAAGCCCGGGATATTTAAATCCTGGGCTTCATTTGCAACTTCGAATGACTACATTAACCACCCTAGTTCGAACTACGGTGGTAGTGTAGACATACCCTGTGGTTATGTTACTTACTTTGCTCCCTGTGTTAATTTAACTTTTCCAAAAGTCTTGCAGCGATGGGTGTGGATCTTAAACATACAGCAGTACATCACTGCTATGCCCTTTATTCTGATCGCTTTGCCAATATAATACAGGCTTGTATATGGGAAAGTTTGACTTTGAAAAATAAAAGTCCATACAAGGAGAAATGATACACACAGAGGGAGAAGTGTTTAGATTAAAATCCTTACATGCCTAAAAGTTGTGTATGGTATTGTTGTTTTTAAAGCTATTGTTGTACTTTGTCATTTCCCTATGAAGATCTGCATCATTTTACACCAATGCAAATACAATTTTAAAATGTTACTAGGGGGCAGTGCCCCCTGTTTGCTACTCTTGCCAATCGCCCTCTGCGGGCAGGCAGCTCCAGCTCTCCCCTGGCTGCCAGGGAGGGCCAGGCTGAGGCGTGGCAGCTCTGGCCTGCCCTGGCTTTCTCCCCCTGGCCGCTGGACCGCCAGGGCAGCTCCAGCTCTACCTGGCCCCAGCTGCCAGGGCGTTGGGCCAAAGACATGCCAGGCCCAGCTCTCCTCTGTCCTCAGCTGCTGGGGAGGGTCCGAGGCCACCCTGACTTTTCCCTTCTCTCTTCTCTCTTCTCCTTCTCCCCCCCCCCCCCCCCGAGGCCGAAGCCACCCAGGTCCTTGCCCCCCCCCTTTGCCCCCCCCCCCCCCAGGCATTGGGGTTGGGGGAGGAGGACTAGTTATGCCTCTGACTACAAAGGGGTCAAGGTTTTCAGGGTTACTGGGCCATCTCTTTGTCAGAAATTCCTGTAGCTTTTGTTGATTGGACATGCTAAACAAGCAGCTTGGAATTGCTCTCTTGTAACTGCATTAAGAGTGCTTGTAATAAGCGCAACGACTTCATCCTCATCCTCCAGTGGACCATCTGGTGAAGACAAAGGCAGGTGAGAAAGGCAATCAGCTATCACATCTTGGTTTCCAGGCTTATATTCCAGTTCATAATTGAAAGAGTAGTCTTGCAGACCATCTAGCAATAAGATTTCCTGCTCTTCCCACTCCTTTTGTGGTTAGCAATGTTGTCAAAGGGCTGTGGTCTGTGTGCAACTTGAATGTGCAGCCCCACAGGTAAGTTCTCCGTTTTTCAGTACTCCAGACACAGGCAAGTGCTTCTTTTTCAACTGTAGAATATTTTCTCAGCATCACTCAGTGTCCTTGAAGCAAATGCAACAGTCCTCTCCGTGTTGTCCTCTTAAAGTTGTGTGAGGACAGCCCCAAGTCCATAATCAGAAGCATCAGTAGTCACAATTGTGGGCAATGCAGGACTGTACATAGTCCAGTACTTGCACTATTCAATCAAGTCTTTCACAGTTTCCAAACTAGCTTGTGCATCCGTTGTCCACACCAAGGTTGACCTTCTCTGCAGTAATTCTTATAATGGTTCAATGACAGAAGCATAATTAGGAATGACTTTTGCATACCAGGAGGTTAGACCCAAGAAGGAATGTAAGGTTTGCAAATCTGTTGGAGGAGGAGCCTTTAAAACCTGATCCAGATCATATCCTAGCAATTTCAGTCTAGCTGGTGAAATTGTATGTCCCAGAAAGGAGAGTTCTGTTTGTCTAAATTTGCATTTAGACAAGTTGAGCTTGAGGCCTGCTGTGCTGATGCAGTTTAGTACAGACTGCAGGTTATTGTCATGCTCCTCAGAAGTATTTCCAAACGCAATAATATCCTCCAGATAGCACTGAACTCCATGTTGATTCTTCAGAATCAATGACATCATTTTTTGGAAGGCACTTGGGGCAAATGCAAGACCGTATGGAACACGTTTAAAACGAAATAGTCCCTCATGTGTAATAAATGCTGTGAGGTCTCTGCTATCTTCATGCAACATAACCTGGGGGTATGTGCTCTGCAAATCAAGAGTAGAAAACATCTTTGCTCCACGGAGTTCTGCAAATACTTCTTCTATGTGAGGCAGAGGGTGGCTGGCCCAGGTGTGCTGGACCCCACACTGCTCCCACAAGCACTGGAGCAGGGCGGACATGAAGTTGGACTCCTGGTCCATGAGGACCTCTTTGGGGAGCCTCACCCTGCTGAAAATGGCCAGCAACGTGTCGGCCACAGTGTCTGCCTCGATAGAGGACAGAGCCACAGCCTCCGGGTAGCGAAATCCACCAGTACCAGGATCTATTTCTTCCCCATACAGGTTGCTCTGCTGAGGGGCCCTACTATATCTATCACCACCTCCTCAAAAGGCTCCTCTCTGATGAGCAGGGGCCTTAAAGCTGTTTTACGCTTATCCTGGGATTTCCCCACCCTCCGGCAGGAGTCTCAGGACCTGCAATACTGGTGAACAGCATCAAAGACCCTGGGCCAGTAAAAGTTCTGTAGCAGCCCCTGCCTGGTGCAATGGACTCCTTGGTGCCCCAAGAAGGGGATCTTGTGGGCCAGGTACAGCAGCCTGTGGCAGTACCTCTGGGGCACCACCAGCTGCCTCCTCACCTCCCAGGATTGTTTGCCCTGGGCTGGTCCATTCCCAGTACAGGAATCCTTCTCCCACAGGAACCTCTCCCTGCGGTCCTCCCACAGGGACCTGGCACTGCCCTGGCCAGCCAGGGCCATCAGCTTCTCCAAGGAGGGGGTCCCTGTGCAGCTCCAGCTGCAATTCCACTACTGGGCTGGTGGGTATGGCCTCGAAGGGTTGTGCCTCAGTTTCCCTACCCTGGGCTGGAGGCTCCAGGTTGTCACAGTCTAGCACTACCCCCGGTGCTTCCCTTCTCTGCCTACCCCACCCCCCAAAAAATGAGGAAGAATGGCTCTTGCACAAGAGAGGGTATTTCCGCAAAAAGGAGCCTCTTGCACAAAAGCAGCTGCTAATTAATTATGCAAATGAAGAGTGGCGATATTCCACTCTGCGCTTCATTTGCATAAGCTTTTGCGGAAGACGGCTACAGTGTAGACGTAGCCTGTTTGTTAAAATCAAATCAAGAACAGCTTCCCCTCAGTAGCTTTCTCAACCTTCTGAAATAAAAAGTTGCCTTCAATGCAGTCCAAGAACTTATTGGATAGTCTGTGCCCTGCTGTGTTAGTTTCCCAACATATATCTGGATAGTTGAAGTCCCCCATCACCACCAAATCCTGCGATTTGGATGATTTTGTTAGTCGACTACTCCTTAACATCCCTACTACAGGCCACCTACCCAGGTAGAAAGAGGTGGATGAGGCTTTTTTTTTAAAAAACTATCTGATAAGCAAATGCTTATTGGATAGTGGACAGGATAATTGACTAGGATAGTTGACAGGACTCTGTCTGGTGTGGCCGCTTTGAAACACCGCCGCAGCGTTTCAAAGAGGCAGCGCCACGTGGAGCCCAGAGTCAGCTGGGGAGTCCCCAGCTGATCCCGGGCTCCAAGTGGTGCTGCTGCTTCAAAATGCCAGGTGGAGCCCGGAATCAGCTGGGACTCCCCAGCTGACCCCGGGCTGCACACGGGTGCCAGTTTTGAAATGCGCTAAAGTGCCCAGTGGGGGCTTTTGTGCATTTCAAAGAAAAAGTGCAGCATGGAGCCTGGGGCCAGCGTGGAACTCTGAGTTCCCCTCTGACCCCAGGCTCCATGCAGACGCTTCCGCTTTGAAATGTACAAGAACACCAGCGAGGGCTCTTGTGTATTCCAAACTTGCAACACTGTGTGAAGCCCAGGGCCAGTGAGCACTCCTGCTGACTTCGGGCTCCACACAGGTGCATTTCAAAGGTGGAAAGCAGAAGTGCCTATCGACTCATTGATGGAAAGTCCTTCGACTATTTGACTAGTAAATTAATTGCTAGTTAACATCCGTAGTCTGCAGTAGACCCCAGCATGACATCACCCTTGGTTTTTACCCCTTTTAACCTAACCCAGAGACTCTCAATACATCTGTCTCCTACGTTTATCTCCACCGCAGTCCAAGTGTGTACATTTTTAATATACAAGGCAACACCTCCTCCCTTTTTTCCCCCCGCCTATCCTTCCTGAGTAAGCTGTACCCTTCTATACCAATATTCCAATTGCATGTATTATCCCACCAAATCTCTGATACCGATTATGTCATAGTTGTGTTTATTAGTGCTTCAAATTCTTCCTGTTTATTCCCCATACTTCTTGCATTTGTATACAGGCATCTAAGATACTGATTTGATTTTGCCTCCCAGTTCTGCCTTGTCCCACCTTTGTCTGCTATTATAGCCCATTCTCCCTCCTATTTCTGAGCCATATCCCATGTCTCAATGTTTTTCACATAGCTGTGGTCACCTGCCCCCATTGAACCCAGTTTGAAGCCCTCCTCACTAGGGGTATGTCTACACTACACAGTAAATTCGAACTAAGGGATGTTAGTTCGAATTAACTTTGATAGGCGCTACACTAGCGCTCCGCTAGTTCGAACTTAATTCGAACTAGCGGAGCGCTTAGTTCGAACTAGGTAAACCTCATTCTACGAGGACTAAGCCTAGTTCGAACTTACTAGTTCGAATTAAGGGGTGTGTAGCCCCTTAATTCGAACTAGTGGGAGGCTAGCCCTCCCCAGCTTTCCCTGGTGGCCACTCTGGCCAACACCAGGGAAACTCTACTGCCCCCCTCCCGGCCCCGGACCCCTTAAAGGGGCACGGGCTGGCTACGGTGCCCGTGCCAGGTACAAGCCTGCCAGCACCCAGCTAGCAGACCCTGCACCTGGCACAGCTCAAGCCAGTCACCCGATGCCCCCCAGGACTCCGCCTCTTCCCGGGACCAGGCTGGTGGCTCCCGGGAGCTTGCCCGGCACCGCAAGAAGCGGGCACCCGCCTGGTCTAGTGCGGACATCGTGGACCTCGTCCACGACCTCCGCACTAGGCACAGAAAAGCGGCCGTCTAGGGCAGGAGAGCTGCCAGTCTGGCCACCCAGGAGCAGGTGTGCATGAAAATCAAGGTGGTCCACTGAGAACCCCGACCCTGAGCCCTGAGCTTACAATGGCCGTACTGGGTCAGACCAAAGGTCCATCTAGCCCAGTAGCCTGTCTGCCGACAGCGGCCAACCCTAGGGACTCTGGAGGGGATGAACTGAAGACAGTGACCAAGCCATTTGTTTCGGGCCATACCTCTCCAGCCTTCCACAAACTTTGGGCAGGGACACCACTCCTACCCCCTGGCTAAGACCACTCCATGGACCCAACCTCCATGACTTGATCTCACTTCCCTTTAAACTCTGTTCTAGTTGTAGCCTTCACAGCCTCCTGCAGCAAGGAGTTCCACGGGTTGACTCTTTGCTTTGTGAAGAGCAACTTTCTGTTACTAGTTTGAAGCCTGCTACCCATTCCTTTCCTTTGGTGTCCTCTAGTCCTTCTATTATGGGAACTAATGAAGAACTTTTCTTGATGCACCCTCTCCACCCCACTCATGCTTTTATAGACCTCTATCCTATCCCCCCCTCAGTCTCCTCTTTTCTAAACTGAAAAGTTCCAGTCTCTTTAGCCTCTCTTCATATGGGACCTCTTCCAAACCTCTCATCATTGTAGTTGCCCTCCCCTCTCCCAGCCTCTCTCTTCCCCTCTCCCACCTCCTTTTCCCAGTCTCCCCCAGTTTTGTTCAATAAAGAGAGATTCTATTTTGACCACACGTTTTCTTTATTTTGTACATCAGGAAGGGGGGCTAGGGAAGGGTAAGTGGAAGGAGGTGAGGGAGGAATGGGGTATGAGCCCCCGATGGGGAGGACTGGGCTGGCTCTGCGGGCTTCTGGGGGTGGAAGCTCTCCTGCAGCCCCCCAATTGCCCCCTCTCCCCAGATGGCAGCCTACGGCAAGTGCGGCCGGTCTGATGGCCAAGTGCTGTGATGTGCCCAGTGTGGGCACTCAGGGCACTCCAAGCCAGGACTGCTTTGCAAGCGGGGCACCCCTGAGAACTGTCTGTCGGGGGGGGGGGGTTGGGTCCCTTTAAGCACAGCCCTCAGCTAGTCTGAGACAGCAGCTCCACGCTCTAAGTCCTCATCTGATGCTCTGCCGTCACTGCTTCCGGCCATCCTTAACCCCGGTTCAGGGTCCACTCTATGTGGACATGCTAGTTCGAATTAGCAAAACGCTAATTCGAACTAGTTTTTTAGTCTGGATGCGTTAGTTAATTCGAACTAAGCTAATTCGAACTAACTAACTGAGGGTATGTCTACACTACCCCCCTAGTTCGAACTAGGGGGGTAATGTATGCATACCGAACTTGCTAATGAAGCCCGGGATTTGAATTTCCCGGGCTTCATTAGCATAAAGCCGGCGCCGCCATTTTAAAAAGCCGGCTAGTGCGAACCCCGTGCCGCGCGGCTACACGCGGCACGGGGTTCGCACTAGCCGGCTTTTAAAAATGGCGGCGCCGGCTTTATGCTAATGAAGCCCGGGAAATTCAAATCCCGGGCTTCATTAGCAAGTTCGGTATGCATACATTACCCCCCTAGTTCGAACTAGGGGGGTAGTGTAGACATACCCTAAGTTAGTTCGAATTAGTGCTGTAGTGTAGACATACCCTCGGTTAGCCAGTCTGAATCCAAATACTCTCTTCCCCTTCCTCAAAAAGTGAACCCCAACCCTGCTCTGCAGTCCTTCTTGGAATAGCATCCCGTGGTCAAGGAAGCCAAAACCCTCCTGGCTGTGAAGATGGTGTTGCCATCTGCCTAGGGAGGAGTACTGCTGGTCATAGTGGACCACAAATTAAACATGAAACAGTCACACTGTTGACAACAAAAGCAAACATGATTCTGAAATGCATTAACAGGAGTGTTGTGAGCAAGTCACGAGAAGTCATTCCACGAGGAGTAACGGTAGTTCGAACTAGGAAGCCTAGTTCGAATTACCTAGTTCGTGCCCCGTGTAGCCGCGCGGCACAGGGTTCGAACGAGCGGGGTTTTAAAAATGGCGGAGCCCCGCTTATGCAAATGAAGCCCGGGAAATTCAAATCCCGAGCTTCATTTGCAAGTGCGGTATGCCTACATTACCCTCCTAGTTCGAACTAGGAGGGTAGTGTAGACATACCCTCAATGACCAGGGAGCTTTGCAAACAGCGGCAGCAAACAGGGAGTTTTGAGAGAGAGTTTGGAAGGGGAGTGGGAAGGGGGTGAGGTACACTTGCCATTCTTTAAAACCTTTAAACTGAACTATAATCAAAACTTCCTGATTTAAAATTTAAATAAAACCCCGATCAATAACCTAGGTAGCTGTAAGAGAGAATGCAGGCAGAAGCCCAGCAGCAGAGTGGGGTCTATCTGGTTTATTGCGCTCAGTGTAGCATGTATGATTACCTGCCCAATGGGTTGGGTGGCGAATGTGTGCATTCGGTGCAAGGAGCTCCTGGCCCTCAGAGACCACATACGGGCTTTGGAGGCCAGGGTGGCTGAACTGGAGGAGCTGAGGGAGGCAGAGAGGTATGTTAATGAGGCTTTCCGGGACACTGTAGAATTGTCCCACCTCCGGTCAGACAGCCCCTGTGCTGTGAAGGAGGATGAAAGGCTCAGGGAAGGAGAGCAGTCAATGGGAGCAGAGGGAAACCTTCTCATAGTTGGGCCTCTCCTTCCAGATGATGTTGGGGTATCCTCTCGCACTGAGGTTACCCCTCCGGGGGAGGGAACTCCAGTCATTAGGAAAAGGCAGGTCTGAGTAATGGGAGATTCAATCATTAGAAACGTAGATAGCCAGGTTTGCGATGACTGGGAGAACCTTATGGTGACTTGCCTGCTTGGTGCAAAGGTTGCGGATCTCTCTAGGCATCCAGATAGACTTGTGCTGGGAAGGAGCCGGTGGTCATGGTACATGTAGGTACCAATGACATAGGGAAGGGTAGGAGAGACATCCTGTAGGCCAAATTTAGGCTGCTAGGAAAGAGATTGCCACCATAGAGGTCCTGGATTTCATTCTCAGAAATGCTTCCAGTTCCACGCGCAGGGCCAGGTAGGCAGGGAGAGCTTTAGAGTCTCAATGCGTGGATGACACAATGGTGTAGGGAGGAGGGGTTTAGATTTATAAGGAACTGGGGAAACTTGGGATAGGGGGAGCCTATACAAGAAGGATGGACTCCACCTAAACCAAAGTGGATGCAGACTGCTGGCACTAAACATTAAAAACTGCTCTGCGACCTTTTTAAACTAAGAGATGGGGGGAAAGCCAATTGGTGCAGAGGAGCACATGGAGTAGACAGAGATTTCTCTTAGAGTCTATTGATAGAGATGCTCTAGGTTTTAGTCAGGAGGAGAGGATGGAAGAGGATAAAGTATGGGCCAGAGCAGATGAGAAACATTCACATAAAAAAGAATGACACATCAGAAAAGGGTAGACTAAAAACTTGTCACTGTTTATTTAAGTGCTTGTACACAAATGCTAGAAATCTAAATAATAAGATGGGTGAACTAGAGTACCTCGTGTTAAAGGAGACATCACAGAAACCTGGTGGAATGAGGACAATCAATGGGACACAATCATACTGGGGTACAAAATATATGGTAAGGACAGAACAGGTCGTGGGCGGGGGGGGGGCAGTGGCACTATATGTGAAAGAAAAATAGAGACTCAAATGAAGTAAAAATCTTAAATAAAATGAATCAACATGTTCCATAGAATCTCTATGGATAGTAATTACATGCTCTAATAAGACTATAACAGTAGGGATATATTATCGACCACCTGACCAGGACAGTAAAAGATGATTATGAAATGCTAAGGGAGATTAGAGAGCCTATCAAAATAAAAAACACTCACTAATAGTGGGGGATTTCAACTATCCCCATATTGACTGGGTAAATGCAGAGACAAAATTTCTCGACACCTGAAATGACTGCTTCTTGGAGCAGCTGGTACAGGAACCCACAAGGGGAGAGGCAATTCTCGATTTAGTCCTGAGTGGAGCGCAGGATCTGGTCCAAGAGGTAACTATAACAGGACCGCTTGGAAGTAGTGACCATAATATAATAACATTTAACATTCCTGTAGTGGGAAGAACACCTCAGCAGCCCAACACTGTGGCATTTAATTTCAGAAAGGGGAACTATCCAAAAAATGAGGAGGTTAGTTAAACAGAAATTAAAAGGTACAGTGACTAAGGTAAAATCTCTGCAAGCTGCATGGACACTTTTCAAAGGCACCATAATAGAGGCCCAACTTAAATGTATACCCCAAATTAAAAAACACAGTAAAGGAACTAAAAAGAGCCACCATGGCTTAACCACCATGTAAAAGAAGCAGAGAGAGATAAAAAGGCATCTTTTAAAAAGTAGAAGTCCAATCCTAGTGAGGAACATAGAAAGGAGCATAAACACTGCCAAATTAAGTCTAAAAATGTAATAAAAAACATTTTATTACCTTTTGAGGTTTTGGCTAGCTGTTCTTCAAACTCCTTTTTGGCTTTTCTTAAGTACATCAGAAGGAGGAAGGCTGCTAAACAGCCAGTGGGGCCCCTGGACGATTGAGATACAAAAGGAGCACTTAAAGACGATAAAGTCATTGCGGAGAAACTAAATGAATTCTTTGCTTCAGTCTTCACGGCTGAGGATGTTGGGGAGATTCCCAAACCTGACCCGTCCCTTGTAGGTGACAAATCTGAGGACTTGTCACAGATTGAAGTGTCATTAGAGGAGGTTTTGGAATTAATTGATAAACTTAACAGTAACAAGTCACCAAGACCAGATGGCACCCACCCAAGAGTTCTGGAAGAACTCAAATGTGAAATTGCGGAACTATTAACTATGGTTTGTAACCTGTCCTTTAAAACAGCTTCTGTACCCAATATTGGAAGATAGCTAACGTACTGCCAATATTTTAAAAGGGCTCTAGAGGCGATCCTGGCAATTACAGACCAGTAAGTCTAACGTCAGTACCGGGCAAATTAGTTGAAACAATAGTAAAGAATAAAATTGTCAGACACATAGAAGAACATAATTTGTTGGGCAAAAGTCAACATGTTTCTGCAAAGGGAAATCATATCTTACTAATCTATTAAGATATGTCTACACTACCACCCTAGTTCGAACTAGGGTGGTAATGTAGTCAACCAGAGTTGCAAATGAACCCCGGGATTTGAATTTCATTTGCATGTTGCCGGGTGCCACCATTTTTAAATGTCCGCTAGTTCGGACTCCGTGCCCCGCGGCTACCCGCGGCACGAACTAGGTAGTTCAGACTAGGCTTCCTATTCCGAACTACCTGTACTCCTCGTTCCATGGCGCCTGGCAACATGCAAATGAAGCCCGGGAAATTCAAATCCCGGGCTTCATTTGCAACTCCGGTTGACTACATTACCACCCTAGTTCGAACTAGGGTGGTAGTGTAGACATATCCTAATAGATTAGTAAGACATGATTTCCCTTTGCAGAAACATGTTGACATACCCAGAGTTCGCAATTCTAAGGAAGGGTAGAAGGGAGAACAGCAAAATAGAGGCAATGGATTTCAGGAAGGTAGATTTTGGTAAACTCAGAGAGCTGGTATGTAAGGTCCCATGGGAAGCAAGACTAAGGGTACGTCTACACTACAACGTTCATTCGAACTAACTTAGTTCGAATTAGTTAATTCGAACTAAGCTAATTCGAACTAACGGATCTAGACTAAAAAACTAGTTCGAATTAGCGTTTTGCTAATTCGAACTAGCATGTCCACACATAGTGGACCCTGAACTGGGCTTAAGGATGGCCGGAAGCAGTGCCAGCAGGGCATCAGAGGAGGACTTAGAGCGTGGAGATGCTGCCTCAGGCTAGCCCAGGGCTGCGCTTAAAGGGACCCGACCCCCACCCTGGACAGACAGTTCTCAGGGGTGCCCCGCTTGCAAAGCAGTCCTGGCTTGGAGTGCCCGGACTACCCACACTGGGCACATCACACCACTCGGCCATCAGCCCGGATGCACGTGCTGCAGGCTGCCATCTGGGGAGAGGGGGCAATTGGGGGGCTGCAGGAGAGCTTCCACCCCCAGAAGCCTGCAGAGCCAGCCCAGTCCTCCCCATCAGGGGCTCGTGCCCCAGTCCTCCCTCACCTCCTTCCACTTACCCTTCCATAGCCCCTCTTCTTGATGTACAAAATAAAGGACACGTGTGTTCAAAAATAGAAACTCTGTTTATTTAACAAAACTCGGGGAAACTGGGAAAAGGAGGTGGGAGAGGGGAAGAGAGAGGGGAGGGGGAAAACTGGGAGGAGGGAGCTGAAAGGGGGAAGCAAGGGAAAGGAGGGGGTGGGGAAACTGAAGGATCAGGGGTGGGGGTCTCGCCGGGTCAACCGCCTCCCAGCACAGCGAGGGAGGGGGCCTCGGCGTCCCCGGGGGGATGGGGTGGAGGGTGCGGAGGGTGAGGTGGGGGGTGTGGTCATTGACGAAGAGGTTGTGGGGGTTGAGGAGGAAGAGGTGGGAGGAGGGGCAGGAGTGGGAGGAGGGGCAGCAGTTGGGGGGGCAGCAGGCGCAGGACCAGCACGGGGCACCATGCTCTGCAGCAGGAGCTGCAGGTTGGTGCTCAGCCCTCGGCGCTCAGCCAGCAGCTCGTGGCGGACCTGCAGGTCTTCCCTCATCCAGGCCTGTAGTGTGCGGTGCACGGCTCGCAGGGCCCCCAGGTGCTGGTCCCAGTACTCCTGCCGCGTGGTGGTGGTCTGGAGCAGGCCGCGGGTGCAGGAGCATGTCCCGGGCGGGGTGGTTCGCCCTGCACAAGCAGCTGGTGCAGCTGTAGAGAAAGAAGAGAAGTGGTCAGTTCTCCCTGGGGACGCAGAGGATGATGCCCAGCCCCCTCCCCCACCCCGCAACGTGAGGGTGACCATGTCCTGCACCGTCACAGCCGCTGTGCTTGTACAGAGGCCATGGTCAGGATGTCTGGCTCTCCCCGGGACTGGGAGCTGCCCCAAGACCGCACCCATGTCCCTGTGCCATGTATAGTGTGGCCGCGGCGGTGGGGGGGAAGGGGAGATGTCCCCTGCCTCCGTGTAGAGGGGACATGTGAAGGGAAATCATCCTGCTGGGTCCTGCCCCGGGGTCGGGAGCATGTCAGGTCTCTTCAGACATGCATGTGCCTATTGGGCAATGGCCCCTGGGTGTCACGCAGCTGGAGCCACCTGCCCAAGGGTGGCATGGCATGTGTTCGCACGTGCACAGGTGTCTGCGTGATCCGTGGGAGGCATGGCCCACGCGCGCGGTCTCTGGTCTCCCTCCCACCTCCCCCCCCGAACTACTTAATTCAAACTACTTACCCGGTACGGTCTCCCTGGACGACCCTGCTGGAACTGCTGGCGGTGGCCCCTCCGGTGCGCCCAGGTCAGGGCCCTCTGGTCCCGGCTCGCTGTCCCCCGGGCTGGCACGGACCGCCCCTCCCCCCAAGAGTTGGTGGAGGGCGGGGAAGTAGGGGCAGGTGGCAGCCTCTGCAGCGGCCTTGTGGCCCTGGCGTACCCCTGCCGCAGCTGTTTCACCTTAATGCGCACCTGCTCCTGGGTGCGCCTGTGTCCCCTGCTGGCCATGGCGGCTGCTATGCGGCCGTAGACGGCCGCGTTCCTCCTCCTAGTGTGGAGATCATGGACATTGGGGGCCTGCCCCCAAACCTCAATGAGGTCCATGACCTCCGCACTAGACCAGGAGGCCGCGCGCCGTCTACGGCCCCTGGGTGCTTGGGGACTGGGCAGGGGATGTCTCGCTGCCACTGGCTGCCTGGCTCATCATGCAGCCACTGGCTCGGGGCAGAGACTGCTGGCAGGGCTGGCTGACTCTAGTGCCGTCTGGCAGAGTCTACCCCTTTAAGGGCCCGGGGCTGGGGGAGAGAAGAGTTTTCCTGGTTGTGCCCAGAGAGGCCACCAGGGGGAACCTGGGAAGGGCTAGCCTCCCACTAGTTCGAACTAAAGGGCTACACAGCCCTTAGTTCGAACTAGTAAGTTCGAACTAGGCTTAATCCTTGTAAAATGAGGTTTACCTAGTTCGAACTAAGCGCTCCGTTAGTTCGAATTAAGTTCGAACTAGCGGAGCGCTAGTGTAGTGCCTATGAAAGTTAGTTCGAACTAACGTCCGTTAGTTCGAACTAACTTTGTAGTGTAGACATACCCTCAGGGAGTTGGCAGTTTTTCAAAAGGGACATTATTAAGGGCCCAAAAGCAAACTATCCCGTTGTGTAGGAAAGATAGAAAGTATGGCAAAAGACCGCCTTGGCTTAACTAGGAGATCTTGCATGATCTCACAATCAAAAAGGAGTCTCATAAAAAAAAAGTGGAAACTAGGACAAATTACAAAGGATGAATATAAGGAAACAATACAGGTATGCAGGGAGCTTTTTAATCATCTGGCTTTCTTGCGCAAGAAATTCATGTTGCCTGTCTACACTGGCCTCTTGCGCAAGAACAGTTGCACAAGAGGGCTTATTCCTGAGTGGGAGCATCATAGTTCTTGCACAAGAAGCCCTGATTTCACACATTAGAACGTCAGTGTTCTTGCGCAAGAACTCCTGTTTCCCTCACCCCAAACACGCTCCATTCACACACCCACTCTTATCACAGGGTGGAGTGCAGCTTAGAGCAAGTTACAAGCACAGTGGCTGAGAGTTACAAAGTTACAAAGCTCAACAATCTTATAACAATGTGCAGAGTGTAAAAGACAAGGTAGCTGAAAGTTACAAAGCTTCAAAGCTCAATGGTTACAAAGATATCTTCCAGAGCACAGCATCTGACAGACTTAGAGACTGACAAAACCTGCTGCTGACTGCATTGCTGTGAACACTGTTTAAGGGGGGCAGTTGTCTTCTAAGTCATGTGTTGGCAGGACCTTACAGTTTAATACATTTCCAGAAAATGTGTGTGTAAATCAAGTAATAGCTCGGGCGGAGGCTTTATGCAACAGTTCCCCATATTTTTCCTGTCCACTTCTAAAGGAGGGGGGGTGGGGGAAAGAGATGCACGCCAGCTCCGAAGGCCTGCTGCTGGTGATATTCTCCAGATGGGCTGCTCTAGTAGGCAGAGTTTTCCTCTGAACACATCGGGCGCATGTCTCACATTTTTTTCTGTATGTCTTGGACATGTATGTAGGAGAAATGGCTTGCTCGGGTTGGCAAAAAACTAAAACTGAAGCATGAGTTAGGCAGCTAATGATGTCCTCTCCTCCTTCACCTGGGTGGGATGGCAGCTCCAAGTACTGACTTCTCCATCACCACAACCTGAGGCTCCTTATCCCTGCAAGTCCTAGCTTGGTCAATGACACTTTGCAACTCAGCCATCTGTTCTATCAGGACCTCAGCTTGTTGGGTAAGTTCCTCTCTGGTGCTCACCATCAGCACACCGGCTGATTGTCGGAGTGCTGCGCTGGCCAGCTCAGATGTCTGGGCTTCTCAAAACTCACTGGCGGCCTGACTTTACTCCCAGCTGATAAAAGAGGTCAGAGAAGAGGAAGAGCTTGGGGGTGTTCTTGTCGTTCTCTTAGCTGGAGGTGAAGTAGAATTGGGCTGTAATACTGAGTTCCTCTTACAATTTGAGCCAGCCTGGTCTGGTCCATCTGCTCAGCAGTCACTGCTCCCCTAATGACAGCTCTCTGTAGCAGCCTCTCCAACCTCTGTATATAGGCTGAGACTCTCTCTCCCTGGAGCTGCTTAGCATTGAGGAACTGTCTTCCAGGACCCTCCATGCTCCCAAAGGTGTGAGTGAGGGCCTCTAGGCAGTCCTTAACACGGACCTCAGGGTTAGCGAGATTCAAGGTGCAAATCACATCTAAGGCTGGGCCCCTGAGACTCTCTACTAGACATCTCAGCTTTTCTGTATCTGGTACAGCCCACTGCTCTAGCATTTCAGTGGTGTGTTCTAGCCAGGGTTCAAACTCCTCTTCCCCAGGAAATAACCTTAACTTACGATAGGGGCTTGCCATAGCATGGGATAGCACATGCTTTTCCAATGTCTGCCCCAGGGCTTTTGCCCAGTCATCGGCCGAGGCTGCAGCCCCTGAGCTAGAGGCTTCTGAGCCAGGGCCCAACAAACCTGATGGATTAGCCATGATTGTGACGGGGCAGGCGCCGCTTCTGCGCTTCCCCGCACGGAGCCCAGATCCGGGGGGAGCGAAGCAGGGGCCATCCCCACGGCACCGTACACGGGGCCGGGCTCCGGGACGGGGCTTGGCTCACCGGGAGAGCAGGGATCAGGGGAGATCCAGTGGAGCGAGGCTCGGGGGGGCCGAGCTGAAGAGGGGCAGCCCAGCGGGCGCCAGGACGTTCCGGCGCGGCCGGAGGACGTCACTGGGCACGCCAGGGAGGCAGAGCTAAAGGACGCAGACGTCGGGGGCGGGGCCTCCTTTCGAGGGCAGCGGGGAATCCAAAAGGAGGAGAGACCCAGCCGGAGGAGGAGGAACGAGGCGAAGGACAACCCCGCACCGGGACAGGAGGACTCCGAGGGACTTCGAGGCACGAACCCTCGGTGGGGGCAGAGACCGGGGGTAAGCTTATTCCCCAGCTGGGGAAAACCCCGGGGCTGAGCCGGGAAGAAGCGACCCAGGGCGGGGCCATGGACCCCGCGAGTGGAGGGTTTGGGGGGAAACTCGTCCCCCTCCACTATCCAGGGACTACCGTCCCTGTCTTAGGGCCCTGGGTCGGGGCTCGGAGTGTGGGAGGGCCCGAGCCCCCTTCCCGGCCCCCCCTCGGTCTGTCGGAACGCGGGCTGACAGCAGATACGACAGGGGCCGCTAGCAGGCGGTCGAGTGTGAAACTTAGGGAGCACCCCGAACTTGGGGTGGCTGCCCGAGACTGGGGGACACTTGGTGACAATGATACAAAAAGTAATTTCCTCAGATACAAAACACAGTTATATCCCACTCAACATGTGCTTGCGAGGGGTACTGACCCATGATCCCAGATGAGCCCCCAAAAACATAACCCTTCTGCCAGGTAGTGCCAGCAGAACCCGGCCCTGGCTGCAATATCAAGGGGTTCCTTTTCATCCATCCCACACAGAACTGGTTCGAGCCCCCACCCACTACCCTGGGAAATTCACACACCCCTGGGTGCCTCTGAGAGCCAATGCTTCCCCACTCCCCATGGCGCCTCAGAGCCAATGCTTCCCCACTCGCAAGGGCAGAGTCTGAGTGTAGAAAAGAAACTTAATGAAACAGAGAGGCTACGTCTACACTAGCATGATTTTCCGGAAATGCTTTTAACGGAAAAGTTTTCCGTTAAAAGCATTTTCGGAAAAGCACGTCTAGATTGGCAGGATGCTTTTCCGCAAAAGCACTTTTTGCGGAAAAGCATCCGTGGCCAATCTAGACATGGTTTTCCGCAAAAAAGCCCCGATCGCAAAAATGGCAATCGGGGCTTTTTTGCGGAAAACAGTACTGTGCTGTCTACACTGGCCCTTTTGCACAAAAGTCTTTCGGAAAAAGACTTTTGCCCGAACGGGAGCAGCATAGTATTTCCGGAAAAGCACTGATGATTTTACATGAGATCGTCAGTGCTTTTCCGGAAATTCAAGCGGCCAGTGTAGACAGCTGGCAAGTTTTTCCGCAAAAGCAGATGATTGTGGAAAAACTTGCCAGTCTAGACACAGCCAGAGAGAAGTCACATGGCATTAACTTGGGAAAACACCACAACCGGAGTTCATAACGAAATGCGAGTAAGCGTCCCAGCTCAAGTGAATTGAGCAATGTCCTTTGCGCCTCAGGCTCACAAGTCCAGCAACGTAAGTGTCCTATTCACATTCCCAATCTTTCTCTGTACCCCACTCACAGTTGCTGCCCTTGGTCAGGGCAGACCAGAGCTCAGAGGCAATTTTCAGAGCTCACCTCCCACTCTTGGTGGGGGTGGGGATAGGAAGCATCTCACCCACTCCGTTGGCCACTCGCTGCTGCTCCTGCCAGCCACTCCTGCCAGTTGCCTGTTGGCCACTTACTCCTGCCAGCGGCCTGCTGCCACTCCTGCCAGCCACCTGCTGCCGATGGGTTTGGATCTGAGCGAAACCTAGTGATTTCCTTAGGGAGTCTGTTTTAGTTCTATCATTAGAACTGGGGGTGGGGGTGGGGGCGGGGGAGGGGGGAAACAGGTTGAACCAGTCTTACAGCTCATGCCTGGAGGGCATGTAGCCTGCTGGTTCAAGCTCCTTCCCCCCAGTCCAATCCACTTGAGTCTGGAAGGGTAAGCCTTGTCCATTTGAGACTCTTTACGCTGACAGGGTCTCTCCTGCAAGCACTGGTGGTCATATTTTACAATTCCTACCTTTAGGGTTAACATGGTTTATGACCCCACAACAGCCAAATTATTTACAACAGGCAAAATACCATTCCAACAACTGAGCACTGACTGACCTGGATTTACATAAGCACACATTTCTCTTCCATTCCAGTGTGAACTGTATTTACATAGCAACAGTTGAATACCTTACAGAGCTAAACAACTGAGTGAGCATAACCACACCCAGGATTCCTTTCCCCTTCCAGCTGGCTGCATTGGAAGCAGTGATTCAGACCCTGCTTTTACACACACACACACACACACACACACACACACACACACACACACTGTCAATTAACATGCGTTAATGCCTGCGATTAACACAGGGCAGAATTAACACGTTAACAAAATTAACACACCTTAATCGCAGAGGGTGGGAAACCAGAAAATGAAGCAGCGGGAAAGAAAAAAAACCTGAAGACATGGTCCCAGCTCCAGCAGAGAAGTAAACAAGAAGTAAAGACCCTGACACCCATTCCTCTCCCCTCCCAGGTGACCATATTTTTTAAAATAATACAGCCTGGGGGGGCTTGCCCAAGCCACCCTCTCTTTGCCTCCTGGGGCTGGGACTGACTCTCCCAGGTTTTTGCGATGAAACTTGGGAGGGACCAGGACCAACTTTCACAGCATGTTCACTCCTAAGTTCCATCAGCAAAACATCTTCTTTCTCCACTTAAACTGTAATGAATGAGCATCCTAAAATGTAATAAAATATAATTAAACAGAAGAGAGAAATTAAAGCAAAGACACTTCCAACCAAGTCAGGTTAAGCATATGCTCGTCCCGTTTGACTGATTTCCATGATAAGGAATATGCATGTGTTAAAGGTTTCCAGTAGAGTTGATTTTAAATTGTCTGCTTATTTGATGGTGCTAAATATAAATATATAAATAAATAACAGTGAAAGGGTTTTTTGTTACTACTCCTGGGTCCATTTGAAGTTGCATAGTTGAAAGGGTTAAATTGGCCATATTTATAGTTTTCTGAATTGGAATTTAGCTAGGACACGAAGGCTAAAATTGCTCTCCGGGGAAGTGTCATGGAATCACATGTGGTAATGACCTCAGTCTTACATCTCATTCAAAAAGCATCACCTTCCATAGCACAGTGACCTCAGTACAATATGGATATTGAAAGAGGCCCATATACTGAATCACATTGGGTTAGTTTACACTATTTCCTAATTGATTTAAATTAACCCAAACTAAGCCAGGTCTAAAATAAAATAAGTGTCCACATGGTCCTTTGTACCATTCTAATTAAATCAAGTTAATAGAAAGCTGTTAGTCACAGCAATGCAACTTTCTCATGCAGGAAAAGTTTTAAAGCCAAACTCTCTTGTACAGTTTTCCTAAAAGAGTGATCTCGGAATTTCTCTCTTAAAATAATTGTGCCAATATTAATTTTAGTAGCAGATTTAGATGACTTACTCACATAACTACCCCAGTGTATGTGGTCTAAGCATGGGCATCTTTGTTGTACCCTGCTGTTAGCCCGTGTAATTACAGGCTAATATTTATTAAGGATTTAAAGAGAGAATGCTGTCAGAGTTGGATCTGGGATTTTTGTGCTTTCTGTTTGCTTAGATTCCTGAAGGTTCACCAGGGTCAAACTGCACTGATCTGTGTTCAGGTATACAACCATGTCCCAGTCTATGGGGGCTGTGCCTCATCCCATGCTCACTCAGACTCTCCGTACTTGCATCACCGTGAGCGGGTGGGTGCTTTCCTCGTACCCCTTTCACTGTGCCCTCTACCCCTTGACCTTATCTATCCTATAACAAGTCCCGTCTCAGCACCGCCAGTGCTTATCATCCCGACTCAGCTAAACCGCGCTGGAGGTTTGCCTCCCTAGCGCGAGGAGGGTAGGGAGACCTGGGCCCTCCCCTACTCCAGGTTTTGGCTCAGGACCCTAAGAGCAGAGACACCTACCTTCTGCTCGGTTGGTGGGGATGTAGCCCACAACTCACCAACCCACGGGTTCCGGTTCACCCCATCCTGGGCCGCTTCCTACCCTCCAGTTGCTTCTCAGTCACAGGTTCGGCCCGATGACCTCTACCGCCGCCAGACTGGTTGGGCGTAGCTGACTCTTCTCCGGATGACCAGGCTCCGTGGGGACCAGGAGACCCTCACCTTGCTGGGGCCTTCCCTTGCTCCGACCGCCTGGGACTCCCTCCTGTCCCGCCGGGCGTCTCCCCCTTCTTTGAAAAGCTGGGGCCCTGCTCCCCTGGACACCCACGCAGGCACCGTCAGCCCGACCTGCCGGCAGGCACTGGGCGCTTCCACACATGCGCCAGCTGTGACACACAAGCAACCCCTGCAACGCCACAGGGGAGCCATTTCCCAGACACAGAGCATCTCCATTTCCCCCCTAGCAGTGTGGGGGTCAGAGGGCTCCGCCGCCCAGGAGCCCGACACCCTGTCACAAACCAAAACCAATAGACACAATACTAAAGTACTTAATAAATTTTCAAATGGCAATCAGAAATGCTGCTCATGGATTGCACAGGCTTGTGATTCTGAACAGTCACTCCTTGATCGCTGTTGAATATAGATGGTGTGGACACCCATGTTCACAGCATTACATGCTTTTCTTTACAGATTATTATTTCAGTTACAACCTGGATGAGTAATCCCACTGGTAGATAAGAATCAAGCATGCACAAATGTGGTTCATTTTTCTCAGCTGTGCCAAGGTCTTTGCCCAGGCCTCTTGGCTTGGGACCCCTTCTTTAGCCATAAATCACCAGGAGACCCTCTCTTGTGCAATCACCTGTGTCTTTTTATTGCTTGTGCCAACTTCCCACCACCTTCTATTTACAGACCATAGGTTTTTCCAGCATCTAACTCACCTATCTTCTCCTTTTGGGGGGGGGGGGGGGGGGGGGGGGGGCACACACTCAGCCACTCTCTAGCTCCTCCCCTTTCCACTTCCCCTCTGGCTGCCTTATCTAGCCCGCTGGCTAATGAGGCCCACAGCTGCTTCCATTAGCCCTTCAGGCCTGGACTTGCTCAGCTGGCTGTAATCAGCCTTTTCAGCCAGGCTGTAGTGGCAGAGCTCTGGCTTAGCCAGCAGGCTGTCACACAACATATGGAAGCCTGAATCTCAGAAGTTTGTATGTGTCCTCTTTCATATGTCTAGATGTGTGGATGGAGGGTAGCTTCTTGTAGCTTCATTTATCTGGCCTTGACACATTCAGTTAAAAAATATCTGGCCCTTTCTTCCTGTTAAGGTTATTGTGCAATCAGATATTGGCCTGGGTATAAACACTCTGGTTCATTTTGGAAAATAGTTCTTTTCTGAACTCAGATTTAAAAGAAAATTCTGCTCTTCAAACCTGTGGGAAGGTAAATGTCACAATGCACGAAGTTTCATGCAGTTACATTTCTAAGAGGTGTTCCACACTTTGAACTAAACTTTTCTCTACTCCATGCTCAGGAGCCTCTCCCGAAAGGCAGGCACCTCTTCCATATGCCAAAAGCACTATATGGGGGTGGTGGCATCGTCCGAGGAAGGGAAAGAAGTAACAATGTCCAGTCACCCCAGAACCCATCTTGAACAAATTGAGTTTGTCTAAAATTCATCCAGCCTTTACAATTCAATAGAAGATGAAAATCTTAATGCATCACATGTGCTAAAATAAATGGATACTTTCCCTATAAGCCCCTGTTGATGTGATGTGAAGGGGAACAACAGTTGTTAGGATTCTGAAACTCAGACTGAACCCAATTAATCAATGCGGAGATGATTTGAATCCTGGGCCATGCTTGGTCACCTTCTCTGGTGCTCTAGCCTTAGCCCTCCCTAGGCTAAGGCATGAATGGTGTTAGCTACACACCAAACGTTCAAAGGGAAGGCAAAGCCAGGTCAGTTGGATGGATTAACAAATTAAATCAAAAGTGTGATCCGGGGGAAAGGAGATCAATTTCAGAAAAGGAACTGAAAGGAGAGGAGAAATGCTTGAGTCTGGGAACAGATTTGAGCAATCCCAGAGAAGAATCCAGTGTGTGTGCAAGAAAGTATAAGGCAGAAGAGGGAGGGAGTTTCTGAGAGAAAGATTAGCGTGAGACAGCTACCCATGCCTCAGTCACATGCCATAGTGCAAAACCCATCACATGCCCCATTCGCATCCTTGAGTTGCTCTTAACATAAAAGTAGTCTCACAGCTGTCCTTAGGTCACAACCAACCATGGTTACCTTGTGCCTTTCCTCTGAGAAAAAGAGCTGGAGGGGAGAGAGAGCCCCGATATGGCCAGGAACTGCATGGACCGTTTCAGACGCGAGCTAACATTTCACACCCACACCCCTTCTATCTTCCCAACTCCTCCATGTTTATTTTGCAATCGATTTCCACATTTCAGTCTTTGGTTTCATTCCTTCTCCATGCTGCCAAGTGCTGGCCAAGGGCTGACAGTTCTGATGTCGCCTTGTTGTCCCTCTGCACTCCTGGATTTCAGCAAGTGCTGTGTCAGGGAGGGGAAGGGGGCTTGGGCTGACAGCCTAAGGACAGGCCCTGCATTAGAAAGCAGAATCACCTGTGGAGGCAGGAAAAGGGAATAAGGGAATTTGTGTGCAGCCATCTTGGTCTTGTTAACAAGAGAGCAAGAGTCAGGCTAAGTCTGTGGCCTGACAACGCGAGATCTGTAATTAGATGCTGCCTTCGCCTCTCGCCTCCATACGGAGATAAGGATAGAACGCTGACTCTGGCAGGGACCTTGAGATAAGGAGCATCTGGGTGGAACTAAATAACTGTTAGCCATTGGTGTTTGTAATGGGAAGGAGACTAATTGTTATTGTTGTTATATCTAATGGACAGTATATAAACTGCTTCATAATTGCTTGTATTCGAAGATCTGCCTCGGTGAGGGGGGGGACTCCCCCCCGTCCGAACCAGTTTTTCCCTTGCTGCAGCTCGTAATAAAACTGCCTCTGGCTACTTGTTGGTTACAAACTCAGAGTGAGGACAATGTTTTCTTCCACACACCTTCCCTTTGCACTAGGACTTCTACTTGTCTTTGTTCTTGGCTACTAGGTACTCCGTAGCAGATGAACATCATACCTAAGGGACTGAGGGTGAAAAACCCCCTGCAATTTACGTATCCCACAGACTACAGCCAGTGATTATGCCACACTCTTGCAAAGAAACTCAGGAACCACCTTATCCAGACTTTACTACAATTCAACAAACCACCTACAAGGATCATTTCATCTCCCTTCAGAAGAAAAAGGACAATAAACTATCCAAACTGCTACACGCCTCAGGATCTCTCATTCCAGATACTTTCAATTCACCTAGCAACATTGTCAACCTATCCAACCACTCTCTTAGCTCAGCAGAGGAATCTGTCCTGTCTCGAGGACTCTCCTTCTGCCCCACCACCCCTATGAATATGATTCAGTTCTGTGGGGGATCTGGAAGCCTATTTTCGCCACCTAAAGGAATATTTCCAACACACTGATGTACA
This sequence comes from Pelodiscus sinensis, assembly GCF_049634645.1. Lineage (NCBI taxonomy): Eukaryota > Metazoa > Chordata > Testudines > Trionychidae > Pelodiscus > Pelodiscus sinensis. The sequence continues at coordinate 458,074 of NW_027465873.1, read as the reverse complement.
GCACACTGACCTTGCTGCTCCCCCCCCCCCCCCAAATCCCACAAGAGGAAGGCTTCTTGTGGACCCCTACTAACTGTTGCAATGAGAGTCCTAACTTCTACATCGACTGCTTCCACAAACGTGCTCGAGCTGACAGTCAGCAAACAACAGCATATAACATACAACCTCAGTCATGCAGAACACAATGCTATACACAGCCTCAAAAACAATTCTAACATCATAATCAAAGAGGCTTACAAAGGGGGCGCTGTAGTCATCATGAACAGAACAGATTATGAACAGGAGGCTGTGACGGACCCCCTCCCCATGCTTTATGAAATGGATTTATGAAAAATGAATTTACATAACTCAAAGGTGGTTTGAGCAAATTATTTCATGTAACCCATCAATCTTCATGTCATGATCCACTGGTTCTGTTTATCTTACTCTGTTGTATGTATCATTTGTGTGTGTAAAATTAGACACATGAGTGGGGAATACTTGGTGGGTTTCAAAAGTGTAAATGACAGACATGGAGGGTTTTACCTTCAAAGTCTTGATGAGCAACTGTTAAACATTCTCTTTTGTCCTGAAGTCTGAACAGTGGTTGGTAGGGAGGGGCCTCAATTCGTTAACAAAAAGAATGGGAAGGAGAGGCCTTGGTCTTTTGGCTGGGCTGCACCTGAAGGAAAGGAGCCCCACAATGGGGAGACAGCCCTGGTTTGGAGGGGCAGCTGGACAAGAGGCTTTAGGGTGAGTTTGAAGAGTTTGTACTGAGGTTTCAGTGTAGAATTAGCCAAGCGTTTTTGTTTCTTTTATTTGTAACCTACTTTGCTCTGCCTGGTCTCACTTATTACCACTTAAATCCTACTGCTTGTACTTCATAAAATCATTTTTATTTTCTGTCAAACCCAGTGTAAATTATTGTTACCTGGGGGGCAACCAGTGTGCACATTCCCCCTTTCATTGCTAAAGGGGGCTTACCTAATTCTTCGGGGTCTGATCCCATCTGGGGAGTGCTCTCTCAGGAGGCTGGGCCCTAAACTGCACTCTCCTTGGACCTGAAGAGGTTCAGTGTCTGTGCTGCTTCTCCGTGGGGGCAGGGACCTCAGCTCGGGGCCTTGTCTGGGGGAGACCAGCAGAGCTGGTCCAGCAGGACTGGGCAGTGAGAAGCCCCAGAGTGCGGGAAGGCGAGTGGCAGTGGCTGTGTCAACACCCCAGGAAGCACCCCCAAGGGGTCATCTGTGACCGCACCCCGTCACAGAGGAGACCAGACAACTCACCAACACCAGATTCTACAAACCTCTCTCCTGTGATCCCACTAAAGAATACCACATTGATGACATCTTCATCATATAGACCCATAGGAAAGAGACCCTTGAAGAATTTCACAGGGATTTCAACAACTTCCACCCCACCATCAACCTCAGCCTGGATCAGTCCACACGAGAGATCCACTTCCTTGACACTATAGTACAGTCAAATAATGGACAAATTTCTACCACCCTATACCGGAAACCTACTGTGGAAGAAAACATTGTCCTCACACTGAGTTTGTAAGCAACAAGTAGCCAGAGGCAGTTTTATTACGAGCTGCAGCAAGGGAAAAACTGGTTCGGACGGGGGGGGGGGGGAGTCCCCCCCTCACCGAGGCAGATCTTCAAATACAAGCAATTATGAAGCAGTTTATATACTGTCTATTAAATATAATAACAATAACAATTAGTCTCCTTCCCATTACAAACACCAATGGCTAACAGTTATTTAGTTCCACCCAGATGCTCCTTATGTCAAGGTCCCTACCAGAGTCAGCATTCTATCCTTATCTCCGTATGGAGGCGAGAGGCGAAGGCAGCGTCTAATTACAGATCTCGCGTTGTCAGGCCACAGACTTAGCCTGACTCTTGCTCTCTTGTTAACAAGACCAAGATGGCTGCACACAAATTCCCTTATTCCCTTTTCCTGCCTCCACAATCCCCCCTTTTGTGCTTACAGCACAACTATCTTTCTAAACCTTTATTTTCATTAAACATTACATAATTAGTACAAACACAAAAGCTATCTCTACCACCACATCCCTTACAACAACAATCAAATATGAAACTTTTAATAAGCAAAAGCAATATAATCATTAATATCCCCAATATAATTCTATGATGGGGCTGTTCTATAATTTTAGTAACATCATACAACATATCATAATTAGTAACTAAATTAGGGAGGGCAGGTACATGCTGATGGTACCTGTCCATAAGCACAGAGTCCAGATCAAAGGGAGAAACCCAAACCACTCCCACAAGTTTCTCCTTGGCAATATACAATACTTCGCTTCTTTCACCAAGGTCAGTTTTTAATGTCCTTTTGTAGTCAGAAATCTTTGGGCTTTGGCGGTGTCAGAGGAGTGGACTTTTCCTCTTTTTTTTCTTGAAAGTCATGGTTCAGCATCATGCAGGGGAGAGGTTACCAGCACATCACCCTGTAATATTTTGGTTCTTCTGGTGTCCAGCAGGTAGGAAAGCAGGACCAGAAGAGAGAGGCTTATCAGCAATCGGGGTAGGATCATTTCGAGATGGAGGGATCTTTTTGCAGTGAGAAGCATTGGCCAACAGTCAGTTCTTGGCACTTCACAGCGGTGTTGGTGGTTAGCAAAACTTGGTAAAGGTCTTTCTAGAGCAGTCTTTCGCTGATGGACATACGAGTCTCTATTCTCTGAGCTAAAAGCCAGCTAGCTCCTTTGGAACCAAGGTTATTTCCTAGGAATAAAGCAAATTGTAAAAACAATCCCGCGTGGTTGTTTAGTTGTTTGGTACCAGCCTTATCAAAGTGAGGCTCTTTTGGAATGTGGTTGCCAGGGGAACTAGGGTCACAGTAACTGTTGAACTGTTTTACTTCCCAAGCTGGCCTAATACTTTGAGCTTGTCAGTTCTCAGCAAGATACCATGGACTGCCTCAGTTTACTCCTATAGTTCCTTTCTCTTGACTTTGGGGTTCTCCTTAACCCACCAGGTTAAATACAATTTAAGGAGTTTTAATTTACTCTGGAAGTACGAGTACAGCACCAGCATTATTATAAATGTTAAAATCAAAACTTCCCACATAATTTGACAAACACTATTCAACTCCATCCCCAAGATATTTCATCGCCTTACTGGCGCTGCCCATGATTATAGGTTTGACCTCTACTGCCTGGTTGAGTGCTGCAGAGGTAGGTGTTTGGCATGGTCCACGGTGTTTCCCTATCTGTGTGTACCTCAGACGGCCAGCCCCGATATATCTTTGGGCATTGGCCACCAACTCCTCGATCTTTGCCTGCAGGGCCAGTAAACCCTCCTCTAGGTACTTACTTCCGCCGTGCCACTCAGAATCTCATGTTAGGTTACTCATCACTGCCGAAGTGCGATAGAGCCGCATTCCATCAACGGTCAGGATCATCCAGCGAGGGGCTGTTATACACACAGACGGATATGTAGAGGGGCAGGATGGAGTGATCTGTCTGGGTAGTCAAACACCAGTAGGTACCGTTTATTTGGACCAGCTCGATGTTTTTGTTTCTCTGAGACAACCACATCAAACCTAGGCAGATTCGTCATGATGTTAAATGGGCAGGTACATACATTTTTCCTTATCAAAGTGGGTGCAACAATCCCTGGGTATAGGGAGGCTCCCACACCTTCAGAATAAGCGATGCCCTCGATCTATCTATATGCTCCTGCTTTGGTACAGGCAGGGAGGTTACCATTCTGATCTGATCTGAGTGAGGAATCCCCAGAGGGGCCAAAAACAAACTGTTATACTATGCCCTGTCCAGGTGGGCCTTTGGGTCCTCATGGATTCTATACTTCCCCACTCCCATGGGTAGGACGGGGGAGATGGGGACTCACCACCATAAGGGCTGGGTGGTTAAAGCTATCCTATTCTTCAATACTGGCCTTCTAATACCTTTAATTTAGTTCCATTAATTAAGAATCCAATTAACCTCTGGTCCAAATATCTGGTTAGGTTTAGTGAAATGGACACAGAGCTGGACAGATCCTTCAAACTATTCAGGATCAATCGGATGGCTTGGCTGGTGTCTAGGCCTTTACGGGCACTGTATATTACTGCATCTACCAGCCTGGATTCTATATAATTTCTGGGCTATGACATAAGTGTTGCTGACAGAGTTTCCAGGCCCAAACCAATCTGCAATGGTATCTGCTAAGCCCCTTCGTTGCCTAATCAGGCACTTGCCAATTTGATTAGCCAGTCTAGCACACAGCTGGTCTATACCAGTGTGGAACATCACCAAGGTAAGGACCAGTGACAGTTATCCTGGTTCTGGGACAGGGGTCTGTTCAGGGCATGATGCACAATTGGGAGGCTCTATTTTGTCCTTAAGGACCTGGTTAATAATATCCAGATGAGGGCAAGTTAGCAATGGCCATTGTTTAACAAATGACAGCCATGCCTCAGGGGAGTTGAAGAGGGAGAGCAAAGCGACCCCACCGCCGAAGAGGCTACCCGGTGAGAGTACAAGCTGTGGTGTGAGTGTGTGTGTGTGCCTGACTGTTTGAATTTTACAGTTTGAAGTGTGAATTGAGTCTGATTCCAGGGAGTGCTAGCAGTTTCAGTTTCAGCTTCTGTGGCAGTTGGGACTGAGAGCCTGCCATTGTTCCCTTGATTGCCTCTGATTAGCCTCAGGCTCAGCCTTCCCCTGTGTGACTCAGAAGGGGGCAGGCCTGACCTAGGCAAGCAGGCTTTAAAAAGCCAGAGCAGTGCGACCAGGGGAGCGAAGCGGACAGGGGACTGCAGACAGGGGAGTTGTGCAGAGGGAGTGACTGATGGTGATGAAGACCCGTAGCGCTTGTGCCAGTACTTCTCCTGTCTCCTCCACCTGTGCCTGTATCCAGACAGAGAACCTGAGCATGGATGCCTCTACCCAGGTCCTGGTGTGGTCTTGCTGTATTTGTGGCTTGCAATTCCCACTGACTGATCTCCAGGCTGGGGGAGACAACCGTTGTGAAAGGTGCCTGCTGGTGGAATCTCTCAGGCAGCAGGTGGGAGAGCTACAGGAGGAGGTGGCCAGGCTGAGGAGCATTCGAAGCCATGAGGAATTCCTGGACAGTATTCCTGTGGAGTCCACGGAGGTCACTGTCCTAGGATGTGGGACTGTTGACCAGCCACTTATGGAGGAGGCAGTGGTGCAGGGTGAGACCTGGCAGCTGGTTACTTCCGGCAGCAGGCAGTGTTCCACCCCTGCTCCTAACCCTCCCACTGTGTTGTTACATAACCGTTACACTTTACTTTCAGCAGGAGACAAGGAGTCACCCCCCACAGTGGAGGAGACCAGGCCTTGCACCACCAAGGTTGAGCAGTCTCCTGCCACCACTGCGAGGAGGAAACGTAGAGTAGTGGTGGTTGGAGACTCTCTTCTGAGGGGAACGGAGGCACCCATCTGTCGCCCTGACAGCTCATCTCGAGAGGTATGCTGTCTGCCAGGGGCCCGTATCCGAGATGTTACGGAGGCATTGTCGAGGATTATCCGGCCCTCTGACTACTACCCCATGCTACTCATCCACGTGGGCACAAATGATACTGCCAGGTGTGACACTGAGCGGATCAAGTGTGACTACAGGGCTTTGGGAGTACGGGTGAAGGAATTTGGAGCGCAGGTGGTATTCTCTTCTATCCTTCCTGTCAAAGGTAGGGGCCCGGGCAGAGAGAGGTGCATCCTGGAGGTGAATGCCTGGCTGCGACGATGGTGTCGCCAGGAGGGATTCGGCTTCCTTGATCACGGGGTGCTCTTCCAGGAAGGACTGCTTGGCGGAGATGGAGTTCACCTTTCCAGGAGCGGGAAGGCCTTGTTTGGACACAGACTGGCTAACCTTGTGAGGAGGGCTTTAAACTAGGTTTGTCGGGGGCAGGTGAGCAAAGCCCACAGGTAAGTGCTGAATGTGCGGGACTGGGAGATGGGTTGGAAATGGGGGGGACTACGGCCTATAATGGCAAGGAGAAAGGAGGGTCAGGGCACAACAGGGAGGCAAGATCAAATCAGTATCTTAGATGCCTATATACAAATGCGAGAAGTATGGGTAATAAGCAGGAAGAACTGGAATTGCTAACCAATAAATACAACTATGATATCATTGGTATTACAGAAACCTGGTGGGATGGGACGCATGATTGGAATATTGGTATGGAAGGGTACGGCTTGCTCAGGAAGGACAGACAGGGAAAAAAGGGAGGAGGGGTTGCCTTGTATATTAAAAATGTACACACTTGGACTGAAGTGGAGATGAACGTAGGAGATAGCTGTGTAGAGAGTCTCTGGGTTAAGCTAAAAGGGGTAAAAAACGAGGGTGATATCATGCTAGGAGTCTACTACAGGCCACCTAGCCAGGTGGAAGAGGTGGATGAGGCCTTTTTTAAACAATTAACAAAACTATCCAAAGCCCAAGATTTGGTGGTGATGGGGGACTTCAACTATCCAGACATATGTTGGGAAACTAACACAGCGAGGCACAGGCTATCCAATAAGTTTCTGGACTGCATTGGAGACAACTTTCTGTTTCAGAAGGTTGAAAAAGCTACCAGAGGAGAAGCTGTTCTGGATTTGGTTTTAACAAATAGGGAGGAACTAGTTGAGAACTTGAAAGTGGAAGACAGTATAGGGGACAGTGATCACGAAATAATAGAGTTCATGATCTTAAGGAAAGGTAGAAGGGAGACCAGCACAATTGAGGTTATGGATTTCAGGAAGGCAGATTTTGATAAGCTCAGAGAACTTGTAGGTAAGGTCCCGTGGGAAGCAAGACTGAAGGGAAAAACAACTGAGGAGAGTTGGAAGTATTTCAAAGGGACGTTGTTAAGGGCCCAAAAGCAAACAATTCCGCTGTGTAGGAAAGATAGAAAATATGGCAAAAGACCAGCTTGGCTTAACAAGGAGATCTTGCATGATCTCAAAATAAAAAAGGAGTCATATAAAAAATGGAAACTAGGACAACTAACAAAGGATGAATATAGGCAAGCAACACGGGAATGCAGGGGCAAGATTAGAAAGGCAAAGGCACAAAATGAGATCAAACTAGCTACAGGCATAAAGGGAAACAAGAAGACCTTTTATAAATACATTAAAAGCAAGAGGAAGACCAAGGACAGGGTAGGCCCACTGCTTAGTGAGGAGGGAGAAGCAGTAACAGGGAACTTGGAAATGGCGGAGATGCTCAATGACTTCTTTGTTTCGGTCTTCACTGAGAAGTCTGGAGGTGTGCCTAACGTAGTGAATACAAGCAGAGAGAGGGTAAGTTTAGAAGATAGGATACACAAAGAACAAGTTAAAAATCACTTAGGAAAGTTAGATGTCAGCAAGTCACCAGGTCCTGATGAAATGCATCCCAGGATACTCAAGGAGCTGATAGAGGAGGTATCTGAGCCTTTAGCTATGATCTTTGAAAAATCATGGCAGACAGGGGAGATTCCAGAAGACTGGAAAAGGGCAAATATTGTGCCCATCTATAAAAAGGGGAATAAGAACAACCCAGGAAATTATAGACCGGTCAGTTTAACGTCTGTCCCAGGGAAGATAATGGAGCAGGTAATTAAGGAAATCGTATGCAAACACTTGGAAAGTAATAAAGTGATAGGGAATAGCCAGCATGGGTTTGTGAAGAACAAGTCATGTCAAACTAATCTGATAGCTTTCTTTGATAAGATAACGAGCCTTGTGGATAAGGGAGAAGCGGTGGATGTCATATACCTAGACTTTAGTAAGGCATTTGATACGGTCTCGCATGATATTCTTATTGATAAACTAGGCAAATATAACTTAGATAGGGCCACGATAAGGTGGGTGCATAATTGGCTGGATAACCGTAGTCAGAGAGTTGTTGTTAACGGTTCTAAATCCTGCTGGAAAGGGATAACAAGTGGAGTTCCTCAAGGGTCTGTTTTGGGACCCGTACTGTTCAATATCTTCATCAATGATGTAGATATTGGGATAGAGAGTACTCTTATTAAGTTTGCAGATGATACCAAACTGGGTGGGGTTGCAACTTCTTTGGAGGATAGGGACATAATTCAAAATGACCTTAGCAAGTTAGAGAAATGGTCAGAGGTAAACAGGATGAGGTTTAATAAAGAGAAATGCAAAGTGCTCCACTTAGGAAGGAACAATCAGTTCCATACATACAAGATGGGAAGCGACTGTCTAGGAAGGAGCATGGCGGAAAGGGATCTAGGGGTCATAGTGGACCACAAGATGAATATGAGTCAACAGTGTGATGCTGTTGCAAAAAAAGCAAATATGATTCTAGGTTGTATCAACAGGTGTGTTGTAAGCAAAACTCGTGAAGTCATTCTGCCGCTCTACTCTGCACTAGTTAGGCCTCAGCTGGAGTACTGTGTCCAGTTCTGGGCGCCACATTTCAAGAAAGATGTGGAGAAATTGGAAAGGGTACAGAGAAGAGCGACAAGAATGATTAAAGGTCTAGAGAACATGACCTATGAAGCCAGGCTTCATGAACTGGGCTTGTTTAGTTTGGAAAAAAGAAGATTAAGGGGGGACATGATAGCGGTTTTCAAATATCTAAAAGGGTGTCACAAGGAGGAAGGAGAAAATTTGTTCCTCTTGGTTTCTGAGGACAGGACAAGGAGTAATGGGCTTAAAGTGCAGCAGGGGAGGTTTAGATTGGACATTAGGAAAAAATTCCTAACTGTCAGGGTGGTCAAATATTGGAATAAATTGCCAAGGGAGGTGGTGGAATCTCCCTCTCTGGAGATATTTAAGAACAGGTTAGATAGACATCTGTCAGGGATGGTGTAGACGGAGCTTGATCCTGCCTTGAGGGCGGGGGGCTGGACTCGATGACCTCTCGAGGTCCCTTCCAGTCCTATTATTCTATGATTCTATGATTCTAGGGGTTACCTTTGTCTGGGCTTTAAGTGGTAAGCCCCAGTGGGAGTCAGTAGGTCCAACTTCAGTGGCCTGATGTTAGTGTTTAGCTTCTTTCCCACAATACTCCATACAAACTTTAACTTGGAGGACTGTGTATTCTTTGTCCTCATAGTGTTCATGTTGTTACAATAAACAAAATAATTCTGTGTGAATGAGGGGAGGCCCAAGGCCGTGTATTCCCCATCGCTATTAGTGTGTATTTGTTCTAAGTATGTGACTTGAAGGAGGTTACATTGACTAGAGTCACTGTTTCTCTTATAGGACCAAGCATGGTTCACAGATGTTTAATTGTTAATAGGAACCCATGCAATTCCATAATTCTTGAGGCCTTTTAAGGCATCAGGCACCAATGAGTAGCAGGGCAAGTAGCTGTTATTGCAATGGTGAGGTTACTAGTTTCCTCATTGTTGTGGGCATCTTTACTTAAACATGCTGATGTCCACTTGCCCGTGTTGTTTCTTATAAATTTCTTATTATCTCTGGCCAAACCACTTAATCGTTGGTGTGCAAATTTACAGAAGCTAAATATTTCATTTGTGTAGCCATTAAAGCAAAACCAATCTGGTGGGGGAGAGGGCTGGTACCCCACTCCCAGTCCTTCTGTTCACATGATGCACTCCTTGCTTCCTTCCAGTTCCTTTTTTGTTCACCTGTGGAGACATTGTTAACATTCTCCTAGCCTAAACAATTTCCAAACTATTATCCTTTCACTGAATTTTAAAGTTGCCAATTGATTGGGCCCAATTATTAATTTTGTTGGTTTAAATTAATGCTTCTGCTTTACTCAAATTATCCTTTCATTAAAACAATATCCTACACACAACAATATTTGCAATACGTATTACAATTAAGACACACAAGACAAACTTGGACAGAACACAAACTTATTGTGTCATGACACAGAACCATGGTTTTTTGTTGTTGTTGTTTGTTGTTTTTCTTCAGCTGGCACCAGCGCTTTCTGATGATCTGAAAGACAAGAAAACATTTCTACCCCCGTCGGGGTGGTCCATTATAACTTAAAATACTGCCTAAGATCTGTTAGGGGAACTGGTTACAGCTAGTTCCTTACCACTCCCATGGGCGAGTGAGCTACAACTTTACGAGAACAAGAGCGCTTCATCGGTACTCGTGACCTTCCACTCCCTCGAATTACCTCTAGAGTTGCTAGCCCTCCCCAACAGTGGCATGCCTCAGTTTCCCTCTTGTACCACAGATCAGGCTTAATGTGTGAAGCTATAATGCTTCTCCTTAGCACAAGGTGTTGGTTAGTTATTGTTCCAGCAAGCAAAAAGCTTTTCTTTTCCTGAAAAGAATCATATACAGTGTTACTTATTAAGACTATAGTAATAATAATATTGACATTAAATTTTGTTAAATGGGCGCTTATAAATATTTTGTTTATATTTGGACAATTTACTTGAGGGGACAGGTGTTTTATATTCCTTTGAAATAGTCAGGCAGCCTGTATTCACATATAATGTTGGATTTGAAAGCAAGCCAAAAGTGTTATCAACTCAGCCTTGAACAGAGACACAGTGAAGTTTCAGGGCTTGGATTCTTAAAACAAAGATTTGTTTTCTTAAAGAGTAAATTTAACCTTAAGGATTGAATGTATAGATTTCATTCTTTTATACAGTTAACCAGTTAAGTGTCAATAGAATTCCTTCTTTTCCTTTTGAATATTTAACAAAAGTGTCTGTAGTCAAATAATTAAATTTAATTGTTTCTTTGCCTGGATTATTGAAAAAGGCTGCAAGAAACAAGGAGTCAGTTTTTAAAGCAGGTTTCCCTTCATATATTACAACAATCGCTTAATTCCTTCTTATGTCCTGATTCCTGCTAAATGACCCTTCCCAATGACACATGTTTGTCCAGTATTAATTTTGTAAGGAGGATGGGCTTTCCCATTAGCCCCCACACCTCCTAATTCTTTTCTATAGGTAAATCCAAATGTGTATTATTGCAGTCAGCTATTACTAATTTTAAACTTCTCAGTATAGGGTTTTCATAACATCCATGCTGCAGCAGTTGATCTATGCTTCTGACTCTGGGGTGGATCACTCGACCATGCTCTGTAAGGAGATTTATGTTGCAGAATGTGTCTCTTTGTTAGGGCAGATTTAGCTTCTAGTAATTACATCTTCAAATTCAATTCCCACTAGTTGGCTTTTAGGGTGGCTTTTAGGTTACGTCCTCCCACGCCCTCAAGCTAATTATAACAGTGTGTGAGGGAAAGGTTTTAACTGTTTATTTTTCTGGACGGCCCCCACTTGTGCGTTGAGAAACGTCCTTGGGTAGCCTGCGATTCCAGCCAGAGAGGCTGTAGTTATCTATTCGCTAACAAGGGCTTGAGAATCTCCTAAAGTTGCTTGGCAGCCCTTTCCTATTCCTGCGTTGTGTTCCGTGTATATGTTTCCAACCAAAATGCCTAGGGCCAATATGGCTTGCTGGTCGGCAGGCATTCCTTCCTTGAGAATTTGGAGGAATACTTCCCACAAGCTGTTAAGTCTATTCCAAAACTCAGTGTTTTGCTTTGGATCGGACAGATTTGTAACTAGAGCCCGTTCTTCCAAAGGGAAGATCTGATACCTTTCAATTATCTTCTGTGCCTCCTCTCTATCTTCAGTATGTGTGGTAAGGGCCCATATAGGGCTGGGCATAGAAAGGAGTGGAGGGGGTAATGTTGGGCCAAATTCCCCCCCTAAGCTTGGGAGAGGCTGTGCACTTGCGTGTAAGTTACATTTCTCACTGCAGGGCGGATTTTTGCTTTTCTGAGCTTCAATCTCATCCCTCAGGGCTTTAATTTCTTTCTCTGTCAATCTGTCAAATGCTTACAGGTCCTTGGACCATGATGCACGTACATGTAGTACGCAGGGGTGCCTTTCAGCGGTCTGGGGGGGTATGCTTAGACTGATCCCCATCCATTTTAGTCATTCAGGGGAGCATCCTGTCCACTCCCCGTCTGCTCAGTGGCTTTATAGGAAACTAAATCTACACACTCCAAAGAAGGGGTCTGCTGGGTCTAGAGCGTCAGGCCTTAGCAGCAGCTCATGAAATAAGGGGAGTCGTCACTCCCTCACATATCTGCTCCGTCTCGAGGTTCGGCTGACCCCCCTTGCGTTCAGAACTCCCTTGTGGGAGAGCCCTGGTGCGGCTGGAATCAGCTTACTTCTCAGAGACCTGGGCAGCGGCATTCACACTCCACTCATTACATTCACACTCAGCATGCTTTTCACACAGAAATGTTCCCACTTTTAGATGCATCTCTCATTATGGACCTTGTCCATATTTGGGGCGGCAAACAACACTGTTCCCCCAGGGGTGGCAAACAACACGTTTCCCCCCCAGAACCACAGCAGTTCCCAGCACTGCATAAACCTAGGTGCCTTATGTCCGGATGCAATACAACCTTCTTCCCGTACCCGGGGCGGCACCACCAATACCACAGCAGTTCCCAGCACTGCGTAAACTTAGGCCTACTCGGGGGTAACAAAACAACCTCCCCGGAACCGTTTTGCGTCTGACCTTGTTGCAGATTCAAGAAGTTCGGCTGGCGTGAGCCCACAAGAAGCAGACGACCCTACAGGCAGTCCTCCTCCACACCCCAGGAGAGATTTCAAAAGGTCTCTTACCTCTCGTTTGGCGCCATGGGGGTGAAGGGGGACGGTCTGCAGCCGCTGTTGCTGTCTTCAATTGGGCGTTGCCATCCGAGTCACGGCACCAAATTGTGGAAGAAAACATTGTCCTCACTCTGAGTTTGTAAGCAACAAGTAGCCAGAGGCAGTTTTATTACGAGCTGCAGCAAGGGAAAAACTGGTTCGGACAGGGGGGGGAGTCCCCCCCTCACCGAGGCAGATCTTCAAATACAAGCAATTATGAAGCAGTTTATATACTGTCTATTAAATATAATAACAATAACAATTAGTCTCCTTCCCATTACAAACACCAATGGCTAACAGTTATTTAGTTCCACCCAGATGCTCCTTATGTCAAGGTCCCTGCCAGAGTCAGCATTCTATCCTTATCTCCGTATGGAGGCGAGAGGCGAAGGCAGCGTCTAATTACAGATCTCGCGTTGTCAGGCCACAGACTTAGCCTGACTCTTGCTCTCTTGTTAACAAGACCAAGATGGCTGCACACAAATTCCCTTATTCCCTTTTCCTGCCTCCACACTACCAACCGCTACACTTAACTTCATGCCTCTAGCTTCCATCCCAGACACATTTCTCAATCTATTGTACACAGCCAAGCCCTAAGATATAACCATATTTGTTCCAGTCCCACAGACAGAGACAAACACCCACAGGATCTATATAGTGAAAACTGAAGTGAAAAAAACAGATTGATAGAGCCAAAAAAGTACCCAGACATGAGCTACTTCAAGACAGGCCAAAAAGAGAAAACAGAATTCCACTTGTCATTACAGTCCACAACTTAAACCCCTCCAATGCATTATCCACAATTTACAACCCAGCTTGGAAAATGACCCTCACTCTCAGAGGCCTTGGGGGAAAGGCCAATCCTCACCTACAGACAACCCCCTAACCTCAAACAAATTCTTTCCAATAACCATGCAGCACACCTCCATCATAATCACCCAGGAACCCACCCCTGCAATCAGCCCCGGTGCCAACTCTGCCCACACATCTACACCAGCGATTTCATCACTGGACCCAACCACATCAGCCACCAAATCAGAGGCTCATTTAACTGCACATCCACTAATATGATCTATACCATCAAATGCCAGCAATGCCCCACTGCCATGTATATTGGCCAAACTGGACAGTCTGTACGGGAAAGAATTAATGGACACAAATCAGATATCTGAAAAGGCAACACACAAAAACCTGTTGGAGAACACTTTAGTCTACCTGGACACTCATTAATGGATCTCAAAGTCACCGATTTGTTTCAGGCCAATTTCACAAGCCAAATACACAGAGAAGGACTAGAACTTAACTTCATTCACAAGTTTAATTCTTATGCAAATGGTATGAACAAGGACATCGGCTGGCTCTCACACTATCTTCCACATCCTATGACTTAACCTACAAACCATACAGTGGAGGTGCTAATTGTTCTCATCAGCCTGTTGTAACTATTTGAACCATCTACTTACTGTCTCTTTTTATTTTTTCTCCTTTCCTCCTTTTTTTCTCCCCCCTTCCTCTTCCTTTATTTATTCTTGGATCTTGACTTCCAACACTCCAATCATCTGAAGAAGTGGGTTGTTGCCCACGAAAGCTCATGATACCACCTACATTTTTTGTTAGCCTGTAAGGTGCTACTAGTTTTTGGTGACTGATGTATGTAATGTATTTGCTTTAACAATCCTACTCTCAACCTTTTCTTTCCTTTATTAATAAACCTTTAGATTCTAAAGGATTGGCCCAGCATGCTCTTTGGGTAAGATCTGAGGTATAGATTGACCTGGGACTGTGGCTGGTCCTTTGGGACTGGGAACACCTGTTCAAAGTTGGTGAGATTGGTTTTATAACCCCTCACCTGCATAAAGTGTGGTGCTGGTTGTGGCACAGGTAAAGCTGGGGGCTACGTCTACACTGGCCCCTCTTCCGGAAGGGGCATGTAAATTTCTCTAGTCGTCGTAGGGAAATCCGCGGGGGATTTAAATATCCCCCGCGGCATTTAAATAAAAATGTCCGCCGCTTTTTTCCGGCTTTTAAAAAAGCCGGAAAAGAGCATCTAGACTGGCCCCGATCCTCCGGAAAAAGTGCCCTTTTCCGGAGGCTCTTATTCTTACTTCAAAGTAGGAATAAGACCCTCCGGAAAAGGGCACTTTTTCCGGAGGATCGGGGCCAGTCTAGACGCTCTTTTCCGGCTTTTTTAAAAGCCGGAAAAAAGCGGCGGACATTTTTATTTAAATGCCGCGGGGGATATTTAAATCCCCCGCGGATTTCCCTACGACGACTCGTGAAATTTACATGCCCCTTCCGGAAGAGGGGCCAGTGTAGACGTAGCCGGGGTGTCTAAGCAGATTGCTTCTGTAACTTCTTTCTGGTCAGATTGGCAGCTGAAGTGCACTTTGTGACTGGTTTGGTGCCTTAGAGAGGGGAACCCCAATCTTGGGCTGTAAGTAGCCCTGGTTTTAAGCAATTCACCCTGATTTGACCCTCACAGCGGTGCCCCCAGACCTCCTGGTATATTACACCCCCCCATGAAATCTGTATAGTATAGAATAAAAGCACACAAAAGGCCAGATTTCATGGGAGAAAATCAGATTTCATGGCTCATGACACATTTTGCATGGCTGTGAATTTGGTAGGGCTCTAATTATGATGGGTCAGCAGAAATGGTCAATGGTAACAATCACTTCTCTAGCCTCATCCTGATACTCTTCCTCATCTTGTACTTGTAATTACTCCTTTCTTAACAGAGGATAGAAAGTCCATTTGAAAGCATGGAGAGCTTTATGGGGACTGGAGCAAGTATGCCATGAGAGGCATTCAGTGGTAAGAGGAAATGAACAATTAAAGTGTAGGAGCATAGGAAGGCATCAGTTAAGTCTTCTGTGGACAAAACTACTTTTATGGGGGTTTGAGATTTCCTCACAAAACTAGTGCATGTGAATTCCAAAGACTGATAAATACTTCATAAATTCTGGGACCCTGCTCTGCTTTCAATACTTAAGAAATTAATGGGTTGTATAATAGGGCTCCTTAGCATTTCAATGTGTTCTGATCCTGCCCCTGGAAAATCAGTGGCAAAAATCTTCCTCTTGACTCCACTGGTGCAAGACCAAGTCAGTGAGGATTCTAGTCCTTCAGCCAATAAAGACCACTGTCTTGGGGAGAAGGGAATTCTTCCATGGAAGGATTGATGCCTAGCAAGCAAGACTTTTGAAAAAAATTGTGGAGGCCATTGGCTCCTCCCACTGGAAGAGAAGTTTGTGTGTGTGCATGTGCAGAAGTAGGGGTGGCAATGTACCCACTTGGAGCCTATCTCAAAGAAGCAGGTAAGAGGAGACAGCTAACATTTCAGACCAGTGATGATCTTCTCCATTAGTTAAAATAACTTTCACAGGCTTGTCCACCCACCATATTTCCTGTATTGTGTGTTCCCCAAACCCTACAATAGCCAAAGGATAACTGTGGGAAACCCTGAGAACACCACCTTTTAAGGATGAATGATTGCAGCAGGACACTGCAAAACCCATAGACTCCAATGGGAACTTACATGTATAAAGTGGGATGTTTTTCCCATGGGACTCTGGGTTCAGTCCCGCAAAGCCAAGCTTCAGAGGAGCCTCAAATCGCGATTGAAAGACCCCAACACCTCACTCACCAGTCTGTCATGGCTCAAGTCAGTCTTACTAGCCAGTCAAGACTGATTAACTATACACTAGCTGTAGGACGTGTGTGTGCGCATATGCTGCTTTTCATGTTGTACTTTCAATAAATGCAGCGTATTGCCTTCTCCTGAAAAAGATCCCATGTGCTTCTTGTAAGCATAAAAAAGGTAGTTGACAAATTTGTTTCTGAAAATGCTTTTTCTCCAGCCACTGAAAAGTCTATTCAGAAAAGGAAACTGAATGGAAGACAAGTGACCATTTTACTGAAGGAAAAGGTAAAAAAATCTTCATATTACTAACCCATGCAAACCACCAGAACACCAACACTTCCTCCTCTCTCTCCTTGGTTATGAACAAGGCTTCAGCAATGAGGAACCCGCTAATAATCTGGTGGAAATAGAAAGAGGTCACTTTAGGAAGAAAAACGTTATTGAGGTATTAAATAAAACACTTAGATCCCACTGTTGTTGATGCACTGGGGAGACATTTTTGGGAACAAACACTTGTTGTTTCAAAAACAATTCTGCTAATCAGGGAATAATCCACAGGACACTTTAAAGAAAAGCTGGGGCATTAATCCTATGCCCTACTATAATTCCACCAAGAAACAAGTGGTACTTGTATCACAACATGTGGATTTGTTTTCTCCAGGAAAATATACAGGCTCAAAGGGCTATTCTAAGATGTGCCTAAATCTCTGGAGAGCTTCCACCGCACCTTCATATTTCTGGACACTGTCCAGTCTGTGTGATTATGTGGTGTGCACATATTCACAGCATGTATGTGTGCATATGTATCTATATGGGTGCATCTGTGGATAAAGAGATCTTTATTTAGGTGTGTTACCAGATTTGCCCAATACTCTGGGGTATGCTCATTTATTAGGGTTACTTTTATGGGGCTGGGGGGGGGGGGGGAAGGTTAATAATTCTATCAGTGTGCTGTTTGTGCTTACTTGTGCTCTCATATGGAGCTGAATTCTCCCTGCTGCCAATTCCCCCTCCCACTGGAGCTCTCCTGCAGGAACTAGGTTCTCAGGATGGGGTTCTTCCCACCTTAGCAACATATACAGACACTCACCCCCACTAATCAGAGCACGTCTGAGAGGACTGGGTACTCAGCGCTCACAAGCTGACCCCTCATATGTCCCTGGACTCAGCAGGCTGGGTTTAACAGCAGTGCCACACTGCACCCTCATGTGCCTTTGGACTCCATGGGCTGGATTAAACAGCACTTTAAGCTGCCATCCTCACATGCCCCCAGGTTCAGCTCCTCCCTATCCCCACTTGCACACCACAATCATTCCGCTGGTAAGCCAGGTGATGAGCAAATCCCACAGGATTTTGGGAACTATAAGGATCTTTAGCTTGGGTACAAGAAGCGTTGTTGCAAAGCGAATGGGGAAGCCAAAACACCCCTTGAGGAATAGTGAGCGAAAGAAAAAGAAAGAGAGAGAAGCAACCAGCTTAACAATGAAAGTTATTTATTTCTGGGTAGTGAATATATGGGGAGCCAGACACACAAAACAGTTACAATATTAAATCTAAATTGAAACTGATTACAAATGTTAGGGCTAGCTAACCATATAACTGGTTACATAAGGCAGGCTCAGGGGGCTATGCCTAGAGAGAGGTGGGGGGGGGGGGGAAAAGAGAGAGAACGCACGACCTCACCACTCTGTGGAGCTTGCACTGATCAGGGTTCCCGGATAGTGATGGTAGCCGGGGGTCCAGATGGCAGGAGAGAAGCAGAACAGAGCCCCCAGCACGATTAGGCAGGAGATGAAGAAGTCTCAATGGAACTGATGCAAAGTTCACATCCAGGCATCAGAACAGCTTTCCTTGGGCAAGGGTAGGAGTTTTTGTAGGGACAGGACAATAGTTCGAGGAGGACACTGGATTTGTTTGTGGGTAATGAGAGGCGAGACTGATCACACCTGGCTATGGGTAATGTTCCTTGAAGGAGCTCACAATGCAACTAGGCAGTGTTAGTATTTTGGATGTCAATAGGATCGTTACTAGAATTGGTCTGATGACTGTAGCCAGTTCGGCTTCCTGGAGGAGTTCCTCCTCCTCCACGTCAGTGGGCAGCCACTCCACCCCACTACCACAGGGATTAAAACAACCCCCCAAGTCACTAGTACAATAAATCCCGCCTTGGTCCAGGGCAGGGCGAGAGGAAAACAGTTCAGGAGCCCAGCCTTGCTGCTGGGCAGGCGACAGGCAACACAGCAGGTTTGAAAGCCCTTCACCAGGTTCAGGGCAGGGTAGTAAACCAACACCATCTGTTTGATAGTTTGGTGGCCCAGGCATTGTTTTAGGTGGGGCTGCAAGAAAACAGTCAACAGTTGGGAAGCCCTTGCCCTGATTCAGGGTGGAGCAGCAAACAAACACAGTTCAGGCACCCAACCCTTGTTCAGGGTGGGCATCAAACAAACACAGTCCAGCAGTTTTAGAGGCCCTGGCCTTAGTTCAGAGAGGGCAGCAAGCAACCCAGTCAGTTTATAAGTTCAGGAGCCCCAGGCCTTGTTTCAGGCAGGGGTGACAAACACACAGTAAGGTGGCCTTAGCCCCGGGTCAGGGTGGGGCAGCAAACACAGTTAGCTGTTTAGCCAATAGTTTGTCTCCGTGCTCAGGAGGGGCACAGGGAACTCACCTGCAGTGGTGGAGAGGGAGACTGCCACCCAGTATGTGGGTGGCGGGGGGGACACAGGCCCACCCACTCCACTGCATCCCAGCCCAGAGTCCTAATAGTAGCAGCGCAGTCAGCTGCTGGGTCAGCAGGGGCTCCAGCCCAAAACGCATAGACCTGAGGCACTTAATCATCCTCACTATTCCCTAGGCCACTTCTCTTCTCCCCCTCAGTGTGTACCTGGGCGTCCAGCTGGTCTTTCGGGGATTCCAGGGTTGTCAAGTCCAGCTGTGGTCCAGGCCAGTTGTTGGCCGCTTGCAGGTCCAGCAGTTCGAGCCAGTCCCTGGGTGCAGGTGTTCAGACCAGTTCTCTGGGTCAGGCACGGCCGAAGGTCTAGACCAATTCTCAAGTGTAAGGTAACCCAGGGGTTCAGGTACTCCTTCCAGGGAAAGCACGCCCAACAGCCCAGGCCAGTCCTGAACCTCCCAGACAGGGAGTACTGAGCAGACCTCTGATCCTTCCAGAGACTGGGCCCAGATTTAGCTCTCAGGCTGGGCTCTTATAGTCCTGGCCATGTTTCATGGCTTCTGGTCAGGTGACTGGGAGGGGTTAGGTTTGGCCCAAAATGCCCCCCAGAGGGGGTCCTCTATGGGTGCTCACTTAGTGCCTCACTTGAGAGAAGGAGAAGTAGGGTGTGCCTCTCCTCTGGAACACCCCTTCCCTCCCTCTCCCCTGCCCTGCCTGCTGGGAGCCCTCCCCTGTGGGAGCCTACCTGTCTGCTGTTGCTGGGCCTCTTCCTCCTTGAATTGCTGCTGCCACCACCCACAGCTTGCTGCGGTTTGGGGTGGGCCGGCCTGCCCCCACCTGGAGGGAGAAGGGAAGAGGACCCCACCAACCAGAGGCCTTCCCTGGTTGGCTGCTCCCTGCCTGCTGCTGCTGTACCACCTTCACCCTGTCAAGGAGGACCACCACCAGTTGAACTGTGGAGGGGGTTGGTTTGTAAGACTGAGCTTTAACACCTGTGCTTCAGGGGTGGTAGTAAACTGAGTTGTTGTGAGGGGGACTGGGGAGAGGCGTGGAGCTCTCCCCCCAGTCCAGCTGCCCCCCTCTTTCTACTGTCACCACCCCCACCTCCTCCTCCACTACCCTCTTGTACCACCAGGACCTGCTTTTTGCCCCTCAGCATGGTTAACTGCGGCCCCTTTTTCCACCCTAGGACTGTTTGCTCAGCAGCAGGTGAGAGACTGAGCCCCACAAGCACTTGTGGGCGCACTACCCCCCCCCCGACTTGGCCCCCCTCCCTCAGCTACATTTGGCTGGGGGGGCCTCCATGTTACCTGTCCTGCCCTAGCAGCCTGGTTTTTCTCCTTCCCTCCCTGCCATAGCCCTTCCTGAAACTCAGTTTGTTGCCTACCCTGCCCTGCCCCTGAAAGTTTGTTTGCTTGCCTGCCCTGCCCAATCTCCACCCAGTTCCCTGGTCTGCCCCTGTGACGGACCGGGCCGTGTCTGGACACAGCTGAGGGCATCTGCCCAGGGCGAATTGCTCAAATCCAGGGCTCCTTACAGCCCCCAGACTGGTGACCTCTCCAAACAGGCCACAAACCAGTCCCACAGAGCGCTTCAGCTGCCTGCCTGAAGCCTCCCGAGCAAAACCCGTCCGACACCCCAGCAATATCCGTGCCCCAGATGGCCCCGGGCCTCATACACAGGTGGGGGGTCCTAGCACCCAATCCCACCTACCCCGAACAAGTTCTGTCCGGTTCCAAGAAACCAGCCACAGATCCCTGGTCAATTTACCCTCTGGATCTTCCCCACAAACCACGCTGAGCCAGTCCTTTAGCGTCTAAAGGTTTATTATTACAATAAAGAAAAGCATGAGAGTAAGGTTGTTAAAGGATAGTACATTACATGCATCGAATCTCCCAGTACTCGATGCAGGCTCTAGCAGAGATGTTACAGCTGCTGGCTCAAAAGTCCTTGTTGCGCATCCTAGGATCAGGATGGGTCCACAGGTCTTTCCGGCACTTCGATCCCTGCAGTGCTGCCTCTGAAGTGCTGAGCTGAGTACCAAGATGGAGTCGACCCCGTGGACTCTTTATACATCCTTCCTGGTCTCTTCTTGGCTATAGCAGGTCACCTGGCCAGCGGCCTATCCCTGTGTTCCCTGCTGGCAGCCCTCAGGTGTCAGCCCTCATGCTTTAGGTGTGTCCTTGGCCCATTGAGTGCCATTGTCCCACAGGGCCTCGCTGATTAGCATGTCCATAGGCTGGGCTCTGCCCAATGCTCAACCACATGCAGAGAAATATTCAGTATCCATACAGATTACAGATTCCTAACTACACACACACACAGACATTATACACTCACATGACTAGCGTACATAGGATTAGCAGACAGTGAGCTTCTATTCAACACCCCACATGGCCCCCTTTTATACCATTTTTGGGGCCAACACCCCCACCTATGGGTGCAGCAGTGATCTGGCTGCTTCCCTCAAATTCGGTAACGTGACAGCCCCTCCCACACCAGTGGTCAGTTTGCTGTGTTTGCCCTGACCTCTGAGCCTCTGTCCTCCTCAGCGCCCTACTGATCCCAGCCCCTCACTGCTCCTGTTTGCTCCCTCCGCCAGCCTCCCATTAGCCCCCTGCCTACCGCCCAGTGTGTCCTGGCCCCTTCCCCGAAAGCTCATGCCCCTTCCTTCCCCATTTAGTTAGTTCCCCCCCGTTCACTGTACTCCCTTTTCATGTTGCCATAGCCCCCCCCCCCTTCCCAGTGCAGCCAGAGGAGCCGGCACCCCCACCCTGCACCTGTCGTCTCATCCCTGTCCTGTCAGTCAGCGCCCTCCTCCTCTGCCTCCAGCCTTGCAGGGAGGAGTGGTTGCTGGCTTCCTTTTTCCTCGGTTCCCTATTTGTGTCCTGCCTCCACTAGTGCCCTCCCTCCCTGCTAACAGTCTAGCAGGAGGGAGTATTCCCTTTCCCTATCCTCGCCTCCCTCCAATCGCGAACACCCCCTTCCCTTGTGCCCCTGCCCCTCCCTCTAGCACCCTCCTCCTCGGCCTTCAGTCCTGCGGGGACGAGTGGTCGCTTTCCCCACCTTCCCGGTCGTGTCCCCCCGTACGCACCCCTGCCCCTCTCGCTAGCACCCTCCTCCTCTGCATCCAGCTAAGCAGGGAGGAGTGGTTGCTTTCCCTAGTCCCCCTCCCCCCAGTCGCGAACCTCCCCTTCCTTTGCATCCCTGCCCCTTCTTCTAGCACCCTCCTCTGCAGGGAAGAGTGGTCACTTTCCCCACCTTCCCGGTTGTGCCCCACCCCATGTGCCCTTGCGCCTCTCTCTAGCGCCCTCCTCCTCTGCATCCAGTGAAGCAGGGAGGAGTGGTTGCTGCCCTTTCCCCTGGTTGCCCCTCCTTTAATCTGGTGCCCTCCTCCCCAGCCTTCAATTTAGAGGGCAGGAGTGGTTGCTGCCCCTGCTTCCCACATTTCCTCTCCCCCACTCTTGTAGGGAGGAGTGCTTAACCCATCCCCTCCTCTCCCTTCCCCTCCATTGATGCCTTCCTCCCCTGCCTGCTGCTTGGTGGGGAGGAGGGTTGACCCTTGCCCCCCTCCCTCACTATCTGTGCCTCTTTCAACCCCTCCCCCATTGACCCCATGGTCCCCCCATTTCCACTGTCCCCAAAAATCACTGCGGCTGACCTCCCGGGCCCGGGATCTGCCGCTGCCATGGCCGACGCTCCCCCTGATTCGGGAGGGGCCTCCACCTCGGCCAGTAAAAAGGGCCAGGGGAAGAAAAAGGGCAAAGGCCCAGCCCAGAAGGCCAAACCCTCCGTGGATGAAGCCGCTTTGCCCACTGCGGCCCCAACACCTGCCACAGCCCCTCCTTCCCCTGTTGTTCCCCCCACCAGCTCTGGGGGCATTCCACCTGCAGCCCTCAGAGCGTATGCCCAGGTGGCCACTGCTGCACCCCAGTGTGCCACCACATCTTCAGCCCCGACCGCCTCCTCCAGCTTCCTCCATCCCTGGTGGCCAGGGCCCCTTTCCCACCCTGACCAGGAAGCATGGCGTCCGCTGCCTCCTGGTCCCCACCTCGCCCCACGTCAAAACGTACGTGTGGGCATTAGCAAGGGTGGTGGGGTCCTCGGCCATGGTGGCGGCCTCCAAAATGTATGGCAAGGCGGTGTTCTTCCTTTCCTCGGAGGCTGCCACCCAGGAGGCAGTGGAGAGGGGCCTGTCGGTGGGGGGTGTGCACGTGCCCCTTGAGCCACTGAAGGACCTGGGCATATGGGTGGTCCTCACCTCCGTCCCGCCCTTCCTTCCCAATGCCGCCCTGCTGTCTCCCTCTCCACCCTGGGGAGGCCGATCTCTACCATCAGCCCTCTTCCTCTGGGAGGGGAGAGGGACCAGAAGGCAGGACATCATGGCCTACCGCCGGACCTGCAAGTTCCGTGACGTTCTCCTGGCCTTTGGGTTGGGGTGCAGTCTGCTGCGGGGGGGCAGACGATCACCCTGCCCGCGAGAATCCACCCCAGCCCTCATCATGAGATACACCACCATCGCTGCCTTAAATGCCCGGGGCCGTAGGGCAGGTCTCTCCAGGACCCGGGTGCTCTCCTTCCTTCTGGAGGGGGCGTACTCAGTGGTTTTCCTGCAGGAGACCCACACTACTCTGGCCGTCAAGGCTGGCTGGCTGCTGGAGTGGGGGGACGGGGTGTATTTCAGCCACCTCCACGCCTGCTTGGCTGGGGTGGTCACCCTGTTCTCCCCTGCCCTACGGCCCAAGGTGCTGGGGGTTGCCAAGGTCATCCCAGGCCACCTGCTGCACGTCCGGGCCCGCGAGGAGGGGCTGACGAACTTGGTCAACGTCTATGCCCCAAACGCGGACCCAGACCAGGTGACCTTTTATCAGTGGGTGGCCACCTTCCTTGGCATCCTGGGTCCTCATGAATGCCTGGCCCTGGGTGGGGATTTAAACACCACCCTCATGGACTGGGACCGTGCAGGAGTCAAGAACTGCCAGGCCGCAGCAGGAATCCTCAGGGAGATTGTGGACCATCACTCCCTGGAGGATGTCTGGCGCGACCACAACCTGGACGAGGACACCACCTTCACATACATCCGGGTGGGGGATGATCAGTTGAGCCACTCCCAATTGGACTGCATTTATGTATCTCGCTTCCATCTAGCATGAGCCCAATCCTCCAACATCTTGCCAGCCCCGTACACAGGCCACCATTTGGTGGCCGTGAAAGCCTCTCTAAGTCAAGAGAGGCACTTTAACAATAGCCTGCAGGAGGATGTGGGCTCCTTCCGGGAGTTCTGGCTGGCCTGGCGGGGGCAGAGGCCCGCCTTTCCCTCAGTGCAGTGATGGTGGGACGTGGGGAAGGTGCGCACCCGGCTCTTCTGCCGTGAGTATTCCTGGGGCACCAGCCAGCGGAGGGATGCGGCGATAGAGCAGTTGGAGTGGGAGGTCTTGAAGCTTGAGGATCCACCCTCCGCGAGGCATACCGGGAGAAGCAGGAGGAACTCTGAGCTGTTGAGGACCACCGGGCCCAGAGTGCTTTTGTTCGATCCCGCATCCGTCTCCTTTGGGAGATTGATCGCGGAAAAACCCCTTGCACAAAAAGAAACGGCAGAAAATATGCTAATGATGTTGTGACTTATGCTAATGAGTCTCTCATTATCATATTTTCTGCCACAAAAACTCACAGTGAAGACGTAGCCTCAGGGTACGGCTACGCTGCAGAGGAAGATCGAAGATGCTGCTGTCAATCTTCCAAGGTTTGAATTAGCGGTCTAGTTAAGACAGCTAATTCGAAGTAAGAAGGGCACTCGGGTTGATGCCAGTAACCCCCATTTCACAAGGAGTGAGGGAAGATGAAGTGAGAGTGTTCTTCCTTCAACTTCCTGCAGTGTAGACAGTGCCAAAAGCCGAGTTAAGCTACTTCAACTTCAGCTACGCAATTAACATAGCTGAAGCTGCGTATCTTTATTCGACCATGTCCCATAGTGGAGACGTATCCTAAGAAATCAGAAATGAGTGTGGATTGGGCTTTCCTCCTGTGTAACTGTTCAGTAAGGGCATGTTTACACTACAGAGTTATTTCGAAATAACTCCCGTTATTTTGAAATAACAATGTGAGTCTCAACACAGCAAGTCTGTTATTCTGAAATTATTTCAAAATAATGGGCTTCTTATTTCAAAATAACAATCCCTTATTCTATGAGGAATAATGCCTATGTCAAAACTATTTAAAAATAGGGTTAGTGTGGATGCCCAGCTGCTATTTCGAAATAACTACTCCCCAGATTCATTCAAAGCAATTACTCTCCAGTGCTTTGTGGGGCTCTAAGTCGAAGTAGCACACCCACATAAAGGGACCCTGCCTCAGACTAATTTTGAGGCTTCCCTGGAGTGTGGATGCATTATTTCGAAATAGTTATTATTTCAAAATAACTTACTTTGAAATAACCACTACAGGGCAGATTTGAACCTGGGACCTCTGGAGCTTAGTGTAGCAGCCTCTACAGCTTGAATTCTAAAGCCAGTTGCTTTTATAGCTCAAGCTGTAGTGTAGCGTCTCCTACACTAAGGTCCAGAGATTCCCAGGTTCAAATCCACCTGGTGGTGATTACATAGACATAGCCTAAGGGAGTGTAACAGGGTAGGACTCAGCACCGCGGTGCCTCCTGCTGGTCACTTGGGAATTAGCTCTTCAGCCCTGGTGTGCCCCCTTCCAGGTGGAGGTGTACCGGTAGTTCGGAATAGGAAGCCTAGTTCGAACTACCTAGTTCGAGCCCTGTGTAGCCGTGCTGCACGGGGTTCGAACCAGCGGGGTTTTAAAAATGGCGGCTCCCCGCTTATGCAAATGAAGCCCGGGAAATTCAAATCCCAGGCTTCATTTGCAAGTGCGGTATGCCTACATTACCCTGCTAGTTCGAACTAGCGGGGTAGTGTAGACATACCCAAAGAGACTCACAAGGCAAAAGCCACTTTTCAAGAACATGTCCCTCTTTGCTTGGCACCTTGTGTTATTTCCTATGGGGTTCTGGCAGGGAAACCCCTCCTGCTGGACTCAGGGAAAAATGCATCTTAACTTTAGTTTTAAGCTTCACCTTTGTTCCAAGTTAGAAAACTCACTGGATCCTTGGTCTAAAGAAAATAAGAGAGTTACTCACCCTGTGCAGTAACGGGAGTTCTTCGAGATGTGTGTCCCCATAGGTGTTCCACTCTGGGTGCTAGTGCATCCTTGTACTGGCGACTGGCGATTTTTCTCGCAGTGCCCCATGCGCCATGCTGTGCACGCGCCCTGGTGCCTCCTCGTGCTGTTGGTGTCCATTAGGTGTGCACACGGCACAGTCCCCTCTGTTCCTTCTCTGCCCTTGCCACTGGACTAAGAAGTCTCCAAAGCAGGGGAAGGAGGGAGGGTATTGGAGCAACCACGGGGACACACATCTCGAAGAACTCCCATTACTGCACAAGTTGAGTAACTCTTTTTTCTTCGAGTGATGTCCCCGTGGGTGCTCCACTCTGGGTGACTACAAAGCAGTAGTCGTATCGTGGAGGTGGGTTTGGAGCCCTGCCACTGTCACTGAGGATAGCACCGCTTGTCCAACAGCCATAGATGATGCGATGGTAGAGATTAGCGTGTAGTGTTTTGCAAACGTGTGGTCGGATGACCAGGTGGCTACCTTGCAAATGTCCTCTAGAGGCACATTCTTGAGGAAAGCAGTTGTAGAGGCCACGGCTTGGGTTGAGTGGGCAGTGATATTGCCAAGTGGTTGTTTGTTGTGTATGGTATAGCATGTGTGGACACATGAAGAGATCCAGTTGGAAATCCTCTGGGAGGAGACCGCTTGGCCCATGGAACATTTGGTGAAGGATAGGAAGAGTTTGGGCAATTTTCTCCATGATTTTGTTCGATCTATGTAGAATGCCAGTGCTCTGCAGACATCGAGGATATGCCACGCAGCCTGGGATGAATCAGCATGTGGCTGGGGGAAGAACGCAGGTAAGTGTATGGGTTCATTGCTATGGAAGGGGGAAAGGACCTTCAGGAGGAATTTGGGGTGAGGGCGAAGGGTTACTCTGTCCTTAGTGAATATTGTATAAGGGTCTGCCATTTGTGCTGCAAGTTCCCCCACTCTCCTGCTGGAGGTTATGGCCATCAAAAAGGCAACTTTCATGGATAAATATAACCACAAGCAGGTTGCTAGAGGCTCAAAGGGCGGTTTAGTTAAACTCTTAAGGACATGATTAAGCTCCCAAATGGGGACCAGGGGCCAAACGGCTGGGAATGTATTTTGGAGACCGGTAAGGAACCATCTGGTGATTGGGTCTGAGAAGAAAGAGTTGCCATCGGTGGTCCAGTGAAAAGACGCTATTGCTGCTGCGTGTACCTTCACCATATTAAAAGACAGGCTCGACTCCCTCAGGGTATGTCTACACTGCCACCCTAGTTCAAACTAGGGTGGCTAATGTAGGCATTCGAACTTGCAAATGAAGCCTGGGATTTAAATATCCCAGGCTTCATTTGCATCTTGCTGGGCGCCGCCATTTTTAAATCCCCCTTAGTGCGGACTCTGTGCCCGCAGCTACACACAGCACGGAGTAGGTAGTTCAAATTAGGCTCTCTAATTAGAACTACCGTTACTCTTCGTGGAACGAGGTGTACCGGTAGTTCGAATTGGAGAGCCTAATTCGAACTACCTACTCCGTGCTGTGTGTAGCCTCGGGCACGGAGTCCGCACTAAGGGGGATTTAAAAATGGCGGCACCCAGCAAGATGCAAATGAAGCCCGGGATATTTAAATCCCAGGCTTCATTTGCAACTTCGAATGCCTACATTAGCCACCCTAGTTCAAACTAGGGTGGCAGTGTAGACATACCCTCAGTTCCAACAAGTAGCCCAATATGATGGGGATAGGGCTGGTATCAAGAGGGATGGGATGACTGCGTTTGAGCCACTTGGAGAATCTGGAGAAGCTGGTAAGATTTTCTGGTGGACTCTACTGTCGATCTGTTTTACTCATTCTGAACAGGTGTTTTCAGTATTCTGGAGCCATGAAGAAGCCACACATGGAGGTTGAGTTTATGTGGCTCAGAGTGGAGAACTCTGCCGTGATGTCGAGTGAGAAGATTGCATTGTTGGGGAAAGATGTACAGTTCTGCTATCGCCAGTCTGTGCCATTAAGGGAGCCATGTTTATCTCGACCAAGCTCATAGACTCAGACTCATAGGCTACGTCTAGACTGGCATGATTTTCCGGAAATGCTTTTAATGGAAAAGTTTTCTGTTAAAAGCATTTTCGGAAAAGAGCGTCTAGATTGGCCATGGACGCTTTTCCACAAAAGCACTTTTTGCGGAAAAGCGTCCGTGGCCAATCTAGATGCGCTTTGGCACAAAAAAAGCCCCGATCGCCATTTTTGCGATCGGGGCTTTTTTGCGCAAAACAAATCTCAGCTGTCTACACTGGCCCTTTTGCGCAAAAGGGACTTTTGCCCGAATGGGAGCAGCATAGTATTTCCACAAAAAGCACTGATTTCTTACAGTAGGAAGTCAGTGCTTTTGCGGAAATTTAAGCAGACAGTGTAGACAGCTGGCAAGTTTTTCCGGAAAAGCGGCTGATTTTCCGGAAAAACTGGCCAGTCTAGACACAGCCATAGACTTTAAGGTCAGAAGGGACTGTTATGATCATCTAGTCTGACCCCCTGCACAATGCAGGCCACAGAATCTCACCCACCCCCTCCTAGAATAATCCTCTCACCTATATCTCAGATATTGAAGTCCTGAAATGATGGTTTAAAGACCCCAAGATGCAGAGAATCCTCTAGCTGTGATCTGTGCCCCATGCTACAGAGGAAGGCAAAAAACCTCCAGGGCCTCTGCCAATCTACCCTGGAGGAAAATTCCTTCCCGACCCCAAATATGGCGATCAGCTAAACCCTGAGCATGTGGGCAAGACTCACCAGCCAGACACCCAGAAAGTTCTCTATAGTAACTCCTATCTTCCCTCCATTGACCTAGTTCCCAGTGATAGTGAAAGGTCAATTAGTTACCAAGATCATGTTATCTCATCAAACCATCCCCTTCATAAACCCATCTAGCTTAATCTTGAAGCCAGATAGATCTTTTGCCCCCACTACTTCCCTTGGAAGGCTGTTCCAGAACCTCACTCCTCTAATGGTTAGAAACCTTCGTCTAATCTCAAGTCTAAACTTCCTACTAGCCAGCTTATATCCATTTGTTCTTGTGTCCACATTGGTATTAAACTTAAATCATTCCTCTCCCTCCCTGGTATTTATCCCTCTAATATATTTAAAGAGAGCAATCATGTCCCCCCTCAGCCTTCTTCTGGTTAAGGTAAACAAGCCAAGCTCCTTGAGTCTCCTTTCATAAGACAGGTTTTCCATTCCTCGGATCATCCTAGTGGCCCTTCTTTGTACCTGTTCCAGTTTGAATTCAGCGAACAGGTGAGTGTTAACATGGAGTTTAGAGAGGGAGTTCTCCAGGTAAAGGAGAAGCAGATAAAGGACTCTTGAGGGAAGTGTGTGTTGTGTTTGGGGCTTTCTTGCTGTGTGCTGAGCTTCTGTTTGTGAGTGAGGGTTGGTGTGTGTTCTTTTTTTGTTTTTGTTTGTTTTTCCCCCCCACACTTCCCCTTTGCCCTCCCCCTCGCGTTGATGGAGTTTGTGCTGTGATTGGCTATGATTGGTAGGTGCTGTGATTGGCTGTGATTGGCAGGTGGAAACTGTTAGCTTCTAATTAAAGTTTGAATTCTAGAAGCCTCTGCTGATTGGCTGAGCCTTGGTAGGGGGAGGGACTTTAAGGCACTCCAGGGCTTTATAAGGCAGTGGGCAAGCGACCAAGGAGCTTGCGAACAGGTGAGTGCTAACAGGGAGTTTAGAGAGGGAGTTGGGAAGGGCGGGAGGTTCTCTTGCCTTTCTTTTTAAATCCCTTCTCCAGGACAGCAGCGATGGATGGTGATGGGTCTGCTGCTGTTACCTGCACAGCGTGTGCCATGTTTATCTTCCTCACAGAAGAAAGAACGGATTTCATCTGCACCAAGTGCAAGCTGGTCGACATTTTGGAAGAAAAAATGAGAGGACTGGAGGCCCAAGTGTCGACCCTACGCTCGATCAGAGAGGATGAAGACTTCCTCGATAGACGGCAGCGTTTAATCCTTCAAGCACGGCAGGCAGAGGAGCCAGAGAGGGCAGTACGTGACCAAGAAGAGAACTGGCAGCATGTAACTTCTAGAAAGGGAAAAAGGCCAACACAGGAATCCCCTGATGCTATAGAGGTAAGTAATCGCTTTCAAGCTCTCTCCACAGGCTCTGCAGTGCTGAAAGCTTTGGAAGGGACCTCACAAGGAAGAAACCAGACGGGAACACCATCTACTGGAAGGCACGGGATGCGTAGTCCTAGGGATGGGAGTTCCACGGCCACCACCCCCAAAAGAAAACGACAGGTGGTGGTGTTCGGGGACTCCCTCCTAAGAGGGACTGAGCCATCCCTCTGCCGTCCGGACCTGGAATCTCGAGAGGTGTGCTGCTTACCGAGAGCTCGCATTCAGGATGTGACTGAGAGGCTTACCAAGCCGATCAAACCTTCAGATCGCTACCCCTTCCTGCTTCTCCACGTGGGAACTAATGATACGGCCAAGAATGACCTTGAGCGGGTTACTGCGGATTATGTAGTGCTGGGAAGAAGGATCCAAGAATTCGGAGCGCAAGTGGTGTTCTCGTCCATCCTCCCTGTTGAAGGGAAAGGACTGGGCAGGGATCGTCGAATTGAGGAAGTAAATGCGTGGTTGCGCAGGTGGTGTCGGAGAGAGGGCTTTGGTTTCTTCGACCATGGGACTCTGCCCGGGCACAAGGATTGTTAGGAAGAGATGGGATCCACCTAACAAAGAGAGGAAGGGGCATCTTCGCGGGCAGGCTTGCAAACCTAGTGAGGAGGGCTTTAAACTAGGTTCGTCGGGGGACGGTGACCAAAACCCTGAGGGGAGTGGGAAAGTCGGATACCGGGAAGAAATGCAGAGAGGAAGGAGCAAGAAAGGAGGACCCCTGTTTAGAATGGAGAAGATAGGGCAATCAATTGGTTACCTGAAGTGTTTGTACACTAATGTGAGAAGCCTGGGCAACAAACAGGAAGAACTGGAGGCCCTGGCCCAGTCCAAGAAATATGATTTAATTGGGATAACAGAGACTTGGTGGGATGACTTATGTGACTGGAGCGCTGTCATGGAAGGGACATGACATATAGACTGTTCAGGAAGAACAGGCAGGGGAGAAAAGGAGGAGGAGTTGCACTATATGTAAGAGAGCACTACGATTGCTCTGAACTCCAGTATAAAGAGGGAGAAAAACCTCTTGAGAGTCTATGGGTTAAGTTTAAAGGAGCAAACAACAGCAGTCATGTTGTGGTTGGTGTCTGCTACAGGCCACCGAATCAGGTGGATGAGGTAGATGAGGCTTTCTTCAGACAACTGAGCGAAGCTTCCAGATCGCAGGCCCTGGTTCTCCTGGGGGACTTTAATCACCCTGACATCTGTTGGGAAACCAATACGGCAGTACACAGGCAATCCAGGAAGTTTTTGGAGAATGTTGGGGATAACTTCTTGACACAAGTGCTGAAGGATCCGACCAGGGGCCGTGCGCAGCTTGACCTGCTGCTCACAAACAGGGAGGAACTAATAGGGGAAGTGGAGGTGGGTGACAACCTGGAAGCAGTGATCATGAGATGGTAGATTTCAGGATCCTGACCAAAGGAAGAAAAGAGAGTAGTAAAATACACACCTTGGACTTCAAAAAAGCAGATTTTGACTCCCTCAGAGATCTGATGGGCAGAATCCCCTGGGATGTTAACATGAAGGGGAAAGGAGTCCAGGAGAGCTGGCAGTATTTTAAAGAAGCCTTATTGAAGGCACAGAAAGAAACCATCCCGACGCGTAGCAAGAGAGGCAAACATGGTAGGAGACCGGATTGGCTTACGGGGGAAATCCTTGGTGAACTTAAGCACAAAAAGGAAGCTTACGAAAAGTGGAAACTTGGACAAATGACCAGGGAGGACTTTAAATGTATAGCTCGAGAATGCCGGGGGGTTATCAGGGAGGCGAAAGCGCAAATGGAATTGCGACTGGCTAAGGATGTGAAGGATAACAAGAAAGGTTTCTACAGGCATGTTAACAAGAAGAAGGTGATCAGTTAGTGTGTGCGGCCCCTAATGGATGAAGGAGGTAACCTAGTGACAGATGATGTGGGGAAAGCTGAAGTACTCAATGCTTTCTTTGCCTCTGTATTCACGGACAAGGTCGGCTCCTGGACTTCTGCGCTAAGTGACGCAAGATGGGATGAAGATGGACAGCCCGTGGTGGGTAAAGAACAGGTTAGGAACTATTTAGAAAAGCTAAACGTACACAAATCCATGGGTCCGGACTTAATGCATCCAAGGGTACTGAGGGAGTTGGCAAATGTCATTGAGGAGCCTTTGGCCATTATCTTTGAAATGTCGTGGAGATCGGGAGAAATCCCAGATGACTGGAAAAAGGCAAATGTAGTGCTCATCTTCGAAAAAGGGGAGAAGGACGATCCAGGGAACTATAGGCTTACAATCCAGTCTTACCTCGATTCCTGGAAAAATCATGGAAGGGATCCTTAAGGAATCCATTTTGAGGCACTTGGACGAGAGGAAAGTGATTAGGAATAGTCAGCATGGATTCACAAAGGGCAAGTCGTACCTGACCAATCTGATTAGCTTCTATGATGAGGTAACTAGGTCGGTGGACATGGGAAAGTCAGTGGATGTTATATACCTTGACTTTAGCAAGGCTTTTGATACGGTCTCCCACAATATTCTTGCCAGCAAGTTAAGGGAATGTGGATTGGATAAATGGACGGTAAGATGGATAGAAAGATGGCTAGAAGGCCGAGCCCAGCGGGTAGTGATCAACGGCTCGATGTCAGGATGGCAGTCGGTTTGTAGCGGAGTGCCCCAAGGTTCGGTTCTAGGACCAGTTTTGTTCAATATCTTTATTAATGACCTGGATGAGGGGATGGATTGCACCCTCAGCAAGTTTGCGGATGACACTAAGCTAGGGGGAGAGGTAGACACGCTTGAGGGCAGAGATAGGGTCCAGAGTGACTTAGACAAATTGGAGGATTGGGCCACAAGAAATCTGATGAGGTTCAACAAGGACAAGTGCAGAGTCCTGCACTTGTGACGGAAGAATCCCAAGCATAATTACAAGCTGGGAACCAACCAGCTAAGTAGTAGTTCTGCAGAAAAGGACCTGGGGGTTACAGTGGATGAGAAGCTGGATATGAGTCAACAGTGTGCCCTTGTAGCCAAGAAGGCTAATGGCATATTAGGTTGCATTAAGAGGAGCATTGCCAAGAGGATGGAGAGAGGCTGTTCTCAGTAGTGACAGATGGCAGAACAAGGAGCAATGGTCTCAAGTTGAGGTGAGAGAGGTCCAGGTTGGATATTAGGAAAAACTATTTCACTAGGAGGGTGGTGAAGCACTGGAATGGGTTACCTAGGGAAGTAGTGGAATCTCCATCCCTAGAGGTGTTTAAGTGTCGGCTTGACAAAGCCCTGGCCAGGTTGATTTAGTTGGGATTGGTCCTGCCTAGAGCAGGGGGCTGGACTTGATGACCTTCTGAGGTCTCTTCCAGCTCTATGTTTCTATGATTGTATGATTCTTCTGGCTGTAAATTCTTTCCATTCCTATTTTCCCTTGTAATCCTCTTCGACCCATCCTGTATCTTCCTGGTGCTCATTAATGGTGTTGTCTCCATCGACTCTTCCCATTTATCTATAGGACTAACCACTCTTCTCTTCTCCCTTGCCCTTCCACCTTCAGTGGCCACTTGTTGTACCCCTTCTTCATTCTCCAACTCCGCATACCTGTTCTTGAGCTCTATTTCTCCTTCACTGATCCATCTTTTCCTCTGCCTGGTTCTCATAGTCACATGCTTCCACTGTCCATTTTCTTCGCTCAGCAGTCCCCCCTCAGAGTCCCCCATCAGCTCTATCAGGCGGCACTTCATGCAAACAAAACTCCTTTCAGGTACCCCCTCCAGGATCATGTACATACCGCAGCTACCACATCCAATCATCCTCCTTGTGTTCTCTCCTACTTGGGCCATGGCCACTGCTGCCTTTGTGTTTATTAGCCTTCTCACCTAAATCCTGTTAGTCCGGCAAACACAAAAACAAACCAAAACACCCCCCCCCCCCCCAGCAAAAACAAAACCCAAACAAGTCCCACAATCCAAACTCCCCTTACAAACTCCCACTCAAACTCTCCTGTTTACAGCTCTGTTTGCTGGCTCCTGTGCCGCAGCAGCTGTCTGTGACAAGGATCACACGGGTTCGTTCTATTCTGATTTTGATGATAATCTTGTGGCACAAGGGGAGTGGTGGGAATGCATAAAGCAAAGGTGGGTCCCATTTGAGGAAGAAAGGATCTCCCAGAGATCCCTTCCCCAGGGCTGCCCTGAAGCAATAAAGGTGACTGTTGCGGTTGGCCCTGGTTGCAAAGAGGTCCATGTCTGGTTGTCTCCATCGAAGAAAGACGTGTTTGAGGGCTTGGGCATCTATCTCCCATTTGTGATGGTCGTAAAAGACACGGCTGAGTAACATTGAGTACCCCTGGGAGCTATATGGCTATGGGGGTAATTTGGTGTGCAAGGCACCAGTTCCATAATTTGAGAGCTTCTGTACAGAGGGAGGGTGACTGAGTCCCACCCTGTCAGTTGATATAATACATGCAGGTTGTATTGTCTGCCATTATATTGATTGTCTCGTGTGCTATATGGGGTAGAAAGTGGAGGCATGCCCAACGCACAGCCCTGAGTTCTAGGAGATTGATGTGGAGCGTTTGCTCGCTGAAGGACCATTTGCCTTGTACAGTACGGGGTCCCAGATGAGCTCCCCATCCCATGAGGGATGTGTCGGTTGTGATGGTGACTGTTGGGGTCAGCTGACGAAATGGTACACCCCATAGTACATTGTGTGGATGCGTCCACCATTCCAATGACCAGAGGACATGTGGTGGAATGGTGATCATCTTGGAAAGGGGGTCCCTGGAGGGGGTGTAGAGTGTGGTCAGCCAGGCCTGGAGGCACCTCATGTGTAGTCTGGCCAGTTGGACCACATAAATGGTGGTGGCCGTGTGCCCTAGGATCTTGAGGCATTTGTGGACTGTTGTAGTGGAGGTCGCACGTACCACCATTATTAGGTTGTGAAGGGCCTTGAATCTGTGTGTGGGCAGAGTTGCCCTGGCTGCGATGGTGTCGATATGTGCTCCTATGAACTCTAAAGTTTGGAGTAGGCTGCAGCCTGGACTTCTGGTAATTTATATGGAAACTGAGACAAAGTAGAAGATCGGTGGTGGTGTTGACCATGTCTTGCATTTCTGGGAAGGATGTGCCTATTATTTGTCCAGGTATGGGAATATTATGACTCCCTGGAGGTGCAAGAATGGCTAGAGTCTTGGAAAAAACTCTGGGAGCTGTTGAAAGGCCGAAAGGGAGTACTTGATACT
The DNA here is from genome assembly GCF_049634645.1 of Pelodiscus sinensis. NCBI lineage: Eukaryota > Metazoa > Chordata > Testudines > Trionychidae > Pelodiscus > Pelodiscus sinensis. Next base: position 422,679 of record NW_027465873.1, on the reverse strand, counting down.
GATAATGGTGGTTCCCCACTGTAAATCGTAGAAAACGCCTGTGGGCAGGATGAATTGTTATATGAAAATAAGTATCCTGAAGGTCGAGAGCTGAGAGCCAATCCCCTTGATCTAGTGCTGGAATAATTGTGGATAGTGTTACCATCTTGAACCATCGGTATGTGACATACTTGTTGAGCCTCCTTAAATCTGAAATGGGTCTCCATCCACCATTCTTCTTCTGAGTTAGGAAATATGTTGAGTAAAACCCTCTCCCTTGGAAAGCCGTTGGTACTGGCACTACCGCATCTATTTGCAGAAGATGGAGGACTTCTTGCTGGAGGAGGGTCTCGTGAGAGGGGTTCCTGAAGAGGGATGGAGAAGGAGGGTGGGTAGGAGGAACAGAAATGAAGGGGATGGAATAACTGACTTTGAACTCCAATACCCATCAGTCCGATGTTATTTGTGCCCATTGGTGTAAAAAGGGCTGGAGGCGGTGAGTGAACTGCAGCTGTCCAGTTGCTGGTGTGACAGCAGTGGGGATGTCTTTCAGGTTCCCGACCAAACCTTCAAATCTGCTGCTTTGATGAAGACAATTGGGATGTTGAGGGTTGCTGTTGTTGGTGCTGAGGTCTGCGCTGTTGAGGCCTGTGTTTTTGGCGTAAGTCATATCTGGACTGTGGTCAGTATGGTTCTCTGTGCCTCTGGTAGATGTTATACCTTGTTCTCTTAAAAGGGGGTGTGTACATGCCCAGAGTCCGGAGGGTCGTGCGGGAGCCCTTCATTGAGTGAAGGACTTTATCTGTTTTGGCTGTAAATAAGTTGGTCTTGTCGAAGGGAAGGTCCTCAGCTTTCTGTTGGAGGTCCCTAGGTACCCCAGACACTAGGAACCATGATGCTCTCCTCATAAAGATAGCCGAGGCTGTGATCCGGGCAGCAGCATCAGCCACATCCATGGCAGATTGTAATGCTGTGCGGGAGATGGTATGCCCTTCATGCATGACAGTGAGCAAAATCAGCCTCTTGTGCTCTGGGAGAAACTGTAAAAACTCCAGGAGTTTAGAATAATTACAGTAAGACTCTATTGGTCCGGCATCCAATACTCCAGCACTCCTAATGGTCCGGCACCATCAGGAACCCGGAAGTGCTTCGGAAGCCGGACAATTGGAGCGGCTCTGCGCCCGGCTTCCCTGATTCAGCCGCTGCTGAAACTGACCAGCAGCTGAATTGGGGACGCCTGGGGCAGAGCAGCTGGAGTGCTGCCGGGTTGGTCCCGCAGCCCCGAGGGGCAGTGCTACGGGACCAACCCGGCAGCACCCCAGCTACTCTGCCCCAGGCATCCCCAATTCAGCCGCTTCTGAAACTGACCAGCGGCTGACTCTGGGAAGCACAGGGCACTGTGCTTCCTGGAGTCAGCCGCTGGTCAGTTTCAGCAGCGGCTGAATTGGGGATGCCTGGGGCAGAGTAGCTGGGGTGCTGCCGGGTTGGTCCCGTAGCGCCGCCCCTCAGCGCTGTGGGACCAACCCGGCAGCACCCCAGCTGCTCTGTCCCAGGCGTCCCCAAGAGCAGCTGGGGTGCTGCTGGGTTGGTCTTGCAGTGCCGAGGGGCAGTGCTACGGGACCAACCCGGCAGCACCCCAGCTGCTCTGCCACAGGCGTCCCAGATTCAGCCGCTGCTGAAACTGACCAGCAGCGGCTGAATCGGGGACGCCTGGGGCAGAGCCGGGCTATCGGAAGGGGGGGCTATGAGGGGTCTGGGGTGGCATCCCCTCCCACCCCACTCCAGACCCCTCATAGCCCCCTCTTCCGTTAGTCCGGCATACTTGACCCTGGGTCCTAAAGGTGCCGGATTATCTGCAGTTTACTGTAGATTAATCGTAATCAGCAAGCATATCAGTGTAATTTGCTGCTCTATAAATCAAGGTAGCTCAAGAGTAAACCTTGCGCCCCATGATGTCCATCCGTTTATGGTCCTTGTCCTGTGGAGTGGACCTCATGTTGGGCTGTTTTGCCCTGTGTCTGACCAAATCAACTACTAGGGAGTTTGGGGGTGGACGTGTAAAGAGAAAGTCCATGCCTTTAGGTGTTATAAAATACTTGTGATCAGCCCTCTTGTTTGTGGGGGTAATGGATGCTGGGGTTTGCCAGATGTTATCAGCAGGGTCCATGATGGCTTCATCCATCAGAAGGGCGATCCTAGAGGATGTGGGGGGCTGTAAAGTATGTAAGAGGCAATATTGTTTCTCTTGCACTTCCTGCAGATCCCGTTCTTGTGCTAGGACTACTCTTTTAAAAAGTTCTTGGGATTGTTTAGAATCATCAGATGGAGGCAGGGTGGTAGAAATGATAGCCTCATCTGGCGAAGAAGAGGAGTCTTCCCCCTCAGAGTTGTCCAAGTCAGATTGTATGGGCTCTGGAGAGTTCAGTGCTGTGGTTGATGGTGTGGGTTGTGGAGAATGAGGTGGCCTTTTTGATATTGTTGATAGAGCAGTGTGATGGCTCCTATGAGAAGACCAAGACTCCTTGGCTGTGTCTAGACTGGCAAGTTTTTCCACAAAATCATCTGCTTTTGCGGAAAAACTTGCCAGCTGTCTACACTGGCCGCTTGAATTTCCGGAAAAGCACTGACGATCTCATGTAAGATCGTCAGTTCTTTTCTGGAAATACTATGCTGCTCCCGTTCGGGCAAAAGTCTTTTTCTGAAAAACTTTTGCGCAAAAGGGCCAGTGTAGACAGCAGATTTGTTTTCCGCAAAAAAGCCCCGATCGCGAAAATGGTGATCGGGGCTTTTTTGCGGAAAAGTGCGTCTAGATTGGCATGGACGCTTTTCTGCAAAAGCACTTTTTGCGGAAAAGCGTCCGTGGCCAATCTAGATGCACTTTTCCGAAAATGCTTTTAACGGAAAACTTTTCCGTTAAAAGCATTTCCGGAAAATCATGCCAGTCTAGACGTAGCCCTTGGGTTGCCACTGTCCAGGGTAAGTGGGGGGTGGATATGGCCAATGTGGTGAGTACCAAGGTGGTGGTGGTGGAGGAGGGTGAGGATGTCTGGAGGAGCAAGACTCCCAAGGTGGGCACCGCTGAGTTGGACTTGAATGCTGAGATGAGAAGCAGCTGTGTGGCTCGCTACCGGCTTCACTGAGAGAGATTGACGGGACTGGTGATCTCGGTGGGTGAACAGACCACACCGATGAGCACAGAGATGGCAGTGCTGATGAGGCCCAGATGAAAGGGGTCATACGGTGCCATGCGCATTGTGGTGGCAGTGCCAAGGCTGTGTGTGTGGTACTCTGTGCTGTTGGAGACGTTTTAAGCCTGGGGAAGAACGAAGTCTGGGTGAACAATGAAGAAAAAAATGTTTTGAGTTTTTTTTTCATATAAAGGTAGCAGGTTGGGCGGGATTCAAAACTTGGAAAGACGAGGAAAACTAAGGAGAATTACCTATTTTTTGTTGTGTTTTTTTGGGAATGGGACAAGAGAACAGAGCTCCATCTGCTGCTGAGGATGGTAGAGAAGGAATTGAGGGGACCATGCTGCACCGCATGCGTGCCTAAAGGACAACAACGGCACAAGGAGGCACCAGGACGTGTGTGCAGTGCAGCAGAGCATGGCTAGAAAAATCTCTGGTCACCGGCGTCAGGACACACAAGCACCCAGAGCGGAGCATCCACGGGGACATCACTCGAAGAACAACAGCCCTTTCTCAGGGAGGTCACTCCATTACGACAGCCCTTTCTCTCTCCTGGGGTGTCTGCCCCTCCACCTCTGGGATGGCGCCTCTCAGGGCCTTCAGTACTCCTGCCTCCGCTGTGAGCCCCTTCGGGGGTCCACTCCCTCTGTACCCCTGGAGCCTTCACTCCCAGAGGGAATAGTGCAGCCCTGTTCTCCAGCCCAGAGCGACTCTCAGCCAGCACCAAACAGGAGGGTTTATTGAGCTTTGAATGCAGCAAAGGATCTCTCAGGCCTGTAGGCCTGGCCTCCCTCAGCCAGGCATGTCTGAGTCCCCCCTGCAGCCAGGTGGGCTCTGTCTGCTCCCATTCTGTCCCAACCACCACCCCCTCCCCCAACTTCCCTCAGAGCCTCCAATATCCTCAGCAACAGCCCCTCCCCTGTCCATTGTCTTCCCTCCAGATAGACAGGGTTGCCCGGGCCCCTCTCTTCTCCGCCTCCCCTCTCCTCCATCCATTGTTCTCCCCTGGCTGGAACCAGCTGGGCAGGGCACCTCTGCATACAACCCCCCTTTGAACCTCCAAAACTCCCCACTTCCTCACAGGAGAAATCAGCCCCAGCCTTCCCCCGGCTGGCCGGAGCACTCTTACTTGGGGGACCATGGGGGGGGGGTGTTTGCACCCTTGTGGTCCACATTTACAAAAAAGCACCCCCCCACACACACACACACACAGAAATTCCTTTATATGGGCCTGCTATTGCACTATGTGAGGAGAGGCACAGAGCAGGGCTGGGCTGTCATAGGGAGAGCTGCTGTCCTTCCAGTATTTCCAGTGCATGTGTCCCCTCCACAGCTGGCTATGACAGCGACAGCATGCAGGGGATGTGGAAACATGAGTTCCACAGGCTCAGAGGTAACCCAGTCTGTACTGGAGGTGGCTGGGGGCAGCCCTTGATGCCAGGTGTGACGGACCGGGCCATGTCTGGGCACAGCTGAGGGCATCCACTCAGGGCGAAGTGCTCAACTTCGAGGCTCTTTACAGCCCCCAGACTGGTGACCTCTCCAAACCGGCCACAAACCAGTCCCACAGAGCGCTTCAGCAGCCTGCCTGAAGCCTCACGAGCAAAACCCCTCCGACACCCCAGCAATATCCGTGCCCCAGATGGCCCCGGGCCTCATACACAGGTAGGGGGGTCCTAGCACCCAATCCCACCTACCCTGAACAAGTTCTGTCCGGTTCCAAGAAACCAGCCACAGATCCCTGGTCAATTTACCCTCTGGACCTTACCCACAAATCACGCTGGGCCAATCCTTTAGCATCTAACAACTAAAGGTTTATTATTCCAATAAAGAAAAGCATGAGAGTAAGGTTGTTAAAGACTAGTACGTTACATGCATCGATCGGGATGGGTCCACAGGTCTTTCGGGCTCTTCAATCCCTGAAATGCTGCCTCTGGGATGAATTGCTGAGCTGAGTACCAAGATGGCGTCGACCACATGGCCTCTTTATACATCCTTCCTGGTCTCTTCTTGGCTGCAGCAGGTCACCTGGCCAGCGGCCTATCCCTGTGTTCCCTGCTGGCAGCCCTCATTCTTTAGGTGTGTCCTAGGCCCATTGAGTGCCATTGTCCCACAGGGCCTCGCTAATTAGCATGTCCATAGGCTGGGCTCTGCCCAATGCTCAACCACATGCAGGGAAATATTCAGTATCCATACAGATTACAGATTCCTAACTACACACACAGACATTATACACTCACATGACTAGCGTACATAGGATTAGCAGATAATAAGCTTCTATTCAGCACCCCACATGGCCCCCCTTTTATACAATTTTTTGGGGCCAGCACCCCCACCTATGGGTGCAGCAGTAATCTGGCTGCTCCCCTCAGATTCAGTAACGTGACACCAGGGGAGGGGCTGTTGCTGCTTATACAACTTCTGCTTCCCCCATGCCCCCTCACTCAGGCTGGGACACACCAGAGATAAGTAAACCAAAACTAAAAACACAAAGTTTCCTTCATGCACAGAAGTTTGCATTAACACTGGCAAGTTGAGTGGTTGGAGCTTAAGTACAGGCTCCTCTCAGGAGAGGACACCACCCACCCCAACATTACTCCTTCCACATGCCCAACTGGCTAGCTCAAATCTTACCCCTTCAAGGTGGGTGTTAGCTGGATAAAGGGTCTCTCAAGAAGTAGGTTTAGACCTGGTCCCTAGTGTTTGAGGCCAAGTGCTCTAATCAGTCTGACAAAAAGTATTCTTCCCCTTCTCAGTTGCTCACTTTTCCATTCCTTAGCCCTTTTGATATTACCATGTCACTTGGTCACCATCCCAGGCAGGACTTGAATTTCTAATATAATAAGACAGGAGACAATCCCATTTAAAAATGGAAAAGTGATAATGAGAGAACCATTGACAGGCCTACATGGTCGCACAGATACAGCAATAGCAAGCAGAGTGATTTTGAACATCAGACCACATCCCAGCATCTTTGAAAACAGTGCTTTGTAAAACAGCTACGCTGCAAGATGGAGCCAGGGGATAAAGAGAATAAGAAGTGTTACACCAGAGACTCTATTGGAACAGGAAATAGTGGAGCCTCTGAAGAAATGTTTTTGATTTATTAATTATTCATATATTTTAATATCCTTTGTTCAGAGTGCTAGCCTAATATCGGAAGTGTAAGGCTCTTTTTAACACCACTTGGTCCTGATGGGATCCTGAAGTAGAAAATGAAGGATGCAAGAAACATTTGTGAATCTTGCCATGGACTGGGCAGAGTGAAAGAGACAAGTGGTGGGATGAATCATAGACAGCCTATCAGAGTTAAGGGTGTCATAGACAGTGCAATGAAAAGACCTAAAGTAGCACCGCCTCAGGACCCAACCATAACCTCTATTCCTGCTCCTCTTCCCACAAGGGACCTACTCTTGTCCCGGCATAAAAAAATCTGTTAAAATCTTTTTGATGTAGCCACAAGCAACAGCAACAGCCCTGGCTAATCAGGGGCAGCTGAGACAGGGCTGCTATAAATCAGTTAAGGGCCAGGTGAGCTGAGTTCAGGCTGCCACGGGACCTCTTTAAAAAACCTTCCCTGTGGGGGAGGGTGGAGGTAGAGAGGAACCAACAGACAAGGAGACTCAGAGGAGTTCAGCAGAACAACACCAGCAGTGCTAAAGGCTGCAGGGGTGGGGCAGGGCTCCAACAGGGAGTGTTTGGAAGCTTCCTTCCCCTCCAGGTGGCCAGAAACTTCATCCAGTGGCTGAGGAGGGCTGTTTACTCAGCCCTGACTGGCCAGTGGCATTGGCCCCAACACCCCTTTGTTTTGCCAAGGGACAGAAGGCCAAATGTTGAGAAAAGGCAAGTAGGACTTGTACCATGGCCCCTAAACTGTGGGATACTGGGCAGGAGAGGGATCTGGGACCCAGGAGTGGGACTGACCCTGCCACAATAGCACTCACTAAGTTTTCCATTCTGCTACATCCACCAACCACAAGTAGAACATAAGTTCTATTGGAGTGATATGCATAGGGGTGGAGGAAACTTCTGAGGTCACTTGATCTGATGGGAGTCTACTTTATTTCTGTTCTAATTCCAGTGAAAAGAACAGTTCAGATGACAGGGGTGAAGTTTGTGTGACTATTTTCAGCTGAAAGAGTCCTCCTGCCAACTGGTCACAGGAATGCACAGGGGAGACTTTTAATTGAGTTGGCTGGACACCAAGAGAACATCTGGTTTTCTCTGGCTCTTTACATCCCAGGCTGACTAACATGGCCTATGCTGCCTAGAGTCAATACTCCTGGCCTCTTGAAATCCTGGCCTGGACTTGGGATCAGGAAGGGGTGGCTACCTGCACTCTAAAGATATTTTCCAGTGTTGTCTGCAGTCTTGTTGGAGTCATATTGGTACCAGAATATTAGATAAGGGGGAGGTAATATCTTTTATTGGAGCAATTTCTGTTGATGACAGAGACGAGCTGTGGAACTTACTCTGAAGAGCATATATAAAAATGAGAGCCCTATGCTAGAATAGCCACTAGCCCATCTGATACAGCACTTATGTGCTGCTGATCTAGTACAGTGATTTCTTCTTCACCTGTCAAAGCTATAGATTATGTTCAGAAGATAATCCAGATTGATAAAACAAACTCCATTTTTTATTTCATAGGGCACCATGTTTCAAGAAAGATGTGGAGAAATTTGAGAAGGTCCAGAGAAGAGCAACAAGAATAATTAATGGTCTAGAGAACATGAGCTATGAAGGAAGACTGAAAGAATTGGGTTTGTTTAGTTTGGAAAGGAGAAGACTGAGGGGACATGATAGTGGTTTTCAGGTATCTAAAAGGGTGTCATGAGGAGGAGGGAGAAAAATTGTTCTCCTTGCCCTCTGAGGATAGAACAAGAAGCAATGGGATTAAACTGCAGCAAGGGAGGTTTAGGTTGGACATTAGGAAAAACTTCCTGTCAGGCTGGTTAACCACTAGAATACGTTGCCTAGGGAGGTTGTGGAATCCCCATCTCTACAGATATTTAGGAGGTAGGTTAGATAAATGTCTATCAGGGATGGTCTAGACCATGCTGGGTCCTGCCATGAGGGCAGGGGACTGGACTCGATCTCTCGGGGGTATGTCTACACTACAGCACTAATTCGAACTAACTTAATTCAAATTAATTTGAACTAAGCTAATTCAAACTAGTGCATCTAGACCTAAACTAATTCAAATTAGCGTTTTGCTAATTCAAACTAGCATGTCCACATTGAGTGGACCCTGAACCGGGGTTAAGGCTGGCCGGAAGCAGTGCCGGCAGGGCATCAGGTTAGGACTTAGAGCATGGAGATGCTGTCTCAGGCTAGCCGAGGGCTGTGCTTAGAGGGTCCCGACCCCCACCCCGGACAGACAGTTCTCAGGGTTCCCTGCTCGCTTGGCTAACTCGATCAGGGACAGCAAAGCAGTCCTGTCTTGGAGTGCCCTGAATGCCCCCACATGGCACATCACAACACTCGGCCATCAGCCCGGCTGCACTTGCCGCAGGCTGCCATGGGGGGGGGTCAATTGGGGGGCTGCAGGAGAGCTTCCACCCCGAGGAGCCCATAGAGCCACCCCAGTCCTCCCTGTGACGGACCGGGCCGTGTCTGGGCACAGCTGAGGGCGTCCGCTCGGGGTGAATTGCTCAAATCTGGGGCTCCTTACAGCCCCCCGACTGGTGACCTCTCCACACAGGCCACAAACCAGTCCCACAGAGCGCTTCAGCTGCCTGCCTGAAGCCTCTTGAGCAAAACCCCTCCGACACCCCAGCAATATCCGTGCCCCAGATGGCCCCGGGCCTCATACACAGGTGGGGGGTCCTAGCACCCAATCCCACCTACCCGGAACAAGTTCTGTCCGGTTCCAAGAAACCAGCCACAGATCCCTGGTCAATTTACCCTCTGGACCTTACCCACAAATCACGCTGGGCCAATCCTTTAGCATCTAACAACTAAAGGTTTATTATCACAAGAAAGAAAAGCATGAGAGTAAGGTTGTTAAAGAATAGTACGTTACATGCACCGAATCTCCCAGTCCTCGATGCAGGCTCTAGCAGAGATGTTACAGCTGCTGGTTTAAAAGTCCTTGTTGCACATCCTATCATCAGGATGGGTTCACAGGTCTTCCGGGCTCTTCGATCCCTGCAGTGCTGCCTCTGGGATGAAGTGCTGAGCTGAGAACAAAATGGCATCGACCGCATGGCCTCTTTATACCTCCTTCCTGGCCTCTTCTGGTATGCAGCAGGTCACCTGGTCACAGGCCAATCTCTATGTTCCCTGCTGGCTGCTCTCAGGTGACAAACCCCATTCTTTGGGTGTGTCCATAGCCCACTGAGAGCCATTGTTCCACAGGGCTTTGCTACTCAGCCTGTCCATAGCAATGCTTAACCACATTCAGAGAAATATTCAGTATCCACACAGATTACAGATTCCTACCTACACACACACAGACATTATACACTCACATAAATAGCGTACATAAAATCAGCAAACAATAAGCTCCCATTCAATACCCCACATGGCTCCCTTTTATACCAATTTCTGGGGCCAACACCCCCACCTAGGGGTGCAGCAGCGATCTGGCTGCTTCCCTCCAATTCAGTAATGTGACACTCCCTCACCTCCTTCCACTTACCCCTCCCTAGCCCCCCTTCCTGATGTAAAAAATAAAGGACACGTGTTCAAAAATAGAAACTCTTTATTGAACAAAACTCGGGAAGACTGGGAAAAGGAGGTGGGAGAGGGGAAGAGAGAGGGTGGGAGAGGGGAGGGCAACTACAATGATCAGGGGTTTGGAACAGGTCCCATATGAAGAGAGGCTAAAGAGACTGGGACTTTTCAGTTCAGAAAAGAGGAGACTGGGGGGGGGGATAGGATAGAGGTCTATAAAAGCGTGAGTGGGGTGGAGAGGGTGCATCCAGAAAAGTTCTTCATTAGTTCCCATAAAGAGGACTAGAGGACACCAAAGGAAAGGAATGGGTAGCAGGCTTCAAACTAATAACAGAAAGTTCTTCTTCACAAAGCAAATAGTCAACCTGTGGAACTCCTTGCTGCAGGAGGCTGTGAAGGCTAGAACTTAGAACAGAGTTTAAAGGGAAGTGAGATCAAGTCATGGAGGCTGGGTCCATGGAGTGGTATTAGCCAGGGGGTAGAAATGGTGTCCCTGGCCTCTGTTTGTGGAAGGCTGGAGATGGATGGCACAAGACAAATGGCTTGGTCATTGTCTTCGGTCCATCCCCTCTGGGGTAGCTGGTGTTGGCCACTGTGGGCAGACAGGCTACTGGGCTAGATGGACCTTTGGTCTGACCCAGGACGGCCATTCTAAGCTCAGGGCCTCACTGGACCACCTTGATTTTCACGCAAACCTGCTCCTGGGTGGCCAGGCTGGCAGCTCTCCTGCCCTAGACGGCCACTTTCCTGTACCGTGTGCGGAGGTCATGGATGAGGTCCACGATCTCTGCACTAGACCAGGCGGGCAGGTGCCTGCCTCTTGCAGCCCCGGGCAGGCTCCTGGGAGCCACCAGCCTGGTCCTGGGAAGAGGTGGAGGGCTGGGTGGCAGTGGGTGGCTGGCTCGAGCTGTGCCAGGTGCAGGGTCTGCTGGCTGGGTTCTGGCAGGCTTACACCTGGCATGGGCCCCGTAGCCAGCCCGTGCTCCTTTAAGGGCTCCAGGGCCGGGAGGGGGGCAGACGAGTTTCCCTGGTGGTGCCCAGAGTGGCCACCAGGGAAAGCTGGGGAGGGCTAGCCTCCCACTAGTTCGAATTAAGGGGCTACACAGCCCTTTCGAACTACTTAATTCGAACTAGGCATTAGCCCTTGTAGAATGAGGTTTACCTAGTTCGAATTAAGCGCTCCGCTAGTTTGAATTAAGTTCGAACTAGCGGTTTGCCTGTGTAGCGCCTATCAAAGTTAATTCGAACTAACGGCTGTTAGTTCAAGTTAACTTTGTAGTGTAGACATACCCAAGGTCCCTTCCAGGTCTAGTGTTCTATGATTCTATGTATCTTAGTCCTCAGAGTTCACTAGAAGTTTTGCCTTCATAAAAAGCCTAGCATCTGGCCCATTGATATTAATGGAGGTCTCATACTGATCTGTACTGATCAGTCTATATATACACATGGAATTCAACCAAATGTCAAGATAAATCAAGTCATGCCAGGCCCACATGGCTAATCTCAATTTGTTAGCCTTGTTATTTAAAATGTAATACACACACACACCTTGTTTACCACAACATCAGAAAATGTTGTCACTGGGGAATGAGTCACTCCAGACTTAAAAGACTAATACACCTAATGACAAAGAGCCCTGCCATCCTATTGGTGGATATTGCTGGAGGGTCAGAATACTTCTCTGGTGCACAGATATCCTTCTCTGTCTTTTAGATTAAGATTTTAAAAGATATGACCACCTAGTTCCCATGAAAATAAATGGGAAATGGATGTCCAAATCTCTTCAGTAGCTGTGAAAATCTTGGCCTGGCTATCTATTTTTTATACTTATATAACACCTTCCATATGAGCACATGAAAGCACAATGCAAATATTTCTTAATCAGGATGGTGTTAATGTCTCCCTACAAGTGGGTAAACTGAGGAACAAGGCTGTTAATTGACTTGCCCAAGGACAAAGAGTGAATTAATGGCAGAAACCACAGAGGGAACCCAACCATCTTGACTGTCAGTCCTCAGCTGTAGGTGCTCATGAACCCTCCTTTTTCAAATGAATTTTGTTTTATGCTGAGACAAATCAGGAAATATTAGTTGATCTTTTCTCAACCCCAGATAATCTTTCATATAGCTTTCCAGAATAATGTGTGGTCAACCTGACTGGCAGGGCCCAGAGAAGAGATACTGAAATCAGGGTACTACATGAGTCAGGAAACTGTACTTTTCCTTTCACCATTTATCATTTGAATATACTCTGTACAGTTTTTTGAAAAAAACAAAACAAAACCAAAAAGATGTTTCAAGCCATGGATATGATCCTAATTCTTTCTGACATTGTAATGTGCCAGGAACTACTTGGAAACATCAAAGGTTAGCATGCGGGTAAAGATTAATTGTACTGTATTTTTAGAGCACAGTCTGACCTTACCACCAAAGTGTGACAGGGTGAGGTCACAGGATAAATATCTCCTGTTGATAAAATAAACCACCTTCACAAAGCCCTGCTGGAGGATGGGGCAAGTTGAGGGTTGCTCCCAAGTAACTTACTAAGCTAAAAATGAATAACACACACCAGCTAAGCCTAATACACTGAGAATATGTCTACACTAGCGGGTTCTTGTGCAAGAAAATGTTGTGCAAGAACTCTTGCACAAGAACACATCCACGCTGCCATGTGCTTTTGCACAAGAGCATCCATGGCAGTGTAGACGCTCTCTTGTGCAAGAAAGCTCCAACGGCCATTTTAGCCATAGGGCTTTCTTGTGCAAGAAACCCCTTTTGCCCATCCACACTGCCTTCTTGTGCAAGAGCTCTTGCTCAAGAGGGCTTGTGACAGGGTGCGGTCACAGACAACCCCTCGGGGGTGCCTCCCGGGGTGCTGACACGGCCACTGCCACTCACACAGAACCTGGCACGTGCAGTGGGGCATGCCCGGGCCCCAAGGCTTTAAGCCCTGCATCAAGTGCTTAAAGCCTATGCCCTGTGGGGATCCCCACAAAGCCTGCCTCAAGTGCCTTGGAGAAGCCCACCTGTCCGTGTCTTGAGAGCTGCATGGGATTCAAGCCATGTACCAAGAGGAAAAGAGCCCTGCCCGAAGATCATTCTGATGGAGGCGTGTAGTGGGGCACTATTTGAAATCCCAGGGGTGGGCGGGCATTAGCGCACCCACTTCTAAAAGCCCCTCCCCCAGCCTTGCGGGAGGGATAACTGGACCTGGGCTTCAACTACTTCTGTGGGACGAATGATAAAAAACAGGGTCAAGGGGTGCGGGTCAAAGGTTCAAAACAAGGAAACCGGATGGGGACACCAAGCAGAGAACCCCGGACAGTGCCCACTGCTCCTCAAAGCTGTCGATGGAGCCAGTGGACACTGCCCAGAGAAACTCTGCCCGGATTCGTGACACAAGGGAGGAGCGGAAATAGGCCCCACAGTCGCAGAGAACCCCCTCGTCCAGCATCCTCCTCCTGGTGGTGTAGATTGTGGCTTTCGCCAGGCCCAGGAGGAGGTTGACGAGAAGGTCTCGCGACTTTGTGGGGCCATAGATGGGGTGTGCAAAGATAAAAAGGTGAGGGGAAAAGTCCAGCCAGAACCTCAACAGGAGGTTCTGGAGGAGAAAGAAAAGGGGCTGCAACCTGGTGCATTCCAGATATGCGTGCACCAGGTTTTCCCTCACGCTGCAAAAGGGACAGGTGTCCGGGATAGGGGTGAACCATGCCAGGTACACACCCGTGCTCATAGCTCCGTAGAGGAGCCTCCAACTGAAGTCTCCAATGGGCAGTGGGATAAAGGTGGAATATACGCTGGCCCATCGGGGTTCCCCACCCTCAACAGGTCTTAAATAGTCCTGCAATTTGGTGTTGGGGTGGGACACGAGGGTGAGGAAATGCAACATGTGGACCATGAGCATGTACAGATGCTGCCTAGGCATGGTTCACAGACAGCTCCTGTAGCTGGCTGGGGGTCCAGGGATGGGGAGGCTGGGGGCCCTGCAGAACAGGGCCCCAAGAAAGAGGGATGGAGGGTTTGCAGTGAGGGGCGGTGGGGCGTCCCCTCTCGCAGGGCTCGCTGCAGGAAATCAAGAGCAGGCTGCCAGGACCTCCTCCAGACCTGGAAGCTGTTCTCGGCGACCAGGTCCGTTGTGGCCTCCGAGGGAGCAGACCTCCTCGCGGAGCCCCTGCTCCACAATCCAGCCTTGTGCGTGCAGGTGGTGGAGTCTCCCTTGGTGCGCCGGAGGCTGATCCTGGCAGAAACCACCATGGTCGGAGACCTCCTGGACTACGACGGGGGGACTGGGTGGATCCCCGAGCGCTCGCTCAGCGCATGGGGCTCTCCACCCCTCGAACCCCTCTGCGCCTACTCCAGGAGGAGACAGAGGAAGGGCTCGATCGCCAGAGCGTACAGCTGGCCCGACAGCGGACACCCCTGACGTACCCCCCGCCCGAAGCTGACCGGCTCGGTCAGGGTCCAGTTGAGCCTGACCAAACACTCCGTGAGGGCGTACAACACCCGGAGAACACCCACAAAACAGGGCCCGAAGCCGAAGGCCTGCAGGGTGCCCAGGAGATACCCGTGGTTCATCCTGACGAACGCCTTCTCCTGGTCCAGGGACAGGAGGGGGAACGACAAGCCATCCCTACACCCAAGCTCCAAGAGATCCTGGACCAGATACAGATTATCAAACATGCTACGGCCCGGGACGGTGTAGGTCTGGTCGGGATGGATCACATCCGCCAGCACGGACCGCAGTCGCAGCGAGATGGCCTTTGCTACGACTTCGTAGTCCGTGCTGAGGAGCGAGACGGGACACCAATTCCGTAGGTCGCAGAGGTCCCCCTTTTTCGGAAACAAGGCAAGCACCGCTCGCCTGCACGACAGAGGGAGGACCCCGCTCTCCAAGGACTCGGTCCAGACGGTAACGAGATCCGGGCTGAGGACGTCCCAGAACACGTGGTAGAACTCCACAGTCAGCCCGTCCATGCCCGGGGTTTTATTGTTGGGCATGAGACAGAGGGCTTCCGAGAACTCGGCCAGAGTGAGAGGCGTCTCCAGCCGGTTTCGGTCGCCCGCACTGACCGTCGGGAGCTCAGTAGAGAGCGCCTTGCAGGCGTTGGCTTCAGTCGGATCCGGGGGGGAACAAACTGGCGTAGAAGACCCTGGCCCTTCCACGCATCTCCACCGGATCCATGAGGGGGGTGCCGTCCTCCGCCAAAAGGCAGGTGACGTGCTTTTTCACCCCCCTCCTTTTCTCCAGGGCATAGAAGAAGCGGGAGCCGTGATCCCATCCCGAAGGAGATGGATGCGGGATCGAACGAAGGCGCCCCGGGCCCTCTGATCTTCCAGGGCCCAGAGCTCCTCCTGCTTCTCCCGGCACGCCTTGCGGAGGGGTGGATCCTCGCGGGCGGACTCCAGGCGCCCCTCAAGCTTCAAGACCTCCCGTTCCAACTGCTCTATCACCGCATCCCTCCGCTGGCTGGCGCCCCGGGAGTAGTCTCGGCAGAAGAGCCGGGCGCGCACCTTCCCCACGTCCCACCATCGCCGCGCCGAGGGAAAGGCGGGCCGCTGCCCCCGCCAGAACTCCGGGAAGGACGCCACGAAGCCCACGTCCTCCAGCAAGCTATTGTTAAAGTGCCAGTAGGCCGGCCCCAGCCTCTCCGAACTCAGAGAGGCTTTCACGGCCACCAAATGGTGGTCCGTGAACGGGGCCGGCCAAATGCTGGAGGAGTGGGCTCGTGCCAGATGGAACCGGGAGAGGTAAATGCGATCCAACCGGGAGTGGCTCAACAGCTCATCCCCGACCCGGACGTAAGTAAAGGTGGTGCTGTCGTCCGGGTGGTGGTCTTGCCAGACGTCCACCAGGGAATGATGGTCTACGATCTCCCTGAGGATGCCTGCTGCGGCCTGGCAGTTTGCGAGTTCTACACGGTCCCGGTCATCGAGGGTGGTGTTGAAATCCCCGCCCAGGACCAGGCACTGGCGAGGATCCAGAGTGCCAAGGAAGGTGGCCGCCTGCCAGTAAAAGGTGACCTGGTCCGGGCCCGCATTCGGGGCCTAGACGTTGACCAAGTTCAACGTCAGCCCCTCCACGGGGGCCCGGACGTGCAGCAGGCGGCCTGGGACAACTTCGGCGGCCCCCTGCACCTCTGGCCGTAGGGCAGGGGAGAACAGGGTGGCCACCCCAGCCGAGCGAGCGCCGAGGTGGCTAAAATCCACCCCGTCCCCCCACTCCAGCCACCAGCCAGCCTTGATGGCTGGAGTCGTGTGGGTCTCCTACAGGAAAGCCACCGAGTACCCCCCCTCCCGAAGGAAGGAGAGCACCTGGCTCCTGCCGAGACCCGCCCTACAGCCCCGGGCATTCAATGTAGCGATGGTGGTGTACTTCATGGCGAGGGCTGGGGTGGATCCTCACGGGCGGGGTGATCGTCGGCCTCCCGCAGGCCTTGCAACAGGCCGCTCCCCGACCCGAAGGCGAGGAGAGCGTCATGAAATTTGCGGGCCCGCCGGTAGGCCGTGATGTCCCGCCCCTTGGTCCCTCTTCCCTCCTGCAAGAGGGCCCTTGTGGCCCCCAAGATAGAATGGAAGTCCCCCCAGCGCTGAAGGGCGCGCTCCACCTTCCCTTTAGCCCCGTGGGTTTCCGTAAGGAATTGGCGGAGCTCAGCCCCCAGCGGTGAGGGGGTACCAGACATTTCCTCCGTCTGGGCCCCCTGAAGGACCTCGTGGGCCACAGAGATGGGCAAACCGGGGTCTGAGCTCTGGCGCGGCGCCAAGAACGACAGCGCCGCACTGCCCGCTCCTGACCCCGGCAAGGGAAGGGGCGGCGGAGGGAACAGAGCAGCCCCTATGGAACTGGGAATTGGGGACACAAATACCACCACCTGAGAGCCGCCTCCAGGTAGCGGGAACGAGATGGCTCCCGTGGGGGTGGCAGTAATAGAGGGATGTAAGCACAGTTGGGAAGGAGCAGGCGTCACAACGGAGGTGGGAGCGGAGGGGGGTTGGGGGGGGGAGATAGCGGGGGAGTGGATTCCACAGCAGGGGCAGGAAGAGGGGCGGGCTCAGGGCCGGGCAATGGGTCAGGGGTAGGAAAGAAAGCATCGGTAACGGTGGGGGAAGGATCGGGAACATAAGGGGATTCAGGGCTGGAAACAGGTTCATAAAGGGCAGGGTCAGGACCAAGGGCATGAGCAGGGGGGAGGGAAGGGTTGGGACGGGAAAGGGCATGGGCATTTTGGGCAGGGTCAGAAGGAGGGTCCCCCGAGTTTGGGCCACCGAGCTGCGGCACCTCCCCAGTGGGAACTAGGGGGGCAGGGACAGGAAGAGTGGATTGTCGCCCCGCCCCATCCACAGAAGAAGGGGCATCCCCAGGCTTGGGACCCGGCTGCTCGGCACCGGTCGTCGCCCCTAAAGGCTCGACAGTTTCGGCCCCGGTGCTCGAGCCGGACGGGCTGGTGGGTAGCACCAGGGGCGCCCCGAGTGTAAGGACGGGGTCAACCACCTGGGGCATAGGGTGAGGGTGAGGGTCAGGGAGAGGAGAGGGCGGCGCCGCCCAGACCGAGGCCCGCTGGTGGAGGGCCGTCATCCCCCTGGGTAAGCGGGGTCAGACCCAGGGCCTCAAACTCCTCGAAGATGGAGCTCAATTCCATCACCGCAGCCCCGGAGCCCTCCCCACCGGCCACCGAGGCAACAATTACCTCGGCAGTGACCGCGGGGAGCGCAGTTGATACCAGGGCCGGGGGAGCTCCACCCGAGGCCTCCTCACGGATGGACTCCGCAGGGGGGACGGCATCGTCCCCCCTCGCTGCCACGGCCTCCTTGGCCAGCGCCTCCTGCTGACGCTCGCTGAGGGCGTTTGGCAGCACTGGCCCCCCTCGGGATCTTACGGAGGGGGGCCTTCCCACCCTCTCCATCCGAGGGGGGAGATTGAGCCCGCGAATGGCGGGCTCTGCGCTTTCCCCCAATGAGTGTCCAGCCCTCTGAGCTGGAGGTGGAGGGCTGCTCAGCAGGGACAAGGCCCGGGGGCACAGTTGGTCGTTAGGAAGGGCGCTGAGGCAGGGGAGGGAGAGAGGAGGGTAGGGAAACTTCCACCTGGGGGGAGCCCTCTCCCTCGCCTGGTAGCGACCACGCCACCCTCTCCTCCTCGGGCCCCGCAGAGACAGATGGAACGGAGGCGGGGCCCGCCTGCTCGCTCAGGCGTGTCGGAGGGGGCACCTCCGGCTCCCGAGCAGAGCCATCGGTTGGAGGAGGGGCAGCCGTGGAGGCCGAACTACCAGGGGGGCCGGCGGTGGCAGGGCCGGCGCCCTCCCGGGTCCTGGGGGCACCGGACGCCTCCCCCGACCAGGCCAAGGGGCAGTCCCTCCAAACGTGCCCCATCGCCCGGCAGAGGAAGCACCGGGCCTCTCCCGTAGAATAGTGGACCTGGTAAAGGGCCTCCTGGTAGGGCACTTGGAAGGACCCCTCGAGCGCCTCCCCGCCACGCGCTGCCAGCGGCATCTGGAGCTGCACCTGCCGGCGGAAGGACAGGATGTGGCAGAGGGTGGGGTCCTTGCAGCCCAACGGGAGAGGGCTGATGACAGATATTGGCTTCCCCAGAGTGGAGAGGGCAGGCAGCAGGGCGGCATTGGGGAGGAAGGGCAGGACGGAGGTAAGAACCACCCGTACGCCCAGGTCCTCCAGGGGTTCGAGGGGCACATGCACGCCCCCCACCGCCAGGCCCCTCTCCACTGCGTCCTGGGCGGCGGCCTCCGAGGCAAGGAAGAACACCGCCTTGCCGCACATCTTGGAGGCCGCCACCACGGCCGAGGCCCCCACCACCCTCGCCAAAGCCCGCATGTAAGTTTCGATGTGGGGCGAGGCGGCGACCAGGAGGCAGCGGACACCGTGCCTCCTGGTCATGGTGGGAAAGGGGCCCCGGCCACCAGGGATGGAGCTGGTGGCAGCAGTCAGGGCAGATGACACGGCATGTAGGGGGGTGGCAGCGGCCACCTGGGCGTACACTCTGGGGGCCTCTGGTAGATCACCCCCAGAGCCGGTGGGGGGCACAGCAGGGGAAGGAAGGGCTGCGGCGGACGATGGGGCCACAGTGGGCGGGGTAGCCTCGGCCGTGAGGGGTTTGGCCTTCGGGGCCAGGCCTTTGCCCTTCTTCCCCCCCCCCGGCCCTTTTTTCCGGCCGAGGTGGAGGCTGCTCCCAGTCCTGAGGGAGCGTCGGCTGTGGCAGCATCGGAGCTTGGGCCAGGAGGTTGGCCGCAGCGTTCTTTGGGCCCGGTGGCAATGGGGGCACCGTGGGACTGACAGGGGCAGGGGTTTCCTCCATCATGAGAAGAAGTAGTCACAGATGGTGGGGGGGGCGGGGGGGAAGGGGCAGGGGTTAACGGCTCCTCCCCACCGGATGACAGGCAGGGGAGGAGGGCGTCAGTGAGGGGAAAGGGGGGGAGAGAGAGGAAGGGTACAGGTTTCAGGGAGGGGCAACTGAGGAAGGGGTGGGGGTTTAGCAGCCTCTCCTCCCTGCTGAGGCTGTGGCAGAGGAGGAGGGTGCTATTGCAGGGGGAGGGACACACGAGGGAAGGGGGTACGCAATTGGGGAGGGAGGGAAAAAAAGGGGGAGCAACCACTCCAACTGATTGCAGGGAGGGAGGGTTCTACCAAGGATGGATATGAACAGGGAACCGAGGGGCCAGCAGCCACTCCTCCCTGTAAGGCTGGGGACAGAGGAGGAGGGCGCTGGCAGGGTGAGACAGGAAGCATGGTAACAAGTGCAGGGCAGGAGCCGGCTCCTCCAGCTGCACTGGGGTATAGAGGGAAACTATGGGACCATTGGGGGGAGTGCAGTGAACAGGGGGACTAACTAAAAGGGGAGGGATGGGGCACAAGTGCTTGGGGGCAGAGAGGACGAGGCAGATTGGTCAGTGCTCAAGGGTTAGCAGACGGCTGTGGGGGAAAGTGCAAAATGGAAGCAAAATGGCAGCTGGGAGGGGCAGGGCAGGGCACACACACAATTAGGCGGGCAGGGGCATGGCAGGTAAACTTTGGGAGTGGATGTGGTGGGTAAGTAACTTTGGGGAGGGAGGGGAAAACAACCTGGGCTAGCAGGGGAGGGTAGACAGTGGGGAAGGAAACAAGCTGCTGGGGTAGGGTGGGTGACCAGGGGTAAGGGTGGCCCCCCCCAGCCAAATGTAGCTGAGGGAGGGGGGGCCAAGTCCAAGGGGGTGGGGAGGGAGCACACCCACAAGCGCTGTGAGGAGTCAACCTCGCCCACCACTGCAGCAGAGTCCCAGGTGGAGGGCAGGGCAGCAAACCCCACCAAGGGGAGAAGAGCCAGTCCAGGTGGTGAGGGGCAGTGGAGGGGGCATTGGGGGTGGTGGCAGCTGAACTGGGGGAGGGCTCTGAGCCTCTCCCCCTGCCCCCCTTTTCAACAACTCAGCTCACCATCACCCCAGAACAGATGAAAAACAAACTCAGTCTTTTAAACAACCCCCCTTCATAGTTCTTGATGATATTTCTCCTCTTCTCCCACTCAGCAGGGCACAGCAGCAGGCAGGCAGCAGTCAGTGGGGGAAGGCCTCTGGGTGGTGGGTGCTGGTGGGGTCCTCTTCCTCTGGAGTGGAGAAAGGGAGAGGGGGGACAGCCAGCAGGCCCCCCTCTCCCCTCAGGTGGCAGCAGCAGGTGGTGATGGGAAGCAGCAGTGTCCAGGGGGAGCAGGTCTGGCTGCACAGAGGCCTCAGAAGGTGGTGGCTGGGTGAAGTAGGGAGAGCCCTAGTTGGTGCAGGAGAAGGAAGAGCAGCAACACCTGCTCTCTCTCTTCTCTTTCTCTGGAATGGAGTAGGACAGATAGGCACCCACTGACCCAGAAGCAGAGGAGCCCCAGTGGGAGCCATTTTGGGCTGAGCCTAACTCCTCCCAGTCACCTGACCAGAAGCCAGGAGGTGTGGCCAGAACTATAAAAGCCCATCCTGAGCACTTAGTCTGGGCTTAGCTTCCAGAGGGACCAGAGGACTGCCCAGTGCTCCCTGTCTGGTAGGCTGTGGTTTGATATGGACTGCCAGGTGTGCCTGACCCAGAGGACTAGCCTCAATGTCTGCAACCACCTGCACCTGGGGATTGGCTGGGACTGTCAGACCTGCAAGGGTCCAAGGGCTGGCCTGGACCACCCAGACCCCCAGCTGGACCTGGCAACCCTTGAGCCCCTGAGAGACCAGCCAGATGCCCAGGTATGTGCTGAGGGGGAGAAGGGAAGTGGCCTAGGGAATACTGAGGACAGTTAAGTGCCTTGAGTTGGCAGGTTGGAGCCCCACTGACCCAGTAGCAGACTTCCATGCTACTCTTCGGACCCTGGGCTGGGATGCAGTGGAGTGGGCAGGCCTGTGTGTCATCCCCCACCCCACCCCCTGCCACCCACTTGCTGGGTGACAGTCTCCCCCTCTCCACCACCACAGGCCAATTGCTTGCATCCCTCCTGAAAAAGGAGATAAACTGTTTGCTATGGGTTACCTATTTATGACTGTATTGTTTGCTGCCCCACCCTGACCTAGGGCCTGGGCTCTTTACTGTGTTTGCTTGATGCCCCACCTGAACCATGGCCTGGTCTACTGAATTCTCGAACCGACTGTGTTTGCTTACTGCTCTGCCCTGAAGCCAGGCTAGGGATTTTGAACTGATTGTGTTGCCTATCACCTGCCCTGAAGCAAGGCCGGGGATTCTGAACTAACTATGGGTATGTCTACACTACAAAGTTAGTTCGAACTAACAGACGTTAGTTCGAACTAACTTTCCTAGGCACTACACTAGCGCTCTGTTAGTTCGAACTTAATTTGAACTAACGGAGCGCTTAGTTCGAACTAGGTAAACCTCATTTTACGAGGACTAACGCCTAGTTCGAACTAAGGGCTGTGTAGCCCTTTAGTTCGAACTAGTGGGAGGCTAGCCCTCCCCAGGTTTCCCTGGTGGCCACTCTGGGCAACACCAGGGAAACTCTATGCCCCCCTCCCAGCCCCGGACCCCTTAAAGGGGCACGGGCTGGCTACGGTGCCTGTGCCAGGTGCAAGCCTACCAGCACCCAGCTAGCAGACCCTGCACCTGGCACGGCACAGAGCCACCCACCCGATGCCCCCCCAGCCCACCCCCTCTTGCCGGGACCAGGCTGGCGGTTCCCTGGAGCTTGCCCAGGTCCGCAAGAGGCGGGCACCTTCCTGGGCTAGTGCGGACATCGTGGACCTCGTCCACGATCTCCGCACTAGGCACAGGAAAGTGGCCGGCTAGGGCAGGAGAGCTGCTAGCCTGGCCACCCAGGAGCAGGTGTGCATGAAAATCAAGGGGGTCCACTGAGACCCCCGACCCTGAGCCCTGAGCTTACAATGGCCGTCCTGGGTCAGACCAAAGGTCCATCTAGCCCAGTAGCCTGTCTGCCGACAGCGGCCAACCCTAGGGACCCTGGAGGGGATGGACCGAAGACAGTGACCAAGCCATTTGTCTCGTGCCATCCCTCTCCAGCCTTCCACAAACTTTGGGCAGGGACACCACTCCTACCCCCTGGCTAAGACCACTCCATGGACCCAACCTCCATGACTTGATCTCACTTCCCTTTAAACTCTGTTCTAGTTGTAGCCTTCACAGCCTCCTGCAGCAAGGAGTTCCACAGGTTAACTATTTGCTTTGTGAAGAACAACAACTTTCTCTTACTAGTTTGAAGCCTGCTACCCATTCCTTTCCTTTGGTGTCCTCTAGTCCTTCTTTATGGGAACTCAGGAAGAACTTTTATGAATGCACCCTCTCCACCCAACCCCTGCTTTTAGAGACCTCTATCCTGTCCCCCCTCCGTCTCCTCTTTTCTAAGCTGAACAGTCCCAGTCTCTGTAGCCTTTCTTCATCTGGGACCTGTTCCCAACCCCTGATCATGTTAGTTGCCCTCCCTTCTCCCAGCCTTTCTCTTCCCCCTCTCCCACCTCCTTTTCCCAGTCTCCCCCAGTTTTGTTCAATAAAGACAGAGTCAATGTTGGAAGAAACGTTATCTTTATTTTGTACATCAATAAGAAGGGGGGCTAGGGAAGGGTAAGTGGAAGGAGGTGAGGGAGGAATGGGGTACGAGCCCCCGATGGGGACGACTGGGCTGGCTCTGCGGGCTTCTGGGGGTGGAAGCTCTCCTGCAGCCCCCCCAATTACCCCCTCTCCCCAGATGGCAGCCTGCGGCAAGTGCAGCCGGGCTGATGGCCGAGTGGTGTGATGTGCCCAGTGTGGGTACTCCGGGCACTCCAAGCCAGAACTTCTTTGCAAGCGGGGCACCCCTTAGAACTGTGTGTCCGGGGTGGGGGTCGGGACCCTTTAAGTGCAGCCCTCGGCTAGCCTGAGACAGCATCTCCATGCTCTAAGTCCTCCTCTGATGCCCTGCCGGCACTGCTTCCGGCCATCCTTAAGCCCTGTTCAGAGTCCACTCAATGTGGACTTGCTAGTTCGAATTAGCAAAACGCTAATTCGAACTAGTTTTTAGTTCTAGATGCGTTAGTTCGAATTAGCTTAGTTCAAATTAACTAATTCGAACTAAGTTAGTTCGAACTAGCGCTGTAGTGTAGATGTACCCTATGTTGCTTGCTTCCCCCCCCCCCCCCCCCCCCCCCCCCCCCCCCCCGACCCAGGGCTAGGGCCTCTGACAGACAGCTGGTTTGCCACCCCACCTGGAGCAAGGCCGGGGACACCGAGCTACAAATTGGCCTCTTGTTATTGTTGCCATCCAAGAACTGGGCTTGGACTACTGAACTGGGGGGCTTGTTTGAGTGCCTGCAGCAGTGGGGCGGAGTGGCCATCCACTGACCCGGAGGCGCCCCTCTGGGAGGCCTAACTGGCTACAAGGCAGCTGTCCATCTGGCACCGGTGTTGGACCCAGACCTGGCACTGGCGACCCAGAGTGCACAGGCTTTGGTGCACGAGGCACCTAGCTACTAGCGTGCCTCCCTGGTGCCGTGAAGGCCTCAGCACCAGTCTCAATCTTCAGTGCCACAGAAGAAACAGAGACCTAGCCGGGGCAGGTCTCCATCAAGACATGTGACGACAGTGCGCCTTCAGGGAGGGCAAATGGCACTGTTGGGCCTGGCACCTGGACCACTGCAATCGGGTTGGCACTGCTCCAGCCCACATCGGGATCCAAGTCCTGTGGATGACCTGCCGGAGCCCTTGATGCCGGATACCTTTGAGGCAGTGAGGGACCTTATCGACTTGACCTCCTTCACTGGGCTCAGTGCTGGAATCAGGGAGGAGTGCAATGCCAGACGGCACCGTGCTGCAGCCATGGCCCTGGACGCCTCTGCACCGAACATGAGGGAGCTGTCACAGATCCCCCCCTTCCCCTTCCCCCAAGCTCGTGTGGGAATGGGTCATCACGTTAACTGCACGGAGGCCCCGCTCCCTAGCTTTGCTCTGGGCTTGTACCCTAAAGGGGGTTAGGTATTGGTCTACGCCAATGCATTTGGGAGAGACCAACCTACCGCCCAGCAAGCTGCTAGTTTCCCCCTGATTGGGGGAGAGTCACCCGAAGTCTGGGGTGGGGAGGCCTCTGCGCCTGTCGTGGGGTTACTCACGGCCCCTCGGGGTCTGTCGGAAGCGTTTCTCTAGAAGGTGGCGTCTTCGGCCGTCCCGTCTTCGAGTCTGGTGCGTGTCCTGGGGTCCGGACCACTCTTCCCCGGCGTCTCAGTCCCTTGCCATCGGGCGACCTCCCTGGCCACCTCCGCCGATTCAGCTCCTCTGGCTGCCCTACCACGGCGCCCCCAGCCAGCCTCCGCTCGCTCGGCATCTCTGGCCGCTTTCCCCGCTGCCTGGTGTCCGCGGCTGCTTGCTAGGATGCCCAGACCTGCTCCGTGCTCCCAGCTGCTGCCGCCGCCGTCACCACCCGGAATCTCCGCTGGCTTCCCCCTCCATCTGGCGCCTGCGGCTGTTCGCCAGGATACCCGCGCCTGCTGCGGGCTCCCAGACGCTTCTGCCCCCAACCAGCTTGTCCAGCCGCTTTTTAAATGTGGCGCACGGACCTGGGTGCATGCGCCGCGCTGCCGGGGAAGCGAGCCAGTTTCCGCTCCCTTCCCACGGCTCTCGGTGTTGTCCGCGGGAGGACCCAGGGATGGGGGCACCCCGTCACACACCCTCCCCTTTAGGTTCGGGTCCCCTATTTCTTTAGCCTGTCCTTCGTTTTGTTCTGGGAAAAAAATCGGCATTGCTGTGCTTCTTCCCGGGCCTGTGTGTGACCTCAAATTCATATGGCGGTAATGCCAAATACCAGTGCATTATTCGTGGGTTTGTCTCTTTCATGGAGTTTAGCCACCTTAGCGGGGCATGGTCTGTCACCAGTAAAAACGGAGCCCCTAACAGATAATAACGTAGGGCCTCGACCGCCCATCTTACTGCTAGGGCCTCTTTCAATCATTGAATATTGCTGTTCCCTGGGGAATAGCTTGCGACTTAGGAATAGTATGGGGTGTTCTGCGCCTCTTTTCTCTTGGGATAATACTGCCCAAGTCCCACTTCCGAGGCATCAGTCTGTAAAATAAAAGGTTGGGGAAAAATCAGGTTGTGTTAGTACCGGTTCTCGGGATAGCCATTGCTTAAGCGTTTGGAATGCTGTCTCGCAAGGTTCGGACCACTTAATTTTCCGAGGAAGGTTATTTTTCGTTAGTTCCGTTAATGGTGCGGCTATCGTCGCGAAGTCTGGTATAAATAGCCTATAATAGCTTGCCAGTCTGAGGAACTGCCTCACCTGTTTCTTTGTTGTCGGGGCTCGGTATTCTTGCAGGGCTTGTATCTTCCTTATCAGGGGCTTCAGTCCCCGTCCCCCCCCACAGTGTATCCTAAGTACGTTACCTCGCTTTGTCCGAAGCAACACTTGTTTGGGTTGGCAGTCAGGCCGGCCTTCCCTAATTCGGTCCGGACGGCTTCCACATGTTGTAGGTGTTCCGCCCACGATTGACTGTAAATGATGATATCATCAATATATGTTGCCGCATACGCAAGGTGTTTCTGCAGCACTTTATCCATCAGTCTTTGAAATGTGGCTGCTGCTCCATGTAGGCCAAAGAGCATTGTAGTGAATTGGAAGAGCCCAAAGGGGGTGGGGAAGGCTTTTTTTTTTTCTCGGGAAGCCGGGGTTAGGGGGATTTGCCAATACCCTTTCGTAAGGTCTAGGGTAGACAAGTATTGGGCCTGTCCAATAACTCGTTCACCCTTGGCATTGGGTTGGTATCAAATCTTGAGATCGCGTTGACCTTCCAAAAATCTATGCAAAAGCGAGGCCGCCCCCCCCCCCCCCCCCCCGGCTTAGGCAGTGACACTATAGGACTGTGCCACTCGTTCTTAGACTCCTCGACTACTCCCAATTGTAGCATGTTCTGGAGCTCCTGTTGCACTGGCGCCCACATCTTCCAAGGCAAGGGTCTGATGGCATCTTGGACCTTCTGTCCTGGTTTAGTGGCTATGTGATGGCTAGTTAATGTGGTGTGTCCTGGTAGCGTTGAGAGGGTGAGGGCGAACTTTTGTACCAACTGTCGAACCTCCATCTTTTGTCTCTGACTTAGGCTTTCTCCTACTGTGACTTCGTCAGCCTCCTTGGTTCCTTCTAAACAAGGCCCCAGCTCCACTTGTGGAGATGGCGGCATGATAAACATAGCTTCCCGGGGATGCTATTTTTTCAATAGGTTTACGTGATATACCTTGGTCTCGCATCTCCCCCCTTTCATTTTAAGCTCATAATCTACCGGGCCTATCCGCTGGACTACCTCATAGGGGCCTTGACACCGTGCCAACAATTTGGACTCTCGAATCGGTAAAAGGAGGAGTACCCAGTCCCTGGGGTTAAACTCCCGGAACCTGGCCCTTTGGTCATAATACTGTGTTTGCCTAACCTGTGCTTCCCATAGGTTGGCCTTGGCGAACTCTCCCAACTGATGAAATTTTTCTCTTAAGTGGATGATATAGGGGACAGAGCCCCTTGCTCGGGATTCTTGCTCCTCCCAGGTTTCTTTGAGGAGGTCCAGGATCCCCCTTGGCTGTCGGCCGTACAATAGCTCGAACGGCGAAAAGCCAGTAGAGGCTTGATACCTCATGAATCGTGAATAATAAAGGTGGCAGCAACCTATCCCACTTTCAGGGCTCTTCTATAACAAAACGCCTGAGCATGGCTTTTAGCGTCTGGTTAAAACGTTCTACTAAGCCATCCGTCTGGGGGTGGTAGATGGCTGTTCGCAAGGTTTTCACTTCTAATAATTTACACAATTCTTCCATTAGTTTAGAGGTGACATTCGTCCCCTGATCGGTAAGGATTTCTTGGGGGATCCCTACCCTCAAATATTTTTATCAATTCAGTGGCTAATGTGGGGGCTAAGGTGTTCCGTAATGGAACCACCTCGGGGTAGCGGGTCGCATAGTCCACGACTACCATGATATATTGGGAACCTGCCTTGGATTTCTCCAATGGTCCTACTAGGCCTAGCCCAATGCGTTCAAAGGGCACTCCTACTATTGGTAAGGATACTAGAGGAGCCTTCGGACCCAGCTTCAAATTAGCCCTCTGACACTCCAGACAGGACTCTCAGAAGTTTCGAATTTCACGATAAATTCCAGGCCAAAAAAACCACTGTATGATCCTCTGTTCCGTCTTCTCCTGTCCCAGGTGTCCTGCCCAGGGCTTGGCATGGGCTAACTCCAGTACCTGCCGCCTATATTGGCTGGGAACCAATAATTGTCGGCACCACCCTTCCTCCTGGGGCTCTTTAACTACTCGGTATAGGTGGTCGTTCTGTACCTCAAAATAAGGCCCTTGCAGGGTCTCGGGTTTGGGGTCTTCTTCCCTCGTCACCACTCGCGCTTGCTCCCAGGCTCGGCTCAGCGTGGGGTCATTGCGTTGCTCCTGTAAGAAGTCTCCATCTTCCCAGTTTCCCGTTTCCAGGACTGGGTCTCCGTCCTCCTCTCCCCAGGCTCCCAACTTGTTCGTGACTTCTTCTTGTTCCTCTCCCCTGTCCTGGGGTTCTAACTGACTCCATTCTTGGAGCAATTGCTGGAATCCCGGCCAGTCTCGCCCTCGTCCCGAAACTGGTGTGCCCCGCCATTCTGGGGCACACCAGTTTCGGGACGAGGGCTACTCTACACTGACTACTTCCACCCGGCCTCCTCACGTTGACCCAAATCGTGGGGTAAGTCCAGACATCCCCGTGGATGCACTGCATCTGCACAGGTGGGCCGAATCCCTGGGGATTAGACACCAGCTCTGCCCGCAGCAGGGTCTGGCTACACCCCGAGTCTACCAACGCCGTCACCTCCTCTCCGTTGACTACAATTTCTGTCGTGATCCGGCTTGGTAGTGAGGGTCCTTCCTGTGGCCCCTTGGCAAGTACCTCGCCGAAGGAACAATCCATGAATGGGCAATCCCTCCTGAAGTGACCCTCCTGTCCGCACTCAAAACACACATTCGGTGGTGGCATGGCTGGCTTGGTGCCCCCTTCTGTACCTTCCACTCTTCTTCCTTCTCCTCCCCCTGGACGGGGGTTCACTCCTCTTCCGAGGCCAATCCGACGGCCGGGTATGTTCCTGGAGGGCGAAGCTGGTCTTCGCTCACCCCTGCCCTGGGGTTGAGAGGTCCTGGCCTCTCTCTCCGATTGGCCTCGAGCTTGCCTTCCCCAGGTCTCCTTCTCCCCTGGGATTTCGGCGGCGAAGTAGTCCTCCATCAAGGAGACCGCATCAGCGAGGGCTTCTGGCCAATGTCGCCTCACCCACCGTTGGGCCCCTGCTGGGAGGATTTGAATAAATTGTTCCAGGACTATTGTCTCGGCCCCCTGGGCCCCAATCATTTCTCAGGCTCAAGCCACCGCCATCTTAGGTCCCGCAACTTCTGGGCTACGGCTCTGGGTCAAGCCCCTGGGGGAAAGGTTTCAGTACGGAACCGCTGGCGGTACGTTTCCGGATTGATCCCCGTCTGATCCAAAATAGCCTCTCTAACTTTGTAGTAATTAAGGGCCTCTCTATCTGGAAAACTTCTATACGTGGCTTGAGCCAGTCTGGTTAAATATGGGGCTATCAATATGGCCCAATGCTCCTCAGGCCAGCGGGCGGCCATAGCTACCTGTTCAAAGGTAATTAAAAAAGCTTCGGGGTCATCCCCTGGCCCCATTTTTGCTAGACGGACGGGTAGTTGGGCTAGATCTCCCTCCTCGCCTGACACACTTGCAATGGCCAACATTCCCGCTGTGTCTTTCGAGGCCCATCGTTGGAACCCCCGGTCCTGTTGGGCCTGGTGTTGGTCGGCCAGCTCCCGGACCAATTGTCTCTGCTCTTGTTGCTGAGCAGCTAACTGCAGCATCAATTGCATTTGCTGTTGGTGGTTCTGGCGATGTTGCTCGGTCAGCCAGTTGCTCGGTCAGCCAGTCTAACAGCTGAGCCGTATACCTTTCTTTTAAATTCAACACCCTGTCCCCAGACCTTATGACACTCCCCGACCTGAAATCCCCTTAATGCAGGGGTGTGGGTCTAGTGCCCACGTTCTCCACCATCTGTCACAGATTCTCCCCCCCCCCCCCCCCCCCAAGCTCGTGTGGGAATGGGTCCTTGCATTAACTGCACGGAATCCCTGCTCCCTAGCTTTGCTCTGGGCTTGTACCCTAAAGGGGGTTAGGTATCGGTCTACGCCAATGCATTTGGGAGAGACCAACCTACCGCCCAGCAAGCTGCTAGTTCCCCCCGGTTGGGAGAGAGTCACCCGAAGTCTGGGGTGGGGAGGCCTCGGCGCCCGTCGTGGGGTTACTCACGGCCCCTTGGGGTCTGTCGGGAGCGCTACTCTAGAGGGTGGCGTCTTCGGCTTCCCCCTCCGTCCAGCGTCTGTGGCCGTTTGCCAGGACGCCTGCCGCGGGCTCCCAGCCGCTTCCGCCCCCGACCAGCTGGTCCGGCCGCTTTTTAAACACGGCGCGCAGACCTGGGTGCATGCGCCACACCGCCGGGGGAGCGAGCCGGTTTCCGCTCCCTTCCCCCGGCTCTCGGTGTTGTCCACAGGAGGACCCAGGGACGGGGGCACCCCGTTACAGGAGCACCACTGCATGACTCCAGCACCAACAACTTCGACACCAGTACTGGCCCCTGCACTGCCTCCGGTGACAGAACTGACTCTGGCGCCGGTTCCTGAGCCAGCACTGTTCCTGATGCAGGCTGCGCATGCGGCACCATCAGTGTTCCCTCTAAGCTGCAGGACAGCACCGCTTCATAGGTGATTAACCAGCCCCACCCAGTCAGAGGCTGACTGACTAGGCAGGGCTGATTAATCACCTGTGAAGCTGTGCTGCCCTGCAGCTTAGAGGGAACACTGGGCACCACCCTTGTCATTGGGCCCTTCTGTGGCCAGTACTTCAGCGCTGGGTGGTCTGGCACCAGTTCCTGCTATGCTGCCACCTCCCCCTTGGCACCGCAGGAAGCCTGAGCCTATGCCCAGGCAAACTCCTAGTCACAGGTCACTGACTGCCACCACCACTCCTCTGACTTCTGAATACTCCACTAACTTGGAGACTGAGTCCATTTTGTCATCATAGGCTTCCAGGTCAAGATCGTAGCACGGGTCCTACTCCAAGCACCGCTCCCGGCACCGGAGCACATCGACATAGCCACAACAGCAGCCCTGGCTGCCCCAGCTCAGTCGGTGCAGCAGTCCTGGTCACCTCAGTTGCAAGCCCCCACTCAGTGGCTGTTCTGGACACCCTGGGTCTACCATCAGTCCCGGGGGGCAGGCCCCTCTAGGCCGGAGTCTGTCTACTCGTGGCCCAGGGCTCCTTCCTCTGCTATCCCTATGGTCCATTCTCCTACTTTAGGGCAGGCCTCGTCCCCAGGGCAGGCCTCGTCCAGGGCTAGAGGGGTGAGCGTACCACCGGCAGCCCAGATATCAATGGTGGCCTCATCGATGGCCTCCAAAGCTGCATCTCAGACCTGTGATACAAAAGATGTTGGTCTAAAGGGGTCCTCGTCCTCATCTCCAGACAAGGTTCTGGGTGGGGCTCTTCCATCAATGCCCTCCATGGAGTCAAGATCATACCAGGGCCTCCTTTGCCGTCTGGTGCAGAGCCTGGGAGTGCAGGCAGAGCGAGTGTCAGAGTACTCTGATCCAATTGTAGATATCCTATCTATAAAGGGAAGAATTAGGGAAAACAGTTTGAGATCTCCTGTTGTCAGGCAGGACTTTTTTTTTTTTTTTTTTTTTAAACCCCATACTGTTTGTAGTGATCTCCCCTCCCCCACCCCAATATGCTTGTTATAAGTAATGCTATATAGCTCCAAAGGTCACCAGGCTCTGTCTGATGTATAGGCTTCCCTTCTGATTCACTGTTTGATGCACAGCTTTTCCTGGAGTAAACTCCGCCAAACCCTTAGGTTAATTGAAGCCACACCATCTCTTAATCCAGTAATTCTGAATGCTTGTGTTGGGCATAGAGATTGAGGAATTATGGAAAAGCCTGGTCTTTTAGGGTCAGAAGTTCCTTTTGATCATCAGTGATGTGAACCAGAGGTCATACTTTTTCCACCAATCCTATAAACAGACTTTTATAATGCAATATTGTCTTGTGTAATGTAGCTTAATGATAGAATAAATAGATGTAGTGTAATGATTAATATGGGTATGTCTACACTACAAAGTTAATTCGAACGAACAGCCATTAGTTTGAATTAACTTTAATAGGGGCTACACCTACAAACCCCTAGTTCGAATTTAAATCAAACTAGCGGAGCGCTTAATTTGAACTAGGTAAACCTCCTTCTACGAGGACTAACGCCTAGTTCGAATTAAGTAGTTCAAATTAAGGGCTGTGTAGCCACTTAATTCGAACTAGTGGGAGGCTAGCCCTTCCCAGCTTGCCCTGGTGGCCACTCTGGGCACCACCAGGGAAACTTCTGCCCTCTTCCCGGCCCCGGAGCCCTTAAAGGGCCACAGTCTGGCTCCAGTGCCTGTGCCAGTTGCAAGCCTGACAGCACCCAGCCAGCAGACCCTGCACCTGGCACAGCATGAGCCAGCCACCTGCTGCCACCCAGCCCTCTGCCTCTTCCCAGGACCAGGCTGGCGGCTCCCAGGAGCCTGCCCGGGGCTGCAAGAGGCAGGCGCCTGCCTGGTCTAGTGCAGAGATCGTGGACCTCATCAAGGTTTGGGGGGAGGCCTCAAACACCCGCAATCTCCACACTAGGCACAGGATAGCTGCCAGCCTGGCCACCAAAGGCCACATGCAAACCTAGGAGCACATTTGTATGAAAATCAAGGTGGTCCAGTGAGACCCCCCCCAGCCCTGAGCTTAGAACATAAGAATAGCCGTACTGGGTCAGACCAAAGGTCCATCTAGCCCATCTGCCGACAGCAGCCAACACCAGCTACCCTGGAGGGGATGGACCGAAGACAATGACCAAGCCATTTGTCTTGTGCCATCTATCTCCAGACTTCCACAAACAGAGGCCAGGGACACCATTCTTACCCCCTAGCTAATAGCACTCCATGGACCCAACCTCCATGCCTTTATCTAACTTCTCTTTAAACTCTGTTATAGTTCTAGCCTCCTCTGGCAAGGAGTTCCACAGATTGACTACTTGCTTTGTGAAGAAAAACTTTCTGTTATTAGTTTGAAGCCTGCTGCCCATTCATTTCATTTGGTGTCCTCTAGTCCTTCTATTATGGGAACTAATGAAGACATTTTCTTTATGTACTCTCTCCACACCACTCATGCTTTTACTGACCTCTATCATATTCCCCCCTCCGTCTCCTCTTTTCTAAGCTGAGAAGTCCCAGTCTCTTTAGCCTCTCTTCATATGAGACCTGTTCCCAACCCCTAATCCTTTTAGTTGCCCTTTTCTGAACCCTTTCCAAGGCCAAAATATCGTTTCTGAGGTGAGGAGACCACATCTGTACACAGTACTGAAGATATGGTGTACCATAGTTTGATACTTCCCCCTCCTCCTTCTTCCCCCTTCCAGCTCCTTCCTCCCAGGTTTCCCTCTCCCACCTCCTTTTCAGTCTCCCCCGCGGTTTCTATTTCACTATAAAGAGTTTCTATTTTTTGAACACGTGTCCTTTCTTTTGTACATCAGGAAGGGGGGCTAGGGAGGGGTAAGTGGAAGGGGGTGTGAGGGAGGACTAGGGCACGAGCCCCCGATGGGGAGGACTGGGGTGGCTCTGCAGGCTCCTTGGGGTGGAAGCTCTCCTGCAGCCCCTCGATTGAACCCCCCCCCCCCCCCCCCCATGGCAGCCTGCAGCGAGTGCAGCTGGGTTGATGGCAGAGTGCTGTGATGTGCCAAGTGTGGGCATTCAGGGCACTCCAAGACAGGACTGCTTTGCTGTCCCTCATTGAGTTAGACAAGCGAGCGGGGAACCCCTGAGAACTGTCTGTCCAGGGTGGGGGTTGGGTCCCTTTAATCACAGCCCTCAGCTAGCCTGAGACAGCATCTCCACGCTCTAAGTCCTAACCTGATGCCCTGCCGGCACTGCTTCCGGCCAGCCTTAACCTCGGTTCAGGGTCCACTCAATGGGGACATGCTAGCATTTTGCTAATTCGAATTAGTTTAGGTCCAGATGCACTAATTTGAATGAGCTTATTTCGAATTAAGTTAGTTTGAATTAGTGCTGTAGTGTAGACATACCCTGGGGCTACGTCTAGACTGGCATGATTTTTCCACAAATGCTTTTAACTGAAAAGTTTTTCCGTTAAAAGCATTTGCGGAAAAGAGTGTCTAGATTGGCACGGACACTTTCGCGCAAAAGCACTTTTTTGTGGAAAAGCGTCCATGCCAGTCTAGATGCGGTTTTGCGCAAGAAAGCCCCGATAGCGAAAATGGCGATCGGGGGTTTTTTGCGCAAAACTGTTTTTAGCTGTCCACACTGGCCCTCTTGCGCAAAAGCATTTGTGCAAGAGGGCTTTTTCCCGAGCGGCAGCAACATAGTATTTGCGCAAGAACACTGACAATCTTACATTAGATCAGTGTTCTTGCACAAATTTAAGCAGCCAGTGTAGACAGCTGGCAAGTTTTTCTGTAAAAGCAATTGCTTTTGCGGAAAAACTTGCCAGTCTAGACACAGTCTATGAGAATAAATGTTAGCAACTGTAACTCTGCTGCCCACCCTTGGTTTGCAGGGAGGAAAAGTCTTTTAGGCTGTTAGTAAAAATGCATCTTGCAGACTGCTTGTGTCTGTATCTGATGTCAAGGCAGAAATCAGAAGGACCTTTGTGATACAGCATGATCACACTGTTGCTCTTAAGAATAATTATAATACAGGTTGTATTATAAAGGAAATGATAAATGATTAAAAGTCTGTACAAACAAAAGTTTTGTATTAAAAGTAGGTTGCATACCTTACAAAGGCCATTACATTCATTTGACTATGTGAAGTAATTACATAGTTTTTGGGGGGAGTGAATGAGTGAGGAACGTGGGTGTTTGAAGAGAGATAAAAACTCAAAAGCTACTTCAGTGTCCAGATGAAGACCTGTGGGCAGTAAGACACTATCAAATGGGTCATTTGTAAAAGGAGACCAGTGCAGGACAGATAGATGGCCTTGAAGTTAAGAGCAAGCACCCCTTAACCAACACACCTCAGGCAGCCTTGGCACAACACCAGGAAAGAGGCACCAACATACTGATGTCAGATGGCAATGAAACACAACTCCCACAAACAGATGTTACACAAACTGATTGTGACTGACTAAGCTGACACAGAAAAATGTGTAGACTTGAATGGGAGAAAAGTCCTATAAAAGATGGTGTCTTGCATGAATCTTTGGGTCTCGTCTTGTCAAAGCTTGGAGCATCAGTCTGGACTGAGAGAAGCCCCCACTCCTCTCCTCCTTGCATTTAACTCACCTGGCCAGTGAGTAAATGTGAGCAACAGACTGGTAACTACAGACAACAAGTGTGTGTGTGTGTGTGTGTACTTCGTTATAGTATACTGTATGCATGTTCCAGAATTTTTGCCTTATCCCCCTGAAAAAGATCGTGTGAAATTCTTTCAGGTATAACAATCCTCCAGATCTACCAGACAGCAGCAACCATGTCTGCTTGTTCCCCCTGCTGAAGTCATGCAATGTTTCTCATTCTGCCTCACAAAGGCTGAGGTAACTTGATGTTCCACTTCTACCACTGGCTTTCCAGGGACTCTGGATCATAGACTCCAAGGTCAGAAGGGACCATTATGATCATCTAGTCTGACCCCCTGCACAGTGCAGGCCACAGAATCTCACCCACCCATCCTAGAATAATCCTCTCACCTATATCTCAGATATTGAAGCCTTCAAATACTTGGAAGACCCCAAGATGAAGAGATCCTCTAGCTGTGATCTGTACCCCATGCTACAGAGGAAGGCGAAAAAACTCCAGGGCCTCTGCCAATCTACCCTGGAGGAAAATTCCTTCCCGACCCCAAATATGGCGATCAGCTAAACCTGAGCATGTGGGCAAGACTCATCAGCCAGACACCCAGAAAGTTCTCTATAGTAACTCCTATCATCTCTCCATTGACCTATTTACCACTGGTAATGAATGGTCAATTAGATACCAAGATCCTGTTATCTCATCAAACCATCCCCTTCATAAACCCATCTAGCTTAATCTTGAAACCAGATAGATCTTTTGCCCCCACTACTTCCCTTGGAAGGCTGTTCCAGAACTTCACTCCTCTAATGGTTAGAAACCTTCGTCTAATCTCAAGTCTAAACTTCCTACTAGCCACCTTATATCCATTTGTTCTTGTGTCCACATTGGTATTAAACTTAAATAATTCCTCTCCCTCCCTGGTATTTATCCCTCTAATATATTTAAAGAGAGCAATCATGTCCCCCCTCAGCCTTCTTTTGGTTAATGTAAACAAGCCAAGCTCCTTGAGTCTCCCTTCATAAGACAGGTCTTCCATTCCTCGGATCATCCTAGTGGCCCTTCTTTGTACCTGTTCCAGTTTGAATTCATCCTTCTTAAACATGGGAGACCAGAACTGCACACAGTATTCCAAATGGGGTCCATGTCCTGCCATCTTATTAAATTATTTGAATACCAATCCCCCACCATGCCTCTGAAAGGCACCATATTCCCTGTTCATCTCAGCGGTTAGCATCTTCCTGTGAGCATGATTGTTCTTCCCCTTGGTGATTTCCTAAAGACACTGAGGGTGCATCTACAGTGCACCATTTTTCTGGAATAACATCTGTTATTCCAGAAAAATGATACTCGTGTCTACACTGCACCTGCGTTATTTCGACAAAGTCAAAATAACTAACGAATCTTTTCCGATGGCAGTAAACCTCATTCCATGAGGAATAAGCCCTTTTCTGGAAAAGCTTTTTCAGAAGAGGGGGTGTGTGGATGCGGAATAGGGAGTTTTGTCGAAAAAAGAGGCCTCTAGGAAATCCCACAGGTTCCCTGCTGGCCACTCCATCCACATTCATTGCAACTCTATAGTTCCTGTTCCCCAGCAGTTCTTGAAGCTGCAGACACAGGGGACAGGACTTGTGGCAGAAAGCAGGCCTTCAGAGCTTCCAGCATCAGTGGAGCTGCCAATACCTGATGTGTGGGCACAATGTCACAGCCACAATCCCAGATGAAAACTCAAATGTGAAACTGCAGAACTAACTACTATGGTTTGTAACCTATCCTTAAAAACAGCTTCTGTACCCAATCAAGATAGCTAATGTAACACCAATATTTAAAAAAGGCTCTAGAGGCGATCCTGGCAATTACAGACCGGTAAGTCTAACATCAGTACCGGGCAAATTAGTTGAAACAATAGTAAAGAATAAAATTGTCAGACACATAGAAGAACATAATTTGTTGGGCAAAAGTCAACATTGTTTCTGTAAAGGGAAATCATGTCTTACTAATCTATTAGGGTATGTCTACACTAGCCCCCCCGTTCGAACTAGGGAGGCTAATGTAGGCATTCGAAGTCGCAAATGAAGCCTGAGATTTAAATATCCCGGGCTTTATTTGAATCTTCCCGTCCGGGTGCCATTTTTAAATCCCCTTAGTTCGAGTTAATGTTTGACTGCCGCGGGTAGCCGCAGGCAGTTAGTTCAGACTAAGGGGATTTAAAAATGGCGCCTGGACGGGAAGATGCAAATAAAGCCCGGGATATTTAAATCTCGGGCTTCAGTTGCGACTTCGAATGCCTACATTAGCCTCCCTAGTTCGAACGGGGGGGCTAGTGTAGACATACCCAAGAGTTCTTTTAAGGGGTCAACAAACATGTGGACAAGGGGGATCCAGTAGATACAGTATACTTAGATTTCCAGAAAGCCTTTGACAAGGTCCCTCACCAAAGGCTCTTAATTTACATAAGTTGTCATGGGATAAGAGGGAAGGTCCTTTCATGGATTGAGAACTGGTTAAAAGACAGGAAACAAAGGGTAGGAATAAATGGTAAGTTTTCTGAGTGGAGAGGGGTAACTAGTGGTGTTCCCTAAGGGTCAGTCCTAGGACCAATCCTATTCAATTTATTCATAAATGATCTGGAGAAAGGGGTAAACAGTGAGGTGGCAAAGTTTGCAGACGATACTAAACTGCTCAAGATAGTTAAGACCAAAGCAGACTGTGAAGAACTTCAAAAAATCTCAAAAAATTAAGTGATTGGGCAAGAAAATGGCAAACGAAATTTAATGTGGATAAATGTAAAGTAATGCGCATTGTGGGAGACCGTATCAAAAGCTTTGCTAAAGTCAAGGTATATCACATCCACTGACTTTCCCATGTCCACCGAGCCAGTTACCTCATCATAGAAGCTAATCAGATTGGTCAGGCACGACTTGCCCTTCATGAATCCATGTTGACTATTCCTGATCACTTTCCCTTCTCCCAAGTGCTTAAAAATGGATTCCTTGAGTATCCCCTCCATGATTTTTCTGGGGACTGAGGTATGGCTGACTGGTCTGTAGTTAATGGGTCGTCCTTTTTTAAAGATGGGCACTACATTTGCCTTTTTCCAATCATCCGGGATCTCTCCCGATCGCCACGAGTTTTCAAAGATAATGGTCAAAGGCTCCGCAATGACATATGTCAACTCCCTCAGTACCCTCGTGTGCATTAAATCCGGGCCCATGGATTTGTGTATGTTTAGCTTTTCTAAATAGTTCATAACCTGTTCTTTACCCACCACAGGCTGTCCACCTCCTTCCCATGCTGTGTTACCTAGTGCAGTAGTCTGGGAGCTGACCTTGTCCGTGAATACAGAGGCAAAGAAAGCATTGAGTATTTCAGTTTTTCCCACATCATCTGTCACTACGTTACCTCCCTCATCCAATAAGGGCCCCACACCCTCTCTGGTCACCATCTTATTGCTAACATGCCTGTAGAAACCTTTCTTGTTACTGTCCCGTTACTGAATTTGAGGGAAGCAGCCAGATCACTGCTGCACCCATAGGTGGGGGTGTTGGCCCCAAAAATGGTATAAAAGGGAGCCATGCGGGGTGTTGAATAGAAGCTCACTGTCTGCTAATCCTATGTACGCTAGTCATGTGAGTGTATAATGTCTGTGTGTATAGTTAGGAATCTGTATGGATACTGAATATTTCCCTGCATGTGGTTGAGCATTGGGCAGGGCCCTGTGGGACAATGGCACTCAATGGGCCAAGGACACACCTAAAGAATAAGGGCTGACACCTGAGGACTGCCAGCAGGGAACACAGGGATAGGCCGCTGGCCAGGTGACCTGCTGCAACCAAGAAGAGACCAGGAAGGATGTATAAAGAGGCCATGGGGTCGACTCCATCTTGGTACTCAGCTCAGCAATTCATCCCAGAGGCAGCAATGCAGGGATCGAAGAGCCGGAAAGAATTGTGGACCCATCCTGATCCTAGGATGCGCAACAAGGACTTTTGAGCCAGCAGCTGTAACATCTCTGCTAGAGCCTGCATCGAGAACTGGGAGATTCGATGCATGTAATGTACTATCCTTTAACAACCTTACTCTCATGCTTTTCTTTATTGTAGTAATAAACCTTTAGATGTTAGCTGCTAAAGGATTGGCTCAGTGTGGTTTGTGGGTAAGATCCAGAGGGTAAATTGACCAGGGATCTGTGGCTGGTTTCTTGGAACCAGACAGAACTTGTTCGGGGTAGGTGGGATTGGGTGCTAGGACCCTCCACCTGTGTGAGGCCTGGGGCCATCTGGGGCACGGATATTGTTGGGGTGTCGGAGGGGTTTTGCTTGGGAGGCTTCAGGCAGGCAGCTGAAGCGCTCTGTGGGACTGGTTTGTGGCCTGTTTGGAGATTTCGGTAACCGGGTTTGGTTCTTTAAAGGATTTGAAACTACAGAGAGAGGAATACTTCTTTTTAGGGTCAAACATTATTTATTTTTTCTATTTACTTTATAATCAATTTTCCATTTAAATCAATTCATTATTTTTGATTCTTTTAAGACAATATAATATACAAAGAAAAAGTAGAAAAACAGTACAGTTAAAAATAACAAGAAATAATAACTTCTCCTACTGATATACCCTCCTGAGTTACCTTTAAGAAATTTATGGAGTTAACAGTTATATAATACTCACGTTAAGAAAGATAGAAGCATTGCTTAGATTCAGGAGATATTCTTTTCTTTATGTTTTTCTTTTCTTTGGATTTTTCGTTGCAACTTACGACCGGTATTCGTTCCCCTTTCGGAGCTTATTTGTTCCCCTTTCGGAGCTTATGTACGGCAGCGAGATTCAGCGCCGGGGAGGGAGCCCTGGTTGATCAGACCTGGCTTTTCGGATTCGCAACCCGTCCGCTCGTGGTCTGTTTCAGCCCACCTTATATACCCTGTTTCGGTATTTTGGTATCCTCCACTCGCCTGACAATTGCTGACGTTAGATTTTTGTTGTCTCATTTTGCTCTTACAAAAAACTTTCGTCTGCTCCATTTGGGGTAATCAGCACTTTGTTGCATACTGCTGTCTGAGTTACTTACTTCCTTAAAAGCGGGGTTATTGTTGGTCAACCAATCCAATTTTGTTTTTATTTTTATCTCCTGTATCTGAGAGTGCTGCCTTTCCTTTCCACTTACCATTAAACTGGTGCTCGTTTGACATATTCTGGGTAGGCCTCAATACCTTCCTTTCACATCCCCCCGTGTCAAATGAGACACTTTAATTACAATAACTCTATTTCCCTCTGTGCTTGTGCATCTGCTATTTGCTCATTTTCTATTTGTTTTATTTTCATATATTTTATAGTTTGTTTTTGGGAGAATATTCTACACATATATAATATTCTTATCACAATTATTAATATTATTATTGCACAAACAATCTAAAACCATTTTCCTGATATCAACATGGATAAAAAGTTCCAAACACTTGCTCCCCATCCTATTGCACTTTCTATACCCTTATTAATTGTTCCATCCAAATCATTTAATATGTCCACAATTGTTACGGGTGATTCGTCCACATTCCTTACAGTTTGAGTCTTGATTGCTAGCTCAATAAATTTTCCATTTTTTAACAAAATGTTCCAATTTCGTTTCTCCACGTCCAGATTTATAACTTCTATTTTTTGTAAGTCCAGTTTTTGTATTGTGAAATGCTCCACTCGTAATATTACTTGGGCGTCTTGGAAAGTTTGTTTTGTTATGGCTTTTACTTCTCCTGTTAAAAATCGGATCTACAACACCGTATTTTGTTCAATAGTCTTATTGCCTTTTCCAGTGCAGTTGTATCCTATTTGTGTTAAATTCCATAGTCCATTTACATTACAAAAAGGTACGGTGACATTCATTTTAACTGGTACAACATAACATTTATTATGCATTATCTTTTTGCTTAACAATTGCCAAATTGAATCACTACAGTGACAAACAATTAAATGGGTCTGGTTAGAGCCTATGTATTCTTTACATTTGTTTGGTAACCAATTAATTTTACCCGTTAATGTGGACACAACTTTCTGTCCATTAAACAATGCTGGTTTACACATCCTGAACTTTTCTGAACTATTACACCAACGCTCAGGTGTAGTAACCATTCCTCTTCCCCATACTTCACTTGTTTCTTTATATCCTACTTGTTGGTACACCATTGCTTCCCATCTTATTTTAATTCTATGGGATGTTATTTTATGACTTATTTGTGCTGTATTTGGTATTTTTACCAATGGTGCCCTTCCACTTATCCCTCTCTCATCTTCCTCAATTTTTTGCAATAATTTTTTTCTAAAACTACTACTACTATACAAACTTATACAATTTAGATTATTTAAATACATAGATATATTTTTACTCCATTCTTGTGTTTTATCAGCATTTGTATTAGATATGTTTACAGCTGTATTTACCCAATGTAATAATTTTGCCGTTTCAGCTTTCATGGTGACTATTATTTTTTTTACTTAATGAATCAATTGCTAACAAATCTGGTTTTACATCCTCCTCCCATTGCCTTAATTTTTTGGTTGCCTATATATCCTATGCTCCTCTTTTCTTTCTTCGTGACCCCCATGTTGTGCAATTTATACTA
This sequence comes from Pelodiscus sinensis, assembly GCF_049634645.1. Classification (NCBI taxonomy): domain Eukaryota; kingdom Metazoa; phylum Chordata; order Testudines; family Trionychidae; genus Pelodiscus; species Pelodiscus sinensis. Next base: position 381,396 of record NW_027465873.1, on the reverse strand, counting down.
TATTTTATATTCCTTCCTTCATTTTCATATGCTGGTTGCAATCTTATTATTACTCCTCCTGTTTCTGTTGATTGTAATTTTGAGGGGGGTATTACAACTGTTAATGTTGGAAGGGTTGTATTACTATCTGGTGTAGCTAAGGCTGTGGTTCCAGATAGTGGAATTGTTACAAATGTGGGTTGGATCCATGGGTCACATGTTTTTGTTGAGTTGCTAATATTAAGCCATATGCTATATAATGGTGTTAAGCTAAAGCTAAATACACCCAGGCTTGGGGCCTGTATGCCTATCATTGTATTGGGGGGAGTGCTATCATATGATTTGTTTACCCAATTGTTCATATTAGCTTCAATACTATACAAGCGGGACATATTCCAACTGGTATCATTTTCCTGAACTATAAATAGAGTTTGATTTACCTCCTCTTTCCAGTGGGTGGTATATTTTATTTTACACACTTGCCACTGGGCTGGTTTGTTAGCTAATTTAGTTTGGGTGTTGTTGTTATTATTGACTCAGGTCCAGTTTTGTTGTAATGGATCATACTTACCATCTACGCTGGTCCATCCTGCACCATTAACGTGATTTTCAGTGATGATGAACAACCTGTAACATATAATCTTGCGTAACTGTTAATTTCATTCTCTACTACTTAGCCAATTATGGTGTGCTAATCTTTTTCTTGTTTTTGTTGTGATTACATAGGTGAATGGTAACTTTCCAGCTTTTATTACTGTTCCTTCTAATGCCACTCTTTTCTCCTTATCCTCCGTTGGCCATACAATCTATATTTTTTTCTCCTTGCTTATAGGAGGGCTCCCAGTTTGGTTGCTGCTTAGGTTTTATATCTGGCCATCGGCTTGTATGTTCATTCACATTTAATAAAATTGTATCTAATACTAGGTGCCAACCTTTAAAGGTGCCATCCTTAGTTGCCATTTTTAAATGTTGTTTTAAAATATCAATTTTCTTTTCTACTACTCCGCTGGATTGAGGATGGTATGGGAGATTTAAATGCCATGTTATGCCCTTTTCCATGGACCATTGTTCTAATTTTTTACTTCCAAATGGTGGGCCTCCATCTGACTGTATTATTTGTGGGCGTCCCCAAGCTGCCATTATTTTTTCTAAGGCTTTTAGTATGTGTTCTGCTTTTGTTTTTTTCAAAGGAATTACCATAGTACTCCGACTTCCTAAATCTACTACAATTACTCCCTTTGGGTATTGTTTAGCATTTGGTAATGGTCCTATTAAATCTATTTGCCAGTGGTTTCCTGGTTTATAATATTCTGGGTTATATGCACCATAGGCATATTTTAGCTGATTCATGCGTTTAGTATTGTGACAGATTTTACAGGCTTTATGTATTTTTTCATGTTCTTTTACTCCAATTATTGATTCTCCTCCTGTGTATTGTCTTATCTATTCTCTTTCCTTTTGTATCCTAAAGTGGCCTGTACATTCATGTAACTATTTTATGAATGGATCCACTTCTCCTTTTTCTTTGGTTTTTTCTACTAACACTTCAAATTCTTGCAATTCTTTATCTAGTTGTTTGTGGTCAGGATTGTATCCTTCTTTATGGCTAGGGATATGTTTCACTGATGTGCCACTTACGTGATTTCTAATTATGGCCCATATTTCTCTCCACCCTGCATGTGTTTCAATGTCTGTATTCCCTTTTAACAGTGTCTTTATACAATACATACTATCTATGCTTAATTCCCATGGTTCGTTAGGGTGACTCTCTTGTGCATGTTGTAATCTTATTCTAACTCCTTCTACTTCTGCTTCTTGGGCATTCACTTTTTCCCCTAACACTATAAAGAACTTTTTTTCACATTTGGTACAGTAATACCCTGCCTTTGCTTTTCCCCCTTTCGTGCTCCCATCTGTAAATATCTAGGGTGTTTCTGTTATTCCTGGTGTAGCTTTTGGGGCCTCCCAGGGTACTAAATTTTTTCCTAGTTTAACATTTGACCAACTTACTAGCCAGCTATAATACAGTTTTTCCCAAGTATTTTTCTGGCCCTCAAAGTTTGGTGGTATTATTTCCATGGTAAGCTATGCTAAAGCTGACACCTTTGGAGCGTGTAAAGTAAGACCTACACTCGTCATTAAAAAGTACCTATCTTTTATTTCATTTAAAACCCATAATAATTTTCCATATTCACTATAATGTCTTTGGGGTCCGTTAAATTGCAAAATCTATCTATCTACCTCTTCCTGTGTTTCGCCTTGTGTTGCACTTCCTGTTACCCACTCTTCATTCCAGTTAATTTGTAATTCTATCGGGGGTCCCTTAGGGTCCCATCTTTTTAATGGAGTGGGGTATTTCAAATCCTGGTTTAACTCTATTAAGGCTGCTTGGGCTTTTTCATTCTAGTTAATTAAATCTTTCCCTCCTTTTAATAATTTCAATAAGGGTTTTATTTTATGTCCTAACCGTTGAATACTTGCCTTATTATAATTTACCATGCCTAAAACTTCCTGTAGCTGTTTGCGGGTTTTCGGAGGGCTTTTTAACCACTTACCTACACCATTGGGGTAAGTTGTACCTATTGTTGTTTTATTTTCCATCACCTGAATTCCTAGAAAGGAGTATTCAGTTTGGGCCATAGTTACTTTTCTTTCGTTTATCTGCTATCTTTGAGTGGTTAAGTGTTCTATAACTTCTTGTTTTAATTTCTCAGTTTTTTCTTGTGTCTTTTCTCTTATTAAAAGATCATCTACATAGTATATTATTTGGGGATCTTGTTCCCAACCTCGTTGACTAAGGGTATACCTCATGGCATCTGTTGCTAATGCTGGTGAATTTTTATAACCTTGGGGTAATACATTCCACCTATAGTATTTTCCTCCAATTGAAAAATTTAAGGCTCCTTTTTTATCTTTTATAGGTATACTATAAAACATATCCTTTAAATCTATTAGTGCTCCCCATTTTAATTCTCCATTTTCTTTTAAATATTGTTCTATAGTTGGTTTGTCCCAGGGGGTGGTAAAGGCAACTGGTTGTATTGCTTCATTTATTTTTCTATAATCTATTACCATTCGCCATTTTCCCTTTTCCTTTTTCTGTATCCCCCATGCTGGACTCCTATATTGGGTGTGTAATACTTGTTCAATTTTTCCTTGATCTAGTAATTTTTTTAATAACTGATTAATGGGTTCTTTTCCTTCTGCTTTTGTTGGTATACTATTCACCTTTTGTGACCTTAATTTATTCTCATCAATTTGTGGGATATGTAATTTTTCATTGGATATTTGTATTGGTAATACTGCTTTTAAATTCTGTCGTATTGCTGGATTCTGTATTATTATATCCATGCCTAGTATATTCTCTTCCCCTAGTGCTACCGTGATTTTTGTTACATTCTGTCCCTGTTTTACTTCTATTACCCCTGTTCGATACATTTTATCCTTATTTAGTCCAGACACCCATATTTTACATTTTCTTTTTCTATGTGGTACTTTTGCTTCATCTATTATGGTTATTTGGGCCCCTGTATCTAATAACCATTTAAATTGTTCATAATTCCCAGTGTTCCAATTTAATACTTCAGCACTTATATAAATTCTATTATCTTTTTTTCTTGGATTGTTTCCGGGCCCTTGGTTTGGGGCCTCTGCTATTCGTTTTTTGATTTAGGGAATTTTGTCCATTCCTGCCATCCTTTTTCTATTGCTGCCTGTTTTTGTTCTTGGGGCGTCATCTTTTTTAAATCTGGTCTACTGTATCCATTTCCTAACAGAAAACCAAATATGGCTTTTTCTTCCTTGTTTGGGTCTTTCCCCTTCTGCGGGGTTTGGAAACTTTCACACGTTTTACGCGTCTCTCAGGGGTTCGTATGTTGGTGTTGGGGTATGTTTGCGTACTACTTCCAAATCATTTATAGTTTCCAATATTCCCCAAACACTACTCCCTGTTAGGGCTGTTAGCCACAATTTTAGGCTTTGGTTTCCTTCCTTATTTTCTACTCCTTGCCATACCATTTGTGCTGTTACTCTGTCCTTTGTTATCAGACCTGGATCCCCTATATATTTAAATTGGTGAGGATCAGCTCTCTGTGCTGCTGTTAACTGGTCTTGGGCTGCTGTTGTGGGTTGGTAAAATAGGAAGGAAATTCCAACAGCTGCAGCTTTAACATCTTCCTTCGTCTTTATGCAACCCTCTGGTACAGCTCCTCCCTGCCCTGTAGCTGCTATTGATAAGGCTACTGCGGCTGGTAAAGTTAACGGCTAGTCTTCATTCCCTATAGCTGAACTCATTTTCATCAGCCCTCCTGAATATCCGGGATTTCCTGTTAATATAGTTAGCTCTGGTTGTGAAATTAATTCATTCATATTTTCCATTACTAGCCTTCCTACCCACACCACTGGGTTCTCTCCCTGCCTCCTTCGGGTTCGACTTAAGTCATTCATTTCTATTCGGGATCTTTCCCTTGATTCCATAGTGGCTACAGGTGGAAGTCCTCCCCTCTGTTTATATATTATTTGTGTTATCGGATGAGCTTTGACCAAATCATCTCCAGCCTCAATCTTTTCTCCTATCTCCTTCTCACATTTACATTCCCCTGTGCATATTCCTTCCGTTAGCATATCTCATGGATATACACCTCCTTTTGATACTTTTTTCCTTTCTTCCTTTTGATTTTCCTTTTGATTTTCTTTTCAGGATAAGGAGGGGGTGGGGCTGTTGGTTTTATTATATCTTTTTTCCTATTATTTCCCTTTTTCTCTCTCTCCTGAGTTTTTCTTTTTTTAATAAGGCTTGTAGGGTATTTACTGTGCCTTCTAATTTAGTTATTGTATTTCTGGCTTTTTTCAACCAGTGCCAAAGTACACGGACCCCTTTATTTGGATCCCATTTGTCGGCAGTTAATTTTTTCTTTTCTCTAGCATATCTTATAAGGTCCTCTAGTACCTCTCCCATCAACTTGTCAGTTGTTTGACTTGGCAATTTTAATATTTCTGGGGTACCCCCATTTCGATACGGATCTGTCGTATCGGCTGTTCTTTCTAATATATTTTGCAGTTTTTTATAATCTGTTTCTTTAGATGGGGTTTTTTGTGTTACATCTGGTAATGGTACTTTGCAATCTTTTAACTCCCATTTCGCTAGATCATTATTATCCATTAAACATCTCAACCCTGAACATGTTACATGTAGGGTATATGTATGATTTTCTTCTCCTATTGCTAGAACTGCTCCTATTTTGAGCATGTTTTCTTCACTCTCATCCTTATTATGATATAACCAGTGGTTGAGAGGTCCTATACCTTCTGTTTTGTTTAACCCATCAAAAGGGCATCCTTTGCTCTCATCAAATCCTGTTCGTGACGCCATTTCGGTAACCGGGTTTGGTTCTTTAAAGGATTTGAAACCACAGAGAGAGGAATACTTCTTTTTAGGGTCAAACAGATTATTTATTTTTTCTATTTACTTTATAATCAATTTTCCATTTAAATCAATTCATTATTTTTGATTCTTTTAAGACAATATAATATACAAAGAAAAAGTAGAAAAACAGTACAGTTAAAAATAACAAGAAATAATAACTTCTCCTACTGATATACCCTCCTGAGTTACCTTTAAGAAATTTATGGAGTTAACAGTTATATAATACTCACGTTAAGAAAGATAGAAGCATTGCTTAGATTCAGGAGATATTCTTTTCTTTATGTTTTTCCTTTCTTTGGATTTTTCGTTGCAACTTACGACCGGTATTCGTTCCCCTTTCGGAGCTTATTTGTTTCCCTTTTCGGAGCTTATGTACGGCAGCGAGATTCAGCGCCGGGGAGGGAGCCCTGGTTGATCAGACCTGGCTTTTCGGATTCGCAACCCGTCCGCTCGTGGTCTGTTTCAGCCCACCTTATATACCCTGTTTCGGTATTTTGGTACTCCTCCACTCGCCTGACAATTGCTGACGTTAGATTTTTGTTGTCTCATTTTGCCCTTACAAAAAACTTTCGTCTGCTCCATTTGGGGTAATCAGCACTTTGTTGCATACTGCTGTCTGAGTTACTTACTTCCTTAAAAGCGGGGTTATTGTTGGTCAACCAATCAAATTTTGTTTTTATTTTTATCTCCTGTATCTGAGAGTGCTGCCTTTCCTTTCCACTTACCATTAAACTGGTGCTCGTTTGACATATTCTGGGTAGGCCTCAATACCTTCCTTTCACAGGAGAGATCACCAGTCTGGGGGCTGTAAGGAGCCCTGAATTTGAGCGATTCACCCTGAGCGGACGCCCTCAACTGTGCCCAGACACGGCCCGGTCCGTCACAGTGGCGTAGTCGGCAGGATCCACAGATCTTGGTCAATTGAGCTTTGGGATCAGGACCCCACGCTGTCTAAATTTGATTTTTGGTGTTGAGAGTTGGGTTGGTTAAAGAGCCACTGCAATGAGCCAGAGACTATGAGAGTCTGAGCAAAAGTTCTCGGAAGGATTTCTGCTCGGGGAGAGGCATTGCCTTTAGGAAGAGGGCCTCTAAACTGGAACTGGAATGGTTGTTACTAGGCAGAGATGTGGCTGAAGGGGAGCAGAAGTGAGCCAAGGAAGCTGCTGAAAAAAGGCAGAAGGCAGATGAAGAAATTGCTAAGAGAAAGCAGGAGCTGGATCGGGAACTTGAAAAGAGAATGGCAGAGTATGCAGAGAGAAGGGCAGAGAGGGCCAGACGTCAGCTTAAGGAAATGGCAGAGCATGCAGAGAAGATGGCCCTAGCCAAGGAGGAAAATGCTAGACTTGACCTCCAGCTTAAGAGACTAAAAGAACAAGAGAGACTGTATTCTCCTGAAGGTTCAATGTATAACTCTGTGGGTATGCGGTGTGCTTATGATATGGCAGACGTATTTTGCCCAGCTGATGTGATGACCCAACCCCAAAGCATGTGTGAATGCAAACCTTTTGTGTTACCTGTAGCTAACAGGGAGGTTTGGGAAGGGGGTGCATGTGGCTATGGAAGGTTTCCTGGAGCCGGTAAGGCTTACTGTAACCAAAGGGAAAGTGTCTCTAAATGGGTGCCTGTGGCAGATAGCTGTGTGTGTGCAGGGGGGCAGTGAGCCTGTGAGTGAGGGACCCAAGGGCCTGTCTGATGCCTCAGAGGTGAGGCTGGAATCAGAAACAGGGCAGGAAGAGCCCAGAAATCAGGGAAATGTTTCTCTGGGGCAGCCTGGAGTGGCTGGCCAGAGTGACGGTGTAGCTCAGGAAAAGCATAAAGTTCTGGAGGGGGAGGAGTTGGTGACTGGTGAGGTTTGTGGAATTGAACCTACACAAGGTGAAAAGTAGTAGTGTGAAGCACAGTGTGTGCAAGCTGGCGGAAGTAGCAGTGGGGCAGTAAAGGAAGCTGTCTCAGTGGCTAGCTATATGCCTGAGATTAGTCAGGGGTATTGGGACAAGGGAGAAACTGTCGTTGGTTGTCTGTCCATGTGTGGGGAAGAGTTTCTGCCTTTGTCTGGGGAAGGTGCCCCACAGCCTGTGTTGGCTGAGAGCACTGCTGTTGTCCCAGAGTTGGGTCTGGATACAGAAAAGGCCCAGAAAGGAGGTGGCTCTAAGTTTTTGTCTGCTGGGGAGGAGGATGCTGTGACTTGGGTAGATCCAGGCAGTGTCGTGCATGAACCCCAAAAATCAGACAGTGGGGACACTGATGTGGTGCCTGATGCGGCTGTGTTGCTGGAAGATGGGGGAATGACTCTGTGGGACCAGGGTGACCCCTTAGCCCAGGCACAAGGAAAGAACGAGGGCATGTTAACTCTGGAGCCTAATGCTGGTGTGGAAGCTTACAGCCATCTAGAGAGCTGCAAAGGGAGAGCAGGTGCCTCTGACCCTGTATCTTGTGAGTCTGTCTGTGTGCCTGAGAGGGGATTGTCTGTGAATCCACCAGAGGGGCTGGAGATGACTCGGAGTAAGGGAATTGCAGCAGGAGTTGGTTGTGGCTCAGCAGGGCAAGGCTGCTGCAGAGCCAGAGAAGGGTGAACTGCTGCTTAAGGAAGCTCATAGGGAAGAGTGTCCTGGAAGTGCTTGTAGCAAGCAGTTTGCTGTGACTGAGGGAGGTGACAGGACCCTGCTTGGAAAAGGCATTCAGGAGAAAGCTCTGCCTGTAAAAGGCAGCAGCTTGTTGTGTGAGGCACTTGTTTTGGTGCCTGACAGACAGAATTTGTCTGTTAGCAGTGACTCCACTGACTTGGGTTTAGAGAAGCCCAGTGTGGATAGTTGTGGAGAGGTCTCAGCGGGACTGAGGGTTGTTCCAGATGAGGCAGGAACAGCCAGAGAATTGGAGCAGTCTGATGAACAAGTGACTGTGGGTGACCAGCTTGCTGGGAAGTCAGTGTGTGTGGGACAGGATTATTCCCAGGTGAGTGAGGAGAGTGGGAAGTTAGTGTCTCAGATTCAGGAGAAGGGCTGTGTAGCTAAGTATGCAGAGCAGAACAGCTGTGTGGTCACTCTCCCTAGGATGCAGGAGATGGCAGTTACGCTCCCATCTCTGGACACGGTGGACACTCATAGTCTATCAGGGAAGTTGCTATCTGGTTCCATGTGGAAACAGAGGTTAGAGAGGGACAGAGGAGAGACTTGGGAGTCTACAGCTTACTGCTGTTACCCCACTGAGTGGGGGAAGGGGGAGAATTCCAGGGCCATTGCGAGCCAGGGCGTCACACCCAGCCAGCCCTTTGTCTTGGTTAGGCCAGAGGTTTCAGGCCTGGAGCCCAGAGGACAAGGGGGAGGGGCAGGACTTGCTTTGGCCAAGAAGATTTGTAGTTGAAACCTGAAGGGCCAAAACTGCAATGGTGTGGGGCCAGAGAAGGGGCATGATGGAGAATGTTAATATACACCTGATATAGGATTGTTCTTGTTACTGATGTTAACCTTTGTACCCAATGTGCTGTGGTTACCTAGAATTGTAAGGATGTATGATGTGCCTGATCTTATGGAAACGCCTTGTAACCTGTCAGGAAATGTGCCCAGTGACAGACTACATAAAAGGACATTGTGATGTTGATATTTCATGGTTAATGCTTGTAACTGGTCTTGGAACTTCATATAGGGCAAGGAAGGTTCCAGCCAGACAGTGCTGCATGATAAGGGAAACTGAGGCCATTTTGTTTTCATGGATAAGTGCAAAAATGCCTACGTTATTTGGGATGAGAATACCTGCATTCACACAATGTTAATTCTGGTTCAGAGAGTTGCCAGAGCTGGCCTGGATAAATTCACTACTTTCTTCAGCTTTGGGCTGACACCTGACACACATGGGGATCATGCTAAAAAGGCAGATCCAATTAGTTCTGGGTTTTATCAAGTTTTACCTTGGGATTCTAAGACAGTGCAAGGATGTGGTTGTCGCTATGATGCGGTTGCCTTGCAGTAATGAAGCCTATTTTAGGCAAACTGGGCTCTCATACACTGATCCAGCTCTGTACTGTTTCTAACATTGGGTTAGAATATGTGATGACACAGAGCCAAAACATGGGGAGGCCTATGATGCCCTCAGTGATGTTACTAGCATCACCTCCTGCATCAATTTTGTGTTGGGGGGGTGTCACATTACTGAATTTGAGGGAAGCAGCCAGATCACTGCTGCACCCATAGGTGGGGGTGTTGGTCCCAAAAATGGTATAAAAGGGGGCCATGTGGGGTGTTGAATAGAAGCTTACTGTCTGCTAATCCTATGTACGCTACTCATGTGAGTGTATAATGTCTGTGTGTGTAGTTAGGAATCTGTAATCTGTATGGATACTGAATATTTCTCTGCATGTGGTTGAGCAGTGGGCAGAGCCTGGCCTATGGACATGCTAATTAGCAGTGCCCTGTGGGACAATGGCACTCAATGGGCCAAGGACACACCTAAAGAATGAGGGCTGACACCTGAGGGCTGCCAGCAAGGAACACAGGGGTAGGCCGCTGGCCAGGTGACCTGCTGCAGCCAAGAAGGGTGTGTCTAGACTACATGCCTCCGTCGACGGAGGCATGTAGATTCGCCAGATCAGCAAAGGGAAATGAAGCCGCAATTAAAATAATCGCGGCTTCATTTAAATTTAAATGGCTGCCCCGATCTGCCGATCAGCTGTTTGTCGGCAGAGCGGGGCCGTCTGGACGCGACGCGCCGACAAAGAAGCCTTTCTTGATCGGCACAGGTATGCCTCGGCTTCTTTTTATTGTAGAGTTGAGAATGGTGGTGGGTGGATTCTGCATGAGCCACCACTGCCTAAACCACCCTTTTCTCTCATTTCCTCTTAGGCCCTTGCCTACCCTGTCCAATGTATCATGCAAAACTGGACTAAATTATGGCTATCTGGAACATGTGGAATTTTCACTTCACATTATTTTAATGTGATTCTGATTGTTTGACTGTTGAGGCATTTTTGCATTGTGTTTCCTTGTTCATTTGTGCTCCTGGGATGAAATTGAAGGTGTATGTGAGCCACACAGATGGAAAACAATCCAACTTGAAGCTGGTCAGACATTTTTCCCTCAAAAATGGTTTGTGGTTTAGTTGGGGGGGGGGGGGGGAATTCTAGACATTTTCTGCATAATCAAAATTTTCTTTGGGACAATTTCAATTTTGCTGGAATTTTCAATTGGAAAATCAAAGCAAACTATTTCAGTTGGGGTCAAGTCAACCCAAGTGGAGCCATTTCAGGTTGTTGTACCAAATTGAAATGTTTCATTCCCTGTCAGTTTGAGGTTCAGTGGTCTCTTCCTGAACTGTCACAGTGCCTCCTGGAACCTGTAATTCAGGAACCTTATGCCCCTATTGTCTTCTATGGGCTAGGCTCCCTGGATGGACTACATCTCCCATGAACTGGCCATGAGGAAGGAACAGGAGGAAGCAATTCAGCTGTCTATACCATGGGCACCACTGGGAGGGAGCAGCACTATTTCTTATGTGTTTAGCTTCTGATACTGTCGGTGTTCGTTAAGGCAGTGGTGCTGCAGGTGAGGACGATGCTGGCCTGCAGACGGGGTTAGGAAGTAGCCCAGGGCGTGGAACAGGAGACGTCTCAGAGGACTTGATAAGTTTCAGGGGGAACTCCCTGCCAAGCCAGTGGTAGGGAACCACCTACCGCTGACAGGGCCCTGGGCTGGGGCCTGGTGGAGAGAGAGGGCCCAGGCCTCCCTACCCCCCCCCTTGCCTCCCAGAGAGGGGAGCCATTCTCGTGAGCTATAGACTTGACCTCTGGGCCATATTTACCTCAGGGGCTCTATAGTCTCGTATTTACCCCAGACAGGGGGCGCTATAGACTCGACCACTGGGCCACACTACCCCCCTGACTTAGGCGTAGTGAACTAGGCCCTGGGCCCAAATGCCCGGACTAGAATGACTTTAGCCAGGGATAACTCACGGGGGCGAAGCTGATCCACCCGGCCTGATAGGGGGCTTGGGCGGCGCACCCTGTGACACTGGTGGAGAAAGTGGGCATCCATGGTGATCCCTCCCCGCCATAAGGGGAATTATAGGTGGTTCTGTCCCAGTACAGGGGACAGGGAGAGAGGGTCACCACTTGTGGAAGCGGATGGCCGCGAAGGATCCCAGTAAGATGTTGGAGTGGCTGGTGGACAATCAGCAGAAACAGGCGGCCCAACAAGAGGAACTGCAAGACCAACTGCTCCAGCAATTGGTGAGTCAGCAGCAGGTGTTAGTGGCGGGGTCATGAGCCAGGAAAAGGGACTGGGCGACGATAGTGGTCCCCATCAAAGTCAGCGGGGTCCCAACAGTGGTGCTGGTGGATTCGGGGTACAGCCAGACCCTGATCCGGGAGGGCCTGACTACGAAGCCGACCGCTGGAGAAGAGCAGTGCAGTTGCAGTGTATTCACGGGGATGTGAGAGCCTACCGCACAATAGGAGTGTCCCTGGAGATTGGTGCACATGTGGAGTATTACCAGGTGGTGGTAGCCCCGAAGTTAGCCTACCTCGTAGTCCTCGGATGGGACTGGACGGGCTTTACGAACCTCCTGCAGGGTCAGGGCCACTACCAGGGCGAAGAGCCCCAAGCCACTCGAATCGTGTTGGCCGGGCGAGAGGTTGTCGATGACCTGGGGAAAGGAACCTCAGTCACCCCTAGGGCAACAAAGTCCCGGTCCCTGGTGCCAGGACCCCCAGTTGACACCCAACAGGCTGGGCTAGACCTGGAGGGGGGATTTCCTGGAGGAGCAGTGAAACAATCCAACCCTCAGATGCACGTGGGAGCAAGCCAGAGAGGCATGGCCGGGGGGTGAACAGCCGCGACCCAGAGTCCAACAGCTGCGGTTCAAGATCCGCGATGACTGGTTGTACAGGATCTGCAGACCAAGGCCGACATCTTCCAGCTGCTGGTGCCCCAGAGGTTCCGACAACCGTTACTCCACCTGGCACATGCTGTGCCCTGGGCAGGGCACCTGGGACACAAGACACTACAGAGGGTGGCCCAATGCTTCTTCTGGCCGGGAATCCATCGAGAAGTGAGCGATTACTGCGCCTCATGCCCAGAGTGCCAGAGGACTAGCCCGGGAGGCATCCCACAGGCCCCATTCAAATGCATCAGTCTAGACCTGCTGGGACCCTTAGAGAGGCGTTTGAGCGGAAATAAATACATTTTAGTTGTAGTAGAGTACGCTACCCGCAAGCCATCCCCTTGAGAGCCACGACAGCACGTATTATAGCAGACGAACTCTTGAAGGTGTTTGCAAGGTTCGGGCTTCCAAAAGAAATTCTAATGGATCAGGGGACCAATGTGACCTCCAAACTCATGGCGGAGTAGTGCCAACTATTGAACATCCAGGCCCCGAAGACCTCTGTGTACCATCCCCAGACAGATGGACTGGTGGAGTGCTTTAACCAGACCCTTAAAGCCATGCTGAGGAAATTCGTTGAGGACGATCTCCGATGCTGGGACAAATGGCTGCCCGCTCTACTCTTCACAATACGAGAGGTTCCCCAAGCCTCGATGGGTTTCTCACCATCCAAACTGTTATACAGGCAATGCCCTTGGGGAATTCTGGACCTCATAAGAGAGAATTGGGAGGAGCAGCAGACCCATGCCCAAGGGTCTGTTCATTATGTGCTGCAATTGAGACAACGCCTTGAGGAGTTGGGACGCCTGGCTAGGGAAAATTTACAGAGGGCCCAGGTAGAGCAGGCCCGCCAATTATAATAAGGGAGCAAGGGTCAGGACCTTCAAGCCTGGGGACTGAGTATTACTGCTTCTACCATCAGCAGAATCCAAGTTATTGGCGAAGTGGCAGGGCCCTTTCGGGGTAACCCGGAAATTAGGACCGGTGGACTATGAGGGTATGTGTAGACTGCATCCCTCTGTCAGCAGAGGGATGCAGATTAGGCAGGTCGACATTGCAAAAGAAAGCCTTTTTCGACAGATCCGCCTCTAGACTGCCACTTTTTGCTGACAAAGTGCTGAGTCGGCAAAACGCAGCTGCCATTTTAATGCAAATTAGGCACGGGATATTTAAATCCCTGCCTCATTTGCAATGTCGACCTGCCTAATCTGCATCCCTCTGTCAGCAGAGGGATGCAGTCTAGACCTACCCTGAGATACGCTTGCCGAGATGGCAGAAGGAGACCCGTGTCTACCATGTAAATCTCTTAAAGGCCTGGAAAGAATGAAAGGACATGATGATTGCCCCATACCCCCAGGAACCCAAACTTGGCCCACAAGTTGGGGATCCACAGGCCCCTCGCCGGGTGGACCTGGGACCAGACCACCTACTCGAGCAACGAAAACAGCTACAGGATGGGATGGTTCAATTCCCACAGGTCCTGTCAGCCCAGCCACCATATTGCTACCATTCTGGGCCAAAAGGTGAGGGACCACCACTGCCCAATCCCCTGGAAAATGCAGGACACAGTGAGGGAGGAAATGGAGCAGATGCTGATGCTAGGGGTGGTGGAGGAATCCCGGAGTGAGTGGCGGAGCCCGATCGTGCTAGTCCCTAATGCCATCTCCAGGTTCGACGCGTACCCCATGGTAGACGAGCTGCTGGAGCGATTGAGGCGGGCTGAGTTTATTTCAGCGCTAGACCTCATGAAAGGATATTGACAGATCCCACTAACCCCCACGGAAAAAGAGAAGACTGCGTTCCCTACACCCTTTGGGCTATACCAATTTATTGTGATGCTGTTTGGGTTACACGGAGCCGCAGCTACCTTCTAGCGGCTCGTGAACAGGGTGTTAGGCCCACACAACGAGTATGCCACAGCATACATCAACATCATCGTCTATAGCACGAACTGGTCCAACCACCTCGACCAGGTCCTGCAAGCCCTGGGGGATGCTGGCCTCACAGCCAATCTGCCCAAATGCCACCTGGGACATTGACAGGTGACCTATATGGGGTACACTGTGGGGAGGGGGAAGCTGCGTCCCTTAGTGGACAAAGTACAGGCCCTGAGGGACTATCCCATTCCCACTACGAAGAGGCAGGTACAGCAGTTCCTGAGGCTGGTGGGGTATTATCACCGGTTTATACCTAACTTTGCTACTTTGGCTGCACCTCTAACTGACTTAACAAAGATCAAGCGACCCTGGATGGTAGAGTAAGAGACCGCATTTTGGACTCTGCGGGACTACCTGACATGGGAGCCCATGCTCACCCAACCCGACTTTGCAGAACCATTTATTTTGCAGATGGACGTGTCGGAGGTGGGCCTAGGGGCAGTGCTCTCCCAGGAGTTGGAAGGGACAGAGCACCCTATCCTCTATTTGAGCCTCAAGCTGTTTGCTATCGAGACCAGGTATTCCACCATAGAGCAGGAGGCATTAGCGGTGAAATGAGCTATTGAGGCCCTTCGGTATTATCTCCTGGGGAACACTTTCATGCTAGTGACAGATCATGCCCCACTTAAGTGGCTGCACAGCATGGAGGGCTCAAATGTGCAGATAATGTGCTAGTATTTATCATTACTACCCTATTCGTTTCAGGTGGCGCACTGGCCAGGGAAAGCATATGCTAATGCTGACTTTTTTTCATTCATAAGCGCCAATGAGAAGAAAAGGTGCCCCCCAGGAGTCCTTAAGGAGGAGGGTGAGTGACAGGGTGTACCAACCCCACACGGGCCGTGGAGGGGTTGACCAGGCTTGCTGGGCAGAGAAGGCCCCTCCCCCACAGCCCTGCTGGGCATGCTCCACAAGAGCAGCTCAGTTGGGGCTGACCACTGGCGGGGAAGGAGCTCCTGCCGGAGCCCAGGAGCAACCGCCCCCGCTAGACCAGCCAGAGCTACTGCTGCAGCCACCACGCTGGTCGCAACCACCATGCCAGCCACAGCCGCCTCGCCAGACACAGCTTCCTCACCAACTGCTGCCACCACGCCAGTCACAGCTGCCGACGCAGCAGCATTCGCCAGCCCAGGTGGGGACAACGCTGGCCTGCAGACAGGGGCAGGAAGTAGCCCCGGGTGGGGAGCAGGAGGCATTCTGGCAGACTCGGTGTGCTTCAGGGGGTCTCCCCAATGAGCCAGTGGTGGGAACCACCTACCACTGATAGGGCCCTGAGCTGGGGCCTGGTAGTGAGGAAGGGCCCAGGCCCCCCAGAGAGGGGAGCCATTCTCGTGAACTGTAGACTCGACCGCTGGGTCATATTTGCCCCGGACAGGGGGCACTGTAGACCTGGCCACTGGGGCCTATTTGCACCATGACTTGGTTTCTCTACCCTGTGAGAATGACTTTAGCCGGGGATAACAAACAGGGGCAAAGCTGATCCGCCTGGCCTGATAGGGGGCTTGAGCGGTGCACCCCGTAACACCATGGTTGATATGCAGTAGTAATGCAAGATTAATACCTAATTCAGGGGTGGAGAACCTAAGGCCCAGGGGCCAGATGTGGTGCTCGGCTTGTCTGGATCTGGCCCCTAGGGTCAGCGCTCCTCCCCCGCCAGCATTGGGGAGCCCGTGCTGGCACTCCAGCCCCTGCTGCCCTTTGCCTGACTGATTTTTCTGTGGGTCAGCGGCCCCTGACCCAAAACGATTCCCCACCCCTGACCTAATTAGTTCATGGAGCCATTTAGCATTTCATGGATATTCAGTAACAGAAGTGTAAGCGGGGGAATGGTCCTGCTATTGTGGGGAACTTTCCTGGCTTCTATACACCCCGGTGAAATGAAGCAGCGAAAGGATCTGAGTCCCCGCTCCCACTTCCTTTACCCCACGGCTCCCCTGATCCTGAGGGCTCCCCCTCCACTCTCCTGAGTAGCAGAGCCCTTGAAACCCCAACAAGGCTGGGCCCAGGTTTCCTGGGGCTTAATCCCTGACCTTGTAGTCACTAGGGGCAGGAGTTAGGGTGTCCCCACTCCGAGGTGCTCTCCTCACACTGCAGGCCTTCTTGGCCCAGTGATCACTTCATAAGGTTCAAAGCAAATACAATTTATTAAACAACAACGGATTAAAGAGAAAAGAATAAGAAAAAATGAGAATGGTTAAATGAGAACACACAGCCCTGCTCTGTAGCACAGGGACATCAAAACAGCAGCCTGCAGAGTATAAGGACAGTTCACAGTCTCTTTCTTAGAGGCCCTGGATATGCTGCGGGGGGGGGGCTACAGGCTGGACACGCTAGCTCTGGTAGTGACCACACAGTCTCAAGCTCGAAGTGGCCAGACCCCTCTCCCAGTCCAGAGCCTTTCCCCACACTTTGCTGGTCCCAGGTGCTCACCACATCCAGCTGCAGGCTGTGCTGCTTGGCCAGTTCCAGCTCCTTGTGTTGCTTCTCTGTTCCTTTTGGCTCTCTGAGCACTGCCAGTCTGCTGCTCAACACAGGGTCTGCTCTCCTTGAGTTGTGTATGCCTGGCTCTGCTGCTGCAAAAACTGCCCCTCAGCACAGCTTGCACTCCTCTTAGCAGTGTCTCAGCTCTCTGTTCTTTTTGCAGGACTTCTTCATACTGCTTGCACTGCTCTTTTCAGCTCTCTGTCTTTTGCAGGACCTCCTCTGCACACAGCTTGTTCTGCTCTTTCAGCTCCCTGTTTGCTCAGAGAGAGCCAGAACAATCCCCACTTACAACGTGTCAGTCAGGCTGAGCTGGAGTGTTGACTGCTTTCCATTGTCTCTGGGGTCTGTCAGTCTCATGAACCCTTCCCCTTCTGAAGCTGGTAAACCAAAAAACTCCCACAGAGTTTTAGTAAGGGGTAACAGTCCCCTTACAGCAGCAAGAATAAACAAGTAGAATTCCTAGGTCTTAGTCTGGGAGGGGGCTGACAAGAACCTGAAAATGCAGGAATTATTCAGTGCAACATGAAGGTTTAGTCCCTTTTCTCACATCAGCTACAGTATCATCCTCAGAGCTTGAAGGGAAATATAACCTCCCTCCCTTCCTTTCTTCAGAGTTTTTCTTCCCTCAAGAGTCCTGATGTTTGTACAGGAAAATTCTCATTTCTGTGACACTCTTTAAATAGCTCTTCTATATAATTCCCCTCCCCCAGTCTCTACTCACCCCGACCCCATTTTCTGACATTCAGCCATACCTGATCAATTGTATCCTGAGCAGCTAGAGGTGATCAGAGCTGGCCTTCTACCTCTTGGGATGGCTAGCATATGGGCCTGTGGGCTCCAGCCATTACGTTCGTGATCACTGAACCTGCTTGCCTGTGGAGATGGAGTTTTTCTCTCTCAGGCAATCACAGATAAACCCTCCTTATGAAAGTGGTGAGGAGTCCTGTGGCACCTTATAGACTAATCGACGTGTTGGAGCATAAGCTGTCGTGGGCAAAGACCCACTTCGTCAGATGCATGACACCTCCTTATGAGTAACAGGAAAGCAAACAGACCTTTTGGCTCTATAGGCAGCGAGAAGGAAAAACAAAAAATTCAAACTCAACAAAATCCTTGCTGTATTTAAGCAGCACATGTACTGCTTGTCAAATGCTTTCAGGAAGAGGGATGGCTTCTGTGCACCATCAGTCAGTGACTGGGCTATGTAATGGCAAAAATGGTGGATTTCAGAATGATTATCCCCTCAGCTGCTGGCGTGAGGGCTTCTGGGAAGGGGTTGGTTTGAAGGAGAACAGCCCTAGATCCCACACAGACCAACACTTTGATAGAACTTTGAAGGAGGCTAGGCCACAGTCCTAGACAATCCAACACTGGAAAGGAGGCTGTGGGGATAGAGAATGGCCTCCTCTCTACAACATTGGGCCAAGGGCCAAGGCTTGGCTTCAGGCCAGTCAGATGACAACAGCACAAGGGACTGAAGGAGAGCACGCTGGGAATGGTTTCTCCACCCTGTGAGAATTTTTCATATCTAGAACTTTATTTCCAATCCCACATCAGCACAAAAAGACAAGATCATGAGGATTTTCACACACACATCCCAAAAATTAGATTGGCTCAATTGAACTGTTTAGTTTTGATTATGACTTTTTTATTTTACTTTTTAAAAAATAAATTAAATTTCTAAGTGAAAGTTTGGTTTGACACCTAAACCAGAATTTTTCATTCTGAAGACTGAGTCTAGCTATAGCAAAGTTATACCCAGCTTTCCCCATGTTCTCCTTTCATACGTGCACAGGAAACAGGGCTTTGAACCTGTCCCAGTTGTGCCCCACCTGAGTCTGGTTAATGCTGCCCACCCCCCAAGACGGCCCACCCCCATACTATAATGTTCTCTAGCACAAGTTCCCAAATTATGGCTACATCAAGGCGCTAGGGATAGAAGTGGCCCCATTAGCCCCTCTCTGCCATGCCAGTACACGTACTGGCCAGAATTTGGCCCATGGACATCTGTGAATTCATTTGGGGAGAGGACCAAAGGAAAAAAAAAGCCTTTTCACTCACTTGATCATTCACTCAAGCGTGACTCAAGTATTACAGTGTGAGAGCTGAGTGCTCCAGCTATTGCCACAGGTTTAGGAACATTTGCCACTCAACAAGAGGATCATGCTACTCACTGTGCTGTTCCTGACACTGCAATTGTGTCCAATGCACTGAAGAGCCATCCAGAAAAGTAATGCCTCATTAAGATCTAGGGACTAAATTTTGTGTTGACTTACTCCATCAGGATCTCACAGGGATAAGGCGGTACAGAAGTTGACCTCCACAAGGGGACCAATGTCCTTCCAGCAGATGCCAAGACTTCTCCTTAAGTCAACAGCAGATGAATTTTTCCAACTTAGAATTCAACCACAGAGCAGAGCTGTTGAAACCTTCCTTCCACAGATAACAGCCAAGGTTAACATGTTGGCACATCTACAGTGCACTTAGGGCTGGCTTTGAAACAGTGCCAGAGACTGTAGTGTTATTGGACCTCCTGTCCCTGACACCTAGCCCTCCTCCAACTAAAGAGGAGTCACAGAACTAAAATCAACATGAGATTGCAGCAGATGGTACCAGGTGTGTCATGTGAATCCCTGCCAATGCCATCTTTTCCCCTGAGCTTTCAGTGGGAATTGCTCTTGTGCAGTGGTGTAAAATTGAGGTCCCCAGAGTCTTTAGTTGTGGAGAAGGGTAGAGAATCCTTTAGAGAAACTCAGAGTGAAGGAGAGAGAGGGAGAGCTTTTGTGCTGGCATATGCACCAACTGCACCAAATTTTGCTGCCAGTTACTTTGGAGTAAATCCCATTGAAATCAAGGGTATTAACTCTAGATTTATGTTGCGGTGGCTGAGAGTTGCTGCTGTCTCTGAGCCAGTTGTGGTGTGGGCTAGACTTTTATTCAGCCTTTCCCTCGGCCCTTCTGCGCTCATTTCCCACAGCAGCTGGTTTCATCTGCCACAGCCCCAGCAGCTCTTCTGCTCTCTGCTGAAATACTCAGTGCAGCATATTTGAAGGCGCACTCAAGGCTGAGACATCTGTTGTAAAGAGTTTATTCATATTTATGACTACAAGATGCTTAATAGATTCTGTTTTATTTCAGTAGCCTGATGGTCGGGGAGTGCCGCAAACAGACCAAATAATGCAACATGCAGAAAATCTAAACCGTAACATGAAATATCTGATCCCTGGACAGAACTGCAGGGCCATATTCCCCAATCTGTAAGGGTATGTCTACACTACCACCCTAGTTCGAACTAGGGTGGTAGTGTAGACATACCCTAAGGGTTGTGTCATTGGAGTGTGGTTACCCTAAACCTAGTCACTCATGGAAGCATCACCCCTGTGTTGGTGTAGGACAGCCAGCTCTGGAGGTGCAGAGATGATGTAGCTTCTTGCTTGGAAACACCCTCTTACATAGTCAGCAGAGGGACTTCCCAGCAATTCCTGGTTGCTGCATTGGCCTCCTGGAGACACTGTAATCTAAAGCATCCTATATGCTGCTATGATTTTTGCCAAGGGACTTGTTTGCCACACAGCCAGCCATGAATTGGGAGAAAGATACAGGACCTGTGTTAGGGGAAGTTGTGGGCATTACCTGAGGGTGGGCTTGATCTCATATCCCTGACCCACTCAGCCTCAGAGGGAGGGGGGATTATTACTCCAGAGGTGGATTACTTAGGCTGGATAAGGGCTCAGATCTGCTCCACTGTACCCATGTCTACCTGTCTCTTTCCTTCCACTGGCTCCACATTCCCTGCAGGGCTAGACAGGGCTTGCTGAAGGAGGTCGTGGCTGAAAGCAGCTGATTTTTGCTCAGGGGGACAGCTCCTGTCTGGACATTCCCTGCTACACATTTGGAGTCAATACAAACTAGAGATGTAATAATATAGTCTATTCACCGATTAACCGTTAAGCAAAAGCTTATAGATTAATGCTATAGACTACATGCCTTTCCCCCCCCCCCCCCCCCAGTAAACTTTTTAGCAGGCTGTCCAGAAGCCTGGCTCAGTTCCGGCTCGCGCTGGGTCTGGGAACTCAGACCCCCCCCCCCCCGGACAGGGGGGGCTCGTCTACGCTGGCCCCTTTTCCGAAAGGGGCATGTTAATTTCACAGGTCGTAATAGGGAAATCCGCAGGGGATTTAAATATCCCCCGCGGTATTTAAATAAAAATGTCCGCCGCTTTTTTCCGGCTTTTAGAAAAGCCGGAAAAGAGCGTCTACACTGGCCCCGATCCTCTGGAAAAAGCGCCCTTTTCCGGAGGATCTTATTCCTACTTTGAAGTAGGAAAAGGGGCCAGTGTAGACGTAGCCGGGCTGCTGCCAACTCGCACTGCTGCCTCTGTATCAGAGGCAGCAGCATGGGATGACAGGCAGCCGGTCTGCGAGGGGAGCTGGTTTTTAAACTGGCTCCCCTCGTGGACCAGCTCCTGTTTGGCACCCCACACTGCTGCCTTTGATACAGAAGCAACAGCGTGGAGTGGCAGGGGGCTCCTCGGGAGTGGGGCTGGAGCACACTGGCTGACCGCCCCACCTCCAGGGATTATAGAATAGTCAAATAACTGATAAGAATTCATAAGGTTAATCAACTATTCAATTAACTGATATTAAACATCCCTAATACAAACCATCTCGGAGGCTTCAACTCCATGCTACATGGAAACCTGGTCACAGGGCATGTGTCTTCTACCTCACAACGGGACTGGAAGGGAGTATGAATGGCTGTGAATGCTCCATCTGCCAGCTATGGAGCTGAAAGCCATGAGGACCTGAATTTCTGATAGAACCTCCATTAAAGCTCTCTGGGGCAGTGTGGAGCACTCAGGAAATATAATAGACTTCACATGAGCTGTGAGCGCTCAGCATCCAGCAGGCACAAAACACACATCATACTCAGTTGTAGAACATTGTTTCCTCAGGTTGGTGTCCCTCTGCCTAGGCCCTTGGTGGCCACCTGCTGATCAGAAAGGGTCTTCCATCGCTGATCTCTTGCCTTCTTCTCCACCTCATTGTGGAGTGGTATACACCAGGGCCACGTCTACACTGGCATGATTTTCCAGAAATGCTTTTAACGGAAAAGGTTTTCCGTTAAAAGTATTTCCAGAAAAGCGCGTCTAGATTGGTCCCGGAGTTATCGTTAGAACAATGCGCTTTTGCGGAAAAGCGCGTCTAGATTGGCGGCACGCTTTTGCGCAAAAGCAGAAGCCCGGAACCATTTTGAAGAGGGCAAAAGGGCACCAGACCTTTCCGGGGGTGGGGCTGGAGCTCCGTTCAGACAGAACTGGGCCCGGTTCAATGACCGCCTCAACCGGGCCTGAAATCCGGTGGAGCTCGCCTTCGGACGCTTGAAAGCCCGCTTCCGGTGTTTGCTCACCTGTCTCGAGATGGGTGAGCGGAATGCAACGGAGGTACTGGCCGCGTGCTGCGTGCTCCACATCATTGTGGAGCGGAGTGAGGAGGCCTTCCTCCCTGCATGGATGGCAGCCGAGGCACAGACATTTGAACAGCCCCACACAGCTGCCATCTGCCAGGCGCGCCAGGATGGGGTGCGCATCAGAGAGGCCCTGACGGACATGTTCGCACAAGCCCCATGGTAGGGTCGCCTGGGTCTCCCCAAATGACTCCCTCCCATCCCCTACCCTTCCCCTCCCCCACTTACCTCCCCCCAATTGTAAAGCGTCGGTTCCAAGCACATCGGCCATCATCGTGACTGTTCGTCGGGTGCGTTGGACGTAGTTAGGGTTTTTCTTTTACTTTAGGCTAGGGTTTAGCCACCATCGCCTGTCCGAGCTGTCCCGAAGAACAGGAAGAGGATTCGTGGTTCGTGCGGAAGGTTCGAGTCAGTGTACCCGATTCCAGTCGTCTTTGAGGGATCTCCTGGCTGTTCCTCTCCCGAGGCCCGGAAGGACCAAAGGATTGAGGTTGCCAGCAACACTACAATCGTCCCCTGCGTCTAGACTATGTTACATATTCTTTTGTGTGCGTCGTCTAACCTTTCTTGCTTGTTTGTTATCTATGTTAATATAGTTGTGGTTTAAATTTTACTTAAAAGTGTCAGTATTTATTTATGCACCACAAACCAATGACCACTTAAAGGGACCACCGGTGATAGATACAGAATTTGGTGTCCACATTTTGTAATCCTCTTAAATTTAGTTGGCTAATTGGCATCTCAAATCATTTATTACAGTTACCTCGAGTAACACAATAACCAACACAATCAACTGAAAAATTGTCTATTTTTATTTACAAAGGGGAGGGGGAGGAGACCTTCAACTGGGACGGGGAGAGGGAGGAGCTACTCCTGGGAGGGGTGGCCCCTGCGAGCACTCCTGCAGGGGTGGACCTGCACATATGGGGCACGCCGCATCGGGGCAGGCTGCACGGGGAGGTGGGCAGGAGCAGGGGGCATTGCAGGAGGGGGCATTGCAGGGGCAGGAGGGGGCATGGGCAGTGCTAGGGGAGGGATGGCGGGGGCATGGGGTAAGGCTATGCCATAGTGGACAGCATGTGCTATGTGCGCTGTGAGGGTGGCCATGGAGTCAGCCATGCGCGTGCACTGGGCCTGGAAGGTGGCCCAGGCCTCCTGGCGCCACTGCAGGTCCCCCTGGACGCATTGGCGAATCGATGCCTCGATGCGCTCGACGGCCTGCACATGCCAGCAAAGGAGCTGGTCCCGGTGGCAGAGCCTGTGCCTGCGTGGTTGGGTGGCTGGGGGTGCTGCTGCTGCTGCCGGACTGGAGGGTCCCCAGCTTGTGCTCGGTCCCGCTGCAGGGAACAGAAGAAGGGATGGGTCAGTCAGGCAGGCCGGCCACTGTCCCCACACCTCATGCCCTCCACCCCTGAGCCCAGGTGATACCACAGTAGTGTGGCTTGGGCCCACTCGGTTATCCCCCTGCCCCCCGTGTTGTATGTTTGCATACAGGACCGCCCCTGGAGTAGGGTCCTCCTCCATGTATTGTAACCACCGGTCTGTGTCCTGGCCCCGTGGAGGGCGGGATGGCGCTTGTGTTGTGTTCACCTGTGGAACTCCCTGCCGGTGGAGGCTGTGAGGCTTTGGGCTAGTCACTGGTGTTTGACAGGGAGCGAGATGCATCCCCACACAGTGCCTGGGAGCACATCTGGCAGACGTGGTCTGGGCTCTCAGATCCCCATTGCGTGGGATATCTCCTGGATGGAACCAGGAGAGTGACTGTGCGGGGGGGGGGGGTGTCCCATCCTTGCAGCAAAACTCAGGGCGGCCCTAAGGGCGGCCCGAGTGCTTTCCCCCCCCTTCTCCCTCCCACTATCCCTCACACACGTAGCCCAGGGACATGTGTGGCCGCAGTGGGGACTCCCCTCGGGGAACCAGCCAAGGCACCGGGAGCAGGCGAGGGGCTCGGTGGGGGCCACACTCACAGGGCTGTGACGCTGCGGTTTTCCCAGGAGCAGCTGGCTGTGCCTCACAGCCAGGCATGGGGCAGTGTTGCCGTTCTGTGTGCTGCACCCTTGCGGAGGTGCGGGCTCTGGGCTGAGTCCCTGGGGCCCTGGCTGGTTCCAGCCGGCATCCACCCTTCCCCCTGGTCCCGCCGGATGTGTGTGAGCAGCACGGTCCCATGCGCGCCCTGCAGCTGCCTGCCGTGACCACATCCCGCTTGGTCACCAGGCTACACGTGGTTGCACGTGCTACTTGCTGCCTAATGCTACACAGCGTGCAGCTCACGTGTCCTGAGTGACATGCTCTTCCCCTCCCCCCTCCGGGCGCCCGGCTCCCCGCCCCCCGCCCTTGTGAGTGCAAAGTGCAAGACTCACCGGTGGATCCTTCCCCGGCCTCGGAGGGGCTGCTGGAGGGGGCCTGCTGGGTCACGATGCTGGCCTCCTCCTCTGAAGCGCTGCTTTCCTCTCCTTCCCCCGCCTCGGTGGTCCGGGTGACGGGGGTGCGTTCGCAGGTGTCTATGGGCACGTCCGGGGCTTGCGGAGCTGGCTGGCCGAGGATGGCGTGCAGCCGGTCATAGTGGGGGCAGGTGTCTGGTCCTGCCCCCCTGCCCTCACTGGCCCCCACGCAGCCGAGGCGCAGCTCCTTTACCTTCGCCCGGACCTGGTCGATATTCTGGGCAGGGTGTCCGTGCTGGGCCAGCGCCTCGGCCATGCGGCCGAAGATACCGGCATTGCGGCACCGGGACCTCGTATCGTGGAGGCCCTCCTCCTGCTGCCAGAGGTCAGCTCCCTGGGGGACCACGAGGGATCCCGTCTTTTCCGGCCCCTGGGGGCCTCCTGCGCTGGTGGTGCAGGTGGCTCAGCGCCAGGAGCTGCCATGGCTGGCTCAGATGGCTGCTGGGCAGGACAGGGGCGCTGTGGCAGACCTCAGGCCAAAGAGCTCTGTGGCACAGTCCTGCCACGTGTGCTCAGCAGCCTGCGTGTTCTTTAAGAGCTCGGGTTACCAGGAAGTCCGGGGCTCCTACGGGGTCTCCCAGCGTCCAAACCGCTTTTTTCCGTTTAGCCTGCTTTTGCACAAAAGCGTTAGCTAGCTGTCTACACTGGCCCTTTTGCACAACAGTTTTTCGCAAAAAGGACTTTTGCCCGAACGGGCGCGGCAAAGCTTTTCTGGAAAAGCAGCTGATTTCCCACAGTAGAACGTCAGTGCTTTTGCGGAAAATCAAGCGGCCAGTGTAGACAGCTGGCAAGTTTTTCCAGAAAAGCGGCTGATTTTCCGGAAAAACTTGCCAGTCTAGACACAGCCCAGTGGTTTTCAACCTTTCTTCATGGGTGGACTCCTTTGGAAATTTCAAATGGAGGAGAAGACCCCTTTAGCTCTTTAGATTGCCTGTATGTATAGTTGAAGTCTGCTCAGTTTGCAGTCTAAGACTTTCATGGACCCCTTACACATAGTGGTCTGCAGACTACTGCAGATTGAGAACCACTATTGTACACTTCTGAATGTCTTGCAGCTCTCTCCCATGGCATCTCACAGCACTCACTGCATCAAAGGCAGACTTCACTTTACCAAACTCATCCCGGACAAGAACATTATTTGGTTTTAAATTCCATTTCCCTGTTGGGAATAATTTGCTTTCTTCTCTCAGCCAAGCATATTGCAAAATATATTATATTTATAGTGTAATTAGAAATACACCATCTTTTCAGACCCAATCATAAGTATATGCATATTTGCA
The DNA here is from genome assembly GCF_049634645.1 of Pelodiscus sinensis. Classification (NCBI taxonomy): domain Eukaryota; kingdom Metazoa; phylum Chordata; order Testudines; family Trionychidae; genus Pelodiscus; species Pelodiscus sinensis. The sequence goes on along the minus strand of NW_027465873.1, from coordinate 355,514 downwards.
GTATTCTGTTTTACCATTTTACTATTTAATCTATTGCAATATTGATCTGTACTCAGCTACCATGCTGGTGGGCATAAGGAGACCAACAGATAGACACTACATATTGTAAAAGAAATTAAAGCAACCATCAGAAAGCAAGCTAAATCTATTTCTACTGATTCAATAGCTGATATATTTAAAGAATAGCTAATGCATGGGGAATACTTTGCTCTTTTTTTGGAAAGCCAGAGAGATACTTGTTGTTTGCCCTTATTCTCCACTCCCAACAGTAACCTTGAGATGTCAGACATGGAAACGTGGCCACAGCTGTTTATACACTTATAATATTTCCAAGGCCACATCCTTCTATTCTCCTTCAGATTACACAAATAAATGCAATAGTGACTCAAAAGACCCAAGGTCCATGTGTCACACACCAGCATTGCCAGGAGATTTTATATTCTGAGCATTTGAAAACTATAATTTAAATATGAGAGGCAGGTGAGTTTGTGTTTCTCCAACTTGAACTCCAATTTGAAAGCTGCTCACTATAGAAATGTGCACACTAGCAGATAGACGTTACCCAAAGCACTAACAGTAAGAGGTAATGGGCCATTTTTAGGGTTAGGCAAGTACCCTGTGAGGGCCAATGGACCAAATTGTCACTTGGTGTCATAATTCTGTCCCCGCTCTCCTTTGCTCTTTCTGGTGCAGCTTATGTAACCTGCATTGTTGGCTTAACTGTGCTGGCTAGTGTACTGAGGAGGAGGAGCTATGACTCATTTCCCCCTCCCACCCACCCACACCAGATCTATCTCTTTAGTGAACCAGCAGTTCACTACAAAAATGTGAAATAGAGATGGGGAGTAGTGAACCAGCAGTGGCTGCTTTACTCCCATATTATGGCCTGTGATGCAGGTAGCCAATGTAGGGAATAAGAAGTTGCTTCCTGATTCTCCTGCATTGGTATGTAGGCCAGCTCATAAATAATCCTTACAGTTCTTGGCACATGTAAAAGGGTTTTATGTATTCCACATATACCAATTGAAGAAGGCCTGGAAAGGGGAGGGAAAAAAAGGATTTGTGCTCCTTTTTTATTTTTTCTAATGTATAAGGAAAGTCTGGATAGAGTTCCTCCTCCCCCTCCCCCAAATGTAGGATCCTGTTCTTGATTGGTTTGCTTACATTCAATATTTTGGTCTTTTCTCCCCTGCTGTCCTCAGAAGAACCAAGGAAGAGAGATCTGGAATGAGAAAGAATTTGTCATATTGGTTTTGTTAACCCCCTGTTTAACTCAAACTTCTGACAGTCCCAAGAAACACTCTCGTTGTTAGAGATTCAACAGTTCCACCTCTTCAGACAAGGGCTGAGAAATACCTCACCCAGGTCTAAGGTCCTCCTTACAGGGCTCCACCAACAAAAGGTTTGATATCTCAGAGAAGGTGTGTGCAAACAAACAAACAAACAAACAACAAAAACATACAGCCTTCTCCCCACACATTTGTGAAGGCCAAGGATGTTTTGCATAGCATACAAAAGATTGTCTCAGTAATGTTTTCTTGGTCTGCCCCGAAAACGAGTTCCAGTCTGCAATTCTCTGTAGGTGATGGCCTTTGACATTCAGACATGGAGCCCAGGACTACACCTGCGCTTGCCCTATAAAAACATTGAGCCTGTGATTGTGTAGCAGTCAAAGATATTACTGTTTGGAACCAAATATTGCCATCTATTTCCCATCATCTTCTGTAGCTATTGTGGATGGAATTGATCCAAGCACTTTCTGTGGTATTGATAATTTGTTCACATGTCACAATCATAAAGGAGTGTGGTGAGGATGATAGCTGCTAAATATACATTTTTGATTGCAGTTTGAGATCATGTTCATTCCAGGGATGACCCTAAAGTTTTCCAAAAGCATCACTCTGGGCTGCACCAATTTGCTTGGTAATGTCATCATCAGACATTGGAATGACTCTTACATTACACTACTTTCATCTGCTGTGGTGTGAAAAGACACCCCAAATGGCATATAGTTACCATTGTGATAGGGAACTTCAAAAATCTAGATGAATAAAACACGGGGGACATTTTGTGGGAAAAATCATAACACAATACCAATCCATTGAAGAAAATGGGAATTAGATCAACACTGAACACTTCAAAATTCCATCCTGGAAGGTATAGTGGGTATGTCTACACTGCAATTGTGGGTGGCCTATGTGAACATACTTAGGTTTGTGGGGTTCATGATAGGGAGCTGGTTAATTGCAGTGTAACTGTTTGGGCAATGTATGGAAGCTGGGCTCTGGGACCCTCCCTGCTTCATATCCCACTGGAGAGGAGAATTTTATCTGCCAATACATGTTTACAGTCTCCATTACAAATTCTTTGCAGCAACTCTTTGTTGAAGCATGTAGGACACACACGTGATGGGGTGGATGCATAAAATAATCATTAGAAAAATATAAGGGAATCTGCTCTTGAAGAAGCACTAGGCAGAGTTCTGTAGAGAGACCATACATCCTGCTTAAGCCAGAACAGTCCCTTTTTAAAGCCTTCTCCTGGCCAGCCTGACTTTTTTGGCAAAAGTGGGCTTTTGTCTCATTTGACAAAAAAAGTGGCACATGATACAGAGGTACATGCAGAGGGTGAGTGGAGATGCCAACCTTGTGGAAGGGCATCAGGGCTCTGGCAGACGGGGAAGGGCTTGGGTGAATGTCTGGAGTCAGCCGTGTGGGCGGTACTTTGGATGAACATCTGGGGCCAGCTCTGCCTGGTGTCCCATTTTCCCTTTGGGAAATATGATCACCTTACCACTCTGTGACACATTGGAGTGATAGTAAAAAAAGGTGCCCACTGCCCCCAAGTATTGTTGCAATGATAAGCAAGAAAGGGAAAAAGAAAAATGAACTAATCTGTAGAGGATAACTGGAAAATTGAGACATGGGTTCCTGATTTTAAGAGGAATAAGGGATCTTCCGTAAAAGGCTTTATTTTTCGAAAGATCCCGTCTAGACTGGCGCTTTTCTCCGGCAAAGCCCCGAGCCGGAAAAAAGCGGCAGCCATGTTCATGCAAATGCCGCGGGGGATATTTAAATCCCCCGCGGCATTTGCAATTCCGACTGGTCTCATTAGCATCCCTTTTCCGGAAAAGGGATGCTAATATGTAGACACAGCCTCGTGGTTCAGCATCATGCAGGGGAGAGGTTACCAGCACATCACCCTGTAATATTTTGGTTCTTCTGGTGTCCAGCAGGTGGGAAAGCAGGATCAGAAGAGAGAGACTTATCAGCAATCGGGGTAGGATCATTTCGAGATGGAGGGATCTTTTTGCAGTGAGAAGCATTGGCCAACAGTCAGTTCTTGGCACTTCACAGCAGTGTTGGTGGTTAGCAAAACTTGGTAAAGGTCTTTCTAGAGCAGTCTTTCGCTGATGGACATACGAGTCTCTATTCTCTGAGCTAAAAGCCAGCTGGCTCCTTTGGAACCAAGGTTATTTCCTAGGAATAAAGCAAACCCTAAAAACAATCCCGCGCGGTTTTTGGTTGTTTGGTACCGGCCTTATCAAGGTGAGGCCCTTTGGAATGTGGTTGCCAGGGGAACCAGGGTCACAGGAACTTTTGAACTGTTTTACTTCCCAGGCTGACCTAATGATTTGAGTTTGTCAGTTCTCAGCAAGATGCCATGGGCTGCCTCAGTTTACTCCTATAGTTCCTTTCTCTTGACTTTGGGGTTCTCCTTAACCCACCAAGTTAAATACAACAATTTAATTCAGGGGAGGTTTAGATTGGACATTAGGAAAAAATTCCTAACTGTCAGGGTGGTCAAATATTGAAATAAATTGCCAAGGGAGGTGGTGGAATCTCCCTCTCTGGAGATATTTAAGAACAGGTTAGATAGACATCTGTCAGGGATGGTGTAGACGGAGCTTGGTCCTGCCTTGAGGGCGGGGGGCTGGACTCGATGACCTCTCGAGGTCCCTTCCAGTCCTATTATTCTATGATTAAGGGGTTTTCATTTACTCTGGAAGTACCAGTACAGCACCAGCACTATTATAAATGTTATAATCGAAACTTCCCACATAATTTGGCAAACACTATTCAAATCCATCCCCAAGATATTTCATTGCCTTACTGGCACTGCCCATGATTATAGGTTTGACCTCTACTGCCTGGTTGAGTGCTGCAGAGGTAGGTGTTTGGCATGGTCCACGGTGTTTCCCTATCTGTGTGTACCTCAGACGGCCAGCCCCGACATATCTTTGGGCATTGGCCACCAACTCCTCGATCTTTGCCTGCAGGGCCAGTAAACCCTCCTCTAGGTACTTACTTCCGCCATGCCACTCAGAATCTCATGTTAGGTTACCCATCATTGCCGAAGTGCAATAGAGCCGCATTCCATCAACGGTCAGGATCATCCAGCGAGGGGCTGTTATGCACACAGACGGATATGTAGAGGGGCAGGATGGAGTGATCTGTCTGGGTAGTCAAACACCAGTAGGTACCGTTCATTTGGACCAGCTCGATGTTTTTGTTTCTCTGAGACAACCACATCAAACCTAGGCAGATTCGTCATGATGTTAAATGGGCAGTGTCACGAGTTCCCCCACCCGCTGTGGGGTCGGGCGTCCCGATGGAATCGGGATTTCAAGTGCCCTTACACGGCCCCCGGTTAGTCCGACCCAGGCCGGGCCGCCGGCCGTGAGTGATCCTTTTATTCCTCCTCCACTTACAGCAGGAGAGAGGGGAAGGGGGTCCGGGCCCACCCTTGCTCCGGACCCCGGCCCAGGGCCCTAAGGTGAGGTCAGCGTCCTCACTCAACGGAGGGGGTAACTAGCCCCAAACCCTCCGTTCACGGGTTCCGCGGCCCCGCCCTGGGCCACTTCTTCCCCTCCTTCGGACAGCGATTTCACCCTGAGGGCTCCTGCCTATTGGAGGCCCTTACCCGACTCGGTCCCCTTTGGCCACCTCTGTCCGCCTCTGAGCCTCCTCTTTGAGGGCCTCCCCGGCCCCCTTTTGAATTACCCACCGCCGGCCTGCGGCTCCGCCCCCACGCCGCATCCCTGTCGTCCGGTGGCACCGCCCCCAGCGCGGAGACGTCGATGACGTCATCAGCCGGCGCCGGGGTTTTCTCTCCCCGTCCCTCGCCGGCCGTGCCGGCATCACTCCCGCCCGGCTGCGTCTCTGGGCTCTCCCTGTGGGCTCCGGGGTTGGCCGGAGTGCGGGGCGCGGCCGCGCTGGCCACCGCCCCATCACAGGCAGGTACATAAAATTTCCTTATTAAAATGGGTGCAACAATCCCTGGGTATAGGGAGGCTCCCACACCTTCAGAATAAGCGATGCCCTCGACACTATCTATATGCTCCTGCTTTGGTACAGGCAGGGAGGTTACCATTCTGATCTGATCTGAGTGAGGAATCCCCAGAGGGGCCAAAAACAAACTGCTATACTATGGCCTGTCCAGGTGGGCCTTTGGGTCCTCATGGATGCTCTACTTCCCCACTCCCATGGGTAGGCACGGGGGAGATGGGGACTCACCACCATAAGGGCTGGGTGGTCAAAGCTATCCTATTCTTCAATACTGGCCTTCTAATTTCTTTAATAAGTTCCATTAATTAACAATCCAGTTAGTCTCTGGTCCAAATATCTGGTTAGATCTAGTGAAGTGGACACAGAGCTGGACAGATCCTTCAAACTATCCAGGATCACTTGATTAGCTTGGCTGGTGTCTAGGCCATTACGGGCACTGGATATTACTGCATCTACCAGCCTGGATACTATACAATTTCTGGGCTATGACATAAGTGTTGCTGACAGAGTTTCCAGGCCCAAACCAATCTGCTAAGCCCCGTCGTTGCCTAATCAGGCGCTTGCCAATTCGATTAGCCAGTCTAGCACACAGCTGGTCTATACCAGTGTGGAACATCACCAAGGTAAGGACCAGTGACAGTTGTCCTGGTTCTGGGACAGGGGTCTGTTCAGGGCATGATGCACAATTGGGAGGCTCTATTTTGTCCTTGTGGACCTGGTTAATAATACCCAAATGAGGGCAAGTTAGCAATGGCCATTGTTTAACAAATGACAGCCATGCCTCAGGGGTTACCTTTGTCTGGGCTTTAAGTGGTAAGCCCCAGTGGGAGTCAGTAGGTCCAACTTCAGTGGCCTGATGTTAGTGTTTAGCTTCTTTCCCACAATACTCCATACAAACTTTAACTCAGAGGACTGTGTATTCTTTGTCCTCGTAGTGTTCATGTTGTTACAATAAACAAAATAATTCTGTGTGAATGAGGGGCGGCCCAAGGCCGTGTATTCCCCATTGCTATTAGCGTGTATTTGTTCTATGTATGTGACTTGAAGGAGGTTACGTTGACTAGAGTCGCTGTTTCTTTTATAGGACCAAGCATGGTTCACAGATGTTTAATCGATAACCTATGCAATTCCATCATTCTTGAGGCCTTTTAAGGCATCAGGCACCAATGAGTAGCAGGGCAAGTAGCTGTTATTGCAATGGTGAGGTTACTAGTTTCCTCATTGTTGTGGGCATCTTTACTTAAATATGCTGATGTCCCACTTGCCTGTGTTGTTTCTTATAGATTTCTTATTATCTCTGGCCAAACCACTTTTATGGTTGGTGTGCAAATTTACAGAAGCTAAATATTTCATTTGTGTAGCCATGAAAGCAAAACCAATCCGGTGGGGGAGAGGGCTGGTACCCCACTCCCAGTCCTTCTGTTCACGTGATGCACTCCTTGCTTCCTTCCAGTTTCGTCTTTATTTACCTGTGGAGACATTGTTAACATTCTCCTAGCCTAAACAATTACCACACTATCATCCTTTCACTACATTTTAAAGTTGTCAATTCACTAAGTTTAGAGTTGCCAATTGATTGGGCCCAATTATTAATTTTGTTGGTTTAAATTAATGCTTCTGCTTTACTCAAATTATCCTTTCATTAAAACAATATCCTACACACAACAATATTTGCAACACGTATTACAATTAAGACACACAAGACAAACTTGGACAGAACACAAACTTATTATGTCATGACACAGAACCATGGTTTTTCATAGAATCATAGAGTCATAGGACTGGAAGGGACCTCGAGAGGTCATCAAGTCCAGCCCCCCACCCTCAAGGCAGGACCAAGCTCCGTCTACACCATCCCTGACAGATGTCTATCTAACCTGTTCTTAAATATCTCCAGAGAGGGAGATTCCACCACCTCCCTTGGCAATTTATTCCAATATTTGACCACCCTGACAGTTAGGAATTTTTTCCTAATGTCCAATCTAAACCTCCCTTGCTGCACTTTAAGCCCAATCCTTGTCCTGTCCTCAGAAACCAAGAGGAACAAATTTTCTCCTTCCTCCTTGTGATACCCTTTTAGATATTTGAAAACCGCTATCATGTCCCCCCTTAATCTTCTTTTTTCCAAACTAAACAAGCCCAGTTCATGAAGCCTGGCTTCATAGGTCATGTTCTCTAAACCTTTAATCATTCTTGTCGCTCTTCTCTGTACCCTTTCCAATTTCTCCACATCTTTCTTGAAATGTGGCGCCCAGAACTGGACACAGTACTCCAGCTGAGGCCTAACTAGTGCAGAGTAGAGCGGCAGAATGACTTCACGAGTTTTGCTTACAACACACCTGTTGATACAACCTAGAATCATATTTGCTTTTTTTGCAACAGCATCACACTGTTGACTCATATTCAACTTGTGGTCCACTATGACCCCTAGATCCCTTTCCGCCATGCTCCTTCCTAGACAGTCGCTTCCCATCTTGTATGTATGGAACTGATTGTTCCTTCCTAAGTGGAGCACTTTGCATTTCTCTTTATTATACTTCATCCTGTTTACCTCTGACCATTTCTCTAACTTGCTAAGGTCATTTTGAATTATGTCCCTATCCTCCAAAGAAGTTGCAACCCCACCCAGTTTGGTATCATCTGCAAACTTAATAAGCGTACTCTCTATCCCAATATCTACGTCATTGATGAAGATATTGAACAGTACGGGTCCCAAAACAGACCCTTGCGGAACTCCACTTGTTATCCCTTTCCAGCAGGATTTAGCACCGTTAACAACAACTCTCTGACTACGGTTATCCAGCCAATTATGCACCCACCTTATCGTGGCCCTATCTAAGTTATATTTGCCTAGTTTATCAATAAGAATATCATGCGAGACCGTATCAAATGCCTTACTAAAGTCTAGGTATATGACATCCACCGCTTCTCCCTTATCCACAAGGCTCGTTATCCTATCAAAGAAAGCTATCAGATTAGTTTGGCATGACTTGTTCTTCACAAACCCATGCTGGCTATTCCCTATCACTTTATTACCTTCCAAGTGTTTGCATATGATTTCCTTAATTACCTGCTCCATTATCTTCCCTGGGACAGACGTTAAACTGACGGGTCTGTAGTTTCCTGGGTTGTTCTTATTCCCCTTTTTATAGATGGGCACAATATTTGCCCTTTTCCAGTCTTCTGGAATCTCCCCTGTCTGCCATGATTTTTCAAAGATCATAGCTAAAGGCTCAGATACCTCCTCTATCAGCTCCTTGAGTATCCTGGGATGCATTTCATCAGGACCTGGTGACTTGCTGACATCTAACTTTCCTAATTTTTGTTGTTGTTGTTTGTTGTTCTTCAGCTGGCACCAGCACTTTCTGATGATCTGAAAGACAAGAAAACATTTCTACCCCCGTCGGGGTGGTCCATTATAACTTAAAATACTACCTAAGATTTGCTAGGGGAACCGATTACAGCTAGTTCCTTACCACTTCCGTGGGCGAGTGAGCTGCAACTTTCCGAGAACAAGGGCGCTTCATTGGTACTCGTGACCTTCCACTCCCTCGAATTACCTCTGAGTTGCTAGCCCTCCCCAACAGTGGCATGCCTCACTTTCCCTCTTCTACCACAGATCAGGCTTAATGTGTGAAGCTATAATGCTTTTCCTTAGCACGAGGTGTTGGTTGTCCAGTTACTGTTCCAGCAAGCAAAAAGCTTTTATTTTCCTGAAAAGAATCATTGTACAATGTTACAGGCTTACTTATAAGGGACAGTTGGTAAACTAAATCTACACACTCCAAAGAAGGGGTCTGCTGGGTCTAGAGTGTCAGACCTTATCAGCAGCTCATGAAATAAGGGGAGTCGTCACTCCCTCACATATCCGCTCGGTCTCGAGGTTCAGCTGACCCCCCTTGCATTCAGAACTCCCTCGTGGGAGAGCCCTGGTGTGGCTGGAATCAGCTTACTTCTCAGAGACCTGGGCAGTGGCATTCGCACTCCACTCATTACATTCACACTCAGCATGCTTTTCACACAGAAATTTTCCCACTTTTAGATGCATCTCTCTTTATGGACATCGTCCATATTTGGGGCGGCAAACAACACGTTTCCCCCCCAGAACCACAGCAGTTCCCAGCACTGCATAAACCTAGGTGCCTTATGTCCGGACGCAATACAATTTTCTTCCCATACCCGAGGTGGCACCACCAATACCACAGCAGTTCCCAGCACTGCATAAACTTAGGCCTACTCGGGGGTAACAAAACAACCTCCCCGGAACCGTTTTGCGTCTGACCTTGTTGCAGATTCAAGAAGTTCGGCTGGCGTGAGCCCACAAGAAGCAGACGACCCTACAGGCAGTCCTCCTCCACACCCCAGGAGAGATTTCAAAAGGTCTCTTACCTCTCGTTTGGCGCCCTGGGGGTGAAGGGGGATGGTCTGCAGCTGCTGTCTCTGTCTTCGATCAGGCGTTGCCATCCGAGTCACGGCACCAAATTGTCGAAGAAAACATTGTCCTCACTCTGAGTTTGTAAGCAACAAGTAGCCAGAGGCAGTTTTATTACGAGCTGCAGCAAGGGAAAAACTGGTTCGGACGGGGGGGGGGGGGGGAGTTAGGGTTATCTCCGTATGGAGGCGAGAGGCGAAGGCAGCGTCTAATTACAGATCTCGCGTTGTCAGGCCACAGACTTAGCCTGACTCTTGCTCTCTTGTTAACAAGACCAAGATGGCTGCACACAAATTCCCTTATTCCCTTTTCCTGCCTCCACACCAGCCAAAAGACAAAAGACTCCTCCCTTCCTATTGTTTTTAAAGAATTCCCCTATAGCATGGCGAGTCACCTGGCTGCTCCCTACCAACCACTGCTAAGCCTTAAGGACAAAAGGCTATTTGCATATTATTGCCCAGATGCTGAGGCCTCCCTTGCTGACTTTCATTCACACATTTAACAATCATGAAGCATTCCCTATGTAAGCAGTGGCTGAACTGCTGCTTGTTATCAGCCAGCTAAAGGGAGAGAGCTGCCCTGGGGGTGGGTGTGCCCACTACAGGGCTGTGTCTACACTGGGCCACTTATTCCGGAAAATCAGCCGCTTTTCCGGAATAAGCTGCGAGCTGTCTACACTGGCCCTTGAATTTCCGGAAAACCAACGATGCTCTACTGTACAAAATCAGCCGCTATTCCGGAAAAACTATTCTGCTCCCACTCGGGCATAAGTCCTTATTCCGGAACACTGTTCCGGAAAAGGGCCAGTGTAGACAGCCCAGTAGTCTTTTCCGGAAAAGCGCGTCTACGTTGGCCACAGACGCTTTTCTGGAAAAAGGGCTTTTCCGGAAAAGCAGCCTGCCAATGTAGACGCTCCTTTTCTGGAAAAACTGAAAACGGAATAGTATTCCGTTTTAAGCATTTCCGGAAATTCATGCCAGTGTAGACACAGCCCTCTTGTTTAGCTCTGCAATATAATTTACTGTTAACTGTTAATCTGTAAATACAGCTCATGCCAGGAGGGGGAGGGAATCCAAGGTGTGGCTATGGAAATCCAATTCAGCCAGGGCTGATGGAGGATCAGTGTTGGAATGGAATGTGGTGAATTGTAAATAATTTGGGCTGTTGTGGGGGTCACAAATCATGCTACCCCTAAATGTGGGAACTGTAAAACATGCCACCAGTGCTTGCAGGAGAGATACCACCATGATTGTAAGAAGTCTCCGAGGAACAAGCCTCCCCCTTCCAGAGTTCAATGTATAGAGCTGGGGAGGAAGGAGCTTGATTCACCCTGCCTGTGTTTGTCAGGTGTGAGCTATAAAGCTGGTTCAATCTGTCTCTTTTTGCCTTGTTTTAAGGCTAGACCTAAAGCAGACTGTAGCAGAAGTCTTTTTGTTAATCCAGTGGGAGCTAGAATGTCTTTTGCCAGCTTAGGTGGGGGCTAAAGAGCTGAAATCACTAGTTTGGCCTGGAGCCAGGGGAGCAGCTGGTGGGAGCGACTGGCAGGCAGCTGGTAGGAGCGATGGCAGGTGGCCCCGGAGCCATCGGTAGGAGCGGTGGTAGGCAACCAGCAGATTGGCTGGTGGGGGCGACTGGCAGGCGGCCAGCAGAGCGGGTGTCGGGAGCAACCAGCGGAGCAAGCAGCCCACAGGAGCAGCCCAATGGTGGCGTAGCCTCAGGCTCAAGGGCTACGTCTACATTGGCATGATTTTCCGGAAATGCTTTTAACGGAAAAGTTTTCCGTTAAAAGCATTTTTGGAAAAGCGCATTGAGATTGGCAGGACGCTTTTCCGGAAAAGCACTTTTTGCGGAAAAGCGTCCGTGGCCAATCTAGACGCGCTTTTGCACAAAAAAAGCCCCAATCGCCATTTTCGCGATCGGGGCTTTTTTTCGGAAAACAGTACTGTGCTGTTTATACTGGCTCTCTTGTGCAAATGATTTGCGCAAGAGGGCTTTTGCCCGAACAGGAGCAGCACAGTATTTACGCAAGAACACTGACAATCTTACATGAGATCGTCAGTGTTCTTGCGGAAATTCAAGCGGCCAGTGTAGACAGCTGGCAAGTTTTTCCGCAAAAGCAGATGATTTTGTGGAAAAACTTGCCAGTCTAGACACAGCCAAGGGCTATGTCTATGCTGGCGCAATCTTGTGCCAGAGATATGCAAATGAGGCTAAGCGTGGAATATTGAAGAGCCTCATTTGCATGTCTAATGAGCCCCAACGCTGATTATTTTCAGGAATAATGGCATTGCGCAAGAGGGTTTTTCTTGCGCAAGAAGGGACAGTGAAGACAGCTCCTTCTGGCACAAGAGCCTCTTCTGCAAAAATGGCGTTTCATTAGATATGCAAATGAGGCTCAGCGATATTCCACGCTGTAAACGTGCCCCCTTCACCTGCGGGGGTCTGTCCGTTATCCCCCCATCCGTTACCCCTGTCTTGTGATCCCAACACCCTCAAGATTGCCTCCCGGCGTCCCAGTTAATCGCACTGTCAATCCCCCAGGTCTCCTTCGAAACGCCGGAGGCTTCGCTTCCCGCGATGGGGAGAGGGGGGTCCGGGCCCACCCCCTCTCACGGACCCCAGCCCAGGGCCCTAAGGACTTGGACGTGATTCGCGTCCGGTCCGACTGGCGAGGCCGTAGCCAAAATACGCCAGTCCGCAGGCTTCCTTCGCCCGGCCTGGGCCGCTTCCTCTCCCCACGCCGGTCTGGCCCGCCGAGTAGGGGCTTACCTCCTCAGCTTGGGGCCCATCCATCAGCTGCTCTCGGGGGAGAACGCTCTCGGCACTCTTCCCTGGTCCCTCTCCCAGCGGGCGTTTAAATCCCCGTGCCGCAGCCCGCCGGCGTGGCCCCGCCCAGCTTGGCGTGGGCGCGTTTCAGGTCCGGCGCTGCGCTTGGCTGTTGACGTCACCAGCCTGGTGACGTCCCCAGGGATCCCTGGAGTTCCCGTCTGGTGCGCCACCGCCGCCGCCGCCGAACAGCTGGTGCAGCGGCTTGCGGCTTGCAAGGGCGCCACACGGGCAGCTGCTCGCGGCTTGCTCTGCTCGGGGCTCCCCGGCTTTCCCCTGAGAGCCGCCAAACAGGCGGTCAGCCGGGGGCCCTTAGTGCGGGGCGCCTCTGCCCCGTCACGCACCTCCCCCTTTAAAGGTCCCTTTACCCCCTGGTCCGGGTCTTCCTTGGGGCTGTCTTTTCGGGAGAAGAAGTCTGCGTTCGTGTGCTTAGCTCCGGCTCGGTGGACCACATCGAACGCGTATGGCTGCAAAGAGAGATACCAGCGCTGATCCTGGTGTTTGAGTCTTTCATATTTTGCAGGCACCGTAGTGGGGCATGATCTGTCATTACTGTGAATCGGCTGCCCCACAAATAGTATCGGAGCGTCTTTATCGCCCATTTTACGGCCAGGGCTTCTTTCTCTATGGTTGAGTATCTACACTCATGGGGGAACAGGTTGCGGCTTATATACATCACCGGGTGTTCAATTCCTTCCCATTCCTGGGATAGGACCGCCCCCAACCCCGCCTCTGAGGCGTCTGTCTGGATGATAAAGGGTTTGTCAAAATCCGGCTGTGTTAGGACGGGGGCACCGGTCAAGCTGTTTTTAAGTGTCTGGAAGGCCTTCTCGCAGGCCTCTGTCCACACCACCTTATTAGGGCGTGCTTTTTGGGTCAGGTCCGTTAGGGGGGCCACTAGCGATGCGAAGTGGGGTACGAATCGTCTATAATAGCTAGCTAGACCCAAGAATTGACGGACCTGTCTCTTGGTTTTTGGTGGCGGATATTCCCGCAGTGTCTCTACTTTGTCGACTAGGGGGCTTACCTTTCCGCGCCCCACTGTGTAACCGAGGTACGTCAGTTCTCGTTCTCCAGACCGGCATTTGTTGGGGTTTGCCGTGAGTCCCGCTCCCTTCAACGTTTTCAGGACGGCCTGAAGCCTCTTCAGGTGTTCCTCCCAGGTTTCGCTGTATACGACGATGTTGTCGATATATGCAGCGGTGTACGATCGATGGTCTTTTAGTACCTTATCTACCAGCCGCTAGAAAGTGGCCGCCGCCCCATGTAAGCCGAACGGCATACGTATGAATTGGTACAACCCGAAGGGCGTGGAGAAGGCTGTTTTCTCTCTTGCGGATGTGGTGTGGGGGATTTGCCAATACCCCTTGCTTAGGTCTATCGTTGACAGATAGCGGGCGTGGCCCAGGCGGTCTAATAGTTCATCAACCCTTGGCATCGGGTAGGCATCGAAACGTGAGATGCTGTTAACTTTTCTAAAGTCGATACAGAAACGTATCGATCCGTCGGGTTTCGGGACCAATACGATCGGGCTCCGCCAGTCGCTGTGGGACTCCTCAATCACCCCCCCCCCCACCGGAGCATCTTCTGGACCTCCTCTCTTACCGTTTCCCAGACCTTTCTTGGCAGGGACTGAACGGCCTCTCTCACCGTTTTCCCGGGCTCGGTGTCTATATGGTGGTATGCTCGGGTCGTACCCCCGGGCTGGTCGGTCAACACGTCTCCATAGGCTTGGAGCAGCTGTTCTAACTCCCTTTTCTGAACTGGTGTCAGTTCCCGGCCCACTCTGGGTTCTGGGGTTACGGCGGCGGCTATCCCTTCAGGGCCCAAGTCGATGTCATCTTCGACGCTATCCCCTGTCAGCCCCTCCTGACTCCTCCAGGCCTTCAAGAGGTTGATGTGGTAGATCTTCATTTCCCTGCGCGGCCCGGTCAGGCGCACCTCGTAGTCGACTTCTCCCACCCGTCTGACTACGTCGAAGGGTCCTTGCCATTTCGCCAATAGTTTTGAATCTTGTGTGGGTAACAGGAGCAGGACTCGATCCCCCGGCTCGAAGGTCCTCAGGCGGGTACCGATGTTATAATGGGCGGCCTGCCGGTTCTGGGCCTCCCGTTGGTGCCACTGGGCAAAGTCCCCAAGGGTTCTTAACTTCTGCCGGAGTTCTAAGATATAGGGGATCGAGCCCTTCACCCTGGTTTTCTGGGCTTCCCAATTCTCTCGCACAATATCTAGAATCCCCCGGGGTTGTCGCCCGTAGAGGAGCTCAAAGGGGGAGAACCCTGTTGAAGCCTGGGGAACCTCCCTCACCGCGAACATTAGGGCGGGCAACAGACGGTCCCAGGCTCGGGGGTCCTGTTCTGCAAACTTCCTCAACATACTCTTTAAGGTTCTGTTGAAACGTTAAACTAGGCCATCCGTCTGGGGGTGGTAAACGGACGTCCGTAAAGTACGGATTTGCAATAGTCGGCACAGCTCCGCTAAGCGACGGGACATAAAGTTCGTCCCCTGGTCCGTGAGTATCTCCTGGGGTATCCCCACCCGGGAGAAAATTCTCACCAACTCGGTAGCTAACACCCTGGCAGTCGTTGTTCTCAAGGGGACCACCTCGGGGTACCGGGTGGCGTAGTCTAGGACCACCAGAATATATTGGCACCCGGTGGTTGTCTTTTCTAGAGGGCCAACTATGTCCATGGCCACTCGTTCAAAGGGAACGCCTATGATTGGTAGGGGCACGAGTGGGGCCTTAGGGACCCCCCTTGGGCTTACTCGTTGGCATTCCGGGCAGGAAAGGCAAAAGTCTTTGACCTTCCGGTAAACGCCCGGCCAATAAAACCGCTGGAGGATCCTACGCACTGTCTTTTCATAACCCAAGTGTCCCGACCAGGGGTTGGCGTGGGCTAGGCCCATCAGTGGGCGGCGATACCGGGTCGGGATCAGCAGCTGTCTAAGGGTCCCGTACTCTTCCACCCCCTCCGTTACCCGGTACAACCGATCTTGGCATACCTCAAAGAACGGGCCGTGCCGGCGGGCCGCGTTCCCGTCTTCCATGTTATTGTCTTCTCCGGCCGCCGCCCAAGCGTGCTGCAGGGTGGGGTCCTCCCTCTGCTGTTGGAGGAAGTCGCTGTCCCAGAGGTTCAGGGCATGTTCGTTGAGCGGTGGTTCCTCCCCCCTAGGGGGTGCCGCGGCCCTCCTTTCACTGCTTTCGGGGTTGTCGGCGGGTTCCCTGCGCTCACCCAGCATGCCTTCGGCTCCCTCGGGGCTCAGTGGCCGTCCCCATTCGCCCACCACGCGACGAAACCCCTCCCAGTCGCATCCAAGGAGGGCCAGGTAGACCAATTTAGGGGCCACCACCACGAAGACCCAGATTTCGTGGACCCCGTCCACTATCTGAGCCCAGGCCGTCGCGTACTGGTGTATGTTGCCGTGGACGCACTGGACCCTCACCGGTGGTCCTCGGGGACCCCGGGGTCCTATCAGATCCTCCCGGACAATTGTTTGGCTGCAGCCCGAGTCTATCAGAGCTTCCACCCGCTGGCCTTCGATCTGCACCGATCTTGTGATCCACGCCACCGCTCCTCCCTCCTGCGGGTGGCCCCCGGCCAAGGCCTGGGCGTAGGTGCAATCCATGTAAGGACACTCCCGTTGGAAGTGCCCCTCTTCGCTGCAGCGGAAACACGCCCCCTTGGTCGGGGTTGTTTCCCCCGTGGTCGTCTCCCCGATAGCAGGTTGCTGTGGAGGTCTCGGCGGGGGCCGTCTCCCGGGCATCGTCCAGGCGGGCGCTAACCTCCGGGTCTCGGGCCTCCCGGCTCTCCGCATCGGGGTTTCTTTGGGGTGTCCCCGAAGTCTGGTAGGCTTCCCGGTCTCCCCCTTCAGGGTCGGAGGGATGCGGTCCGTCTTCCCTAAGCCCTCGGCCGATTCAGCGGCCTTGTAGTCTGTCATAAGGGTTATGGCTTCTTCCAGGGTCGACAGGTGCTGTCTCCTCACCCACCATTGGCCTCCTACCGGCAAAATATTCAAGAATTGCTCAAGCACTACCTTCTCTGCGACCTGGGCCCCCGTTTGCTGCTCCGGCTCCAGCCAGCACCAGGCTGCTTCTCTTAGCCTCTGGGCCACGGCCCGTGGCCGGTCTCCTGCCGTGTATCGTTCATTTTGAAACTTCTGCCGCTATGTCTCGGGGTTGATGCCGAGCTGATCCAGCACGGCTTCTTTGACTTTGTAATAATGAAGCGCCTCCCGGATTCCCAAGCTCCGGTAAGCCATCTGGGCCGGCCTGGTCAGGTATGGCGCCAATATAGTCGCCCACTGATCCTCCGGCCACCGGGCGGCAGACGTGACCCGTTCAAATGTAGTCAAGAAGGCTTCTGGGTCGTCGTCCGGCCCCATCTTTGACAGCCGGACGGGGGCCAGTAGGGGTCTTCCTGCGCCTTCCCCCGCCGCGAGCCCTGGAGCTGTCAGCAGGGGCGGCGCGTACTGTTGTCTCCACCGGTCCTGCTGTGCTTCAAATTGCTCTGCCAGGTTGTGTACGAGCTGCTTCTGCTGCTCCAGTTGCTGTGTGGAGAGCTGCTGCAGGAGCACGGTCTGCTGTTGCTGGTGTTGTCGCTGATTTTCCATCAGCCAATCGAGTACCTTTGCGGGGTCCATCTCGCTGATCCTGGACCTTATGGGGTGCAAGGGGTTGATAAACACCAAACCGCCCCTTCCCTCCGGGGCTTCACGCTACCCACGTTCTCCACCACCTGTAAACGTGCCCCCTTCACCTGCGGGGGTCTGTCTGTTATCCCCCCGTCCGTTACCCCTGTCTTGTGATCCCAACACCCTCAAGATTGCCTCCCGGCATCCCAGTTAATCGCACTGTCAATCCCCCGGGTCTCCTTCGAAATGCCGGAGGCTTCGCTTCCCGCGATGGGGAGGGGGGGGTCCGGGCCCTCCCCCTCTCACGGACCCCAGCCCAGGGCCCTAAGGACTCGGACGTGATTCGCTTCCAGTCCGACTGGCGAGGCCGTAGCCGAAATACGCCAGTCTGCAGGCTTCCTTCGCCCGGCCTGGGCCGCTTCCTCTCCCCACGCCGGTCTGGCCCGCCGAGTAGGGGCTTACCTCCTCGGCTTGGGGCCCATCCGTCGGCTGCTCTCGGGGGAGGACGCTCTTGGCACTCTTCCCTGGTCCCGCTCCCAGCGGGCGTTTAAATCCCCGCGCCGCGGCCCGCCGGCGTGGCGTGGGCGCGTTTCCGGTCCGGCGCTGCACCTAGCTGTTGACGTCACCAGCCTGGTGACGTCCCTGGGGATCCCTGGAGTTCCCGTCCAGCGCGCCGCCGCCGCCGCCGAACAGCTGGTGCAGCAGCTTGCGGCTTGCAAGGGTGCCGCACGGGCGGCGGCTCGCGGCTTGCTCTGCCTGGGGCTCCCCGGCTTTCCCCCGAGAGCCGCCAAACAGGCGGTCAGCCGGGGGCCCTTAGTGCGGGGCGCCTCTGCCCCGTCACACACGCTTGGCCTCATTTGCATATCTCTGGCGCAGGATCGTGCCAGTGTAGACATAGCCCAGGAGTGGAGTCATCAGGATGATGCGTCAGGGTCTGCACTGACTGGACAGAGCTGTAAGTGGGACATTTGAAGTGGGGTACGGAGAACGTTTGGGTGAGTGAATGGAACCCTTACCTTGTTGGACTAGTGAGCCTGAGAGACAAAAGACCTTGCTCAATCCTTTTTGAGCTGAGACGGTCACTCGTGGGGGCGGAGTTATGAACTCTGTTTGTGGTATTTTCCCAAGTTAATGCCATGTGACTTCCCTCTCTCTCTCTTTCATTAAAAGTTTCTTTCTGCACTCAGACTCTGTGCTTGCGAGTGGGGAAGCATTGCCTCTCACAGGTGCCCAGGGGTGTGAATTTCCCCAGGCTACTGGGTGGGGGCTCAAGCCGGTTCTGTGTGAGATGGACCCCTAGATATTGAACCCGGCCTTGGTTGCTGCCGGCCCTACCCAGCAGAGGGGTTACATTTTGGGGGCTCGTCCGGGATTACTGGGTCAGTACCCCTCGCAAGCACATGTTGAGTGAGTTGCTGTTGTGGGAAATAATTGTGATTTGTATTTGAGGAAATTACTGTTTGTATCATGGCTTGTCTGTCAGGTTTGTTGGGCCTTGGCTCAGAAGCCTCTAGCTCACGGGCGGCAGCCTCAGCCGATGATTGGGCAAAAGCCCTGGGGCAGACATTGGAAAAGCGTGTGCTATCCCATGCTATGGCAAGCTCCTATTGTAAGTTAAGATTATTCCCTGGGGAAGAGTTCAAACCCTGGCTAGAACACACCACTGAAATGCTAGAGCAGTGGGCTGTACCAGACACAGAAAAGCAGAGATGTCTAGTAGAGAGTCTCAGGGGCCCAACCTTAGATGTGATTCACACCTTGAAGCTCACTAACCCTGAGGTCCGTGTAAAGGACTGCCTAGAGGCCCTCACTCACACCTTTGGGAGCATGGAGGGTCCTGAAGACAGTTACTGTAACTTTCTCAGTGCTAAGCAGCACTGGGGGGAGAAGGTCTCGGTCTATATAAAGAGGTTGGAGAGGCTGCTACAGAGAGCTGTCATTAGGGGAGCCGTGACTGCCAAGTAGATGGACCAGACCAGGCTGGCTCAAATTGTAAGCGGAACTCCATATTACAGCCCGATTCTACTACACCTCCGGCTAAGAGAACGACAGGAACACCCCCCCTACATACTCCCAACTGATAAAGGAGGTCAGAGAGGAGGAAGAAAGGCAGGCTGCCAGTGAGTTTTGGGAGGCCCAGACGCCTAAGCCAACCAGCACTGCATCCCGACAAACAGCTGGCGTGCTGATGGTGAACACCAGAGGAGACCTTGCCCAGCAAGTTCAGGTCCTGACAGAACGGATTGCTGAGTTGCAGAGAGCCAGTGACCAAGCAAGGATTTGCAGGGATGAGGAACCTCAGGCTGTGGTGATGGAGAAGTCAGCTCCTGGAGCTGCCATCCCACCCAGCCGAAAGGAGAGGATCATTCTTCTGCTACCGGTGTGGTCAAGATGGGCACAGGGCTGCACGTTGCCAAAATGAGGAAAACTCCAGTTTAGTTTATGGAAAGCTGAGAATCAGTCACGAGACGGTTGGGGGACAGGGACCACCCAGGCCCCCAGGATTTGATGGATTCCCCAGAAAAGACCACTCAGCTAGGATCCCTTCAGGACTGATAGGGCTTCGAGCAGAGGTCACAGTGAGGATTGAAGGGGCAGAGTGCAAAGCAGTGCTTGATACCGGATCACAGGTGACAATTATATTCCAGTCATTCTACCAACAGATGCTCAGGCACCTGCCCAGCCAGCCATTGACTGGCCTTGGCCTGTGTGGTCTCAGCATGAATGAATATCCCTACAAAGGGTATGTCATAGTGCACCTGGAATTCCCTGAGGAGGTGGCAGGGGTAAGAGAAGAGGTGGACACAGTAGCCTTGATGTGCCCCGACCCTAAAGGGGTCCCTGATGTGTCGGTGCTGATAGGGACCAACTCCAGTCTCTTCAAGGTGCTCGCAGAATACTGCAGACGACGGGCTGGGGACCAATATCTGGACACCCTGATGATCCACACCCTTTGTGCTGAAGCCTATAGGAAAATTGAGGATGGTAAACAAGAGGGCTGTGTCTAGACTGGCAAGTTTTTCCGCAAAATCATCTGCTTTTGCAGAAAAACTTGCCAGCTGTCTACACTGGCCGCTTGAATTTCCGGAAAAGCACTGACGATCTCATGTAAGATTGTCAGTGCTTTTGCGGAAATACTATGCTGCTCCCGTTCGGGCAAAAGTCTTTTTCCGAAAAACTTTTGTGCAAAAGGGCCAGTGTAGACAGCAGAGATTTGTTTTCAGCAAAAAAGCCTGATCGCGAAAATGGCGATCGGGGCTTTTTTGCGGAAAAGCGCATCTAGATTGGCCATGGGCGTTTTTCCGCAAAAAGTGCTTTTGCGGAAAAGCGTCCTGCCAATCTAGACGCGCTTTTCTGAAAATGCTTTTAACTGAAAACTTTTCCGTTAAAAGCATTTCCGGAAAATCATGCCAGTGTAGACGTAGCTGAGATGTCTGAGGGTACGTCTAGACTACATGCCTCTGTCACCAGAGGCATGTAGATTAGGCTACCAGGCATAGGAAAATGAAGCGGCGATTTAAATAATTGCCGCTTCATTTAAATTTACCTGGCTGTTGCTCTGAGCTGACAAACAGCTGATCAGCTGTTTGTCGGCTCAGCGCGATAGTCTGGACGCGCGGGTGGCGACATCAAAGGCATTTGTCGACCACCCAGGTATGCTTTCTGGGATGAGGTATACCTGGGTGGTCAACAAATGCCTTTGATGTCGACACCCGCGCGTCCAGAATACAGCGCTGAGCCGACAAACAGCTGATCAGCTGTTTGTCGGCTCAGAGCTGCAGCCATGTAAATTTAAATGAAGTGGCAATTATTTAAATCGCCGCTTCATTTTCCTATGCCTGGTAGCCTAATCTACATGCCTCTAGCGACAGAGGCATGTAGTCTAGATGTACCCTGAGCTACAGCCATTAGTTCGAATTAACTTTGATAGGCGCTACACATGCAAACTGCTAGTTCGAACTTAAATCGAAGTAGCGGAGCGCTTAATTCAAACTAGGTAAACCTCATTTTACGAGGAGTAACACCTAGTTCGAATTAAGTAGTTCGAATTAAGGGCTGTGTAGCCACTTAATTCGAACTAGTGGGAGGCTAGCCCTCCCCAGCTTGCCCTGGTGGCCACTCTGGGCACCACCAGGGAAACTTGTCTGCCCCCCTCCCGGCCCCGGAGCCCTTGAAGGGCCACAGTCTGGCTACAGTGCTTGTGCCAGGTGCAAGCCTTCCAGCACCCAGCCAGCAGACCCTGCACCTGGCACGGCATGAGCCGGTCACCCGCTACCACCCAGCCCTCCACCTCTTCCCAGGACCAGGCTGGCGGCTCCCAGGAGCCTGCCCGGGGCCACAAGAGGCGGGCGCCCGCCTGGTCTAGTGTGGAGATCGTGGACCTCATCCAGGTTTGGAGGGAGGCCTCCAACGTCCATGGAACGAGGTGTACCGGTAGTTCAGAATAGGAAGCCTAATCCGAACTAGGTATTTCGTGCCGCATGCCGAACTAGTGGACATTTAAAAATGGCGGCACCCGGCAACATGCAAATTCAAATCCCGGGCTTCATTTGCAACTCCGGTTGCCTACATTAACCACCCTAGTTCGAACTAGGGTGGTAGTGTAGACATACCCTAAGGCTGTGTCTAGACTGGCAAGTTTTTCCGTAAAATCAGCCGCTTTTCCGGAAAAACTTGCCAGCTGTCTACACTGGCCACTTGAATTTCCGGAAAAGCACTGACGATCTCATGTAAGATCGTCAGTGCTTTTGCAGAAATACTATGCTGCTCCCATTCGGGCAAAAGTCTTTTTCCGAAAGAATTTTGCGCAAAAGGGCCAGTGTAGACAGCACAGTACTGTTTTCCGCAAAAAAGCCCCGATCGCGAAAATGGCGATCGGGGCTTTTTTGCGGAAAAGCACGTCTAGATTGGCCATGGACGCTTTTCCGCAAAAAGTGCTTTTGCGAAAAAGCGTCCTGCCAATCTAGACGCGCTTTTCCGGAAATGCTTTTAACAGAAAACTTTTCCGTTAAAAGCATTTTCGGAAAATCATGCCAGTGTAGATGTAGCCTTATAGTTCTAGCCTTCACAGCCTCCTGCGGCAAGGAGTTCCACAGGTTCACTATTTGCTTTGTGAAGAAGAATTTTCTTTTATTAGTTTGAAGCCTGCTGCCCATTCATTTCATTTGGTGTCCTCTAGTCCTTCTATTATGGGAACTAATGAAGAACTTTTCTTTATGCACCCTCTCCACACCACTCATGATTTTATAGACCTCTATCATATCCCCCTCAGTCTCCTCATTTCTAAGCTGAAAAGTCCCAGTCTCTTTAGCCTCTCTTCATATGGGACCTGTTCCAAACCCCTAATCATTGTAGTTGCCCTTTTCTGAACTCTTTCCAAGGCCAAAATATCGTTTCTGAGGTGAGGAGACCACATCTGTACACAGTACGGAAGATATGGCGTACCATAGTTTTATACTTCCCCTCCTCCTTCTTCCCCTGGCTTCCCCCTTCCAGCTCCCTCCTCCCAGGTTTCCCCCTCCCCTCTCCCACCCTTTCTCTTCCCCTCTCCCACCTCCTTTTCCCAGTCTCCCAGAGGTTAATCCCCCCCCCCCGCCCAAGTTTTGCTCAATAGAGTTTCTATTTTTGAACACATGTGTCCTTTATTTTGTACATCAGGAAGGGGGGCTAGGGAGTAAGTGGAAGGGGGTGAGGGAGGAATGGGGCACGAGCCCCCGATGGGAAGGACTGGGGTGGCTCTGCGGGCTCCTCGGGGTGGAAGCTCTACTGCAGGGCCTCCTGGATCTTGACAGCCCGCCGATTGACACCCCCCCCCCCCCCGGATGCCAGCCTGCGGTAAGTGCAGCCGGGCTGATGGCCGAGTGCTGTGATGTGCCAATTACGGGCACTCCAAGACAGGACTGCTTTGCTGTCCCTCATCGAGGTAGACAAGCAAGCGGGGAACCCTGAGAACTGTCTGTCCGGGGTGAGGGTCGGGTCCCTTTAAGCACAGCCCTCGGCTAACCTGAAGCAGCAGCCCCACACACTAAGTCCTAACCTGATGCCCTGCCGGCACCTGTTCCAGCCAGCCTTAACTTCGTTTCAGGGTCCACTCAATGTGGACATGCTAGTTCGAATTAGCAAAATGCTAATTCAAATGAGTTTTTAGGTCTAGATGCACTAGTTCTAATTAGCTTAGTTCGCATTAACTAATTCAAATTAAGTTAGTTCAAATTAGTGCTGTAGTGTAGACATACTCCTAGGCTGTGTAGACTGGCCAGTTTTTCCGGAAAATCAGCCACTTTTCCGGAAAAACTTGCCAGCTGTCTACACTGGCCGCTTGAATTTCTGCAAAAGCACTGACTTCCTACTGTAAGAAATCAGTGCTTTTTGCAGAAATACTATGCTGCTCCCGTTCGCGCAAAAGTCTCTTTTGCGCAAAACGGACAGTGTAGACAGCTCAGATTTGTTTTCCGCAAAAAAGCCCTGAACGGAAAAATGGCGATCGGGGCTTTTTTGCGGAAAAGCGCGTCTAGATTGGCCACAGACGCTTTTCTGCAAAAAGTGCTTTGGCACGGATGCTTTTTCGCAAATCTAGATGCTCTGTTCTGAAAATGCTTTTAACGGAGAACTTTTCTGTTAAAAGCATTTCCGGAAAATCATGCCAGTCTAGACACAGCCCTACTGTTATGGGAGTGGTGCAAACTGGAACTGATACGGGGGGTGTTGTACTGGATCACCATAGATCCTTTGCAAAATCGATGAACGCAACTAGTGCTACCAAAAGAGTACAGAGCCCTGGCCATGAGAGCCCTGCATGATGATTTTGGGCATTTGGGAATGGAGAAAACCCTTGAACTTATCCGTAGTAGGTTCTACTGGCCCCGAATGGCTGAAGACGTACGAAAAAAATGTGAGACCTGCGCCCAATGGCTGTGTCTACACTGGCATGAATTTCCGGAACTGCTTAAAATGGAATACTATTCCGTTTTCAGTTTTTCCGGAAAAGTAGCGTCTACATTGGCAGGCTGCTTTTCCAGAAAAGCCCTTTTTCCGGAAAAGCGTCTGTGGCCAATGTAGACGCGCTTTTCCGGAAAAGACTACTGGGCTGTCTACACTGGCCCTTTTCCGGAACAGTGTTCCGGAATAAGGACTTATGCCCAAGAGGGAGCAGAATAGTTTTTCCGGAATAGCGGCTGATTTTGTACAGTAGAGCATCATTGCTTTTCCGGAAATTCAAGGGCCAGTGTAGACAGCTCGCAGCTTATTCCGGAAAAGCGGCTGATTTTCCGGAATAAGTGGCCCAGTGTAGACACAGCCAAAGCATTCAGAGGAAAACTCTGCCTACCAGAGCTACCTATCTAGAGAATATCACCACCAGCAGGCCTTTGGAGCTGGTGTGCATCAATTTCTTGTCTTTAGAAGTGGACAGGAAAAATATGGGGAACATTTTAGTAGTGACTGACCATTATACCCAATATGCACAGGCACATGACCAGCAGGCCACTACTGTGGCTCGAGTTTTGTGGGAAAGATATTTTTCAGTATATGGTCTCCCAACTCGGATACACTCTGACCACGGGCGGGACTTTGAGAGTCACCTCTTGAAGGAGGTGCTACGATTGTCCAGAGTTAAGAAGTCCAGAACAACACCTTACCACCCCCAAGGTGATCCTTAGCCCGAGCGGTTCAATCGGACTTAAAATCAGGAATAAGGGATCTTCCGGAAAAGGCTTTATTTTCCGAAAGATCCCATCTAGACTGGTGCTTTTCTCTGGCAAAGCCCCAAGCCGGAAAAAAGCGGCAGCCATGTTCATGCAAATGCCACGGGGGATATTTAAATCCCCGCGGTATTTGCAATTCCGAAGTGTCTCATTAGCATCCCTTTTCTGGAAAAGGGTGCCAATGTAGACACAGCCTACATAGAGGCTGTGTCTACACTGGGCCACTTATTCTGGAAAATCAGCCGCTTTTCCGGAATAAGCTGCGAGCTGTCTACACTGGCCCTTGAATTTCCGGAATAGCAACGATGCTCTACTGTACAAAATCAGCCGCTATTCCGGAAAAACTATTCTGCTCCCGCTCGGGCATAAGTCCTTATTCCGGAACACTGTTCCGGAAAAGGGCCAGTGTAGACAGCCCAGTAGTCTTTTCCGGAAAAAAGCCCCGATCGCGAAAATGACGATCGGGGCTCTTTTCCGGAAAAGCGCGTCTACATTGGCCACAGATGCTTTTCCGGAAAAAGGGCTTTTCCGGAAAAGCATCTGTGGCCAATGTAGACGCTCTTTTCCGGAAATACTTATAACGAAAACTATTCTGTTTTAAGCATTTCCGGAAATTCATGCCAGTGTAGACATAGCCAGAGAGGGTGCCTATGCATAACACATCATCAGCCCTACCCCCAGAAGTCTCCACAGTTCCTGCTGAGCCTGCGCTCAATAGGCATGATAGGGTTATAAAACCAGTGAACAGGCTAGCTTACAATGTACCAGGAGTGGTTCGTGAGGATGTGATACACCTGGCACACAGGCTTGTAGAGGCCATAGTGGGGTTCCTTAGACCCTTTGAGGAGAACTCATGTCGCTGCTATAATCAGGAATGTATTTTGCTGGGACAGCAAATTTTTGGCTGGGGGGAGGATGTAAGCAGTGGCTAAACTACTTCTTGCTATCAGCCAGCTAAAAGGAGAGAGCTGCCCTGGGGGTGGGGGTGCTCACTCAAATTGTTTAGCTCTGCAAGATAATTAACTGTCAACTGTTGATCTGTAAATACAGCTCATGCCAGGAGGGGGAGGGAATCCAAGGTGTGGCTATGGAAATCCAATTCAGCCAGGGCTGATGGAGGATCAGTGTTGGAATGGAATGTGGTGTAGTGTAAATAATTTGGGCTGTTGTGGGGGTCACAAATCATGCTACCCCTAAATGTGGGAACTGTAAAACATGCCACCAGTGCTTGCAGGAGAGATACCACCATGATTGTAAGAAGTCTCCGAGGAACAAGCCTCCCCCTTCCAGAGTTCAGTGTATAGAGTGGGGGAGGGCTTGACTTAGCTTGCTCATGCCTGCTCAGTGTGAGCTGTAAGGCTGCTTCAACTTGTCTCTTCTCTCCTTGTTTTAAAGCTAGACCTAAAGCAGACTGTAGTAGAAGTCTTTTTGTTAGTCCAGTGGGAGCTCAAATCTCTTTTGCCAGCTTAGAGAGTAGCTGAAGAGTTGAACTAGTGTATCTAGACCTAAAAACTAGTTTGGATTAGCACGTCCACATTGAGTGAACCCTGAACTGAAGTTAAGGCTGGCTGGAACAGGTGCTAGCAGGGCATCAGGTTAGGACTTAGCGGCTACGTCTACACTGGCCCCTTTTCCGGAAGGGGCATGTAAATTTCAGCAGTCGTCGTAGGGAAATCCGCGGGGGATTTAAATATCCCCCGCGGCATTTAAATAAAAATGTCCGCCGCTTTTTTCCGGCTTTTAAAAAAGCCGGAAAAGAGCGTCTAGACTGGCCCCGATCCTCCGGAAAAAGTGCCCTTTTCCGGAGGCTCTTATTCCTACTTTGAAGTAGGAATAAGATCCTCCGGAAAAGGGCACTTTTTCCGGAGGATCGGGGCCAGTCTAGACGCTCTTTTCCGGCTTTTTTAAAAGCCGGAAAAAAGCGGCGGACATTTTTATTTAAATGCCGCGGGGGATATTTAAATCCCCCGCGGATTTCCCTACGACGACTGCTGAAATTTACATGCCCCTTCCGGAAAAGGGGCCAGTGTAGACGTAGCCAGCGTGTGGAGCTGCTGCCTCAGGCTAGCCAAGGGCTGTGCTTAAAGGGACCCTACCCCCACCCCGGACAGACAGTTCTCAGGGTTCCCCACTTGCTTGTCTACCTCGATGAGGGACAGCAAAGCAGTCCTGGCTTGGAGTGCCCTGAATGCCCGCACTCGGCACATCACAGCACTCGGCCATCAGCCCGGCTGCACTTGCCGCAGGCTGACATCCGGGGGGGGTCAATCGGGGGGCTGTCAGGATCCAGGAGACCCTGCAGGAGAGCTTCCACCCCGAGGAGCCCGCAGAGCCACCCCAGTCCTCCCCATCGGGGGCTCGTACCCCATTCCTCCCTCACCCCCTTCCACTTACCCCTCCCCAGCCCCCCTTCCTGATGTACAAAAAAAAGGACACGTGTTCAAAAATAGAAACTCTCTTTATAGAGAAATAGAAACCTCTGGGGAGACTGGGAAAAGGAGGTGGGAGAGGGGAGGGGGAAACCTGGGAGGAGGGAGCTGGAAGGGGGAAGCCAGGGGAAGAAGAAGGAGGGGAAGTATAAAACTATGGTACGCCATATCTTCAGTACTGTGTACAGATGTGGTCTCCTCACCTCAAAAGAGATATTTTGGCCTTGGAAAGGGATCAGAAAAGGGCAACTACAATGATGAGGGGTTTGGAACGGGTCCCATATGAAGAGAGGCTAAAGAGACTGGGACTTCTCAGTTTAGAAAAGAGGAGACTGAGGGGGGATATGATAGAGGTCTATAAAAGCATGAGTGGTGTGGAGAGGGTGCATACAGAAAAGTTCTTCATTAGTTCCCATAATAGAAGGACTAGAGGACACCAAATGAAATGAATGGGTAGCAGGCTTCAAACTAATAACAGAAAGTTCTTCTTCACAAAGCAAATAGTCAACCTGTGGAACTCCTTGCCACAGGAGGCTGTGAAGGCTAGAACTAGAACAGAGTTTAAAGAAAAGTTAGATAAAGTCATGGAGGTTGGGTCCATGGAGTGCTATTAGCCAGGGGGTAGGAACGGTGTACCTGGCCTCTGTTTGTGGAAGGCTGGAGATGAAGGACACAAGACAAATGGCTTGGTCATTGTCTTCGGTCCATCCCCTCCGGGGTAGCTGGTGTTAGCCACTGTTGGCAGACAAGCTACTGGGCTAGATGGACCTTTGGTCTGACCCAGTACGGCCATTCTTATGTTCTTATGTTCTAAGCTCAGGGCTCAGGGTCGGGGGTCTCACTGGACCACCTTGATTTTCATGCAAACCTGCTCCTGGGTTTGCATGTGGCCTTTGGTGGCCAGGCTGGCAGCTATCCTGCCCTAGACGGCCACTTTCCTGTGCCTAGTGCGGAGGTCGTGGACATTGGAGGCCTCCCCCCAAACCTGGATGAGGTCCACAATCTCCGCACTACACCAGGCGGGCGCCCGCCTCTTGCAGCCCCAGGCAGGGCTGGGTGGCAGCGGGTGACTGGCTCATGCCGTGCCAGGTGCAGGGTCTGCTGGCTGGGTGCTGGCAGGCTTGCACCTGGCACAAGCACTGTTGCCAGACTGTGCCCCTTTAAGGGCTCCGGGGCAGGAGGGGGGGCAGAAGAGTTTCCCTGGTTGTGCCCAGAGTGGCCACCAGGGCAAGCTGGGGAGGGCTAGCCTCCCACTAGTTCGAATTAAGTGGCTACACACCCCTTAATTCGAACTACTTAATTAGAACTAGGCGTTAGTCCTCGTAGAATGAGGTTTACCTAGTTCAAATTAAGCGCTCCGCTAGTTCGAATTAAGTTCAAACTAGCGGTTTGTATGTGTAGCCCCTATTAAAGTTAATTCGAACTAACGTCTGTTAGTTCGAATTAACTTTGTAGTGTAGACATACCCTGAGAGCTGAAGTCACTGGTTTAGCCTGGAGCCAGCGGAGCAGCTGGTGGGAGTGACCGGCAGGCAGCTGGTAGGAGCAGCGGCAGGTGACCAGCGGATCGGCTGGCGGGAGCGACCGGCAGGCGGAGCAAGCGGACTACAGGAGCAGCCAAAAGGTGGCGTAGCCTCAGGCTCAAGGGCTGTGTCTACACTGCACCCCTTTTCCGGAAAAGGGATGCAAATTAGACACATCGCAATTGCAAATGAAGCGGGGATTTAAATCTTCCCTGCTTCATTTGCATAAACATGGCTGCCACTTTTTTCCGGCTCGGGGCTTTGCTGGCAAAAAGCGCCAGTCTAGACGGGGATCTTTGGGAAAATAAAGCCTTTTCCGAAAGATCCTTTATTCCTCTTAAAATCAGGAATCCCTTTCCGGTAAAGGGGTGCAATCTAGACACAGCCTTCTTGCGCAAGAGCGTGTCCACTCTGCAAAAGCGCATCGAAAAAGCAATGCACTTTTGTGCAAGAGAGCGTCCAGACTCATAGGATGCTCTTTCGCAAAAAAGGCTACCCAGAACCACCTCAGCCAGGGCTTTAGGTCACCAGTTGCATCGCCATAGTCTTGCAGAGACATGCGCTTAAAGGGACTCCCCTGGACAGCCATTTCTCTGCTTCTGCTACCTGCTTGCGGACCTCTTTGCGGGACAGCAAAGCTTCAGCAGTGCCTGCTGTGGTTGCCCTGTTCTTTTTTGGGACGCCACAGCTTTTTCCTTGTTGTGTGCTATGGAGCCAGAGCTGCCCCTGGGCAGGTGATGGCCCCATGCGTCCATGCTGTAGTTCTAGCAGCATTTGCTGCCAGCTGCCTACCTCTTCTTGGTGGACGTGGACCCCGAGCTCCTTCTCGGGACCCTCTTTGTGGCTGTGGCTGCTCCAGTCTGGCTGCAGCACCCCATTGTACAGAGGCATTTTTGGAGGCTGAAGACCAGTTCAGACTCATGGGACCGGCTGGTCCTGGAGCGGTGAGACAACCAGCAATGGCTGCACAACTTTCGAATGTGCAAGGCCACCTTCCTTTCGCTCTGTGCCTGGCTCACACCCACCCTCCAAAGACGCGACACCCACCTGTGGCCCTCTATCTCCCTGCAGAAGCAGGTTGCAATCGCCCTGTGGAAGCTCGCCACCCCAGACAGCTACTGGTCAGTGGGCAACCAGTTTGAGGTGGGGAAGTCCACCAAAAGTTTTCCGTTAAAAGCATTTTCAGAAAAGCGCGTCTAGATTGGCACGGATGCTTTTCCACAAAAGCACTTTTTGCGGAAAAGCGTCCGTGGCCAATCTAGACGCGCTTTTGCACAAAAAAGCCCCGATTGCCATTTTCGCCATCGGGGCTTTTTTGCAGAAAACAAGTCTCAGCTGTCTACGCTGGCCCTTTTGCGCAAAAGTTTTGCGCAAAAGGGACTTTTGCCCAAACGGGAGCAGCATAGTATTTCCGCAAGAAGCACTGATTTCTTACAGTAGGAAGTCAGTGCTTTTGTGGAAATTCAAACAGCCAGTGTAGACAACTGGCAAGTTTTTCCAGAAAAGTGGCTGATTTTCCGGAAAAACTGGCCAGTCTAGACACAGCCAAGGAGTCTTTCTTTATTGAACAGTAAGAAAAGGTGGGCAGGGGGAGTGGGGGACTCTGAACTGGGAGGGGGGATCAGGACTGGGAGGAGTAGTGGGGTGGCTCGCTGTGCCACCTTGGGTGCAGGGACCTCTTTGGGGTTGTGTGGGTCTGGGGACCAGAAAGGGGTGGGCAAGAGGGGGTGGCTAGAGTGGGGTCAGGGTTGGCAGGGAGGGCAGAAGGAGGGGCCATAGGCATCACTTTGGGAGGAGGCTGTGGAGAGCACACAAGAGGGAGAGGCCGTCAGTCATCCCTGCACATACATTCACTGAGGCCATGCCCTCCTCTGTGAGCAGCGACCACACCAGTCACAGGAGGGGGATGACCACAGGAGGGGGATGTCCCAGGTGCCAGGCCATGTGTGGCCTGCACAGCACACCCTTTCTCATAGGGCCCTGACGTGCCCAGAGGACCATGCTGCCTGCTTCCCGCCCCCCCCCCCCACCCCCCACGGACAGGCAGGCATGGGAAGTGTCCGACCACAGTGAGATACCCTCATGGGCGGCAGGCGCTACAGGGAGAGAGAGGAGGAGGAGCCTCTTATGTACCTCTCTAGCACCTCCAGGAGCCTGGACTGATTAACACCAGCTTCTCAGGGAGCTTCCTGCTGCTTCCCTGAACCCACTTGAGGAGAACAGGCAGTCAACTGAAGTAGTAGGAGCCAGTTAGGCCCTTAAGACGCTGCTATCTTCCCTCACTCAGGCCCTGCTACCAGCCTGCTTGTTTGTCCCCTTCACCTGAGTGTTGAGAGCCACTATAGCTGGCACAGAACAGCAGTCATGAGTGAAAGAAGAAAACGCCCCTCTGGGGCAGCATTCAGAAAAAGAAAGAAAGCAAAGGAAGCTTTTCTATCTAAGCAGGAAGGAGCTCTCCTGAGATACATAGACACAAATGTTCACAGTGAGCCTTCTGGCCCCAGTGAGGATGTGAGTGGTGAGGAGATGCCTGATCTTCCAGTTAGTCAGAGTGCAGGTGACCTGGCAGCTACTGCAGCATCCATATCTCCATCTCAAATGGATGTAAAGATGCACATTCCTGAAGAGAAGTGTAGATCAGAGAAGAGTGTGGTGGAGGTGCAAGGAACAGCTGCTGCTGAGTTTAGTTCCTTAAGTCTAGATGATCCAGGACTGTGGACCCACTTGAGCAGTAGCCTGAGGGACCTCCTTGTACTGCATGGGCCACAGCAAGTGAAAAACTTCATGTTCCCCAAAGACAATGAAAATAGAAATTTCCATCCAACACATTACTGGTGTGAAATCCCCAATGGTGACAAAGAGGAGAGGCCATAGCTTATGTACTCAAAAACCCAGAATGCTGCATACTGTTTTTGTTGCAAACTCTTCCAGTCTAATGTTCCAGCCACATTGGGTTCTACAGGAATAAAGGACTGGAAAAATCTGGCTAGAAATCTGTCATGTCATGAGAAGGCAACAAATCACCAGAGAGCATTGTATAGGTGGAAAGAGCTTGAGATGAGACTAAGGTTAAAGGCCACCATAGATGATCAGTATCAAGAGAAGATTGCATCAGAGTCTCTTTACTGGCAAAATGTTCTGAAAAGGCTCATTGCCATTGTGAGACTGCTTGCAACCCAAAACCTAGCACCGCGTGGCACTTCAGATCAGCTGTATGTGCCAAACAATGGAAACTTCCTTAAAATTGTGGAGCTGATGGCCAAGTTTGATGCTGTACTCCAGGAGCATCTAAGAAGAGTCACCACCCAAGAAATGTACACACACCACTACCTTGGAAAAACAATTCACAATGAGATCATACAGTTACTGGCAACAAAAGTCAAACAGAAGATTGTGGCAGATCTGAAGTCAGCAAGATATTACTGGACTGCACACCTGACATCAGCCATAGGGAACAAATGACTTTAATGGTGCGTTTTGTAACAACAACAGAACCTAGTGAAAATGTCCCTGTAATGGTGACTGTCAGGGCATTTTCTAGAATGTATTGACATTGATGATACTACAGGAGCTGGTATGACAAATGTGCTTCTTAAAAAGCTGGAAGATACGGGAATTGCGATAGCTGACATGAGAGGTCAGGGCTACGATAATGGTGCCAACATGAGAGGAAAGAACAGAGGAATGCAGACATGGATCCGAGAGTTAAACCCTTGAGCTTTTTTTGTCCCAGGCAGTTCACATTCATTGAACATGGTGGTCAGTGATGCAGCATCAGCTTCTAGTGAGGCTGCTGAATTTTTTAATGTACCGTATATACTCGAGTATAAGCCGAGTTTTTCAGCACAGTTTTTGTGCTGAAAAATGCCCCCCTCGGCTTATACTCGAGTCAGCATCTCGAGAACTGAGGCGGGCGGGCTCAGCGCGTCTCTGCCGCTGGCTGGGTCTAGCCGGGTCTAGCCCCGGAAGTCGGGGCGAAAGCTGCTCCGGTGCCCCTGGTCTGCTGGAGACCGTCTCCAGCAGACCAGGGGCACCGGGCGGGTTCCCGTGCTTCTGAGGCTTTGCCAGAGCAAAGCCTCAGAGGCGCGGGACCCCCCGCGGCTGCGGCTTCAGTCCGGGAGCCTGTGGTCTGCTGGGGACGGTCCCCAGCAGACCACAGGCACCCAGATTGAAGCGGCAGCAGCGGCGGTTCCCCGCGCCTCTGAGGCTTTGCTCTGGCAAAGCCTCAGAGGCGAGGGACCCCCCCGCGGCTGCGGCTTCAGTCCGGGAGCCTGTGGTCTGCTGGGGACCGTCCCCAGCAGACCACAGGCTCCCGGACTGAAGCCACAGCCGCGGCGGGGTCCCTCCCTCTGAGGCTTTGCCAGAGCAAAGCCTCAGAGGCTCTGCTCCCCGTGTCCCTGGTCTGCTGGGGAGGGGGGGGGGGCGCAGCTAGTGTGCTCCCCCCCCCCCCCCAGCAGACCAGGCTTTTGTTTTGGACCCTGGGGCAGAGCAGCTGGGGCGCTGCCGATTGGTCCTGCAGCGCCTGCTCTGGGCACTACTGGACCAACCCGGCAGCACCCCAGCTGCTCTGCCCCAGGTCCTGATTCAGCCGCTGCTGGTCAGTTTCATCAGCGGCTGAATCAGGACGCCTGGGGCAGAGCAGATGGGGTGCTGCTAGGTTGGTCCAGTAGCACCCAGGAGCGGAGCTACTGGAGCAACCCAGCAGCACCCCAGCTGCTCTGCCCCAGGCGTCCCCAAGTCAGCTTCTGCTGAAACTGACCAGCGCTGACTACAGGAAGCCCCAGGCAGAGTTGCTCTGCCCCGGGCTTCCTGGAATCAGCTGCTGATCAGTTTCAGCAGCAGCTGACTTGGGGACGCCTGGGGTTCTTAAGTTGATTCTGTATGTAAGTCAGAACTGGCGGTCAGTTTCAGCAGCGGCTGAATCTGGACGCCAGTTCCGACTTACATACAGATTCAACTTAAGAACAAACCTACAGTCCCTATCTTGTACGTAACCCGGGGACTGCCTGTACTGTTTTATTAAAAATATTTAATCTGTCAAACTGCTGAATAGTTTCATATTAGTACAGTAACTTACGCCAGATTGTTAGTGCACTAAACACAAGAAAGACTGAATACTAGGACAATTGTCTGAAGAAATGTATTTAATACAACTGAATATTGGAAGGTACGTAGGAACAATTAAAGGGTTCTACTTTAAAAGAAATTACTGCCCTTCCCTGGTGGATTTGACTAAATGTTGTAGATAGAAATTCATTATACTCTTGGGTCTCGTTTATATACCAGTTGAATGACAATTGGTTTTGCCAGTATTTCACAATAAACTTTTAAAGAGAATTTATAATCCAGAGCATATTAAAAGTGCTCAGTTCAGTTCCTAAAACTTGTGAAAAGAAATGAAATGCCACATGTAGCTTTATAGGAACTTTTTAAAAAATGATATATTAAAAGGGTATAAAAAATTTCTAAGATTAAGTTGGAAGTATTTTACTTAAACTTTCATGTACTTGAATAGCTGCTGTAGATTGGCAATGATGCTACATTAGGTGCTATTTTTACTTGTTGTGGAAGAGGGCAGATTTACTATATTTTTCTTTCAACTTTTTCTACATACTGCATTTTGATGTTCGTAGAGCTGGGACTGCTTCTAAGTGAGTTAAATACATTCCAATATGCTTTCTTAAAAAACTACTCCATAATAGTTTGTCAGTGATGATGACAATGTCTATGCTGATAACCTCACACCAGCTGAAGCTCTGTTTGGACATACAGATGATGAGGAGGAGAACTCCAGTTTTGAAGGATTTTAGCTCTTGTGTGTTAGCTTGGTTGCTGATTGAGCTAAGGTTGTTGTACTTTTAAAGTTACGGTATTTTTGATACCATATTGTTTTTGTTGACCCCCTTTTGCACTTACAGAGCTAGGTTATTGTTTTTCTTTGAAATAAATATTCATGTAATTTTATTGGTATCTATCTTCATTTTTTACATTTACCAGTAGCTGCCTCATTTCCTACCCTAGGCTTATACTCGAGTCAATACTTTTTCCCAGTTTTTTGGGGTAAAATTAGGTGCCTCGGCTTATATTCGGGTCGACTTATACTCGAGTATATACGGTAATTCAAAGCATCTATGTATTTTTCTCTGCATCAACTCATCAATGGCAAATTCTGAAGCAACATCTGGGAACATCCTCTCTGACACTGAAACCACTGAGCGCCACATGATGGGAAACTCGAGTGGAGGCGATAAAGCCTATCAAACACCAAATTGGGAAGATAGATGATGCCATAGTTGCCATTATGGAGGATAATGCTATGACAGGAAGGGTACGTCTAAACTACATGGCTCCGTCGACGGAGCCATGTAGATTTGTTTGTTTGGCAAAGGCAAATGAAGCTGCGATTTAAATAATCGCGGCTTCATTTAAATTTACATGGCTGCCGCGCTGAGCCGACAAACAGCTGATTAGCTGTTTGTCCGCTCAGCGCGCTAGTCTGGACGCTCCCCTGCCGACATGAAAGCCCTTTATCGACATCCCCGGTAAACCTCATCCTACGAGGCATAAGGGGGATGTCGATAAAGGGCTTTCAGGTCAGCGCGGAGCATCCAGACTAGCGCGCTGAGCCGACAAACAGCTGATCAGTTGTTTGTCGGCTCAGCGTGGCAGCCATGTAAATTTAAATGAAGCCGTGATTATTTAAATCGCGGCTTCATTTCCCTTTGCTGATCTGTCTAATCTACATGGCTCCATCGACAGAGGCATGTAGTCTAGACACACCCAAACTGTTTGTGGGAGAACAGTGGCAGAGGGAAATGGAATCACCAGAAACATACATAACTTTAAATTTCTGTGTGGCTTAGTGTTGTGGCATGACATACTGTTTGAAATAAATGTTGTAAGTAAGAGACTCCAAGGTGTTGACCTTGATATATCTGGAGCAATGGAACAACTGGACAAAGCAAAGTCATACCTACAGTCTTACCGGTCAGATGAGGGATTTCAAAGCGTTCTGAAGAGTACGCAGAAGTTGACACTGAAGCTATTTTCCCACCCATTCAAGAATACAAGAGTCACTGAAGAAGAAGACATTTTGATTACGAGGCACAGGATAATCCCAGAAGAGACCCCAAACAACAATTCAAAGTTGAATTCTTTAACCAGGTGCAATACAGTTAGTTGAAGAACGTTTCATGCAGCTCAAGGAACACAGCAGTATATTTGGGATAATGTATGATATTCCAAAACTCCTCACTATACCTGAAGAAGACCTACACCGGCAATGCAGGGCACTAGAGACAGTGTTGACACATGATGACATACACAATATTGATGCGAGTGATTTAGGTGATGAACTGAAAGCCCTTTCAAGATACATTTCAGCAGGATCAACTTCAAAGGCTGTTCTGGAATATATGTGCACAAATAAGACGACCACCCTCTTTCCAAATGCTTTTGTTGCTCTGTGTGTACTTCTAACACTTCCTGTAACAGTTCACCTTGGAGAAGCTGCGTTCTCCACTGGCAAGTTAACAAAAACACATCTACGCTCCACAATGACACAGGAGAGGCTGGTCGGCCTTGCAACCATCTCAATAGAGCATGAGCTGGCCCAGACTGTGGACCTTCAGGAAGCAGTTCAAATCTTTGCAACCAAGAAGGCACGGGAAGCACCACTTTGAGTATTCAAACAGATAAAAATGCCAGTGTTTACTACGCAGACAAGAAAAGTTACATTTGCTGTTCAGGCGTTTGAAAGTTAAGTGTTACTTACAATTTTTGAACAAGGCATTTTAAGTTGTTAGTTCTCCTTTATTGGGGTCGGTAGCAGAGCAGTCCTGTGAGAGGAGTAGAACAGGAGGAAGGCAGAATTGAGAACTTTCAAAGTTTTGGCCCAAGCGAGGGGGCATGGGGTGTCATTTGAGCTCCCCGCCTCAGGTGCCAAAATGTTGTGGGCCGGCCCTGCATGATGCTAAGGGCATCAAAAAAGCTGTTGCTTTTAAAATCTGCGATATTAGCTCTGTCTTGTTCTAGATTTCTAATAAAGAAAACAAAGTTTTCCAAACTGTGTAACTAGCTGCTTATTTATGAAACATAATAATTAAAAAAAACACACGAAGTACCAAACAAGTCTGAGGTAGCAGTCTGTTGAGACACTGCAACTAAGAAACGTTACATGCGTAGTTAAATAAATTCGATCCAACAAGGTACATTATAAAATCCACATAAAGCCCACATAAAATCCATCAAAAACTAAATTGGACAGCTAAAGAAAAGAGAATTTTACATACCTGCACATGCTTTTTTAAATGTGACGGCGAGTTGATGTACGCTGCCACTTCCACTGTCTTTGGTAAACAAAGTCGACATTGAAGGTGTACTGAAGATCCTTTAACATCTTTCAATTCAAAAAGATCCTTCAGTTACTGCCAGTGGTGAGCTATACTGTGGTCTGCCATCCTAAGTATAAAACAGCTGTTGACTAAGAAAATGCTCTTTCTGGAAAACTGTAGATCAGGGGTGGGGAGCCTTTTTTGGGGCTGGGGCCACTGACCTACAGAAAAATCAGTTGGGGGCCACACAAGTGAAAGGCAAGCCCCCCAAAACAAAAAAAACCCCTCACTGATGTGGCCCCAAAATCTGGCTAATGGGAGCAGTGGGGAAACTCTCCAACGAGCAATTTCCAGAAGAGCATTCCCCCAGTCAGGGGAAGGATGAGCAGCAGTGCGCGGCACCGTGCTTCTTCTCCCCCACACGTCGGATCTGGCCTGCGAGGCTCAGGGCTCCCCACTTCTGCATAGAGGGCTGTCCTTAGGGAAAATGGCGCCCTGGGTGAACTTGCATTTTGGCACCCCTGACCCCCCCTACTCTGGGCATGTTCCCCCCCCCCCCCCCATTTCCTTTAGAAGCTGCTCAGTCCCTTCCTCCTCTGAGTACAGGGTGTGACGTAGTGGGGGGTACCTTGCTGGCTGCTATGCTGGGCAGTGGGCTGTGGGTGACCTCCACTGGCTGCAGCACGGCCCAGCAGGGCGGGGGATGAGTCATTATGCAAGGGGGGCTCCAAACCTGTCTGACCAGTTATCTCCCAGGAAGCGGAACAATGGGAAGAAGGTGGAGTGGAGCCCTGGCTGGGGGCAGGGCTGGAAGAGTGAGTGAGTTGCTGTCTGGGAGCATGGAGACAGCCTAGGCAATGGGCTGGGATTTAGGGGCCCAGTCTCCCCCATCTCAAGGGGGGCTGAGGCATCCTAGGCCTGCCCTGTAACCAGATTCCATCTGTGCTGTGCTGTATCCTGGAGAAGCAATAAACTCCCTCTGTTCTACTGGCTGGTGGAGTCTGTCCGTGCCATTACGGGAGTGCAGGAGACGGGGGAACCCCGACGCGCCGTCACACAGGGCTCCTGTCTCTCCCCCTTGGAAAGGGAGTTGTCCTTCTTGGCGACGCCCTTCCTTTAAGAGCTACATGGGGAATGGGTTATTTTACATTAAATCAGCGGTAGGGAACCTAAGGCCCATGGTTTTATTTTTGTTTTTTGTTTTTTTGCTTCTCACTTGTATGCGGCCCCCAACACACAAAAGGTTCCCACCCCTGGATTAAATATTTCCCCCCAGATATGAAATACAGAAGGCAGCTGCTATGTTTGAAAGGCATCACATTGTGAAATGAAACAGTGGGGGAAATCCTGAGTGGGTTATGTGGGATCTTCCTCCACAGTTTGAGCTGCTCTGAAGAAGCCCTGGCAGCTCCCTTGTTGCAGCAGCACTTGCCCCTTATGCCTGGTGTTCGGCCTGCAGCTCATGGTGAGCTCAGTGCTGTCATTTCTCCTTCCCTCCTTATCTCCTTTTCTCTTCTCTTCTCGCCTCGCCACGCCTCGTCCCCTTTCTACTCTACTCTTCCCTCCTCGTATAGTGTCGTCCTCTCTCTTTTCTTCTCCTTCCGTCTCATCTTGTCCCCTTTCCTCTCTTCTCTTGTCTTCTTTTCTGTTCTCGATGTGCCTCATCCCCTTTCTTCTCTTCTCTTCTCTTCTCTTCTCTTCTCTTCTCTTCTCTTCTCTTCTCTTCTCTTCTCCAATCCCCTACCTTACCCTCCCCTCCTCTCCCCTCCCCTCTTCTCTTCTCTGCTTGCATCACCCACTTTCTTCTCTATTCTTCCCCCTGTATCTAGTCTCGACCCCTTTCTTATATTGTCTTGCCTTGTCTTTGCTTCCCTTCTCTTCTCAATGTGTCTCGTCCCCTTCTCTTCTCTTCTCTTCTCTTCTCTTCTCTTCTCTCCCCTCCCCTCTCCCCCCCTTCTCTTCTCTTCTCTTCTCTTCTCTTCTCTTCTCTTCTCTTCTCTTCATCACCTCTCATACCCTTTCCTCTCTTCTCTTCTCATCTGGTCAAGTCTTGTCTCTTCTCTTCTTGTCCCCCTTTCCTCTCTTCTCATCTGGTCTTGTCTTGTCTCATCTTGTCTCGTCGCGTCCCATCCTGTCCCATCCCATCACAGCTCCTTTTTGTCTTTCAGGACATCATTAAGGACTGGTACCATCTGAAGAGAGACTGAAAAGGCCACGGTTCTACTGTCATGACAAAAAAAGTTTTCTGTGTTCAGATCTAAGCTTGTCTTGTTATATCTGTCTCATTGCCAGCTTTGTTGTGTGTTGTGTTTGAAAAGGGGGGATACTGCATTAGGCAGAGAAAAATTATTAATTAATATTTTACTGTATTTACAGAATGTAATATTGCAGATGGGGCATCAGATGGGAATTTCACCCACCCTCTAGATTCTTCTAAAATTCTACAATCATGGTGGCCCCCCTTTTTTTATTCGGCATGTCATGCCACTCCCTTTTGGAACAAAGGGATATGGATTTTAATTACACCTCTTCCCCGCCTTACCCCTCCACGTCAGGCCGAATTGTTACTTACACACCTATTTCCATGGTTGTCCACCATCACTCAAAGGCCTGTGGTCCTTAATGCATCACCCTACTCCCCACTGTTTGATATCTTTATTAGCAAATGTGTTATTGATTCCAGTTTCTCAAAGCAGGAAAAAAAAGACGCTGCCGTGGGCCATGAGGAAGCTGGGTGACCGCCGCTGTGGTGCAGCACTGACAGAACCCTATGGATTGGTGTGAGCCAGATAAGCAGTGAACCACCTTAAAGGAGGCCGGCAGGCAACTCAAAGGGATGGGTGTACAGACAGGAATCTATACCCAGAATTTTCAAGGCCATGACAGAGAGCTGTTTATGTTGGGAATGCGTAACCACCTTATAAGGTCAGCTCCCCCCGTTAAAGGTGCCTTACTGGCCATTCTAAGGCCAGCCCAGGGAAGGCCTCTAGGGAATGGCCCAAGGGCTTGGGGATTTGCTGGTTGTTTCATGTTCGCTATCATCCACAGGCAAGCTGGTGTTGTGAAGTGCTTCAATGGCCTGCTCAAAGCCCGATTACATCTCTTAACCGGTGCACCCGACTTCACGGGGTGGGCTCCTGTTCTGTCCCAAACCGTGTATCTACTGAACCAGTGTCTATACTATGGGCTAGCCTCCCCTCACCAGGCAGAAAGGCAAGGCATTAACTCTGTCAGGAGAATCCCGCCCTCCCCCCCTCCCGATTACTGTCACTTTGTCGCATCCCAAGACCTCTATGATGTAGAGAATGTCCCCCTGGCACCATGCCAGCAAGCCTTCATCCCCACTGGTATATGCCTGGGC
Source organism: Pelodiscus sinensis (assembly GCF_049634645.1). NCBI lineage: Eukaryota > Metazoa > Chordata > Testudines > Trionychidae > Pelodiscus > Pelodiscus sinensis. The sequence goes on along the minus strand of NW_027465873.1, from coordinate 314,988 downwards.
TGCAAGCAAGACAGAAGATCTGGATGCGCTACCCAGGGCAGTGGTTGCAAACTGGAAAGAGTGTGGCTGAAGGGCCAGGTGATACTTATTGGGTGAGCCTTACTAATGAGCACATCTATTATGTTTTGACAGGAAAAAACTTCTCCTATGATAGAATGGCATTTTTTGTATGGTGCCTCCTGGTCCTCGTTCTCTACCTGGCCCTCCCTCCCCTGGCCAAGAGGTGGGGTACAACAAGCCAGGATCATATCTCCATAACCCTTGTGGAAGAAAACAGGCCTTCACTCTGCATCTGTAAGCAACAAGTAGTCAGAGACAGTTTATTCGAGCAATATTGCAAGGGAAGAAGCTGCTGCTGGGCAGATCATCAAATGCAAAACAATTAGAAGCCAATATATATACTGTTTATATATAACAAACAATTATTCCCCTTTTCATAACAATTCCCTTCAGACGTCACCTTATCTCAAGGTCCTCACTAGAGTCAGCGTTCTATCCTTATCTCAAGCACAAGAGAGACGAGAGGCGAAAACAGCATCTCTCACAGTACTCTGCGTTGTTAGGTCTCAGAGTTAGCATGAGTTAGGCTAACCAAAAGGTCAAAATGGCTACATACAAATCCCTTGGCTTCCACACCCTCCTTATGAAACATGCAGAGGTTAACCGTACCATCGACAACTACACCTGTGACGCGGGCCACAGCTGCCTAGTTGGCACTGTAACCCCGTTTGAGGCCGTGAGGGGCCCATCACCCCAAGCCAGCGTTACCCATCTCCTAATTACTCATGCTTGCTCTCCCCCTAAGCCAAATGTTACCTTGCTTGTAAATCATACGGTCTATTTTTATGATAATAGCGAGATTCAGGGACGTAGTTATTTGGTATTCCTGATATACCTTTGGCCTCTCCCTACCCAATACCCTGCTAATGCTACCCCTCCCATGGCACTATTATTGCTGGACACCTGTAGCCCGGTCCTGTTTGGGCCTCATATTCATAAGCTTTTTGTGCCAATTAACGCTAGCGTGGTTTGTGTTAGTACATATAACAAAGTGTGTGAGGTTTGGGCAGACCCCGTTTGGCAACTGTCATGTTATTGGATTTTAAGGGGAGCAGCCAGATCACTGCTGCACCGACAGGGGGGTGTTTGCCCCAAAGTCTATACAAAGGGGACCATGTGAGGTGTCAAATGAAAGCTTGTGTTCTACCGATTCTATGTAGGCTACTCGTGTACTTGTATGATGTCTGTATGTGGGGTTATGAATATGGGCTCTGTGCTGGTACTGTAAATGTTCTCTGCCTGAGACAGAGCAATGGGCCTAGACTGCCTGTTGTAAAGAAGGATTGTTCAGTCAATGACTATGCCAAGGACAACGCCTCTCAAGGTGCCCAATACACACCTGAGGAATGCGTCTGGAAACCTGCAAACCAGTCAGCTCTAATGGCTGCTGGCATGGGACACAGGGATAAGTCACTAGGCCATGTGACCTGCTCTGGCTAGGGAGACACCAGGAGAGATATGTTACCCCAAAAATATTCTCACTGGAGACCACCTAGGGTTACACTAGTATGGGTTTATTTTCCACTAGATAAAACTAAAGAGGAGAAAGCAGCCACCAAAGGTTTAAGCTAAAGAAGATAGAACGCTCTCTCTCTCTCTCTTTCTCTCTCTCTCTCTCACACTCACACACACACACACACACACACACACACACACACACACACACACACACACCTCCATTCATTCCTGTCCTCAGGCACTCACACACTTACACAGACATATGGGTTGCAGAAGGAGCCAAGGCATGTGAATCTTGGAGGGTTTGTCTGCTCATCATGGCTGGGGAAGCTGGTCAGGAGGGACACTGGAGAGGAGCTTCTCAGGATCAGTGGAAGGAAAAAGAGAGAGTCTCACATGTGCTCCTTCTCTTTATATAGTGTCTGAATGGCCCCTGTGATGCATTCCCCTTGTCATCAGGGAGCATGCCCAGACTTCCCTTTCTCCAGCAGGGAGCATGCCCATACTGTGATGACTCATTGAAATGTGCTCCATTGTTCCACGCCTGCTTCAAACACACTCTCACACTCTCTCTCCATTCACTCAGGGGAGAATGCAGCTTAGGGAAAGTTATGAGCAAGGTGCCTGAGAGTTACAAAGATTACAAAGTTGCAGTTTACAGTGAGTTTGAGAGTTACACAGATTATACAGTTTGACAAAGCGTTTAAAACCTTAGACCTTACCATTTGGTGTAGCTTCAGCAAATCCATGTATATAAATCAAGTAAGCTCAGGGGGAGGCCTTTTTTTTATGCAACAAGATATAAGTGCCATGAGGCGGACCCCATCGTGTCTTCAATTCTGCTACTGATTCCAAATGCAGCCTTTCAAGGAACAGAGAGCCGGGAAGGATTGTTGACCCATCCTGACATAGGATGTACACCAGAGACTTTTAAGATAGTAGTTTGTAACATCTCTGCTGAGAGCCTACATCAAGAACTTGGTGATTGGTGCATGTAATGTATTCTCCTTAACAACCTTACTCTCAACCTTTTCTTTCTTTTCTTAATAAACCTTTAGATTTTAGATTCTAAAGGATTGGCCCAGCGTAATCTTGTGGGTAAGAGCTACAGTGTAAATTGACTGGGGATTTGTGGCTGGTTCTTTGGGACTGGGAGAACCCATTCTGGGTAGGTGAGATTGGGTTCTATAACCCCTCACCTGTGTGCAGGCCTGGGGCTGATTGTGGCACAGGGAGAGCTGGGGTGTCTGAGGGGTTTTGCTCGTGAGGCTTCCTGCTGGTTGGATTGGCAGCTGAAGTGCTCTGTGTGACTGGTTTGTGACCTGTTTGGGAAAGGTCTCCAGTCTGGGGCTGTAAGCAGCCATGGTTTTGCGCCCGGTCCGTCACAGCATCAATGGCAATTGCCACCACTGCGACGTAATCGTTGAAGTGTGATAGACACCATATTGGGAGGGATGGGGACAGGGACAGGTATCCTGAATTATTTTGACATCGAAACCCTTAGGAATACGTTACAAAAATTGGGTGGCCTTAATGCTGGGACACTTACGCTACAAGACCAAATGTTACAAATCACCTTTTTGGGTACCCTAATACGTGTGGGAGCGACAATGAAGACTGTGGAAGGCGGTAAAAGCTTCCTTATGGAGCACTTATGTCGGCCTCACTTCCAATATAAGTTTTGTCCCAGCATGTATGGTGGCTCAACTCCTATCTACTATCCAGTACCAAAACTTGTATTCGCTTTTAAGCACAGCTGACCCTGCTCAGCTCCAGACTGTGTTAGCTCAGCTCCACAGTATGTATTTGAGCGGGTATGTCCGGCGTACTGCCGACCCGCAGTTGGGGGAGGACATACTGCTCCTGGGTCTTGAGATAGCTGTTCCTTGACCATCTCAACCCCCGATGACATGGTGCAACTCTTCTCTCTCTTCCCATTTCCTCTCTTCTCTTCTCTTTGTATCTCTACCAAAAATTTTTTGACTTTTCAATGTGGGCACCAGAGATATTGGGGATAAAACTACTGGTAGGCTTAAATGGTACATATCTGCATTGTGAATGCCAGTGGTGGGGCAAGGCATGGGTCTGCCCCCTCCTGCCTCCGACACCAGAACCTTGCAGTCTAAAGCGTAGTGCAGCAACCTGCATATGGCACCCTATTGAAAGCAACACCACCCGGGTGCACGATAATGGTCAAGGCTGTGAACACTATAGAGTGGGAGGACGAAACTCTTCATGCTCACCCTGTGCAAGTGTGCCATTGCAAGGTAACTTTCATGCTAGACCGCACAATAGGCAGTGTGTATTGGGCTACCAGATATGATCAGCAGTTCTTGAATTTGTCCCTCTCAAGTCCACATATCTCATTCCCGCTGGGGCTAGCATTCCACCAACTGGATAACTTTTTGCAAAGAAACCCTGAAGTCACTCAGTTCTTGGCTGCACAGGGGCAGCGCTTGGTACGCACCTATGTCTGTATGCAGTACGCCTCAGGTGAATTATTACGTTTGGCCAAAGCGGAGTCAGATCTAACCATACCTCATCGGTGGGATATTTTCAAGGGGTAGTTGCCTATAGCCGCTGCCCTCTTCAACCTAGCCCTTCATCCAGTTGTTATTCTGTGCATATTGACTGGCTTTATTGGAATATGTTATCTCTATTGGCACCTTTGCATTGTACATATATCATATGCATGCCACACTGGGTGGTTGTGACCTGTCCAACTCCAAGGGGTGGAATGTCATAGAATCATAGAATACTAGGACTGGAAGGGACCTCGAGAGGTCATCGAGTCCAGTCCTCTGCCCTCATGGCAGGACCAAATAGGCTACGTCTAGACTGGCATGATTTTCTGAAAATGCTTTTAACGGAAAAGTTTTCCGTTAAAAGCATTTTCGGAAAAGCGCGTCTAGATTGGCAGGATGCTTTTCTGCAAAGCACTTTTTGCGGAAAAGCGTCCGTGGCCAATCTAGACGCACTTTTCCGCAAAAAAGCCCCGATCGCCATTTTCGCGATCGGGGCTTTTTTGCGGAAAACAGTACTGTGCTGTCTACACTGGCCCTTTTGCGCAAAAGTCTTTTGGAAAAAGACTTTTGCCCGAACGGGAGCAGCATAGTATTTCTGGAAAAGCACTGACAATCTTACATGAGATCGTCAGTGCTTTTCCGGAAATTCCTGTGGCCAGTGTAGACAGCTGGCAAGTTTTTCCACAAAAGCAGATGATTTTGTGGAAAAACTTGCCAGTCTAGACACAGCCATACTGTCCAGACCATCCCTGCTAGACATTTATCTAGCCTCCTCTTAAATATCTCCAGAGATGGGGATTCCACAACCTCCCTGGGCAATTAAGAAGCAATATGCAGGGCCTGCAGCTCAGCAGGCTGGGATGGAAGTTTCCATCCTTGCTGTACACAGCTTAGTAGAGCCTTGTAGTCTGTAAATGCAAACAGCAGCTGGCCCTTGTCAGCTTTAACCCATGCACTTGAGCTGGGAAACTACTAAGTGGTAAACAAGTTTGACCGCGGTCTCAGCTCATGAGAGTGATAAGAATGGCAGAGCCAGTACATGCACACCCGGTAAACAACTGGGCTGAGTCTAGACTGGCATGATTTTGCGGAAATACTTTTACTGGAAAAGTTTTTCCGTTAAAAGTATTTCTGCAAAAGAGCGTCTAGATTGGCACAGCTGCTTTTGTGCAAAAAGTGCTTTTGCGCAAAAGCATCCGTGGTCAGTCTAGACACAATTTTGTGCAAGAAAGCCCTGATTGCCATTTTAGCCATCGGGGCTTTTTTGCGCAGAACAGTTCTTCCCTGTCTACACTGGCCCTCTTGAGCAAGTATTCTTGCGCAAGAGGGCTTTTTCCTGAGTGGGAGTGTGAAAGTATTTGCACAAGAAGCACTGGTTTTGTACATTACAAAGTCAGTGTTCTTGCACAAATTCAAGCGGCCAGTGTAGACAGCTGGCAAGTTTTTGCGCAAAAGCGACTTTCCAGTCTAGACATATCCCTGTAGTATAACTAGTGTAGGGGGTCTCTCCTGATGAGGACGAAGGCTGCTGCTCACCCCCACCACCACTGCTGCTGCTGTTTGTGGGGGGGCTGCCAGCCTTGGACCTGGACCTGCTCTTTGCCCCTTGACGGGGCTAGCCGCTTGCTCCCCTTTTCCACCTGGGACTGTGTTTGCAGCAGCGGGTGAGCGAGTGCCTACTCAGAGCTTGTTCTCTCCCCCCAGCCTCCCATTAGACCCTTACCTACTCCCCAGTGCACCCTGGTACCCTCCCCAAGAGCTCATGTCCCCTTTCTCCCTTTTTAGTTAATGTCCCCCCTCCTCTGCTCACTGCACCCCCCTTGATGTTGCCATAGTCCTCCCCTGTCCCAGTGCAGCCAGAAGAGCCGGCACCCCCACCCTGCACCTGTGACCTCACCTTGTGACCTCACCCCCTGCCCCATCCTGCTAGTGCCCTCCTCCTCTGCCTCCAGCCTTGCAGGGGGGAGTGGTTGCTGCCCCCTTCCCTTGGTTGCCCCTGCCCCGACTCAGTGCCCTTCTCCCCTGCCTTTGTTTCAGCGGGGAGGAGCAGTTAGCCTGGCCCCCACTTCCCCTCCACCACTTCCATTGATGCCCTCCTCCCCTGCCTGCTGCTTGGTGGGGAGGAGTGGTTGACCCTTGCCCCCCTCCCCTGCTCTCCGTACCGCCTCCAACCCCTCCCCTTGTGATGGAGGAGGTCCCTGTCCCCGCTGACCCCAAGGTCCCCTTGTTGCCACCAGCTCTGATGACCCCTGCAGCTGGTCTCCTGACCCCCAGTCCAGACCCCACCACTGCCATGGACGATGCCCCCCCCCCCCCCCGAACTCTGGAGGGGCCTCCACCTTGCCTGGTAAAAAGGGGCAGGGGAAGAAGACGGGCAAACCTCCCATGGCTGAGACTGCCCTGCCCACTCCACTCCCAACACCTGACATGACCCCTCCTTCCCCTGCTGTTCCCCCCACCAGCTTTGGGAGGCATTCGACCTGCAGGCCCCAGAGCATATGACCTGGTGGTCACCGCCCCCCACCGCCACCTCTAGTTCCATCCCTGGTGGCTGGGGCCCCTTCCCCACCTTGACCAGGAAGCACAGCGTCCGTTGCCTCCTGATCCTCGCCTTGCCCTACGTGGAAACGTACGTGCGGGTGTTGGCAAGGGTGGTGGGGTCTTCAGTTGTGATGGTGGCCACCAAAATGGAAGATACTGATGGGGGCCACTGCTCCCAATGCACCCCCCAACAAGTGTCGGCAGGCAGCACCAGCTGAGGCCACTGTGGCAGCGGAGCGGGACGATGCCATCCCCATCACAGAGTCCATCCCCAAAGAGGCCTCGGGTGGAGCGCTACCATCTGTGCCCCCCCATCATCACTGAGGCAGTTGTAGCCTTTGTTTCTGGCAGGAAGGATTCTGGGGCCAAGGGGATGGACTTTAGCTCCATCTTTGAGGAGATCGAAGCCCTGGGTCTGACCCCGATAGCTCTGGGCGACGACTTGGCTGCACTGCCCCTGCCTCCTCCTCCTCCTCCTCTCTCCCCTTCGCCCCAGGCGGCCGCCCCTGCTCTCACCCTTGGCGTGCCCCCATACTGCCCTTCAGCCTGGATGCAAAAGGTGCTCCGTTTGAGGCCACCAAGCCCCTAGGGGTGACGGCCAGCGCCAGGTGGCCGGGTCCCAGGCCTGTGGACACTCCCTCTACCTCTGAGGCAGAGCAGTCGCCCTCCCTTCCCATTGGGGGGCCCACCTGCTAATCCCATCTTGCCTGATGCTGTAGTTTCAGACACACAGACTATCCTACCACTCAAGCCTGGCATCGGTGTGGGCCCTCTCCCCACCGCTGTCCCCTTGGCCACTGACCCCATTTGGGAGGCGCCGTGACCTGGTGGCTTAGGCCCTGGGGACTGTATCCTTGCCCTATTCCCAAACCGTGGCCTTGCTCCTGGTCCTGATCCTGCCCCTGCGCCTGACCCTGTCCCCGATCTTGTCCCTACTCCCACTCCTGACTCAACTGCCCCTCCCATCCCCACCAGGACACCCTCTCCCCTTCCATCACCCCCATCCCACTATTACTGCCACCCCCATGGGGGCCGTCTCATTTCCACTAACTGTGAGCGGCCCTCGGGGGTGGTTTTCATGTTCCCCATTCCCAGTCCTATAGGGACTGCCTTATTCCCTCCGCCGCGCCTCCCTCACTGGGGATGGAGACAGACAGTCCCCCGCCTATGCCCCGAATGCGGGCCTGGACTAGGTCATCTTTTATCAGCAGGTGGCCACCTTCCTCAGCACCTTGGAGCCTCGTGAATGCTTGGTCCTGGGCGGGGACTTCATTACCACCCTCGAGGACCAGGAGCGCTCAGGAGTCGAGAACTGCCAGGCGTCCTGTAGCCTGCCAAGCTATGTCTTTTCCTATCATCTCTTTTTTTTATATTTTAGTAGGCATGCTAGTAATGCAAGGCCTGCAGGGTTTAATTTATCCTGTATGAGTTGGCTTTAGCAGTAGTATAGTGGGATAAGAAAGGGTTAATGTATCTTCTAGAAAATTATTTGTTCCTAATATCTTTTTAGAAATTATTAAAGACCCTGTGGTGAAATTGGCAGTTGTGACAGTACACAGATGGACATGTATGACTCAGTTCCTCGTGCGCTTGTGATACCCAAATAAGTCCAGACTCTGCCAAACCTGGCTAACCGTCCTTTTGAATTAAGGAAGCACCTTGTTCCACCTAACTGCAAAGTTCCCACCTTTTCCATGTCCGGGACCAGATCCAAGGCAGTAGCAGGTGGTTTTATTCATGCATATTCAAAAAAAAAAAAAGTCCCAATATTACCCTCCAATCAAGTATGTGTACCCACAAAATCTTAGGGTGCAGAACTCAAGCTTTGGTTATCAAAGGCTGGGCAGCAATGATTCAAAAAGGGGGATAAAAGCTGCAGGAATAAGGAAGCTCGGGGCTCGAGCCATATGTATCTATTTCACTTTAACTAGTTCTTCCTGCAAGCTCTTTGCTTTACTCTACTTCAGGCATGTCAAATTCGAAGCCCACTGAGGGCCGCACAAATGAAAACTGATAGCTTTCAGGGACACCTACCAGATGGTTTGTCGAGAAGAAAAAAAAAGGTGCCAGGCACCTAGGGATACCAAAGACAATATACGTAGTTATTTATTATTATAGATTATGTTTTAGGTATATATTACAATATTTTGATGTGTAAAATTGTTATTTGCTCATATTAAATAATTTAAAATTAATTTTACATACTTTGTAATTTACAATATACGTTTAAGGTACTTTTAAATTTTGTATATGATACATAACTTGTTTTGTTGAAATAAAAACAAGTATAGACCATGGTTAATCTGAGGGTATGTCTACACTACAGCGCTATTTTGAATTAACTTAATTCGAAATAGTGAATTCGAATTAAGCTAATTAGAAATAACGCATCTAGACACAAAAACTAAATCGAAATAGCGTTTTTCTAAATCGAAATAGAGCGTCCACATTGAGTGGACCCTGAATCGAAGTTAAGGCTGACCGGAACCAGTGCCGGCAAGGCATCAGGGTCGGATTTAGTGTGTGGGGCTGCTGTATCAGGCTATCTGTGCTTAAAGGGACCCTACCCCGGACAGACAGTTCTCAGGTTTCTCTGCTTGCTGGTCTACCTCACTGAGGGATAGCAAAGCATTTGTGTCTCAGAGTGCTCTGCTTGCCCTCACTCGGGACACCACGGCACTCTGCAACATGGATACTGTGGAGGCAGGAAAAGGGAATAAGGGAATTTGTGTGCAGCCATCTTGGTCTTGTTAACAAGAGAGCAAGAGTCAGGCTAAGTCTGTGGCCTGACAACGCGAGATCTGTAATTAGATGCTGCCTTCGCCTCTCGCTTCCATACGGAGATAAGGATAGAATGCTGACTCTGGCAGGGACCTTGAGATAAGGAGCATCTGGGTGGAACTAAATAGCTGTTAGCCATTGGTGTTTGTAATGGGAAGGAGACTAATTGTTATTGTTGTTATATCTAATGGACAGTAGATAAACTGCTTCATAATTGCTTGTATTCGAAGATCTGCCTCGGGAGGCGGGAGGTGGGGGGCTCCCCCCCATCCAAACCAGTTTTTCCCTTGCTGCAGCTCGTAATAAAACTGCCTCTGGCTACTTGTTGCTTAACCACAACGCAGAGTGAAGGCTTGTTTTCTTCCACAATACAGAGCTGTCCCTGGGTACTCTGGTGCATCTTGTGGATGCGTTGCCATCAGCCTGGCTGCACTTTCTGCAGGCTGCCATCCGGGAGGTCCATTGGGGGGCTGTCAGTATCCAGGGGGCCCTGCGGGAGAGCTTCCGCCCCGAGGAGCACTAACAGTCTCTGTGGTCTGCCCCACTGGGGGCTTGTGCCTCATTCCTCCCTCACGTCCTTCCACTTACCCCTCCCTAACCCCCCTTCCTGATGTCAAATAAAATACATGTATTTTCAAAAATAGAAACTGTCTTTATTTAACACAACTGGCGGGGGATGAACCTCTAGGGAGACTGGGGAAAGGAGGCGGGAAAGGGCAGGAGAGAGGGTGGGAGAGGGGAGGGGGAAAACTGGGAGGAGAGAGCTGGAAGGGGGAAGCAAGTGGAAGAAGGGGGAGGGGAAGCTCAGGGCTCACGGTTGGGGGTCTCGCCGGTCCACATGTCTCCCAGCATAGCGGGTGCGGGGGCCTTGGTGTCCCCGGGGGGATGGGGAGGAGGGTGTGGAGGTTGAGGAGGGAGAGGCGGGAGGGGGAGAAAGAGTGGGAGGAGGAGCAGGAGCTGGGGGAGCAGGAGCTGGGGGAGCAGCAGGCACGGGAGCGGCACGGGGCAGCACGCTCTGCACCAGGACCTGCAGATGATGACAGCTGGCACGACCCTGGGCAAGCAGCTCCCGCTGGAACTCCCGTTCTTCCTGCGCCTGCTGCTCCATGATGCGGGTCTGGTCTCACAGGGCTGCCAGGTGCCGCTCGTGGTACCTCTGAAGTGTTGTGGTGGTCCTGCGGAGCCCTCAGGTGCGGGAGCATGTCCCAGGAGGGGTGGTGAGCCCTGCATGTACAGGTGGTGCGGCTGTGGAGAAAGAAGAGCAGTGGTCAGTTCTCCCTGGGGACACAGTGGGTGAAGCTCAGCCCCCCCTCTGTGAGGTGACGATGACCATGCCCTGCACCGTCAGAGCCGCTGTGCTTGCCCAGAGGCCATGTTTGGAATGTCCAGCTATCCCTGCTATCCCTGGGAGTGGGAGGTGCCCTGAGACTGCACCCATGCCCCTGTGCCGTGTATAGTGCGGCTGAGGTGGGGGGAGATGTCCCCTGCCCCTGTGTAGAGGGGGCATGTGAAGGGAGAGCGTCCTGCTGTGTCCCGCCCCGGGGGCAGGAGCATGTCAGGTCTCTTCACACATGCGTGTGGCTATCAGGCCACGGCCCCTGGGTGTCACGCAGCTGGAGCCACCTGCCCAAGGGTGGCATGGCATGTGCCCACACGTGCACAGGTGGCTGCGTGATCCGTGGGAGGCATGGCCTACACGTGCGGTTCCTGGTGTCCCTCCCCGCCTCCCCCCCCGGGTAGGGGACAGTGCTGGCACTTAGCTGATATGGCCTCCCCAGATGACCCTGCTGACTCCGGTGCCAGGACAGCTGGTGGTGGCCCCTCTGCTGCGCCCGGGTCAGGGCCCTCAGCTCCCGGCTCGCTGCCCCCCGGGCTGGTGCAGACCGCCCTGCCCCCCAGGATTCGGTCGAGGGCGGGGAAGTAGGGGCAGGTGGTAGCCCCTGCTGCAGCGCTGCCCCTGGTGGCCCTGGTGTACGCCTGCCGCAGCTCCTTAACTTTCAGGCGTACCTGCTCCTGGGTGCACCTGTGTCCCCTGCGGGCCATGGTGGCCGCTATGCGGCCATAGACAGCGGCATTCCTCTAACTGGTGCAGAGATCATGGACATTGGGGGCCTCCCCCCACACCTCAATGAGGTCCATGATCTCCGCACCAGTCCAGGCGGGCACGCGCCGTCTACGGCCCCTGGCTGGCCCCTGGGTGCTGGGGGACTGGGCAGGGGATGGCTAGCTGCCACTGGCTGCCATTGTTCGGCCACTGGGTGAGGGGCTGCGGCTGCTGGCAGGCCTGGCTCTCGCACGTGTCCAGTGGCCAGAGTCTGCCCCTTTAAGGGCCCCGGGGCTGGGAGAGAGGAGAAGAGTTTTCCTGGTTGTGCCCAGAGTGGCCACCAGGGGAAACTGGGAAGGGCTGGAGGCCCCCTATTTCGAATTAAGTGTCCACACAGCACTTAATTCGAAATAGCTATTTCGAATTTGGCGTTATTCCTCGTGGAATGAGGCTTACCAAATTCGAAATAAGCGCTCCAATTTAAAATAAGCGCTTCGATTTAAAATTGAAATAGCGGTTTGCATGTGTAGACGCTATTGAAGTTAATTCAAAATAACCGCTGTCATTTCTAATTAACTTTGTAGTGTAGACATACCCAAATAGAACAGGCTTCTGTGAAAATTTCAGATACCTTGTAAGTTTGAGATTTTGCATAAAGTTATAATTATTCATGCAATTGCAAAAAAATGACATATTTATTGATATAAAATTAATATACATTTTATACATTTATACATTTTGTGATTTTATTTGGGAATAAATAAATAAAGAACAAAATATTAACAAAATAACCCCTTCCACTCCCCCAGAGCCAGCCCCCCCTCCCAACCTAATACCTGGGTCCCGGAATCGACGTTGCTGCCTGAGGCACTGGGGTAGCGTGAGCACAGCGGCCAGCTGTGAGCGCCTGCTGGAATGCCCAGCACAGAGCACCCAGCAGTCCATGAGCAGTTGCTGTGGCACAGAGCGGCCCGGCCAGCTGTGAGCAGGCACTCAGCCACGTGCTCTGAGCTGCCAGCAGGCCGCACTTCATTCTTTTATAAAAATGTTCTGGCGAGCCGCAAAAAATTTCAATCGGGCCACATGCGGCCCTCCAAACACCAGTTTGACATGCCTGCTCTACTTATTCTTTCTAAGTCTCTGTTTCTAAGTTTCCTACTCCACACAGCACCAAGGTCCCACAGGAGGAGGGAGGCTGGTCCTTCCAAGCTCGGCCTTTGGGAGAAGGGGATGTCAGTGTAGTTTTTATATGAGGTAAGTCTCTCTGTATATTTAGATAAGTGCAATTTACATAACCAGATTTGTATTAATGTTACCCTCAGAGGTGAGTCAATCGATTTGTGTAATCATTGCTATGTGCTTTGTTCTGTTAGCCATCTTAATACGTGTCATAATAAAACTTCTTGTAATTTGGTACCCTCATTGTGAGCTTTCCTCATTGTGAGCATGGCTGTTGTTGTGGACCCCCAGACCTACCTCCAGAAGCATAATCATATGTGATCTGGGGTACGGAGGATGAAACCTAGAACCTTCTAGAAAGATTGACGACCCTTACCCACAGAAATTCTGTTATACCCCTCTCCCAGGCTACAGTCCTCAGGGAGATCATGGACCATCACTCCCTGGTGGGCATATGGTGCGACCACCACCCAGACTACGCCACCATCTTTACCTATGTCTGGTTGGAGGAAAATCATATGTCCGGGTGGAGGACAATCAATCGTGCCACTCCCGGTTGGACCACATATACCTATCCCGTTTCCACAAAGAACGGGCCCACTCCTCCAGCATCCGGCCAGCCCCATTCACAGACCACCACCTGCTGCCCGTGAAAGCCTCTCTCAGCCAGGAGGGGCTGGGTCCGGCCTACTGGCACTTTGACAACAGCCTGCTGCAGGATGTGGGCTTTGTGGCATCCTTCTGGGAGTTCTGCTGGCCTGGCAGGGGCAGCGGCCCACCTTTCCATCAACGCAGCGAAGGTGGGACGTGGGGAAGGTGCACGCCCGGCTCTTCTGCTGTGACTACTCCCGAAGCGCCAGCCAGCAGAGGGATGCGGTGATAGAGCAGCTAGAGCGGGAAATTTTGAAGCTTGAGAAGCACCTGACATCCGACCCCGAGGATCCTCCCCTCGGTGAAGCGTACCAGGAGAAGCGGGAGGAACTCCGGGCCCTCGAGGACCACTGGGCCCAGGGCACCTTTGTTCGATCCCGCATCCGTCTCCTCTGGGGGATGGATCATGACTCCCGCTTCTTCTACACCCTGGAGAAAAAGTAAATAAAGCCTGGGCATGGACGGGATGACTGTGGAGTTCTACTGCGTGTTCTGGGACATTCTCAGCCCAGACCTCGTCACCATCTGGGCCGAGTCCTTGGAGAGTGGGGTCCTCCCTCCGTTGTGCAGGCGAGCGGTGCTCGCCTTGCTGCCGAAGAAGGGGGACCTCCGCGACCTTCGGAACTGGTGTCTCATCTCGCTCCTCAGCACAGACTACAAAGTTGTAGCACTGCGGTCCATCTTGACCAAACCTACACCGTCCCAGGCCGCATCATCTTTGATAATATGTATCTGGTCTGGGATCTCTTGGAGCTTGAGTGTAGGGATGGTCTGTCGTTTGCCCTCCTGTCCCTGGACCAGGAGAAGGCATTCGACAGGGTGGACCACGGGTATTTCCTGGGCACCCTGCAGGCCTTCGGCTTCGGGCCCCATTTCGTGGGCTTTCTCCGGGTGCTGTACACCTCCGCGGAGTGTTTGATCAAGCTCAACTGGACCCTGACTGAGCTTCGGGCAGGGAGTACGTCATGGGTGTCCGCTGTCAGGCCAGCTGTACGCTCTGTCGATCGAGACCCTCCTCTGTCTCCTCCACCGGAGGTTGATGGGGTTGGTGCTCTGAGAGCCAGAGCTGTGGCTGGTCCTGTCGGCATACGCCGATGATGTGCTCCTCGTGGTCCAGGACCCAGGCTGCCTGGTGTGGGTGGAGGCCTGCCAAGCCATCTACTCTGCGGCCTCCTCCGCCTTGGTCAATTGGGTCAAGAGCTGTGGTTGGGAATGGGTGGCAGACAGGCTCCCTCCCACCCATGCTTCAGGCCATCAGGCGATGCAAGGGTCCGCTGCTCTATCTCGGCGTTTTTCTATTCACCACACATCTCTCCCCGCCGGAGAACTGGCAGGGTTTGGAGTCCAGGGTGGGTGAGCGGCGGCAGAGATGGACAGGACTGCTCCAGTGTCTCTCCCTGCTGGGGAGGGTGCTGGTGCTGAACCAACTAGTCCTGTCCATGCTCTGGCACCGGCTCAACACCCTGAGCCTAGCCCCGGAGGTCCTGGCCAGGTTCCAGAGGATAGTCCTGGAGTTCTTCTGACCAGGACTGCACTAGATCTCGGCAGGGGTCCTGTGTTTTCCCCCTTGTGTCTGCGTGCACAGCCAGGTCTGGATGTTCCACCTCCAGGCCCTGCAGAGACTCCTCTATAGTGCAGGTAGTCCGGCATGAAGCACGTTGGCGCATGCCTTCTCTGCCACCTCCAAGGGCAGAGATAAAACCGGCAGCTCTTTTTTTCTCCACCCAAGAGGTCTTCCGTGAGCCCTCTCAGAGATGCCGGAGTTCTACCAGGAACTCCTCCAAACCTGGAAGCTGTTTGCGGTGACTAGGTCCGTTGTGGCCACCGAGGGGATGGCCCCTGCTTCACAATCCAGCCTTGTGTGTGCAGGTGGCGGAGTCTCCCTCGGTGCACTGGAGGTTAGTCCTGGCAGAAACCACCAAGGTAGGAAACCTCCTGGATTACAGAAGGGGATACTGGGTGTATACTCAGGTGCTCGCTGAGCGCATGGGGCTCTCCACCCTCTGAACCCCCCTGAGCATGCTTCAGGAGGCAAAGACAGCCTTGTCGCAGCCTGATCTTGATTGCCTGCAGCAAGCCCTGCAAGATGGTACACCCCGCCCCCGCCCCACCCTCACTGCAAGTCCTACGGTCCTCTTTCTCGGGCTCCTGTTACACGGCCCCCCCCCCCCCCCCGCCAGCTTCAGGATATGCAGCCAGTCTGTTTCCAAATTGCACCCAGAGACCATCTGTACATGCTCATGCTCCACACGTTGCATTTCCTCAATCTCATGTCCCACCCTGATACCAAATGGCAGAACTATCTAAGACCTGTTGAGGGTGAGGAATCCCGATGGGCCAGTGTTTACTCGACCTTAATCCCGTGGCCCATCGGGGGACATCAGCTGGTGGCTCCTCCATGGAGCCATGAGCATGGGCTTGTTCACCCCCGTCCCCGATGCCTGCCCCTTTTGCAACGTGAGGGAAAACCTGGTGCACGCATATCTAGAATGTGCCAAGTTGCAGCCCCTATTCCAGCTCCTCCTGAACCTCCTGCTGAGGTTCTGATTGCACTTTTCCCCTCACCTCTTTATTTGTGCACTCCCCATCTGAGGCCCCACAAAGTCATGAGACCTCCTCGTCAACCTCCTCCTGGCCGTGGCAAAAGTAGCTATATATAACTCCAGGAGGAGAATGCTGGACGAGGGGGGTGCTCTGCGACTGTGGGACCTAGTTCCTTTCCTCCCAGGTCACACGCATCCAGGCAGAGTTCCTCTGGGAGGCGTCCACTGGCTCCATGGACAGCTTTGAGGAGCAGTGGGCGCTGTCCGGGGTTCTCTGCTCAGTGTCCCCATCCGGTTTCCTTGTTTTAAACCTATGACCTGCATCCCGACCCTATTTTTCATTATTTTTCCCCTGTAATTAGTTGAACCCTGGGCCCAGTTGTGACTAAGCCACTCGTGGATTGGGAAATTTGCTTACAGGTGTCACACAAAAATTCGCCACCTGTGGGTGCTGTACACTCTTTTCAGATCCTACATTTTTCTTGTAATGTCTGGATACGTTGACTTCCAAAGCATTTGAGAGCTTGTACAATAGTTTGTAGCCATAACAATCTGTCCTGAGCTATGATTTCCAGGTCACCGGCAGATATGACACATGACTTCACATTGGTCTTTAAGATATCTTTATAATGCTTATACTGGCCACCAATAGAGCACTTTCCATGAGCAAGCTGGCTGTAGAAGACCATCTTTGATAGCCATGTATCATCCATCCTCATAACATGACCAATCCAGCAAAACTGTTTGTTCATAATCATTGCTTCCATGCCCGTGACACCACACAGCTTAAGGACCTCCATTTTAGGAATTTTGTCCCACCAATTCACATGGGCAATCTTCCTGAGGCAGCGCATATGGAATTGATCAAGTTTCAAAACATGTTGGTGATATATGGTCCACGACTGAGTCATAGAGCAGGATATTCGGGACAACTGCCTGATAAACTGTTAAATTTCATATGAAGGTAACACCATGGTCACTCCATAAGTACTTGGTCAATCTTCCAAAGGCAGCACTAGCTTTGGCTAGTTGAACACATACATCATCATCAGCGTTTATGCTGGAGAACAATATGCTTCCAAGATAGAAAAACTTATCAACAGCCTTAAGGATAGTATCGGCAGCAATGATCACTGGAATACTGGGCTCTTTCTGAACAGACTGGGACATAATCTCTGTATTCTTGAGGTTCATAGGGTATGTCTACACTAGCCCCCTAGTTCGAGCTAGGGTGGCTAATGTAGGCATTCGGACTTGCAAATGAAGCCCGGGATTTAAATATCCCAGGCTTCATTTGCATGTTCCCGGGCTGGCACCATTTTTAAATCCCCTTAGTTCGGACTGACTGCCCGCGGCTACACACGGCAGTCCGAAGTTAATCCGAACTAAGTCCTTAGTTCAGATTAACTGTTACTCCTCCTGCAATGACACCAGGATGAGAAGTGTTTCCATTTTTGCAGGTAAGTTGTTCTAGTAGATTGCCTCTTGCTATGAAGGAGGACATTTCTTACTTGCTCAGAGCAACTGTATTCCACGCCACGGAACCAGACAGGAGCCAGGCATGGAGATGAAGGGTGCAAGTATGAGGGTGAAGTGGTTTGCCAGTGTTCTGGGAGAGGGAGCAGATAGGGTGGCTCGATGGACATGTGCTGGAGGTATGGGAAACAGGTCTGTCTGGACCAGGATGGGGACACTAGGATGACTCAAGCTGCATCTGAGCGAATCTTGCGCAGGATTCTGGAGATCAATAGCATTGGAGGGAAGGCGTAGTGAATCGGTTCATCCCATGAAATTAGGAACATATCTCCCCTGGATCCCTTGCCCAGTCCTGCTCGGGAGCAGAAACGAGGGCATTTGGTGTTGCTCAAGGTTGCAAAGAGATCTGTTGCCAAATAGCCCCACCTGTGAAAAATGGAATCTGTCGCCTGTGGATGGAGTTCCCACTCTGGAGCTGAGGGGATGGAGCTTAGCTCCATTTTTGAGGAGATTGAGGCCCTGGGTCTGACCCCACTCACCCAGGGGGAGGACGACCTTCCGCCAGTGGGCTTCAGTCTGGGTGGCGAATCTGCTGCACCACCCCGTCCTCTCCCTAACCCTATGCCCCAGGTGGCTGACCCCGTCCTCATGCTCGGGGCATCCGGTGTTGCCCATCGGCCTGGCCAACTCGGGTGGTGGAGCTGAGGCCGCCAAGCCCTCAGGGGTGACGGCTGGCGCCGAGCGGCCGTGTCCCGGGATCGAGGGCACCCCCTCTCCTGAAAATGAGGTGGGACGGCCATCTTCCCTTCCTGTCGGGGGCCCAGCAGAGAACACCCCTCTGGCCGACGCCATGGTAGTAGCTTCTGCTTCTCCACCTGAGCCCGGCATTGGCCCGGGCCCCCTTCCTGCTCCTGCTTCTGCTTCCCCGGTCCCCATTCAGGAGGCACTGCAGCCCGGTGGTACGCACCCGGGGAACTGTCCCCCTGACCTGGCCCAAAGTTCCGGTCCCCCTCCCTGTCACGATTCTTCCCTCACCCCTGTTCATGCCCTAGGACCTGATCCCGTCCTCTATGAACCCATTTCCAACCGCGAGTCCTCCCCCATCCCTGATCCCTCTCCTACCATTACCGTTCCCCCTCTTTCTACCCCCGACCCACCATCTGGCCCTCAGCCCACCCCTCCTCCTGCCCCTACCATGATGCCCATCCCCCCATCCTCCCCCCACTCCCATCCCCACCGTGATACCCATTCCACCTCCACCGTCCCCCAAAACCACAGTTATTGCCACTCCCGTGGGGGCCGTCTCATTCCCACTAGCTGTCGGCATCCCTCAGGGGGTGGTATTCGTATCCCCGGTCCCCAATCCATTAGGGGCTGCCATGTTCCCTCTGCCATCCCCTCCCTTGCCGGGGTTGGAGACGGGCAGCGCGGCGCCGTCACTGTTGGCACCGCGCCGGGGATCGGATCCCTGCTTGTCCATCTCCGTGGCCTGTGAGCTCCATCTGGGGCCCCGGATTGAGGAGAACCCCGGTATCTCCTCAGTGCTGAGGGCTGAGCTGCGCTAGTTCCAAGGGCAAGGTGCAACTCACCTCTCAGTTCGGAGAGGCTGGGGCTGGCCTACTGGCATTTTAACAATAGCTTGCTGGAGGACATGGGCTTCGTGGCGTCCTTCCGGGAGTTCTGGCAGGCCTGGCAGGGGCAGCGGCCCACCTTTCCCTCGGCGCGGCGATGGTGGGACATCGGGAAGGTGCTCACCCGACTCTTCTGCTGCAACTACTCCCGGGGCACCAGCTGGCGGTGGGATGCGGCGATACCGCAGTTGGAGCGGGAGGTCTTGAACTTAAGAGGCGCCTGGCATCCACCACCGAGGATCCGCCCCTCCGCGAGGCGTACCGGGAGAAGTGGGAGGAACTCCGAGCCCTCGGGGACCATCGGGTCCGGGGTGCCTTTGTTCAGTCCTGCATCCGTCCTCTTCGTCTACACTCCCGCTTCTTCTACGCCCTGGAGAAAAAGGGGGGGGGCTAAAAAGTACGTCACCTGCCTTTTGGCAGAGGACGGCACCCCCCTCACGGATCCAGAGGAGATGCGTGGAAGGGCCAGGGCCTTGTACGACAGTTTTTTCTCCCCGGATCTGACCAAAGCCGACGTCTGCAGGGTACTCTGGACCGAGCTCCCGCCAGTCAGCGCGGGTGACCTGGACCGGCTAGAGCTGCCTTTCACTCACTGGGCCGAGTTCTCGGAAGCCCTCCGTCTCATGCCCACTGTACATGGGCGGTCTTGCGCTCACCCCCGGGCCTGTCTTTGAGGCCTGCGGGGCCAGTCCCTCGCCTTCGTCACCTCCTCGGTTTGACGGCAATTGGCGGCCACAACTCGGGACTCCATAGCCTCCCTGGTCCGGGAACGCGGGGTAGAGGGGCCCGGGCCCGCCCTCTCTCATGGGCCCCAGCCGAGGGCCCTAAGGACAGGTTCACCGTACCCCGTCCGGCTGGTGGGGGAATGGCCCGCAACTCACCAGCCCCCTGGCCATCCCTAAAGGCCCTTCCCTGGGCTACTTTCTACCCCGCTGGTTCCAGCGGCGCCTCCACACTTCCCTCAGTACCGTCCTCTCCTTTTCTCTTTCCCCCCTGGCCTTTATCCTCCGCCCTCCCCCTGACCTGCTGACGTCACCTGCCGACCTCCCAGGTGGGCGGGGCGTCCTCTCGCTTCGAGTGCGCTCCGGCGCTCGGCCGACGCTCCGAGTTCACCCCGCCCTCCCCCCGTCAGCTGCGCTGCCGCCGCCGAGCAGCATGCACAGAAGGTCAGCGCTTCCCAGCTGGCACCGAGGAGCGCGAGCGTTACTGCGGGGTCAGTTCGGGGCGGATTGGCTTCAGCTGGGCGGAGGCGATCCACCCCGTCACACACCTCCCCCCTTAAGCCCCCAGTGACATGCAATCTGTCCTCCGTCTCTTCTTCCGCAATCCTTGAAAAAAATCAGCATTCCCGTGGGCCTTCCCGGCCCGATGACTGACCTCGAACCGGTATGGCTGTAGCGCCAGGTACCACCTCATTATCCGCATGTTGGAGTCCATCATTGCATGGAGCCAACGGAGTGGTGCATGGTCAGGCACCACTTTGAATCATAGAATCATAGAACCATAGAACTGGAAGAGATCTCAGAAGGTCGTCAAGTCCAGCCCCCGCTCTAGGCAGGACCAATTCCAACTAAATCAACCCGGCCAGGGCTTTGTCAAGCCGAGACTTAAACACCTCTAGGGATGGAGATTCCACTACTTCCCTAGGTAACCCATTCCAGTGCTTCACCACTCTCCTAGTGAAATAGTTTTTCCTAATATCCAACCTGGACCTCTCCCACCACAACTTGAGACCATTGCTCCTTGTTCTGCCATCTGTCACTACTGAGAACAACCTCTCTCCATCCTCTTTGGAACCTCCCTTCAGGAAGTTGAAGGCTGCTATCAAATCCCCCCTCACTCTTCTCTTCTGCAGACTAAACAGACCCAAGTCCCTCAGCCTCTCCTCATAAGTCATGTGCTCCAGCCCCCTAATCATTTTGGTTGCCCTCCGCTGGACCCTCTCCAATGCGTCCACGTCCTTTTTGTAGTGGGGGGCCCAGAACTGGACACAATACTCCAGATGTGGCCTCACCAAAGCCGAATAAAGGGGAATAATGACATCTCTGGATCTGCTGGCAATGCTCCTCTTAATGCAACCTAATATGCCATTAGCCTTCTTGGCTACAAGGGCACACTGTTGACTCATATCCAGCTTCTCATCCACTGTAACCCGCAGGGCCTTTTCTGCAGAACTACTACTTAACTGGTTGGTCCCCAGCCTGTAACAATGCTTGGGATTCTTCTGTCCCAAGTGCAGGACTCCACACTTGTCCTTGTTGAACCTCATCAGATTTCTTGTGGCCCAATCCTCCAATTTGTCTAAATCACTCTGGACCCTATCTCTGCCCTCAAGCGTATCTACCTCTCCCCCTAGCTTAGTGTCATCCGCAAACTTGCTGAGGATGCAATCTATCCCCTCATCCAGGTCATTAATAAAGATATTGAACAAAACTGGTCCTAGAACCGAACCTTGGGGCACTCCGCTACAAACCGACCGCCATCCTGACATCGAGCCGTTGATCACTACCCGCTGGGCCCGGCCTTCCAGCCAGCTTTCTATCCATCTTACCGTCCATTTATCCAATCCACATTCCCTTAAGTTGCTGGCAAGAATATTGTGGGAGACCGTTTCAAAAGCCTTGCTAAAGTCAAGGTATATCACATCCACTGACTTTCCCATGTCCACCGAGCCAGTTACCTCATCATAGAAGCTAATCAGATTGGTCAGGCACGACTGGCCCTATTCCTGATCACTTTCCTCTCTTCCAAGTGCCTCAAAATAGATTCCTTAAGGATCCCTTCCATGATTTTTCCAGGAACCAAGGTAAGACTATAGTTCCCTGGATCGTCCTTCTTCCCTTTTTTGAAGATGGGCACTACATTTGCCTTTTTCCAATCATCCGGGATCTCTCCCAATCTCCACAACTTTTCAAAGATAATGGCCAAAGGCTCCTCAATGACATTTGCCAAGTCCCTAAGGGTATGTCTACAGTACAGCACTAATTCGAACTAACTTAGTTTGAATTAGTTAATTCGAACTAAGCTAATTCGAATTAGCGCATCCAGACTTAAAAACTAGTTCGAATTAGCATTTTGCTAATTCGAACTAGCATGTCCACACAGAGTGAACCCTGAACAGAGGTTAAGGCTGGCCGGAAGCAGTGCCGGCAGGACATCAGATTAGGACTTAGAGCGTGGAGCTGCTGTCTCAGGCTAGCCGAGGGCTGTGCTTAAAGGGACCCGACCCCCACCCCGGACAGACAGTTCTCAGGGGTTCCTCGCTTGCAAAGCAGTCCTGGCTTGGAGTGCCCTGAGTGCCCACTCAGCACATCACAGCACTCGGCCATCAGCCCGGCTGCACTTGCCGCAGGCTTCCATCCAGGGGGGGGGTCAATCAAGGGGATTCAGGATAGCTTCCACCCCGAGGAGCCCGCAGAGCCAGCCCAGTCCTCCCCATCGGGTGCTCGTACCCCATTCCTCCCTCACCTCCTTCCACTTACCCCTCCCTAGCCCCCCTTCCTCATGTACAAAATAAAGGACACGTGTGTTCAAAAATAGAAACTCTCTTTATTGAGAAAAACTCAGGGAGACTGGGAAAAGAAGGTAGGAGAGGGGAAGAGACAGGGTGGGAGAGGGGAGGGCAACTAAAATGATCAGGGGTTTGGAACAGGTCCCATATGAAGAGAGGCTAAAGAGACTGGGACTTCTCAGCTTAGAAAAGAGGAGACTGAGGGGAGATAGGATAGAGGTCTATAAAAGCATGAGTGGTGTGGAGAGGGTGCATAAAGAAAAGTTCTTCATTAGTTCCCATAATAGAAGGACTAAAGGACACCAAATGAAATGAAGGGGTAGCAGGCTTCAAACTAATAACAGAAAGTTGTACTTCACAAAGCAAATAGTCAACCTGTGGAACTCCTTGCTGCAGGAGGCTGTGAAGGCTACAACTAGAACAGAGTTTAAAGGGAAGTGAGATCAAGTCATGGAGGTTGGGTCCATGGAGTGGTCTTAGCCAGGGGGTAGGAGTGGTGTCCCTGCCCAAAGTTTGTGGAAGGCTGGAGAGGGATGGCACGAGACAAATGGCTTGGTCACTGTCTTCGGTCCATCCCCTCCAGGGTCCCTAGGGTTGGCCGCTGTAGGCAGACAGGCTACTGGGCTAGATGGACCTTTGGTCTGACCCAGGACGGCCATTGTAAGCTCAGGGCTCAGGGTCGGGGGTCTCAGTGGACCCCCTTGATTTTCATGCACACCTGCTCCTGGGTGGCCAGGCTGGCAGCTCTCCTGCCCTAGCCGGCCACTTTCCTGTGCCTAGTGCGGAGATCGTGGACGAGGTCCACGATGTCCGCACTAGCCCAGGAAGGTGCCCGCCTCTTGCGGACCTGGGCAGGCTCCCGGGAGCCGCCAGCCTGGTCCCGGGAAGAGGCGGAGGACTGGGTGGCAGCGGGTGGCCGGCTCGAGCCGTGCCAGGTGCAGGATCTGCTGGCTGGGTGCTGGCAGGCTTGCACCTGGCACGGGCACCGTAGCCAGCCCGTGCCCCTTTAAGGGGTCCGGGGCCGGGAGGGGGGCAGAAGAGTTTCCCTGGTGGTGCCCAGAGTGGCCACCAGGGAAAGCTGGGGAGGGCTAGCCTCCCACTAGTTCGAATTAAGTGGCTACACAGCCCTTAATTCGAACTATTTAATTCGAACTAGGCGTTAGTCCTCGTGGAATGAGATTTACCTAGTTCGAATTAAGCGCACCGCTAGTTCGAATTAAGTTCGAACTAGCGGTTTGCATGTGTAGCGCCTATCAAAGTTAATTCGAACTAACGGCTGTTAGTTCGAATTAACTTTGTAGTGTAGACATACCCTTAGTACCCTTGGATGCATTAAGTCTGGACCCATGGATTTGTGTATGTCTAGCTTTTCTAAATAGTTCCTAACCTGTTCTTTACCCACCAAGGGCTGTCAATCTTCATCCCTTCTTGCGTCACTTAGCTCATTAGTCCGAGAGCCCACCTTGTCCGTGAATACAGAGACAAAGAAAGCATTGAGTACTTCAGCCTTCCCCACATCATCTGTCACTAGGGTACCACCTTCATCCATTAGGGGTCGCACACCCTCTCTGATCACCTTCTTCTTGTTAACATGCCTGTAGAAACCTTTCTTGTTATCCTTCACATCCTTTGCCAGTCGCAATTCCATTTGCGCTTTCGCCTTCCTGATAACCCCCCGGCATTCTCGAGCTATACATTTAAACTCCTCCCTGGTCATTTGTCCAAGTTTCCACTTTTTGTAAGCTTCCTTTTTGTGCTTAAGTTCACCAAGGATTTCCCCTGTAAGCCAATCCGGTCTCCTACCATGTTTGCCTCTCTTGCTACGCGTCGGGATCTTTCTGTGCCTTCAGTAAGGCTTCTTTAAAATACTGCCAGCTGTCCTGGACTCCTTTCCCCTTCATGTTAACATCCCAGGGGATTCTGCCCATCAGATCTCTGAGGGAGTCAAAATCTGCTTTTCTGAAGTCCAAGGTGTGTATTTTACTACTCTCTTTTCTTCCTTTGGTCAGGATCCTGAAATCTACCATCTCATGATCACTGCTTCCAGGTTGTCACCCACCTCCACTTCCCCTATTAGTTCCTCCCTCTTTGTGAGCAGAAGGTCAAGCTGCACACGGCCCCTGGTCGGATCCTTCAGCACTTGTGTCAAGAAGTTATCCCCAACATTCTCCAAAAACTTCCTGGATTGCCTGTGTACTGCCGTATTGGTCTCCCAACAGATGTCACGGTGATTAAAGTCCCCCACGAGTACCAGGGCCTGCAATCTGGAAGCTTCTCTCAGTTGTTCGAAGAAAGCGTCATCTACCTCATCCACCTGATTCGGTGGCCTGTAGTAGACACCAACCACAACGTCACTGCTGTTGTTTGCTCCTTGAAACTTAACCCATAGACTCTCAACAGGTTTTTCTCCCTCTATATACTGGAGTTCAGAGCAATCATAGTGCTCTCTTACGTATATTGCAACTCCTCCTCCTTTTCTCCCCTGCCTGTTCTTCCTGAACAGTCTATACCCTTCCATGACAGCGTTCCAGTCATGTGAGTCATCCCACCAAGTCTCTGTTATCCCCATTAAATCATATTTCTTGGACTGGGCCAGGGCCTCCAGTTCTTCCTGTTTGTTGCCCAGGCTTCTCGCATTAGTGTACAAACACCTCAGATAACCAGTTGATCGCCCTGTCTTCTCCATTCGAATAAGGGTTCCTCCTTTCTTGCTCGTTCCTCTTTGCATTTCTTCCCGATATCCAACTTTCCCACTCCCCTCAGGGTTTTGGTCACCGTCCCCCAACAAACCTAGTTTAAATCCCTCCTCACTAGGTTTGCAAGCCTGCCCGCGAAGATGCTCCTTCCTCTCTTCGTTAGGTGGATCCCATCTCTTCCTAACAATCCTTGTGCCCGGAACAGAGTCCCATGGGTGAAGAAACAAAAGCCCTCTCTGCGACACTACCCGTGCAACCACCCATTTACTTCGATCCCTGCCTGGACCATTCGACGATCCCTGCCTGGACCATTCTACACATCAATCTCAGCCTGGACCATTCTACACGAGAGATCCATTTCCTGGACACCACAGTACAAATCACCAATGGAAAATTAGACACCACTCTCTACACAAAACCCACTGACTCATACAGTTACTTACATGCCTCCAGCTCCCATCCAGAACACACCATACGATCCATCATCTATAGCCAAGCCCTTCGATACAACTGCATCTGCTCTAATCCCACTGACAGAGACCAGAAACTTCAGGATCTCTACCAAGCATTTATAAACCTCAATTACACTAGGGGGCTAGTGTAGACATACCCAGCCTGAGTTGTAATGGTTGAATCTGAACTTCACCTAAAGGTTGGAGCTTTTCACATCCAGGGTTTTGGTTTTGAGCTGTGGTGTCAAGAGTCTGTTACCAAATTAAGCTAAATTGATTTAAGTCAGGTATAAACTGATGTGTGTGCACATGAGGGGTTTGTACTAATTTAATTAAATCAGTTGAAAATCATGCCATTATTAAACTGGAGTAACTCTACATTAGGGCTTACCTGCAGGAGAAACTCAATGAGCCAGGTTTACACTGATCCATATCCCTATGGTGGAGAGTTTAACCAAAATGATTTTTAAACAGGTTTGACCTAAACTTGTGCAACTTTGTGTAAAGATGAGGAATGTTAGATAGCGTGTAATTGACTAGTAGTGTAACTGCATCACATGTTAGCGGTTACATGACTATTTGATAGTCCCCAGAGGCAGGGTGGCAGTGCACTCCCAGCCCCACTCCTGGGGAGCCCCCTGCCATGCTGCACTACTGCCTCTCTGTCAGAGGCAACAGTGTGGGGTGGCATGTGGGAGTCGGTCCACAAGGGGTGGCAATTTAAAAACCAGCTCCCCACGCAGACTGGCTCCTGCCTGCCATGCCTCCGATACAAAGACTGCAACGTGGGGTGACAGCAGCCCCTGTCTGCGGGAAGCTCTGTAGGAGGCGGGGGAGGCGGGTCCATGGAGCTGGCTCCCCACACATATCGGCTCCCACCTGCCCCCCTCACCCTCCATGGTTCTGCCTCTCTATCAGAGGCAGCAGAGCGGGGGGAGGGGGGGCAGGCAGATCCAGTACTCGCAGGGAGCCAGCCCGACGGGAGGCACATGGTTTTGGGTAGAATGCTGGCAGAACAACAGGTTTGTTGATATGGAACGATGTGTGGGATGTGGACATAAAGTAACTCTGTCCTTAGCAAAGACTGTGTAAGGCGGGTCCACCGTGAGGGCCCCAATCTCATTGACCCTGCTGGCAGAGGTAACAGTGACTAAAAACTGTACCTTCATGGAGAGGAAGGAAAGGGAACACGTCGCCATGGGCTCAAAAGGAGGTTGAGTGAGTGAATTCCTTGAGGAACCTCCTGGTGATAGGGTGTGTGAAGTCAGAGAATCCCTCAACTTGGTGATGGAAGGCAGTAATTGCAACAAGGTGAACCCTGGGGGTTGAGATGGATAGACCTCTGGTTTTTAACTCAAGGATGTAATCAAGGAGGGTGTGAATCAGAGAGGAGCAGGGATCAATTGGTCTCTGAGCGCACCAGGCAGAGAAGTGTTTCCATTTATGGAGGTAGGTAATTCAAGTGGTATCCCGCCTGCTATAGAGAAGGACGTCTGTCACCTGCTCAGAGCAAAGTTCCTTGGAATCCCGGAACCAGACTGGAGCCACGCATTTAGGGGCAGGGATCGAGGTTGAGGATGTAGAACTGTGCCTCAGTTTTGTGAGATAAGGTTGTGGCAATCTGGAAGAGGGTACGAAGGCAGTAGGGACATCCAGTGGAGGTATGGATACCAGATCTGCCTGGACCAGGAGAGGGCTATTAGGATAACTTGAGCGCCATCTGATAGAATCTTGTGCAGAACCCTTGGGATAAGAGGAAGTAGAGGGAAGGCATAGTGGAGAGGTGCGTTCCGAGTTATGAAGCATGAATTGCCCAGGAACCTTGGACCCAGCCCCGCTCAGGAACAGTACTGCGGGCACTTCACATTGAGATGGGATGCGAAGAGGTCTATCAGTGGGTATCTCCATTGTCAGAAGATGGAAGCAAGGACCTGAGGGTGGAGTTCCCACTCGTGATCCATGGAAAAATGCCAGATGAGGGTGTCCGCTGTGACACGGTCAGTCCCACTCGTGGGCCCCAGACCCCTGTTCAGTCCACAAACTCACAGTCTAATTGCTGTGGCATGGGTCCCGCTTGCCCTTGCCGGGGTTTGGGCTTCTGTCCCTTGGCTAAAAGGGCATTGGGGCAGATGCCCCTGGTCAGCCTGGGCTGGGTAACCTGTCCTCCCCAGCTACTGGTTGGACACTCAGGCTACTTGGGGAAGGGAGTCCAAACACTCCCTGCCGGAGCCCCTCACCTTTCCCGTTGTCTCTGGCAATGCTGCTGTTTCTCTATATCAGCTTCTCTGATTCTTTCCTTAACAGCTCTAGCTCCTCTACACCTCACTCCAAACTCCTCTTCCACTCTCTTCTCCATCCCCCAGCAGGGAAGGCTCTTTTAAAAGGCCCAGAAGTAACCCTCTCCTGATTAGCTAGAGCCATTTCTGTTTTCTAGAACTGCCTCTCTCCCCTTCTAATCTAGCCCTCCAGCCTGACCCTGTCACACTGCTGTACTGTTGTTCAAGCCGGGTAAGTAAGACGCTGCAAGCATGACATGGTGACAGCTGCACCAATTCCATAGTCGAATTGCTTCGCCACATAAGGAACAGGATCAAGCTTCTCCCTGCCTGTTTATATAGAACATGGTGGTCATGTTGTCTGCAAGGATATGGACTGTTTGGTTGCGGATACTGGGAGCAAAATGAATGCAGATGTTCTACACCGCCCTGAGTTCTAGGAGGTTGATGTTCAGTGTGGACTCCTGTGGTGACTTGTTGGGATTAATAATAATAAAAATTAATAGGTGTATGAGATGGCTATATATTAGTGGTTAAGGACTTCAGCCACAGCAGGCATTGCCCTTAAGCATATTTTTTCCCTTTGTTTCTGCAATCTGGAAAGATAGATTAGGGTCCGGCTGAAGCAGATATTATCCTTTCTGATATATAAATATGCTCTTTCCCTTCGTTTTTGCAGCCTAGAAAAATATATAAGCATGCAGCTGCTCTTCCTTGTTGTGTCTTTTACTTACACTCATTGGCTCTGTATAAAATATTTCGGGGTTACTTTCCTTGTAATCTCTGTAACCTGCTGATTTGGAAAGTTTGTAGTGTAGAAAAGTGTTGATTTAATTCAAAATTCTGTAAATAGTAATTAGGGGTGGGGTATAATATATTCATCACCTGCTTATTAATATTCATTGTGTAGGAGTTAACATTACTAAATAAGATTTTAGGGAAAGTAGTGATAGCCATGTGAATTAACATACAGGCAGTCCCCGGGTTACGTACAAGATAGGGACTGTAGGTTTGTTCTTAAGTTGAATTTGTATGTAAGTCGGAACTGGTACATATTGTAGGGGAAACTCTAGCCAAACATTTCTCCAGAGCTCAGTTTTATTCTCCCACACCTCACTTCCCTCAGTCCTTTATTCTCAAGCTGAAGTGTCTGCTGAGAAAAGCCGCTCCGCGTCTCCCTGGTCTGCTGGGGGGAAGCAGCTAGTGTGGGGTTGCCTCACCCCGTTTGTAAGTAGGGATCCGATGTAAGTCGGATCCATGTAACCCAGGGACTGCCTGTACTAAAATAGATAAAAGGGTGTAAATGGTGCCAAACTGTTGCCACTCGGAACAATGTGTTGGGGGTCTGAGGTTAACATGTGTGGGCAATAAAGCAGTTCGTTTACCCCATCCACTCCTGGGTCATCTGTTTCTTCTCTAACACATCTCATCAGTTTTCGCTGCAAAGAGCTTGTCCTTGTCAAAAGGCAGATCTTCTACTTTGCCCTGAAGCTCCTTTGGGACGCCAGAAGCCTGAAGCTGTGACCCTACGGATCACGATAGTGGTTGCTGTGGTGCAAGTGGCAGTATTGGCAACGTCTAGAGAGGATTGTAGTGGCCCTCTTGTATAATCACCTTCAGTATTGGGAGCTTGTGGTCCAGGAGATGCTCCATAAGCTCCGCCAGCTTTGAGTAATTGTCAAAGTCACAATTCACCAGCAATGCAGAGTAATTCGCAATCCTAAGATAAAGTGTGGCAGAGGAGTACATCTTGCGGCCAAACATGTCCAACTTCTTGTGGCCCTTGTCCTGGGCTGCAGACTTGAACTGTGGAAACTTCGCCCATTGATGAACCACCTCCACAATGAGGAAATTTGGTTGAGGGTGGAAGAACAAGAAGTCCATGTTCTTGGCTGGGACAAAATGCTTTCTGTCAGCTCTCTTATTGTTTGGGGGGGTGGAAGCCAAGGTCTTCCAGATCTCCTCAGAGGCCTCCATTATGGGCTCATCGATAGGTAGTGCGATCTTCGCATGCAGTGTTAGCTGAAAGATTTTCAGGAGTCTGTGTTGCTTCTTCTGTACTTCCTGGAGAGGAACCTCCTGCCTACTGGCCACCCTTTTAAAAAGTTCCTGAAATTGTTTTAAGTCATCTGCTGGGGATGGATCAGTGGGAATTACTGCCTCATCCAGTGAAGAAGAGGCATTATCAAATGGGGAGGCGTCTGGATGCTGTGGGTCAGGGTCCTCCTCCTGCATTTGGACCTCTTCTTCCTCCAAGTCTTCGGTGGGGGAAGGGAAGATTGTGAGATGGTGAAGTTGGAGGGGGTCTCTTCACCAGAGTGGATGGAACAGTAGACCACTGTCGGTATGACAACTATGGATCCCATGGTGACCATTGCACAGGATAGTGTGGTGGAGGGTAAGGACATTGAGCATACCACAGTGGCTGATGGGCATGTCGAGATCTGTCCCTGTATGAGGTGGAATGTGACAAGGTAGGAGAGGAGTGCTGTGCTGAGAAGACACTCCTACGGTTGTAGTCATCAAAGTCACTGTGCATCAACAGCACCGGAAACCTGGGAAATTCAGGGGAACAACACGAGGAACACAGTGCCAGTGACAGCTCTCTGGCTGCGGTACCGTGGTGGTGAGACTGCTTCGCCCCAGTTGGTGCCAAAGCACCGCAATCAGCTGTCTTAGGTGCCGGATGTTCCGCAGCTGCAGCCCTGTCTGTCAGTGCCGTGTGAAGAAGTGCTGGCAGTGGTGGCATAGGTGCTGGAGATGACAGTTCCAGGGCCAGTGATTTGGTTGGCGCCGACACCCTGGCCAGCGCCAAGGTCTTCACTGGTTCTTGTGATTTCGCCAGTGCCAACTATTTTGCTGGTTCCTGCGGCTTTGCCGGTGTAGACGCTGCCCGAGAAGGTGCCGTTGGATGAGATTGGTGAGACTACGGGTACGTCTAGACTACAGGCTTTTGTCAACAGAGGCTTTGTTGACAGATACTGCTGACAAAGAGCATCTAGACTACATCCAGTTCTGTCAACAAAGCAAGCCACTTGTCAACATGAGAGTGTAGACGCAACGGACAGTGTAGACGCAATAACGCCTTCTGTCGACAGAACTCTGTCGACAAAAGGTGTTATTCCTCGTAGAATGAGGTTTACTGCCGTCGACAAAACTGACGCGACGTTATGGCGACAGAATTCGGCAGTAGTGTAGACGCAGCTATAGTTTTGTCAACAAAAGTCCACTTTTGTCGACAAAACCCTGTAGTCTAGACACACCCTTAGAGTCGGTGTTTGTAGAGGCACGCGACGCTGTGGTACGGGAGGTGCCAGGCCTGGAGAATGCTACATGGTACCCCAAAACTGGCACTTATCTGTTGGTTTTCCTCTTTTTCCATTCTTGTTTCCTCTTTCTCCTTCCTCTTCTTTTTTTGGGGGGGGACGGACACTAACTACACAAGGGGATTAAACTTGGAGAAAAAAGGGGGAAGAGCAAGGGAGTCTGAGGGAAGGAGACCCCACGGCCCCTTTCCTTTTTTTAAAAAAACAAGCAATAACTGGAAAGTGAAAGTAAAAATAACCGACTAATAAGCTTAACTACCTACCAACTATTTCTAACCTGACTAGAAAACAAATGCTGAGGCGAGAACAGAGTGCCATATGTGACCTAGGGCGGTAGCAAAGGAACTGGGGAGGGTCGGGCCGCACATGTGAGGCTCTAAGGCGCAAATGCCATGAGGAGCCTACTGCGCATGCACGGCCCAACCAATCACTGCTATTGAAAACTCCGATCTGCAGCGCTGGGCTGACTCAACACCAAATGAAGCACCCATGGGAACATCACTCGAAGGAGAATTTATTGTGCTGCTTCTGCCACAACCCCTGCAAAAATTTTGTTGTGATGATATAGTTCACCTGTTGAACTGCTTTTAGCTTCCATAGGGGGTATCAGTACATTTTGCCATGCACAGGTATTTGTGGAACTTGCACAGGGGGGAAATGAAGGAGTATTGAGAAGCAGATATACAGGGAAGGGAAACTCATCACAGGGAAAGAGGAATGAAATATTTTCATTCAAATGCTGACAAAAGAGATAGCATTATCACAGGTCCACCAGGTTGTATGGTACTGAAATAGGAAGATACCAAGTTCACCAATGTGCATTTGTTAACTCCTGTTCCAGTCATGAACTTCCCAGAGGTCATGTTGCAAGTAAGAATTCAAGTGCAATAACTGGGGAGGTATAGGAAACCTGAGACTGTTTATGTACATGATACTGGGCTCAAGCCAGTGATGCAGTATTTCTTTTATACATTTATTGATCAGGAAGGTGAGAACAATTATTATTCATTGCTACAGTTTCTCATGAGCTCTCTTTGACCATATTACATATATTCTAAGGTCAGAAAGGACTGGTCTGCTATCCAGTCTAACACAAGCCAAGCAGTGGTGGATTTATAGTTAGTGGGGCCCTGTGCTCAGCTTCATTTTGGGGGCCCCCCTGGGGACCCAGCCAAGAAAAAAAAACATTCACTCTTCCCACCTGTGACAGACATGTCTGGGCACAGCTGAGGGCGTCCACTCAGGGTGAATTGCTCGAATCCGGGGCTCCTTACAGCCCCCCCGACTGGTGACCTCTCCACACAGGCCACAAACCAGTCTCACAGAGCGCTTCAGCTGCCTGCCTGAAGCCTCACGAGCAAAACCCCTCCGACACCCCAGCAATAACCGTGCCCCAGATGGCCCCAGACCTCATACACAGGTGGGGGGTCCTAGCGCCCAATCCCACCTACCCCGAACAAGTTCTGTCCGGTTCCAGGAAACCAGCCACAGATCTCTGGCCAATTTATCCTTTGGACCTTACCCACAAATCACGCTGGGCCAATCCTTTAGCATCTAACAACTAAAGGTTTATTAACACAAGAAAGAAAAGCATGAGAGTAAGGTTATTAAAGTACAGTACGTTACATGCACCAAATCTCCCAGTCCTCGATGCAGGCTCTAGCAGAGATGTTGCAGCTGCTGGTTTAAAAGTTCTTATTGCACATCCTAAGATCAGGATGGGTCCACAGGTCTTTCGGGCCCTTCAATCCCTGCAATGCTGCCTCTGGGATGAAGTGCTGAGCTGAGAACAAAATGGCATCAACCACATGGCCTCTTTATACCCCCTTCCTGGCCTCTCCTGGTCTCAGCCGGTCACCTGGTCCTCAGCCTCTCTCTGCTGGCAGCTCTTAGGTCTCCGCCCTCATGCTTTAGGTGTGTCCTTGGCCCATCAAGTGCCATTGTTCCACAAGGCTTCGCTAATCAGCCTGTCCATAGCCATGCTTAACCACATTCGGAGAAATATTCAGCTTCCACACAGATTACAGATTCCTATCTACACACACAGACATTATACACTCACATAAATAGCGTACACAGGATCAGCAAACAACAAGCTCCCATTCAATACCCCACATGGCCCCCTTCTATATCATTGTTGGGGCCAGCACCCCCACCTATGGGTGCAGCCATGATCCGGCTGCTTCCCTCAAATTCCAGTAACGTGACACCACCCCTCACATTTTTCATTCTTTTTTTCTTCATCCTCCTGTGTTATAAGCAATAAGAAGTAAATGAAAATCAAGTGAGGTACCTTGATTGTTTTTGTAGTCTAACTTTTTTCCCACAGATCACTTGAAAACTGCTGAGGGTCTCTGTGGACCACTTAATGATCTTTACAATAGTTAGCTACTAGCTCATGGTACAAACAATATTTGGAAAGTGCTTTGGATAAGAGTACTTTATTAAAAAGAAAAGTAACAATCTTTCCTCAGTCCACCTGAATGGAGTTCTCAAAGCACAATTTGAGAACTTGTGTTCTAGGTGAAAGCTTGTATTTACATTAAGCTAACATGAAATGTGTAAAACTAAAATTTACAGATGATGTATGAATGAAAAAACTTATGTTGAAAAAAATATTTATTCAGATAGCTTTCTTTCTACACTTTTTCATTACAAAATTGTCAGTTGAGTAATATTTTGTAAAGAGGCCCTTCTAATTTTTCAATATTGCTGAACTTGTCAAATGTTCCTGACTCATCGTATTTTGCAAATTATTTTAACTTGTTTCAATACAGAAAAAGAACGTTCACCAGAAGCATTTGTCAGGCATTGTTAAAAATATTTTCAGACTGGTTTCTACATTTGGAAAGGTTGCCTGCAAACCATCATGTACAAATCAACTGGTGATCTGGAAGACCTCATCATTTTCGATAAAATGAATGAAATGTTTCACTTCATCTTCAAAAAGATTTGTGTCTATGTCCTCTCGGTAGACTTCACTTGATTTCTCACTGTAGTGGCTTTTAGCATCTTCCTCCCTACTTCTGTCCAAAAAAAAAAAAAAAAATCAAAATAAATCAACAGTTTTCTTAAGAGATTCATCTCTACTCTGCAATTGCACTATTATTGTGTCACAATTAACATTGACGGTCTCAACGATGGATCTTCTCTTTCCCTTTTAAATTGATTTCATTGTTTCTAGTTTAATTGAAAAATAGCTTCCTGGGTTTTTTACACTTCTCATCAGATATATCAGAGGCACCTATATTTGCTGTTGATGTTAGTGCCTCTGCTTCCACAGCCCTATAGTCATTTTGAACTTCCATGACAAAACTTATAACTGAGGCTAACAATTGTGCAGCATTCAATAAATTTGTATCAACTCTTTGCAGTGATTTGCTGACGGCATTAATTCTTTGAAGTAAACGGTTCCACAAAATAGTAAAAACAGCAATAGCATACTTTTCAAACTTTTCTGCTAAGGATTTTGCTTCTGTTTTCACACATGTTTTTTCAGAATATGATGTGGCTATGTCTAAAAAAATTCTCTCTATAACATTAGAGCTCATTTTCTAAACCAAAAGAGCATCTGCACGAGCAGACCACCTGGTGTCACAAATTCTTTTGACTCAAATGTTTTCCATTTGTGTGCTCCAAGTGTGATTGTAGTGTGCTCCACCAATGTGTGGAAACCTAAAAAAAGCATACATGTTTTGAACAAAGTCAAAAAAATGTGCAGCTCCCTCACAAGATGCAGCATTGCAGATGAAATGTAAGGAATGGCTGGAACATGGTATGAATAAAGCAGAGGGATTTACATTGTTCAGTCTTGCCTGTAGATGTGAATATTCTACTGCCGTATTAAAGCTCTGCCTATGACACTCTTTTATATCCAAACCTAAATTTGCAATGATTTCCAAAACAATTGTCTCTAGACATTCAGAAGTGTGGGATTTTAGTGGGACAAAACAAAGAAATCGCTCTACAACTTCACCATTGCTGGTCACATACCTTGAAATTAATGTTAATTGGTCTGCATGACTCACATGTGATGTTGAAACAACTATTATGGAATAGTACTTGGCATCTTTTACTTCATCAGTGAATTGGTTTCTGAGCTATTCTGCCATTACAGTAATGAATTCATGGAAAGTTTGGTGTGTTAAAAAGTTGGTCTTACCTGAGCCACAGTACTGATCATTTTTCAAATGTTCATTGAGAAAATTGTCAAATTCACTTAGGGTATGTCTACACTACAGCGCTATTTCGAATTAACTTAATTGGAAATAGTTATTTTGAATTAAGCTAAATCAAAATAACGCATCTAGACACAAAATCTAATTCAAAATAGCATTTTGGACACACTGGCATCTGGACACCAGCAGCGACTGGTGGGACCACATCGTCCTGGAGCGCTTGGGAGATCAACAGTGGACCCAGAACTTCAAGATGAAGAAGGACACCTTCCTTGAGCTCTGCGAGTGGCTTGCCCCTGCTCTGCAGTGACGGGACACTCTCATGAGGCCCGCCATCCCCCTCCACAAGCGGGTGGCCATCGCCCTCTGGAAGATCTCCACGCCGGACAGCTACCGATACGTCGGCAACCAGTTTGCCATGGGGAGATCCACTGTCGGAGCGGTGCTCCTGTAGGTACGGCACTCACCGGCCACTGGGCCAGGATGGGGGGCTGCAAGGAGGAGATGGGCTGCCCCAGGGAAAACAGGGGAGGGGAGGTGGTGTAAGTGCCCTCCCCGGGAGAGTTCGGTCTCTCCCAGCCGCACTACAGACCGCCCGCGGTGGCCAGGATTGCAGCGGGGGTTGCTCCTGGGAGTGGGGCACGGGGCAGTGGCGGGGAACGAACACTCCCAGCCACTCGGGCTCCCCAGTGACCCTTGGTTTTGTGTCTCTCTCTGCAGGTGGTCAAGGCCATCAACAGGGTGCTGTTCCGCAGAGTTGTCCGCCTCACCGACCCGGACGCGGTCATCCAGGGGTTCGGCGCCCTGGGCTTCCCCAACTGCGGGGGGGTAATCGACAGGATGCACGTCCCCATCCGTGCCCCGGAACACCAGGCCTCCCTCTACATCAACAGGAAGGGGTACTTCTCCATGATCCTGCAGGCCGTGTCTGACCACTGGGCCCAGTTCACGGACATCAATGTGGGCAAGGCACACGACGCGCGGGTGTACTGCAACTCCTCCGTGTGCCAGAGGCTGCATGCTGGGACTTTCTTCCCCGACCACCACATCAGGGTCGGGGATGAGGACATGCCAGTGTGCCTGGTGGGGGATGCGGCCTACCTCCTACAGCCCTGGCTGATGAAGCCCTACACGGGACACCTCAACCCCTCCCGGCAGGCCTTCAATACCAGGCTCAGCCGGGCCCGCATTGTGGTTGAAGGGGCCTTCGGCCGACTGAAAGCCTGATTTAGATGCCTCCTCACCCGCCTCGACCTCTCCCCGCACAATATTCCGCACATGATGGCAGCGTGCTGTGTGCTCCACAATTTATGTGAGAGGAAGGAGGAGGCTTTCCTGCCAGCCTGGATGGCAGAGGCTGACCACCTGGCTGGCCAGTACGCACAGCCCTGCACGGCTGCCATCCGGGAGGCCCTTCGGGGGGCTGTCCGCATCCTGGAAGCCCTGCGGGAGAGCTTCCTGGTGGACGAGGACTGAAGTGCCCCTGGCGTGCCCCACTGGGGCCTTGTGCCTTACAGTCCACCCGCACCTCCTTCCCCTTTCCCCTCCCTAACCCCCCTTCCTGATATACAATAAAAACACCCGTGTTGCCACAAAAAACTCTCTTTATTTAACATAACTGGGGTGGGAGGAGGGGGGGAATGAGGAGGGGAGAGGGGAGGGGGGAAAACTGGGAGGAGGGAACTGGAAGGGGGAGGCAAGGGGAGGAAGGGGGAGGGGAAGCTCAGGGTTGGGGGTCTTGCTGGCCCTCCTGTCTCACAGCACTGAGGGTGCGGGGGCCTCAGTGTCCCCAGGGGGGAGTGGGTATGGAGGGTGGGGCAGGAGGGACGGGGGGGCGGAAGAAGCGGGAGGGGAGCAGGGGTGGGAGGAGGAGTGATAGCTGGGGCGGCCACAGGGGCTGGAGCAGCAGGAGGCAGCAATCGGTCCGCCAGGGCCTGCAGGTGCTGACGGAGGGCACGGTGCTGCTCCCGCAGCTCCCACAAGCTCTCCCACCGCAGCTGCAGGTCCTCTTGCACCCACTGCTCTTGGCTGTTGACCTGCAGTCCCTGTAACCGCAGCTGCTGCTTCTGGAACTCCTCCTGGTTGCGGGTGAGCCTGCTGGCCTGGGTGCGGGTGGATGTTCCAGGTTGGGTGGTGCATTCTGCACTCGCAGGTGCTGCGGCTGTGGTGAAACAAGAGCAGTGGTCAGTTCTCCCTGGGGACACAGTGGGTGAAACCCAGCCCCCCTCTGCAAGGCGAGGACGGCAGGTCTCCGCACCATCAGGACTGCACCCCAGCCCCTGTGCTGCCTATAGTGTGGTGTGGGGGGGGAGGGGAGATGTGCCTGCCTCTGTATAGAGGGGGCATCTGGAGGGAAGGCAGCGTGCAGTGTCTCTCCCCGGGGTCAGGAGCCTGTCATGTGCCTTCACGTGTAGATGTGTGTGGGGAACAGGCCAGGGCCCCTGCATGTCACCCAGCTGGGGCCACATGTCCTGGATGGCACAGCAGATGCACAGGTTGCCGCCTGCGCCGTGGTCGGCAAGGCCCATGCGCACGGTCCCTGGGCTCCCCCTCCCCTCCCCCGCCCTGTATAAGGGGACCGTGATGACAGTCACATGTGGGAGGCCTCCCCAGCCTCGGATGAGGCTGCTGACGGGCTCTCTGGTACAGCTCGGGGGTCCTGGGTGCAGGGCACGCTCCCTGCAGGCTCCTGGCTGCCATCCTCCTCCTCTTCCCCTGTGTCAGGGGCAGGGCCCTCTGCCCTGGGGTCAATGACCACCAGGGGGGCACGGACTGTCCGACCCCTCAGGATGTGGTCCAGGGCCTCGTACTGTGGGCAGGCCTCCGGGTCAGCCCCTGGGTGGGAGGCCCTGGCATAGGCCTGCCGCAGCTCTTTTATTTTGCTCTGCACCTGCTCCTGGCTGTGCATGTGGCCTCTGGTGGCCAGGCTGGCAGCCATGCGGCTGTAGATGGCCGCATTCCTGTGCCTAGTGCGGTGATCATGGGCATTGGAGGCCTCCCCCCCAAACCTCAGGGTACGTCTACACTACAGCGCTAGTTCGAACTAACTTAGTTCGAATTAGTTAATTCGAACTAAGCTAATTCGAACTAACGCGTCTAGAACTAAAAACTAGTTCGAATTAGCGTTTTGCTAATTCGAACTAGCATGTCCACATTGAGTGGACTCTGAACAGGGCTTAAGGATGGCCGGAAGCAGTGCCAGCAGGGCATAAGAGGAGGACTTAGAGCATGGAGATGCTGTCTCAGGCTAGCCGAGGGCTGCGCTTAAAGGGTCCCGACCCCCACCCCGGACACACAGTTCTAAGGGGTGCCCCACTTGCAAAGAAGTTCTGGCTTGGAGTGCCCGGAGTACTCGGCCATCAGCCCGGCTGCACTTGCCGCAGGCTGCCATCTGGGGAGAGGGGGCAATTGGGGGGCTGCAGGAGAGCTTCCACCCCCAGAAGCCCGCAGAGCCAGCCCAGTCCTCCCCATCAGGGGCTCGTACCCCATTCCTCCCTCACCTCCTTCCACTTACCCTTCCCTAGCCCCCCTTCTTATTGATGTACAAAATAAAGATAAAGACAGAGTCAATGTTGGAAGAAACGTTATTGAACAAAACTGGGGGAGACTGGGAAAAGGAGGTGGGAGAGGGGAAGAGAAAGGCTGGGAGAGGGGAGGGCAACTAACATGATCAGGGGTTGGGAACAGGTCCCAGATGAAGAGAGGCTACAGAGACTGGGACTGTTCAGCTTAGAAAAGAGGAGATGGAGCGGGGACAGAATAGAGGTCTCTAAAAGCAGGGGTTGGGTGGAGAGGGTGCATTCATAAAAGTTCTTCCTGAGTTCCCATAAAGAAGGACTAGAGGACACCAAAGGAAAGGAATGGGTAGCAGGCTTCAAACTAGTAACAGAAAGTTGTTCTTCACAAAGCAAATAGTTAACCTGCGGAACTCCTTGCTGCAGGAGGCTGTGAAGGCTACAACTAGAACAGAGTTTAAAGGGAAGTGAGATCAAGTCATGGAGGTTGGGTCCATGGAGTGGTATTAGCCAGGGGGTAGGAGTGGCGTCCCTGCCCAAAGTTTGTGGAAGGCTGGAGAGGGATGGCACGAGACAAATGGCTTGGTCACTGTCTTCGGTCCATCCCCTCCAGGGTCCCTAGGGTTGGCTGCTGTCGGCAGACAGGCTACTGGGCTAGATGGACCTTTGGTCTGACCCAGGACGGCCATTGTAAGCTCAGGCCTCAGGGTCGGGGGTCTCAGTGGACCCCCTTGATTTTCATGCACACCTGCTCCTGGGTGGCCAGGCTGGCAGCTCTCCTGCCTGCCCTAGACGGCCACTTTCCTGTGCCTAGTGCGGAGATCGTGGACGAGGTCCACGATGTCCGCACTAGCCCAGGCAGGTGCCTGCCTCTTGCGGTCCAGGGCAAGCTCCCGGGAAGAGGGGGTGGGCTGGGGGACATCGGGTGGGTGGCTCGATCCGTGCCAGGTGCAGGGTCTGCTGGCTGGGTGCTGGCAGGCTTGCACCTGGCACGGGCACCGTAGCCAGCCCGTGCCCCTTTAAGGGGTCCGGGGCCGGGAAGGGGGCATAGAGTTTCCCTGGTGTTGGCCAGAGTGGCCACCAGGGAAACCTGGGGAGGGCTAGCCTCCCACTAGTTCGAATTAAGGGGCCACACCCCTTAATTCGAACTAGCTAGTTCGAACTAGGCTTAATCCTCGTAAAATGAGGTTTACCTAGTTCGAACTAAGCGCTCCGCTAGTTCGATTCAAATTCGAACTAGCGGAGCGCTAGTGTAGCGCCTATTAAAGTTAGTTCGAACTAACGTCCGTTAGTTCGAACTAACTTTGTAGTGTAGACATACCCTCAATGAGGTCTACGATCTCCACAGTAGACCAGGCAGGCACCCACCTTTTGCGGTCTCTGGCAGGCTCCTGGGAGCCGCCAGCCTGGTCCTGGGGAGCGGTGGAGGGCTGGGTGGCAGCGGGTTGCTGGCTCATCCTGTGCCAGGTGCACGATCTGCTGGCTGTGTGCTGGCAGGCTTGCAACTGGCACAGGCACTGTGGTCAGAGTCTGCCCCTTTAAGGACTCCAGGGCTGGGGGGAGCAGACAAGTTTTCCTAGTTGTGCCCAGAGTGGCCACCAGGGCTCCCTGGGAAGGGCTGGAGGCCCCCTATTTCGAATTAAGTGTCTACACAGCACTTAATTCGAAATAGCTATTTCCAATTTGGCATTACTCCTCGTATGAGGTTTACCAAATTTGAAATAAGCGCTCCGCTATTTCGATTTAAAATCGAAACAGCGGTTTGCATGTGTAGACGCTATTGAAGTTAATTTGAAATAATGGCTGTTATTCCGAATTAAGTTTGTAGTGTAGACAGACCCTAAGATATTCAAGGCAGGTTAAAAAAATGACCTTTTTTATTTGAAACTGATGACTCGTCATGTCCTTTTAGAGTAGTGGCCTCCAACCTTTTTACACCGAAGATCGCTTTTTAAATGTCAGGACAAGTCAAGATCTACTCCATCCCTTCCCCAAGACCTCACCCCTTCCTTGAGGCCCTGTCCTCTCTGTTCCTCTTCTCTCCATCACTTGCTATCCCCGGCCCTTACACACTCTCGGGGTATGGCTACACTTCCACTTTTTTTTGATCCTTCTGTTGGAAGAGATTTTCCAACATTCAGCCCGTCTACACTGGGCCAAACGTCATAAAACCCCCTTCTTTTGGAAGCCCCCTTATTCATTGTGGAACGAGGAATACGGGGGCTGCCAAAAGAGTGTGTTTGCCGGAAAAACTCCTGCAGTCTAGCTGTACCCTCACTTGGTTGAGAGAGGAGGTGCTTTCTCTGGGGTGGGAATGAGGGATTTGGGTGTGGGAAAGGGTGAGAAGTGCAAGCTTTGGGAGGGAATTTGGATGCAGGAGGAGGTGGAGAAGGGGATGCTGGCTCAGGGAGGGGGCTCCAGGCTGGAGAGTGTTGGGTTCAGGTGGAGGGTTGGGGTGCTGAGCAAGCCACAGGCTTGTGGATGTGAGGGTGCCGGAGTTTGGGCTGGGGTGTGTAACAAAGGGTATGTCTACACTACCCCCCTAGTTCGAACTAGGGGGGTAATGTATGCATACCGCACTTGCTAATGAAGCCCCGGATCTGAAGCCTAATCCGAAGCCTAATCCGAACTATCTAGTCCGTGCCGCGTGTAGCCGCGCGGCACGGGGTTCGCACTAGCCGGCTTTTAAAAATGGCGGAGCCGGCTTTATGCTAATGAAGCCCGGGAAATTCAAATCCCGGGCTTCATTTGCAAGTGCGGTATGCCTACATTACCCTCCTAGTTCGAACTAGGGGGGTAGTGTAGACATACCCTTAGAGAGTGGTCAGGTGGACTCCATCCCAAGCCCCCCCCTTTGCTTCTGTCCCCTTTTTAGTCTCTCCCTCACTCCTTCTTTCCACTCCCCTTCCGGGTTCTGCCTCTTTCACCTAGCCCAGTCCCAGGTGTGGTGGATTTCTTGGCATCCGGCCAGCTCCCGGGTTGCCCGTCCCGCTGGGGCTTGTGCTCGCCGCTGACAGGTCGCTCCCCTCCCGGGTCGACGGCTGGGCGTCTCGCTGGGGCATTCGGCGCTCCTCCCGGTCGCTCGGTGCCTGTGGGGTTGAGCGCACAGCCAGCTCCTGCTCTCCCCCCTTTCGTCCTCCCGGCATGGCGTCACGGTGCGCCCCGGCGTCAGCGCCGGCTGGGCTTCCCTGGGTCCTAAGGCCCACGGGTTGGGCCCGGGTGCCGATGCACCTGCGCAGCGTCCTCGCACCCGCCACTTGGCGTAGCAGCTGCGTCTGTGCCCGGGCGGCAGACTGCCGCCGCCGGGCCACCGGCAGTGCGGGGGCTGGATCCCCTGTCACACACCTCCCCCTTTTGTATCTCACGGTCCTGTGCTTCCCCTATCTGCTTTGCTGACAGGAAGTCAGCGTTCGCGTGAGCTCGCCCTGCCTGGTGCACTATTTGACACTTGTACTGTTGCAAAAATAAATACCACCACATTATACGGGGATTAGCCTCCCTCGTGTTGTGCATCCATTTCAGCGGTGCGTGGTCTGTCATTAACAGAAATGGGTTACCCAACAGATAGCATCGAAGGGATTCGACTGCCCACTTAATTGCCAGTGCTGGGCTGCATGACCCTGGGGGCCCCATTTTATTAGGGGTGCCCCATGCCAGGGCACGGTATGTTTCATTGTAAAGCCACCCCTGAAGCCAAGTAATTTCCCTGAAATAGTTCTTGTTTGAACTATCTTAAAAAACACACACACACATCCTATCTTGGTTTAAAAATTGCCAGTGTTAAAGAATCCATCACAATTCTTGGTAAGTTGTTGCAATATGTAATTACCCATAGTGTTTGTTACATATTTATATCTTGTTTCCAGTCTGAATTTGAGTAGCTTCAGCCTGCAGCTTTTGATTCTTATGCCTTTGTCTGCTAGTTTGAAGAACCCATTATCAAGTATTTGTTCCCCTTGTAGAATGTAAGTCAATCCTTAAGTAGATTCAAACGGAAG
The DNA here is from genome assembly GCF_049634645.1 of Pelodiscus sinensis. Classification (NCBI taxonomy): domain Eukaryota; kingdom Metazoa; phylum Chordata; order Testudines; family Trionychidae; genus Pelodiscus; species Pelodiscus sinensis. Next base: position 272,147 of record NW_027465873.1, on the reverse strand, counting down.
TTTGAGTATCACTATAGGGAATGTTTTCCAATCTTTTAATCATTCTTGTGGCACCTCTCTGAATCCCCTCCAGTTTTTCAATATCCTTGTTAAATTGTGGACACCAAAACTGGACATATTCCAGTGATGGTGGTACTAGTGCCAAATATACACCTACTTGAGAGTGACATTTATGCATTCTAGGATTGTTTTAGCCCTTTAAAAAGCCATAGCATTGCACTGGGAACTCATATTCAGCTAATTAACCACAACCTCCAGATTTTTTCAGCATCACTGCTTCCCTGGATAGAGTCCCTCATCTCCTAAATATGGCTGTACTTTGTTCTTATGTAACGGGGCAGACAGGCCCTGCACTGAAGGCTAAGGGGTAGCCCAGGCCCAGCTGGCTGAGAAGGCCCTGCCCCTCCAGCCCTGCTGGGCATGCTCCCAGCAGAGCCTGGGTATAAAAGCAGAGGGAGCCCTGCAGCCAGGGAGGCCGCAGGATGAAGAAGTAGCCCAGGCTGGGCTGGTGTTTCTGCAGCAGCTGGGACCGGAGTTGCCGTCCATGCATGACCCGGAAGCAGAGCCGGCAGCTGCCAACCCCAGAGAGGCAGTAGCGCACCCGCAACCCCGATGGCAGCCCCAGCAAGTACTGACTCGGAGGCGAATAGGCCCCAGGGGAACCATGCCATGGTAGAAAGCAGCCCAGGGCAAAGGACTAAAAGCGTGGCTCGGCATATATCGGCCAGATTCCCCGCCGAGTGGGCAGGGGACATAATCCCTGCCTAAAGGGCCCTGGGCTGGGACCTGGTGGAGAGGGAGGGCCTGGGTCCCCCCACCACCCATTTTCCCTGCCCTGGATAATCAACCCCTGGGCCAGGAGAGGCTTCTCTGGGCAGCTAGGCCTCCAAAGCCATATTTCCCCTGATAGAGGGGCATGGGACTTTATGTTGGGATTATTAATTCCGTGTACGCCTGGATCTAAGGACCCGAGCGGGCAATGAGACCTTAAGGGGGGGGGCGCACCCCCGCCAGGGGTGTACCCCATGACATCTTACATCTAGCCATATTAAAACATTTGCTTGTGCCCAGTTCAGAGCATTATCTCAACCATTTGGTAACAGTGAGTCCTGTCATCTTTGCTGCAAACTTCATCAATGAGGATTTTGTTTTCTTCCAGGTCATGGACAAAAATAGTAAATAGCATGGAGTCAAGAATCCATGCCTGTGGGACCTTACTAGAAACACACCTACTTCATTTATGGTTCCTGGTTACAATCCCATTATGAAATCTGTCATCCAGTTTAATCCACTGAGTCCGTAATGCATGGTATATCAGTCTAGTGTCTTAAATATTGCATGGTACTAGGTCCAACTGCCTTGCTGAAGTCTGCTATGTTGACCAAACTTGTAATCTTAAAATTAACACCAGGCACTGTTTTACATAAAACTGATCATGTTAAACAGAGGGTTTTTTTTTTCCATGAATAGATTTGCCTATCAAATACTCCCAATATGTTGCCATGGATCAAGATCCGGCTAACAAGCTTATTATGCAGGTAGTCCTATTAAAAGGTTGGCACATTAGCTTTCTTCCAGTCTCCTGGAACTTCCAGTTCAGAGCCCCTGAACATCTTTCCCCTATTTCATAGAATACTAGGACTGGAAGGGACCTCAAGAGGTCAGTGAGTCCAGTCCCCTGCCCTCATGGCAGGACCAAATACTGTCTAGACCATCCCTGATAGACATTTATCTAACCTACTCTTAAATATCTCCACAGATGGAGATTCCACAATCTCCCTGGGCAATTTATTTCAGTGTTGGACTACCCTGACAGTTAGGAACTTTTTCCTAATGTCCAACCTAAACCTAATGTCCTCCCCTGCTGCAGTTTAAGCCCATTGCTTCTTGTCCTATCCCCAAAGACCAAGATGAACAAGTTTTCTCCCTCCTCCTTATGACACCCTTTTAGATATCTGAAAACTGCTATCATGTCCCCCCCCCCCCTTCTTCTCCTTTCCAAACTAAACAAACCCAATTCTTTCAGCCTTCCTTCATAGGTCATGTTCTCTAGACCTTTAATCATTCTCGTTGCTCTTCTCTGGACCCTCTCCAATTTCTCCACATCTTTCTTGAAATGCGGTGTCCAGAACTGGATACAATACTCCAACTGAGGCCTAACCAGCGCAGAGTAGAGCGGAAGAATGACTTCTCATGTCTTGCTCACAACACACCTGTTAATGCATCCCAGAATCATGTTTGCTTTTTTTTTTTTTTTTTTTTGCAACAGCATCACACTGCTGACTCATATTCAGCTTGTGGTCCACTATAACCCCTAGATCCCTTTCTGCCATACTCCTTCCTAGACAGTCGCTTCCCATTCTGTATGTGTGAGATTGATTGTTCCTTCCTAAGTGGAGCACTTTGCATTTGTCTTTATGAAACTTCATCCTGTTTACCTCAGACCATTTCTCTAATTTGTCCAGATCATTTTGAATTATGACCCTATCCTCCAGATTAGTCGCAACACCTCCCAGCTTGGTATCATCTGCAAACTTAATAAGCGTACTTTCTATGCCAATATCTAAATCGTTGATGAAGATATTGAAGAGAGCCGGTCCCAAAACAGACCCCTGTGGAACCCCACTTGTTATACCCTTCCAGCAGGAATGTGAACCATTAACTACTCTCTGAGTACAAGTATCAGAGGGGTAGCCGTGTTAGTCTGAATCTGCAAAAGCGACGAGGAGTCCTGTGGCACCTTATAGACTAACTGAAGTGTAGGAGCATAAGCTTTCGTGGGCAAAGACCCACTTCGTCAGATGCATGTAGTGGAAATTTCCAGAGGCAGGAATAAATATGCAGGCCAGGATCAGGCTGGAGATGACCAGGTGGATCCAATCAAGGAGGATGAGGCCCACTTCTAGCAGCTGATCTGGAGGTGTGAATTCCAAGAGAATAGAAGCTGCTTTTGTAGTTAGCAAGCCATTCACAGTCTTTGTTTAATCCAGAGTTGATTGGTATATATATACACCAGCAACACCATCACAGGACCTAACCAGATCAGCCATACTGTCACTGGTACATTCTCCTGCACATCCACCAACGTAATATATGCCATCATGTGCCAACAATGCCCCACTGCTATATACATCGGCCAAACAGGACAGTCCCTACGTAAAAGAATCAATGGACACAAATCTGATATTAGGAATGGCAACATACAAAAACCTGTAGGGGAACACTTCAATCTTCCTGGACACACAATTGCAGATCTAAAAGTAGCCATCCTGCAGCAAAAAAACTTCAGGACCAGACTTCAAAGAGAAACTGCTGAGCTACAGTTCATCTTTAAGTTTGACACAATCAACTCTGGATTAAACAAAGACTGTGAATGGCTTGCTAACTACAAAAGCAGCTTCTATTCTCTTGGAATTCACACCTCCAGATCAGCTGCTAGAAGTGGGCCTCATCCTCCTTGATTGGATCCACCTGGTCATCTCCAGCCTGATCCTGGCCTGCATATTTATTCCTGCCTCTGGAAATTTCCACTACATGCATCTGACGAAGTGGGTCTTTGCCCACGAAAGCTTATGCTCCTACACTTCAGTTAGTCTATAAGGTGCCACAGGACTCCTCGTCGCTCTCTGAGTACAGTTATCCAGCCAGTTATGCACCCACCTTATAGTAGCCCCATCTAAGTTGTATTTGCCTAGTTTATTGGTAAGAATATCATGCGAGACCGTATCAAACACCTTACTAAAGTCTAGGTATACCACATCCACCGCTTCTCCCTTATCCACAAGACTCGTTATCCTATCAAAGAAAGCTATCAGATTGGTTTGACATGATTTGTTCTTTACAAATCCATGCTGGCTGTTCCCTATCACCTTGCCACCTTCATGGTACAGCTCAAGTTGAAAGTAACTCTAGTAAGCAGTTAAACAAGTCTAAAGTTGAATAAACACAACAAATGTGAAATATCTGATGCAGGAGGTAGTAGTAAGGGAACGCTATTGAGGCTCTAGTGGAGCGTGCCTTTATATTGTCTGGAGGGATTACTTGCGATTGTGAATAGCAGAGATTAATACAGTCAGATATCCAGTAAGAGAGCCTCTGTGATGAGAGGGCCTGGCCCTTATTGTGGGTCACTATTGACACACACACTCTTGGGGATGCTCGAAAAGGCCTAGTTTGTTGTAGGTAGAATGAGAGCGCTCTGTGTAGGTCAAGGGTGTGTACTGTCCTCTTGAAGCAGTTGGTGTGGAGTTTGGGGGAAAAGGTAGGAAGGACCTGGATTCTTGAGGTGTGATGCTTACCAGGAGCTCGAATTCAGGATGTGACTGAGAAGCTTACCAAACTGATCAAACCTTCGGATCACTACCCCTTCCTGCTTCTCCATGTGGGAACTAACGATACAGCCAAGAACGACCTTGAGCGGGTTACTGCAGATTACGTAGAGTTGGGAAGAAGGATCAAAGAATTCAGAGCGCAAGTGGTGTTCTCGTCCATCCTCCCTGTTGAAGGGAAAAGACTGGGTAGGGATTGTTGAATTGAGGAAGGAAATGCATGGTTGTGCAGGAGGCATCGCAGAGAGGGCTTTAGTTTCTTCGACCATGGGACTCTGTTCCGGGCACAAGAATTGTTAGGAAGAGATGGGATCCACCTAACCAAGAGAGGAAGGAGCATCTTCACGGGTAGGCTTGCAAACCTGGTGAGAGGTCCAGGTTGGATAGTAGGAAAAACTATTTCACTAGGAGGGTGGTGAAGCACTGGAATGGGTTACCTAGGGAGGTGGTGGAGTCTCCATCCCTAGAGTGTTTGAGTCTCAGCTTGACAAAGCCCTGGCTGGGTTGATTTAATTGGGATTGGTCCTGCCTTGGGCAGGGGGCTGGACTTGATGGCCTTCTAAGGTCTCTTACAGCCCTATGGTTCTATGATTCTATGTATTGTCTGACTGATGTGGAAGGATGAGTGTACCTTAGGGAGGAATTTGGGGTGAGTACGTAGAGTGACCTTGTGGATGGGGGATCGCCATCAGGGCTGCGATCTCTCCCACCCGTCTCGCCAAGGTTATGGCTATGAGAAATACAGTCTTCATGGATAAATGCAAGAGAGAGGTTGTGGCCATTGGTTTGAAAGGTGGCCGAGTTAAGGCATTAACTCGGCCACCTTTCAAAGATGGAGGTCCCACAGTTGTTTTGGTGGAGTAATATCACGGTCAAGTGCTTGTAGGCCTTTTAAAAACCTCTTAGTGAGTGGATGTGCAAATATTGACGAGTCATCTATCTTAAGGTGAAGGTAATAATGGCAGAGAGACGGACTTTAATGGAATTTATTGCAAGGCCCGCTTGTTTAATTTGCAGAAGATAGTCCAGGATGACAGGTAAGGAGAACATTGAGGGTGTTACTTGCTCGTCTATGCACCATGCAGAGAATCTCTTCCATTTTTGAAGGTAAGCCTTACGGGTCCTCTGTGCCCTACTGTGTAGAAGGACTGTTTGTACTTGTTGTGAACAAGTCAGTTCTAGCTCAGAGAACCATCTAGGAGCCACGCCTTCAGGTGTAATGAGCTGAGGTTCAGTTGGGTGGCGAGGGGTCCTGAGGGAAGAAGGAGATTCTGGCTGTGTGGTAAGTAGATCAGTGGCACACGGGACATCTTCATTAGAAACAGGAACCATGGTTGATGTGGCCATGGAGCTATGAGACTTAGGTGTGCTTTGTCTCTCCTTGCCTTGTGGACTACCCTGTTCAACAGGGGCATGGGGGGGGGGGGGCAGGAACACATATAGGAGGTGAGATGACCAACTGATGAGGAAGACGTCTCCCATGGACCTCTTGCCGATGCCTGCCCTGGAGCAGAACAGGTGACATTTTTTTGTTGGATTGTGTGGCAAACAGATCTATGGTGGGGTGACCCCACTGCCAGAAAATACATAACAATTTGTGCAGGTTTATTTGCCGTTCATGGTTGTTCGGGATGGCTCTGCTTAGTGCATCTGCCGTCGTGTTCAAGGTGCCCGGGAGGTGCACTGCGGTAATGTTTATGCCATATTTGAAGCACCAGTTCCAAAGTGCTATGACTTCTGTGCAAAGTGCTCGAGATCAGGCCCCGCCCTAACGGTTTATGTAAAATTGCTGCAACATTGTCTATGTATAGTTTGACATGATTGTTGACGTCGACCGGGAGGAATTTCGTGCAAACATATCTGACTGCGCAAAGTTCTAGCACATTTATATGTAGGTTCTTGTCGCTGCTCGACCACAACCCCTGGGTTGTGTGATGTATGTGAGTGCCCCATCCTGTAAGGGTACGTCTAGACTACAGGCTTTTGTCGACAGAAGTTTTGTTGACACATACTGTCGACAAAGCTTCTGTCGACAAAGAGCGTCTAGACTACATTCATGTGTGTTCATTTTTTTTAAATTGTATCCTTTGGTATATATGGTTGTGACTGTTTTCTTCCATTATTTGATCTGAGGAAGTGGGTCTGGCCCACGAAAGCTCATCATCTAATAAACCATCTTGTTAGTCTTTAAAGTGCTACATTGTCCTGCATTTTGCTTAGACTACATTCAGTTCTGTCGACAAAGCAAGCTGCTTTGTCGATATGGCAGTGTAGACGCAAAGGACAGTTTAGATGCAATAACGTCTTCTGTCGACAGAACTCTGTCGACAAAAGGCGTTATTCCTCATAAAATGAGGTTTACCAGCGTCGACAAAACTGCTGAGTTCTGTCGACATTATGTCGACAGAACTCAGCGGTAGTGTAGACGCAGGTTTAGTTTTGTCGACAAAACCCTGTAGTCTAGACACACCCTAAGACAGGGGTGTCCAAACTTTTTTCAAAGAGGGCCAGATTTGATGAAGTGAACATGCGTGAGGGCCGACCATTTTGCCTGACATTCTTTGAACCATTAAAATTAAATGCAAATTAACTATTTTATGCAAAGTTTATTGCAAACGGCATACTTTTCATTTTGTCACATGGATGACAAATCTAAACAAGTGTTAAATCACTCTGCCTTTCATATCTGAAGGCCAGATGAAAAAAAAATCCAGGAAGCTGAAATATATGTCAGGAACATTGTAAAGTACATTACATATTATCAACTTTTAAGTTAAAAAAATATGAACAGGAACATAACACCAACTATACATGTTGTGTCCAAATATATTTATAACTGATTTAGACCAACTGACATTAACTGAGATTTTACAATGTATTCATCTCAATTGAAAAAAAAACTTGCCTACACTAATGTGAAGGGTGAAACTGAGATCTGGACTGCAGCACATAGGCTAGGTCTGGTTCAAAGGCAGTGGTTTTGATGCGCAAAATGTCACGCAGGTGAGAGTCACTTAGTCTTGTCCTCACGCGGTTCTTGTTAAAGTTCATAGCAGAGAATGTCTTCTCACACATATATGTTGAGCCAAACAAGCTCAGCATTTTCTTAGCCAATGTTCGAATCTCTTGAAACCGGCTCTTATCCAGTTGGCGGTAAAAGTTCACAAGAGAGAGCTGTTGGTGACGACTGCGTAACTCGCTGTCACAATGCAGCTCAATGAGCTCGAGCTGCAGCTGATCTGGAGCATCATCGGGGTCAACAGAGAATGGAGAGGAGAAAAGGCTGATCTCCTTTTCAATAGCTGCAAAATCCTGAAAGCGCCGTTTAAACTCCCCAGCCAGAGATGCAATGTCTGCTGCATACCTGCTCGTTTGCGCACTGATATTGTCCTGTGGAAAACTGTTCATTATTTCCTGCAACGCTGAAAAATGTATGGTATTGGGCTGTGTTTGTGACAACTGCCTTATGAAAAGTTGCAGCTTTGTCCCAAAGGCTTTGAGGTGTGAATAAAGCTGGTTCACCGCTGCATCTTTCCCCTGAAGACTCGTGTTCAGTACATTCAGATGCTTTGTTATGTCAACTAGAAACCCCAAATCAGCCAGCCAAATAGGATCAGATAGTTCTCGCATTGGTTGTCCCTTTGTTTCCAAGAATTCTCCGATTTCCTTTCTGAGAGAGTAGAAACGCTGCAGTGCAGACCCCCGACTGAGCCATCTTACATCGTTGTGATATAAAACATCTTCGTATTCAGCCTGGATGTCCAGGAGAAACTGTTTAAACTGGCGGTGGCACAGGGCTTTAGAGCGAATAAAATTAATAGTCTTTAGCACCAGTTTCATAACATGATCATATTTGAGATGTTTAGCACAGAGAACTTGTTGATGAATGATACAATGGAGTTTAATAGCTTTGCCTCCTTCTTCGATCACCTTGTTACAGATTAGGGTTGATAATCCACTTCGTTCACCAACCATGGCAGGTGCCCCATCAGTAATAATCCCAGTAACTTTGTTCCAAGGCAGTTTCATGTCATCTATGGCGGAACTGACAGAAACAAATAAATCTTTTCCTCTTGTTTGGTCCGTAAGGCTCTGGAGGTCAAGTAGCTCTTCAGTCACATTCATTTCATCGTCCACCCCTCTCATAAAAATCAGCAACTGAGCTGTGTCAGATAGGTCCGTGCTTTCATCACAGGCTATTGAAAAGAAGTCAAAATCCACTCCTTTGGATGTCAACTGTCTCTTAATATCTGATGAAATCTCTTCAATTCTCCGTGCTACAGTGTTACGAGCCAGGCAAATGTTGGCAAACTCTTGCTTCTTCTTGGGACAGATATTCTCAACCATTTTCATAACGCATTCTTTGATAAAGTCACCCTCAGCAAAAGATTTGCAATTTTTAGCAATTAACGTTGCCACCTCATAGCTCGCTCTTGTGGCATTTTCATTTGACTCACGGGCTCTTATGAAAAATTTCTGTTGTGACATTAAAACAGCTTCAAGTTGCTTCAACTTTTCACTGCGGTCGTGCCCTGTAAGCTTGTCGTATGTGCTATATCTCGACTGGTAGTGTCTCTTGACATTAAATTCCTTATAAACAGCCACAGTCTCTTGGCATATCAGACAAACACAGTGATTCTGTATTTCAGTGAAGAAATATTCCACTTTCCACCTGTCCTGGAAGCGGCGGCCCTCACTGTCAACTTTCCTTCTCTTATTTACAGTCGCCATTTTTTTTAAATTGACAAGAAGGGGAAGGGATCATGTGAGCGCAGTGCCAGAGGTTTAATACACTGCCCAAGTAATACACTGCACTAATACACTGCCCAACAAGAATTCTCTTGCCTTTGTGGCTGTTTGTGGCGAAGTGTCTAATGATGAGCTCCGGCGTGTTCGCAGCTCCACGTGCCTGAGCCCGCCAGGAAGCTGACAGTGCGCAGGGCCAATCACAGATACTGAGATTGAGCAGCTGCGGAGTCCGTCCCTGATCTCAGCAGCTGCGGAGTCCGTCCCTGCACTCTCAGCCCCAAGGTAGAGGGCCTGCAGGGTCGGAGGCGGGCGGAGAGTGCAGGGCACGCTGGCCTCACGGCGGCCCGGGGGCAGGGCGAACCCGCAGCCAAGCGGGGGAGCGGGGCTGCAGACGTGCCCTACATGGCAGGCTTTAGGACCGCAGCGGCCGCCATGGACGGCGGCAGCGCGGCCGGAAGCGGCGCCAGTTCAGAGGAGTGCCGGGGAGCCAGGAGAGGGGGAGGAAGCGGGGGCTGTCCCCGCACTCTCAGCCCCAAAGCGGAGTGCAGGGGCAGGGTCTGGGACCGCGGCGGCGGCGGCGGCCCGAAGCGGCGCGCTATGCGTGCCAGTTGAAAGAAGCACCGGGGAGCCGGGAGAAGCGGGGGGCCGTATTAAATCCAACCGCGGGCCGCAATTGGCCCGCGGGCCGGACTTTGGACATGCCTGCCCTAAGAGATGCACCTGTGGTTCTGACGTATGGAAGGGGACTCCGGAACAAAGGTTGTGTGGGCTTGTCCACCATTGCAGGTATATCTTTACCAGAACTGGGAGCACTATGGATTTGGACAGTGGGTGGATATTGGGCTTGTAGACCTGCCCCAGCCATCCCTGTAAACACCTCATGTGGAGGTGAGTATTGCTGACAACAAAACTGCACGCCGCCATGTGTCCCAGTAGCTGGAGGCATTCGTGTGCTGTTGTTTGGGGACTGGAATTTGAAGTGTTTACCAGGGCCACAATTTTTTGGAAATGGTCCATTCGGAGGGATGCGGTGACCCTTGTTGAATCGAGGCATGCACCTATAAATTGTGTGGGAGAAAGTGTTGATTTGGCTTCATTTATTTGTAGGCTAAGCTGTTTGAATAAGTTTCTTGTGATTGACAGAGAACGGCAGGAATTGTTGTGTGAGCGCGCTTTGAGAAGGCAGTTATCCAGGTAAGGGAATATGATGACGGTTTGCTTCCTCAGGTATGTCGTGATGACTGCCAGAACCTTTGAGAAGACCCTCGGGGCTGTAGAGAGTCCAAAGGGGAGTACTTTGTATTGGTAGTGTTGTGAACCTACAACAAATCGGAGAAAACGTCTGAGCTGGATGGATGGAGATATGAAAATATGCATCTTGCAAGTTGAAGGACGAGAACCAGTCATCCTGTTCCAATGCTGGTATAATAGTGGCAAGCGTTACCATCTTAAATTTCTGTTTCTGAACGAATTTGTTGAGCTCTCGCAGGTCTAAGGTCTCCAGCCTCCCGACCGTTTTTCCGTCAGGAAGTAATGCGAGTAAAACCCTTTACCCTTAAATTGTGCAGGGACTGGTTCAATGACCCCTATGTGCAAGAGGTGTTCTACATCTTGTTGGAGGAGGTTCTCGGGACAGTGGTCTCTGAAGAGTGACTGGGATGGGAAGGGGGCAGAGACACGAAGGGACTACGATAGCCTTTTTCAATTATCTGGAGGACCCATCTGTCAGAGGTTATACGCTGCCAGTTGTTAAAGAATGGTAGCAGTTGGCTGTGAAAAAGTTTGGCTTACAAAGGTAGTGTTGGACTAGACGAGAGGCTCTCACGACCCTCAACCTGCTGTTCAAATTTGCTTATTGGATTGCTGCGAGTGTTGCAAGTTGGTAGAGGGAGGGCATTGTTATTGGTTTCTGCCCTTGCGTCTGTTCTGTTGGTGTTGGTCTTGTCTGTTATAATATTGAGTTTAAGGAGGTCTAGAGTAGGGCTGATACCTGTATTGTCTCCTTCTATGTGCCGGGTTGTGGATCCCTAGAGAGCAAAGCGTTGCTCTGGAATCCTTCGTGGAGTGCAGAATTTTGTTGGTATTTGCTGCAAACAGCTTCTGGCCGTCAAATGGAAGATCTTCCACCACCGATTGGATTTCTCTCGGAAAGGGAGTGGAGTTAAACCATGAAGACTTTCTCATGACTACTGCTGTTGCTGTAGATCGTGCAGAAGTATCAGCAGCATCTAACGCAGCCTGCAAAGCTGTTCTGGCGACCATGTCACCCTCTGATATCAGTGCTTTCAACTGCTGTCTTTTTTCCTCAGGAATGTCTGTGATAAAGTTATTGAGTTTGGTGTAATTTCTGTGGTCATATTTACATAATAAAGAAGCATAGCTGAAAATAGGAAATTGTAAGGTGGAAGATATATAAACGTTACATCTGAATGTATCAAGTCTCTTACTATCACGGTCTGATGGGGTGGACCGGAATTGTTGCTGCCTTGTTTTCTGTTGTACAGCTTCCACTACGAGAGTTGGGTACTGGGTGGGTGAAAACCTTGGGTGGAACATGATACTTCTTTTCTGCTCTTTTGGAGGTAGAGGTGGTTGATGCCGGGGTTTGCCACACCATCTTTGCATGTTCCATTATTGCTGGATCAATTGGTAGAGCTACTTTAGAGGGTGTTACTGAGTGCAATATATCCATTAGTTCATGTTGGTTTTTGGTGACCTCCTGGAGGGGAATGTTTAATTCAGCAGCCACACGTTTAAAAAGATCTTGAAAATGTGTAAGGTTGTCTGAGGAAGTTGAAGGTGGAGGCACAGCCGCTTCCTCTGCTGGGGTGGGTTCGTTTGACTCCAAGATTATGCCTGCAATTTGGTTGGGTGGGTCCTCTTGCTGTGTTTGCTTTGTAGGTGGGAAATGTGGTGAAGGGAAATATTGCACTAGATGTCATTTCCGGCTATGGTGGTGTTTTGGTGAGGTTGCCAATTGTTTCAATATTGACACTTCAGGTGTGGTATACGTGGAGGAACCCAGGGATTGTCGTACCGTGGAGGCATATTCCCACAATTAGAGCATGACCTGGAATTGTAAATGGAGTGATCGGTGTGTGGGGATTTTTCTGGAGAGAACCCCACATAAAGGTCATCTTCAGATTCGAATGAAAATCTTTCTTGAGATACTGTCATTTGTGATGTTAACATAGCAGGAGAACGATCAGGACCGAGAAATGGTGAATTGAACGTGGAAGAGACTAATAAGTCTCTATTTTGCATATATTGCTGAGCTGGTGTTGATGGTGTTGTAGCAGGAAGCACTGGTGCTATTCGAGATGTTGGATTATGCCTCGGTGCCAAGCGGGCTAGAGACGCGCTAGGTGCCTCTGTGGTGTTAGCGTCAGTGCCGGGTGATATGGCTGGCGCTGCACTCTTATCCTGCGTTGGCAAGGTAGATTCAGTGCCGGATGTTGTCGCAGTTGATGAGGCCAGCAACTTAAAGCCTGATGGCTTGGAGCAGGGTTTTGAACATCCCACTTTGCTAGCGGCTCCGAAGACGCCTGAAGCATCATAAGTACTTAGGCGCGGTGCCACCGCTGCTCTCGGCACAGTCTGTGTGGGAGACTGCCGCTTAGGTGCCAGCGTCTCCTGAGGCAGGCATGAGGCTCTCTTTGGTGGGCTTTTTGCTTTCACCTTGTCTCTGCTTGTAAGGGTGTTGACCTGGGTCTGAGGTAGGTCTGAGGGATTTTTCAAGCAGCACTAACTTGAGACGCAGGTCTCTGTCTCATCGCACCCATGACTTCAGTTTTGCGCAATGAGGGCATTTTTGAGAAATATGCACTTCTCCAAGGCAGTGGATGCATTGTGTGTGCCCGTCAGAGATGGAGATAGGATCTCTGCAAGTAGAGCAGCGCTTAAAACCCGGTGAGCCAGGCATGGTGCTAAACAACTAACTACGGGAAGGGGTAAACTGGGATTAAAAACTATGGTATTTTAGATTTTTTTTTTTTTTTAAAGACTAAAGTAAGCTACCAACCACTAATCTAATAGGGAGAAAAGAAACCCGGTTTTAAAAGGGGTTAGTGTCTAAACGCAAACGAGACAGGGAGTGCTGCTGATTTTTGTCTCTGGCCTGAGGTGGTAGAGAAGGAACTAATGTGGGGGGTGGGGGCTCGCGCATGTGCAATACCTGCCACCTAGGAGCGCGCAATTGCAGATGCGTGCATGCGTGACCCCAGGGACACTGCTCTAAAATCTCCAATTGATGGCTCAGTGGCAATGCACCAACCGACTTCAAAACCTCCCGTTCCAGGTGCTCTATTGCTGCATCCATATGGCAGTTGGCGCCCTGGGAATAGTCACAGCAAAAGAGTTGGGCACACACCTTCCCCACATCCCACCACCGCCACGCCGAGGGGAAGGTGGGCCGCTGACCCCGCCAGGCCAACCAGAACTCCCGGAAGGATGCCACGAAGCCCACGTCCTCCAGCAGGTTATTGTTAAAGTGCCAGTAAGCCAGCTCCAGCCTCTCTGCAGTTAGAGAGGCCTTTGCAGCCACCAAATGGTGGTCTGTGAACGGGGCCGGCTGGACGCTGGAGGAGCGGGCTCATGCTAGGTGGAAGCATGATAAATAAATGCAGTCCAACCAGGAGTGGTGAAACCGATCGTCCTCCCACCCAGACGTAGGTGAAGGTGGTGGTGTTGTCTGGGTGGTGGTCGCGCCACACTTCCACCAGGGAGTGGTGGTCTACGATATCCCTGAGGATGCCTGCTGGGGCCTGGCAGTTCTCGACTCCTGAGCGATCCTGGTCCACAAGGGTAGTGTTGAAGTCCCTGCCCAGGACCAGGCACTCGCAAGGATCCAGGGTGCCAAGGAAGGTGGCCACCTGCTGATAAAAGGTCACCTGGTCTGGGCCGGCATTCAGGGCATAGACATTGACCAAGTTCGACGTCAGCCCCTTCATACAGGCCCAGACGTGCAGCAGGTGGCCCGGGACGACCTAGGCAACCCCCAGCACCCCGGGCTGTAGGGCAGTGGAGAACAGGGTGACCACCCCCAACCGCATGGGTGCTGAGGTGGCTGAAGTATACCCCATCCCCCCACTGCAGCCCCAGCCAGTCTCGATAGCTGGAGTTGTGTGGGTCTCCTACAGTAAAACTACTGAGTACCCCCCCCCCCCCCCCCCCCCAAAGGAAGGAGAGTACCCGGCTCCTGCAGAGACCTGCCCTCCAGCCCCAGGCGTTTAATGTCGCGATGATGATACATATTTTATAGTGAGGGCTGGGGTGGATCCCCACGGGTGTAGCCAGACATGAACCAACCCCCCCCCCCCCCCCCCCCCCGCCCCGTAACATCCATCTTTGCTTGCCCGGAAGCATACAGAGCAGTAAAAACAGCATAGTCTTTGAAAGCCTTGAACAGGAGCCCCAGATGTCCAGGGTCACTGGGTGAGCTGGCATAACTGTAAGCAGAGATAGGAGGGTGGTCAAACTAATCGCTGACCAAGAGGCTGCCGAGGAGTGCCCTTGACTGAAACCCATATTGATACGATCACATACTCTTCGGGGGGGGGAGGGGGGGAGAAATCTCCCACCCAGCAAAGAATGTCCAGTACTCCTAATTTAGTTCTCTCTCTCTTACAAGTGTAAATTATTTGAAACTCCCTTGTAAAAACTGGCATCACAAAAACGGACCAGTACAATTTGGCATCTTAGATAAGAAAGAGGATACGGGCCCCTAGGGGTATAAAGATGGGTCCAGCAGCACACTCACTCTGAGTGTCGATCTGCCATCTACCTGCTGGCCAGGTTAGGTGTTTGACCTCCCGAGGTTCCATGGGGACTCCCACCTCGTATTTGTCTTTCCGAGCAATTGAGGGACTGACCCTGGCCTGACCCGCAGGAGTCGAGAGGCACAGAAGGGGGTAAAATTGTACCTGTATGTGTCCTTTGTTTAAGTATGTACATAGTGTTAGAGCTCTTCAAAGATTAAGCTGTCACTTGGTACCATTATTTTCTATCCTCCTTTTTCCTTTGTAACCATTTTAAGATCTATATTTGCTAGCAGTTAAGAAGTAGAGCAATAGCCATTGTAACCACATGCTTTATAAGCCTTTTTAATAAACTTGTAACTGGTTAAGTTTCAACCTGACTCCTTCAGTTGCTGTAACAGAACCAAGCACAATTTAAAAGAACTCCAGCCGGTCATAAGGGACAGGTATAGGGAGAGCTTGGGCGTTTGGATCGTGTCGCTTCCAGAGGACAGATCCGTGGGGCATCTCTCAGTCTTCCCTAGGCTGCCCACTGCGAAGGGATCATGTATCCTAGCAGTGAAAATCTGAGATGTAATAAGCTCTCCCTGTAAACTTTGGGGCGTCTGTCAGCCTGTTGGCTGCCCGCCGTGGAGGGACCCTGGTCCTAGCGGTTAAAGACATGAACGTTAAACTTCTCGGGGCGCCCGTCAGCCTCCCCAGGCTGCCCGCTGCGATGGGACCTCGCGTCCCAGCAGTTGAAGACTCGGGTGTAACACACACACACACACTGCCCTGACCATCGGCTGACAGAATTGGCGTAGTCGGCAGGATTGTGCTATTGGTTCAAATACAGCAGCATGAAGCCAGTCACGATTGATATGGATTTTAGCTGTATAGAGAAGGAGTTTGCCCGAGAGGGATGGGGCAACCCTAAGTGGGATAAAGATATGTTAGAGAAATATTGGGGACAATCAAAGGAAATTTGGCAGGAGTTATGTAATTGACAAGCTGCCTGCAAAATGAAGAAGGGAAAAGCGCTTGCATCTGGCTGTTAAAGGGTGCCTGGCAAGCAGCTTGCACAGGCTACTGGAACTTGGAAACAGAGCTTATTAGAGTGCAGAAAGAGAAGAACGAGCTCCAAAAGCAATGTCAGAACTTAGATACTCGGGTGCGAACATTAACTAAGGATATGGAGCACCTCCAGGGGCAACTCCTCCCGATGTTAGAGAAGGAAGGAATTGCATGCAGAGAGAAATTAGAAACTAAACCACGGAGCATTAATAGAGCCAAAGTGGAAACTGCCCTGTGGCTAGACCCAGATGATTGGGACGAGGACATTTGGAACTCCTCTGATGACGATCTAGCTTCCCACTCGCCTAACGAACGGGTGGAGGTACCCCCAGCCCAAATGAGACCAGTTATCACTTATTGAGTATCAGGCAATGAGGAATCAGACAGTGATGGGAATAGCCCACCAGGCCCCTTGCAGAAAGGCAAGAGGGCTAGAGCCAAAACTACTAGGAGAACAGAAGACAGACAGAAATCCTCAACCCAAGTTACTACGTGGTCCTACAGGCCCACGGAAATACAGGAAGAATTTGCCAAAAAGCCCCAGGAAAGAATAATAGATTGGTTAGTCCGCATATGGAATACTGGAGCCGGTCTCACACCCTTATCCGCCCTGGAGTGTAGCAGGCTTAATCTGGGTGCCGGAGTATTTCTTAGCCTCCCAGAGAATGAGAGCCCAAAGACCCTTTGGACCCTAGCCTGTAGGTGGGCTGCAAGGATCCATCGGGCAGACCGAGGTGAACCCACCGCTATCCCATGGACCAATATAGACGAAATTAAACGAGCCCTGCAAATAGCAGCCACCATCACCCTGTTAAACCAGGTCAGACCCTCTTCAGGAAGGGAGGAAGGGAGTCCATGGGAACAAGAAATTCAACTAGATGAGCACAGGCCGCTTATGAGGGGAGCACCCAGTGCCCATAAGACTATCTCCCTAAAACTTCGGGACATTGCCCAAAATCGTCCTGAAGACAATTATGAGAGCCTATTGACAGCTATGGCGACGAAGAGTCCTGTGGCACCTTATAGACTAACTGAAGTGTAGGAGCATAAGCTTTCGTGGGCAAAGACCCACTTCGTCAGATGCATGTAGTGGAAATTTCCAGAGGCAGGAATAAATATGCAGGCCAGGATCAGGCTGGAGATGACCAGGTGGATCCAATCAAGGAGGATGAGGCCCACTTCTAGCAGCTGATCTGGAGGTGTGAATTCCAAGAGAATAGAAGCTGCTTTTGTAGTTAGCAAGCCATTCACAGTCTTTGTTTAATCCAGAGTTGATTGTGTCAAACTTAAAGATGAACTGTAGCTCAGCAGTTTCTCTTTGAAGTCTGGTCCTGAAGTTTTTTTGCTGCAGGATGGCTACTTTTAGATCTGCAATAGTGTGTCCAGGAAGATTGAAGTGTTCCCCTACAGGTTTTTGTATGTTGCCATTCCTAATATCAGATTTGTGTCCATTGATTCTTTTACGTAGGGACTGTCCTGTTTGGCCGATGTATATAGCAGTGGGGCATTGTTGGCACATGATGGCATATATTACGTTGGTGGATGTGCAGGAGAATGTACCAGTGACAGTATGGCTGATCTGGTTAGGTCCTGTGATGGTGTTGCTGGTGTATATATGTGGGCAGAGTTGGTACCGAGGTTTGTTGCAAGGATTGGTTCCTGAGTTCGAGTTATTATGGTGCGGTGTGTAGTTGCTGGTGAGAATATGCTTCAGGTTGGCGGGTTGTCTGTGGGCAAGGACTGGCCTACCTCCCAAGGCCTGTGAGAGCAAGGGATCATTGTCCAGGATGGGCTGAAGATCACTAATGATGCGTTGGAGAGGTTTTAGCTGGGGACTATAGGTGATGGCCAGTGGTGTTCTGTTGGTTTCTTTCTTGGGCTTGTCCCGTAGCAGGAGGCTTCTGGGTACACGTCTGGCTCTGTCAATCTGTCTCCTCACTTCCTCGTGTGGGTATCGCAGTTTACAGAATGCTTGTTGAAGGTCTTGTAGGTGTAGGTCTCTGTCTGAGGGGTTGGAGCATATGCGGTTGTACCTCAGTGCTTGGCTGTAAACAATGGATCGTGTGGTGTGTCCAGGATGGAAACTGGAGGCATGCAGGTAAGTATAGCGGTCGGTAGGTTTTCTGTATAGGGTGGTATTGATATGACCATCACTTATTTGTATCGTGGTGTCCAGGAAATGGACCTCCCGTGTAGATTGGTCCATGCTGAGGTTGATGGTGGGGTGGAAGCTGTTGAAATCATGGTGAAATTCTTCCAGAGTCTCCTTCCCATGGGTCCAGATGATGAAGATGTCATCGATGTAGCGTAGGTAGAGAAGGGGTGTAAGTGGACGAGAGCTGAGGAAGCGTTGTTCCAGGTCAGCATTAAAAATGTTGGCGTATTGTGGGGCCATGCGGGTGCCCATAGCAGTGCCACTGGTCTGGAGGTATATGTTGTCACCAAATCTGAAATAGTTGTGTGTGAGGATAAATTCACAGAGTTCAGCCACCAGTTGTGCTGTGGCATCATCAGGAATACTGTTCCTGACAGCTTGTACTCCATCTGCATGTGGGATGTTTGTGTAGAGAGCCTCTACATCCATGGTGGCTAGGATGGTGTTTTCTGGAAGATCACCTATGCATTGTAGTTTTCTCAGGAAATCCGTAGTGTCACGAAGGTAACTGGGAGTGCTGGTGGCGTAGGGTCTGAGCAGAGAATCCACATAGCCAGACAGTCCTTCAGTAAGAGTGCCAATGCCCGAGATGATGGGGCGTCCGGGATTTCCAGGTTTGTGGATCTTGGGTAATAGATAGAACAACCCTGGTCGGGGCTCTAAAGGTGTGTCGATTTGTTCCTGTGTTTGTTTGGGGAGTGTCCTGAGCAGATGGTGCAGTTTCTTAGTATATTCCTTAGTGGGATCTGAGGAAAGTGGCCTGTAGAATTTGGTATTGGAGAGTTGTCTGGCAGCCTCCTTTAGGTAGTCAGGCCTGTTCATGATGACAACAGCACCTCCTTTGTCAGCCTCTTTGATTATAATGTCAGAGTTGTTCCGGAGGCTGTGGATGGCATTGCGTTCTGCACGACTGAGGTTACCAGGCAAGCGATGCTGTTTTTCCACAATTTCTGCCTGTGCACGTCGGCGGAAGCATTCTATGTAGAGGTCCAGACTGTCATTTCGGCCCTCAGGAGGAGTCCATGTGGAGTTCTTCTTCTTGTGCTGTTGGTGGGAAGGTATCTGTGTGTCAGTGCACTGTTCAGTGTCGTGTTGGAAGTATTCCTTGAGACGGAGACGGCGAAAGTAGGCTTCCAGATCACCGCAGAACTGTATCATGTTAGTGGGGGTGGCGGGGCAAAAGGAGAGTCCCCGAGATAGAACAGATTCTTCTGCCGAGCTGAGTGTGTAGTTGGAGAGATTGACGATATTGCTGGGTGAGTTAGGGGTACCATTGTTGTGGCCCCATGTGGCAGGTAGGATTTTAGACAGCTTACAGTCCTTTTTCCTCTGTAGAGAAGTGAAGTGTGTAATGTAGATCTCCTGTCTTGTTTTAGTAAAGTCCATTTGTGCAGAAGGTTGGTGTTTTATGAGAGACTCCAGATTGGAGAGCTCTTTTTTGATGTTTTCCTGTTTGCTGTACAGGATGCTGATCAGGTGGTTCCTCAGTTTTTTGGATAGTATATGGCATAATCTCTCACTGTAGTCTGTGCAGTATGTAGATAGCAATGGATTTTTCACCTTCCTGGACACACCACACGATCCATTGTTTACAGCCAAGCACTGAGGTACAACCGCATATGCTCCAACCCCTCAGACAGAGACCTACACCTACAAGACCTTCAACAAGCATTCTGTAAACTGCGATACCCACACGAGGAAGTGAGGAGACAGATTGACAGAGCCAGACGTGTACCCAGAAGCCTCCTGCTACGGGACAAGCCCAAGAAAGAAACCAACAGAACACCACTGGCCATCACCTATAGTCCCCAGCTAAAACCTCTCCAACGCATCATTAGTGATCTTCAGCCCATCCTGGACAATGATCCCTTGCTCTCACAGGCCTTGGGAGGTAGGCCGGTCCTTGCCCACAGACAACCCGCCAACCTGAAGCATATTCTCACCAGCAACTACACACCGCACCATAATAACTCGAACTCAGGAACCAATCCTTGCAACAAACCTCGGTGCCAACTCTGCCCACATATATACACCAGCAACACCATCACAGGACCTAACCAGATCAGCCATACTGTCACTGGTACATTCTCCTGCACATCCACCAACGTAATATATGCCATCATGTGCCAACAATGCCCCACTGCTATATACATCGGCCAAACAGGACAGTCCCTACGTAAAAGAATCAATGGACACAAATCTGATATTAGGAATGGCAACATACAAAAACCTGTAGGGGAACACTTCAATCTTCCTGGACACACTATTGCAGATCTAAAAGTAGCCATCCTGCAGCAAAAAAACTTCAGGACCAGACTTCAAAGAGAAACTGCTGAGCTACAGTTCATCTTTAAGTTTGACACAATCAACTCTGGATTAAACAAAGACTGTGAATGGCTTGCTAACTACAAAAGCAGCTTCTATTCTCTTGGAATTCACACCTCCAGATCAGCTGCTAGAAGTGGGCCTCATCCTCCTTGATTGGATCCACCTGGTCATCTCCAGCCTGATCCTGGCCTGCATATTTATTCCTGCCTCTGGAAATTTCCACTACATGCATCTGACGAAGTGGGTCTTTGCCCACGAAAGCTTATGCTCCTACACTTCAGTTAGTCTATAAGGTGCCACAGGACTCTTCGTCGCTTTTGCAGATTCAGACTAACACGGCTACCCCTCTGATATTGACAGCTATGGTACGGTATTTCCGAGAGTTTGGGGAGAGCGAAGCGCCGCCGGTAAAGCCAAGGGGCTCGTCTACACTGGCCCCTTTTCCGAAAGGGGCATGTTAATTTCACAGGTCGTAATAGGGAAATCCGTGGGGGATTTAAATATCCCTCACGGCATTTAAATAAAAATGTCCACCGCTTTTTTCCGGCTTTTAGAAAAGCCGGAAAAGAACGTCTACACTGGCCCCGATCCTCCGGAAAAAAGCCCTTTTCCGGAGGATCTCTTATTCCTACTTTGAAGTTATTTTATTTAAATGCCGCGGGGGATATTTAAATCCCCCGCGGATTTCCCTATTACGACCTGTGAAATTAGCATGCCCCTTTCAGAAAAGGGGCCAGTGTAGACGTAGCCAAGGTGTCAAACCTGAGAAGAAATCCCCAAGGCAAATCAGAGGGCTTTAAGCCCAGGCATGAAGTAACCCCGGAAGAAAAGGAGCTCCGGAATAAACTCTGGAAACAGTGTTTAGCTTTAGGCTATCCCAGAGATATAATTCACGGATTGCCAACCGAAAGATTAAAGCTCCTAACCACCTTTAAGAAAGCCAACTGGGAGAAGGCGGATGTAATTCCTAGCTCCCCGCCTAGTACGGACACCCTTTACACGCCACTGCGGCAGCAGTTACATGAGCTGCCACTTCCCCCGGTCAGTTTTAACCAGGGAGACCAAATGGCGGGGGTCAGCCTCCCCTCCACATAAACGAGCTCAAAGGGGAGGAGGATCCCAACAACGACCCCCGGATCCAAATAATTGTAAATGATAAACACACAGTATCTTTCCTAGTAGATACCGGAGCTCAAATATCCATGATTAAGCAGGAGTACTTTCACGGCCCGCCACCTTCTGGCCGAAAACAGATATTAGTTACCGGAGTAAATGGCACTGTTAGAACTTACCCCCTGGTTAAAGTAAAATTGGACATTCCCCTAAAACCCCCCAGCCAGCCTCAAAAGCATGAGATAGTCCTTGGAAACGCCAATATACTTGGCATGGACATCTTAAGAGGGAGGAAGGGAGTAATTAATAGAAAAAGATGGGCCTTTGGAGCTGGCTTTAAGCCACGCACGACCATTTTGGATGACAGAGACACCCCTCTCTATAAGATTAATTTTCTGGCTCAAGCCCCCACTCTCCCGCCTTCCACTGTAACCAACATGAAGCAATACAGTATCCCAGCCGAAGCTATGGCTCCGGTCTCTGAACTAATTAAAGATTTGGAAGAACGGGGAATCTTAATTCGCACCTATTCCCTGTATAACTTGCCAGTATGGCCAGTAAAGAAACCAAATGGAAAATGAAGACTCACCATAGATTACCGGAAACTAAACAGCAATACGGGACCTTTAACAGCTGCAGTCCCTAACATGGTTGACATTGTAAACAGTATACAAACTTGGAACAAGCAATGGCTGGCTGTACTAGATGTAAAGGATATGTTCTTCATGGTTCCCCTGCAACTCGCAGATCAGGAAAAATTCGCTTTCGCCTGAAAAGGGGTCCAGTATACATTTACGTGCATGCCACAAGGCTATAAACATTCCCCTACAATTTGCCATGGGGCACTGGCAAAGGTCTTAGATGGCCTGACCTTGCTACCTAGGGTGTGTCTAAACTACATGGCTCCATCGATGGAGCCATGTAGATTAGGCTGATCGGGAAAGGGAAATGAAGCCGCGATTTAAATAATTGCGGCTTCATTTAAATTTACATGGCTGCCGCGCTGAGCCGACAAACAGCTGATCAGCGCGCTAGTCTGGACTCTCCCGCGCCGACCTGAAAGCTCTTTATCGACCTCCCTGTTATGCCTCGTAGGATGAGGTTTACCGGGGAGGTCAATAAAGGGCTTTCATGTCGGCAGGGGAGTGTCCAGACTAGCACGCTGAGCCGACAAACAGCTGATCAGCTGTTTGTCGGCTCAGCGTGGCAGCCATGTAAATTTAAATGAAGCCGCAATTATTTAAATCACGGCTTCATTTCCCTTTGCCCAACAAACAAATCTACATGGCTCCGTCGACGGAGCCATGTAGTTTAGACATACCCCTAGTGTCCAAACCTTGCAGTATATAAATGACATTCTAATCGGAGGAGATACTTGTGAAGAAGTCCAGGAAGCTATGAATCAAGTAAAAGCAGCATTAGAAAGTCTTGGTTTAGATTTACCACCGGACAAATGCCAAGGCCCCTCTCATGAGGTAAAATTTCTAGGCACTGTCTGGATGGGAGGCCGCAAGATGGTGCCAAACGAGACAGTACAGGAACTTAGCCAGGCACCATCCCCTAAGGCTAAGGCACAATTAAGACAATTGCTTGGAGTTTTGGGGTTTTGGAGAAAACATGTGCCTGGTTTTGCGGTCATAGCCCGTCCACTGTATAATTTGCTCAAAAAGCATGCTAAATAGGAATGGGCCCCCATCCATGAGGAAGCCCTGAGACAGCTGATAAACGAGATACACACTTATCAGTCCATGGGTCCGATTCACCCTAATGCCCCATTTCATTTGTACCTCACTGTGGGAAACACAGGGATGTCTTATGCCCTGTGGCAAGAAGGAGAAGCTGTACCCCGCCATCCCATACAGTTTGGCTCAAAGTCATGGCAGGGGTCACAGTCAAATTACACGCCTTATGAAAAAGTGCTTCTGGCAGCCTACACAGCACTAAGAGAAACAGAGGAGCTAACTCAGACTCAAACCATAACACTTCACACTCCTCTCCCAATCATTAAGCCCATATTGGAGGGAAAAGAGTTGTCACAGGGAGTAGCCCAGAAAATGACTGTCCAGAGATGGGCACTCTATTTACACCACAGGGTGGGTGGGGCGGACACTGCACAAAACCCCACCATGATTAAACAATCCCTATGGAAGGTGGGAATGCCTGAAGAGTAC
The DNA here is from genome assembly GCF_049634645.1 of Pelodiscus sinensis. NCBI lineage: Eukaryota > Metazoa > Chordata > Testudines > Trionychidae > Pelodiscus > Pelodiscus sinensis. Next base: position 248,494 of record NW_027465873.1, on the reverse strand, counting down.
TGCCTGCCCCCATCACAACCTGAAGGAGTATGGTTTACAGATGGCAGCGCCAAGCTAGTGAAAGGGAAATGGATAGGGAAGGCTGCAGCAGTCTCAGCAGACACATCTGCTGCACCCCTGACTGCAAACATAGAGGGGTCAGCTCAGCTTGCAGAGCTGGCAGCAATCAAACTAGCTTGTGAGGCAGGTGCCAGTACCATTTACACTGACTCCTATGCTGTATGGGCTGGAGCCACCCAGTGGATAACTAACTGGAAAAATAATAACTGGGAAATAGGGGGAAAGCCTATTTAGGAATTGGAATACAGGCAGTCCCCGACTTACGCGGATCCGACTTATGTCGGATCCGCACTTACGAACGGGGCTTTCTCGCCCCGGAGGTCGAGGTGGCGGATTGCTATCTGCGAGCTCCGGGGCGAGAAAGCCCCGTTCGTAAGCTGCTCCAGTGCCCCTGGTCTGCTGGAGACCATCTCCAGCAGACCAGGGGCACCGGGCGGGTTCCTGCGCTTCTGAGGCTTTGCCAGCGCAAAGCCTCAGAAGCGCGGGGAACCGCCGCTGCTGCAGCTTCAGTCCCGGTGCCTGTGGTCTGCTGGGGACGGTCCTGTGGTCTGCTGGGGACTGAAGCTGCAGCCGCGGCGGGGTCCCGCGCCTCTGAGACTTTGCCAGAGCAAAGCCTCAGAGGCGTGGCACCCCGCTGCCGCTGCGGCTCTGCTCCCCGTGTCCCTGGTCTGCTGGGGGGGGGGGGGGGGCGCAGCAGACCAGGCTTTTGTTTTGGACCCTGGGGCAGAGCAGCTGGGGCGCTGCCGATTGGTCCTGCAGCGCCGCTCTGGGCACTACTGGACCAACCTGGCAGCACCCCAGCTGCTCTGCCCCAGGTCCGGATTCAGCTGCTGCTGGTCAGTTTCAGCAGCGGCTGAATCAGGACGCCTGGGGCAGAGCAGATGGGGTGCTGCTGGGTTGCTCCAGTAGCACCGAGGAGCGGCGCTACTGGAGCAACCCAGCAGCACCCCAGCTGCTCTGCCCCAGGCGTCCCCAAGTCAGCTTCTGCTGAAACTGACCAGCGCTGACTACAGGAAGCCCGAGGCAGAGTTGCTCTGCCCCGGGCTTCCTGGAATCAGCTGCTGATCAGTTTCAGCAGCAGCTGACTTGGGGACACCTGGGGTTCTTAAGTTGATTCTGTATGTAAGTCAGAACCGGCGGTCAGTTTCAGCAGTGGCTGAATCTGGACGCCAGTTCCGACTTACATACAGATTCAACTTAAGAACAAACCTACAGTCCCTATCTTGTACGTAACCCGGGGACTGCCTGTATTGGAAATGGATATACCAGCATGCAACCCAACATGCCTTAAGCATAGGTCATGTGTCAGCTCACCAAAAGAACAACACCCGGCTGCACAACTGAATAACCTAGCAGATGCAGCAGCACAGATTTTCACTGCCCAGATGGATTGGGAACGCCTGTACACTTGGCTACATGAAACCTTGGGACACACAGGAAGCGATGAGCAGGCACATGCCAGCGGGTGGCCTATCACTTAACAAGCCAGGGATCTGGTACGAGCTTGCACCCTCTGTGCTGAATTCAGAAAACATATAACAGAAGGACAACGGTTTGCCAGGCTAAGAGATGGGAAAGTACTATGGGCAACCTGGCAAGTAAATTATATTGGTCCCCTACACCTGAGGGGGAAATCTCGCTCCCCTGGGGTACAGAGCCCCCAGAAGGGTCCGAGGCCGGAGGTCAAATCAGTGAGGCAGGAAAGAAACCTAAAAGAGAAAACTTTATGATGCATGCATGCAGGCGGTCACTTCCAAGAGTGAAGCAGCAGCCCTCACAGACAGATTCAGGTATCCTTTATACAGAATTGTTCTTCTTTAACATATCAAAGTCTCAGCAGAAGTACTCTGAGACTTCTGTTCACCCCAGGAGTGCTAGAAGTAAGTTTTACAGTACACAAAGCCACATGAGAACTTGAGTGGAGGAGTCTACAAGGCAAACTGTGACAAAGATAAGGGTTTACATGACAAATTGTGACAGACTAGGAGTATCCATGAATTTGAGATAGTCATTTGTAAGGGTCTTTGATTAGAGTTAATTTGATTTCTCTCTGTTACAAGCAGAGAGGTCTGGAAAACTTTTAACCCTTACAGCAGTTTTCTTTAGAGAGTTTTGATTTCTGCACAGTCCCCCCTTTAGACACAATTGGAGTTATTGGATTTTCCCCACAATTCCCCCCTTTAATACTCCTATTGGAGTATTACTCAAAGTTATTCTAGACATTCTTAGGTATTCTTCTTTTGCTGGGATGAATTCTTATCTTAGAGGGAGGTTTTCTTTATCAGTTGGGTAAATGATCCACTGCCCATTCACCCCCAGATCTTTACCAGTGCCAATATTGCTTTTAAAACATAAGGGAAACATAAGGGAAGCATTCCCTGATGGATGTAATGCTTGAGTAAGGGGAATCTCTGAGGCAATCAGCTTTTTATGCCAAATCTGCCTGTTCCCCCCCATGACTATGTACTTCTGGCACAGTGTTATCATTCTGGGCATCTACCCATCTCCTGTAGAGTACTGACTACCAGTAGATCTGAATTTTAGGGGTCTGGTCCACAGGGAGGCAGGAGTTGGGATAAACTGTAATGGTAAAAGGCCTTCAGAGCCTTTTATAAGCTGTTCACATATCCAACAGTCACTTGTATTGGTGAGGGACAAACCTTCTGCAGGGCTTCCCAATAAGGGTGAGGAAAGTTATATACTAAGGCTATTCTGACTACTAAAAGAAGGAAAACATTCCCCATCCTTTTATAGTATCTTAAGTCTCTAAAGTAGAAGGATAATAATAATATAGTAATTATCTAGCACCTAGCAAAGCAGTCTCTTTAACTAAGCTTAATCAGTTAGTATTGTTTGGCTTGCCTCTGCAGGCACTCTTCGAGATTTCGTAGTCTCTTAGTTCACTCAATACTGGAATGGATTCCCCTTTGTGAGAGCTACGGGGCGCCAGGCTCACCTGTAGGTCTTTTCTGGCACAGTCCTACCTCTCAGGTTGTACCTCGAAGCTCCTGGTGGAGGCCGGTTTGGTAACAGTCTGGTTTGAGAGTCTGCCACCTCGGTCCGCTGAACCTCGTCCTCAGGTGATTCCTCCGGGGAGGGGTCCTGGGTGACGGGGTCAATCAGCTCTGTTGGATCTGCAGTTCGGCGTACATGACTTGCGTGGATCCACGAGGGGCCCTCCTTCACTTTTACTGCTGTGTGGGTGATGAGCAGCAATTGGAACGGTCCTTTCCACCGGGCTGTCAGGGAATTCTTTCTGCGATGTTTCTTCACGAACACGTAGTCGCCTGGTTGGATGTTGTGGCACAGTACATCAGTAGGTGCTGGGAGGGCTTCCTTTACCTGCAGGTGCAAGCTCTCCTAACCGTCATTTTATGTCTAGGTTTCTTCTTTCTGTGTGGCTGCTAGCCTGTGGGCCTCCTGCAACATTAAACTGCTTACAAATCACACATGAATTAGATATTCTTGAGACAGCTTCTAGGTGCACGCCTGGGGCGTACCATTGTTTTGGGATTTGTGAGGCCACCCCCCCTTTTGCTCATGTGTGTCATTTGATGAGACACCTGAGCAAGCTGCCATGTGAGAGATTTTTGGGGCGACTGGGCAGCCATCAGGTGCACCCATTATCCCAGCTGGGGATAAGGAGCAGCCTGCTTTCTCCCAAAGGTTTTTCTCTGCAGGATGAGCAGCTTGCTGTAGTTCTATCAGGTCCTGCAAAGAAACAGGGAGAGAAAGAGAGACCAGAATCTGAGAGGGAGTCAGAGGTCCATGTGCTGCTGCATGTCTGGCGGCTGCATCAGCACTCCCATTACCCAGAGAAACAGGATCAGTGGCACCTGTGTGGGCCGGGCAATGGGTAATAGAGAGGGATGTGGGTAGCTGAATAGCATCAAGGAGTTGGGAGATAAGGGGACCATGAGAGATAGCAGAGCCAGAAGAGGTAAGGAAACCTCGTTGTTTCCAAATTTGTCCTGTGGCATGACAGACAGAGAAAGCATACTTTGAGTCAGTATAAATGGCAGCAGACTGTCCGGACGCTAAAAGGCAAGCACGAATTAAAGCGATGAGCTCAGCAGCCTGAGCTGATTTGATTCCTGGAAGAGAAAAAAACCTCTAAAACATCATTATCTGAGACCACTGCATATCCAGCCTTTAGTTTACCAACTGAATTTCTTTTATATGAGCCATCAGTGTACAATACAAGATTTGCATTTTCCAGCGGTTGATCAGACAAATTTTTGGGGAGGTTTTACACAGTGCCCAAGCAATTCTTCACAGTTATGGGTATGTGCTTTACCATTAGAGGGTAAAGGAGAAAAAGTAGCTGGGTTAAGTACATTACATCTTTGAATTACCACATTTGGGGAAGAGAGGGTAACATTTTTATACCGGGTTTGTCTCTGAACAGATAGGTGCTGGGTGCAGTGTTGCTGTAAGAGAGCAGAGACAGCATTAGGGACCTGTAAGATAATGCTGTGGCCTAATGTGACAGGTTGGGCCTTTTTAAGTAATTCAGCAGCAGCTGCAACTGCCCTCAGACAAAGTGGGAACCCACGGGCTACTGAGTCCAGTGTTGCAGAAAAATAAGCTAGTGGACGAGGTGTGGGCCCAAGGGGCTGACAGAGAACTCCAGCTGCAATTCCATCCTGTTCATGACAAAACAGAGTAAAAGGCTTGCTATAATTAGGTAAGCCTAGAACAGGTGGCTGTGAGAGAAGAGTTTTAAGGGAAAGGAAAGCAGATTCACATTCTGGGGACCAGGTCACTGGGTCAGGAGCTAAGATTAAGAGTAGAATAGTAAGGGGTTTGGTGAGTTCAGAAAAGTTAGGAATCCATTGTCTGCAATATCCTGCAGTACCCAGAAATTTGTGTACCTGACTTTGGTGAAAGGGTGAGGAATGGAAAAAAAACTTGTGAGATTAGCTCAGGTGTTAACTGACGGCCATCTCCTGAAAGTAAAGGTCCTAAGTACTGAACTCTTTGTTTTACAAATTGCAATTTGGCTTTGGAAGCCTTGTGACCCTTTTTAGCAAGACACTTTAACACATAGAGGTATCAGTTTTACATCTTTCCTCAGTTTTACTAGCAATTAGCACATCATCAACATACTGAACTAACACAGAACTGCAGGGAAGAGAGAGAGAATTAAGGTCAGCTTTTTTTTAAAAACTGAGAAAACAGAGTAGGGCTTTTACAATAACTTTACAAAAACATGTCCTGGTTAATTGATGACCCTGAAAGGAAAAGGCAAAGAGAAATTGGGAATTCTTATGCACTGGAATAGAAAAGAAGGAAGAACATAAATCTATTACAGAAAACCAGGTTAGGTACTGCTGGAAATCTAGGGATTACAAACTTATTAATGACTCTTAGGTCTTCTACAAATCTATAGATTTGCTTTTTCACAGGTAGTATAGGTGTATTACATGGTGAAGTTGTATAAACAAGTATCCCTTGTTTAAGGAGGGAAGAGATTACAGGCTTAATGCCCTCTTGTGCCTCCCTAGCCAATAGATACAGGGCTACCCTTGGGAAAGGCTTGTTGTGTCTGTATGTTATTTGCACTGGTGTTGCAGAGGCTAGCAACCCCACTTCATTCACATGGGCTGCCCACAATGTCTCTGGGACATCTGAGAGGTCCAGGAGGGGTGTATGTCCTGAGGTCTCATCAGATTTCTCTGAGAGTAGTAATGCCATTAAATTTGGAGCCTGATAGGGGGGAAGGTCAACAAATATCCCTTCCTCTCTACAGAGAAGGTTTGCACCCAATTTACACAACAAGTCACGTCCCATAAGGTTTACAGGAGAACAGGGAGATAACAGGAAAGAATGTTCAGCTGACAAGGGTCCAAAGCGGGGTGGGGGTGCAGATGGCACATCTGGGGAATTAAGCTGTTTCTTTAGAGTAGCCAATTCTTGCTGCAGCTTTTCAATAGAATCTTTTTTTGCTAGCCATAATGCTCTGATTCTTTTTTTTTTTTTTTTTTTTTACTGCCACATCCTCCCAGAGGCACCAATATTCCATCTGGTTAGGATGTTTTTCCTTGAGGAAAACTCTAAGATAAGCAAGCTTTTGTAAGTCAAAGCTCTAGTTGCCATTTATTCTGGGAATTCCCCTGAGTATAGCCATTCCAAATGCTTAATAATTCCTTAAGTCTCCTTAGTTTCAAACCTGCAGGCAATACCTAGCTGACTGATCATCTGAGACAAGGGAGTCCCAGGCTGTGAGAAACCTTTCCCCTCAGTCGGAGACAGACTTGAGGGAGCAATCCCACCCATGTTAGCACTGTCTTGTCCAAGGACAGCGCAGGAGCCCAGCAGTACTACCCTCTCCAAGGACAGCGCAGGAGCCCAACAGTACTACCCTCTCCAAGGATAGAACAGGCGTCCAGCAGCACTACCCTCTCCAAGGATAGTGTGGGAGTCCACACAAACTGTCAGCTTCACTCACACTCCTTATGTGCCGGGGGAAACCGCCCTTGCTTTCAGCAGCTGTGCAGTGACACTGACAGCACTGGTGCGGCTGCGGTCCCCCTCCGGACTTCACTCACTCAAAACCATGCGCTTGGACTCGCCACCAATCAGTCAGAAACAACAACAACAAAATCCAACCCCTATTTGGCTATACCCAGTGTTTTCGTTTTAAATCTCCCTCAAGCCTCTTAACAAAAAATTTTAAGTAAAAGATGACTCTTACCGCCAGCCGGTCCAGCTGGTGACGAGAACAGGGAGGCGGACTGGGGGATTTTAAATGGATCCCTTACCCTCCAGATGCGCACTGTAGTCCGTTCCCATTCCCCATCATCAGCCTTTCCAACTGGAGTTCCAAGCCATCCCACTTCTGACACCAAATTGAGGGGGAAATCTCGCTCCCCTGGGGTACAGAGCCCCCAGAAGGGTTCGAGGCCGGAGGTCAAATCAGTGAGGCAGGAAAGAAACCTAAAAGAGAAAACTTTATGATGCATGCATGCAGGCTGTCACTTCCAAGAGTGAAGCAGCAGCCCTCACAGACAGATTCAGGTATCCTTTATACAGAATTGTTCTTCTTTAACATCTCAAAGTCTCAGCAGAAGTACTCTGAGACTTCTGTTCACCCCAGGAGTGCTAGAAGTAAGTTTTACAGTACACAAAGCCACATGAGAACTTGAGTGGAGGAGTCTACAAGGCAAATGGTGACAAAGATAAGGGTTTACATGACAAATTGTGACAGACTAGGAGTATCCATGAATTTGAGATAGTCATTTGTAAGGGTCTTTGATTAGAGTTAATTTGATTTCTCTCTGTTACAAGCAGAGAGGTCTGGAAAACTTTTAACCCTTACAGCAGTTTTCTTTAGAGAGTTTTGATTTCTGCACAGTCCCCCCTTTAGACACAATTGGAGTTATTGGATTTTCCCCACACACCCCAGTAAACAAGGGTGGAAGTATGTTTTAACTGGAGTAAAAATTGTTTCAGGAATTGGTTTTGCTTACCCAACCCGATGGGCAACAGGGTTGTCTACGATCACGGGACTAAACCGCTTAATAGCCCTTGTCCCAACACCCCAAGAAATCCAGTCTGACAATGGCTCACATTTTAAGAACAAACTGGTAAATGAGTGGGCCCTCCGCAACGGAGTCCAATGGACCTTTCACCTCCCGTACCGACCTCAGTCTAATGGCATGGTCGAACGCTGGAATGGACTGTTGAAAGCCCACTTGAGGCCCACAGATGGCAAATGGGGAAACAGATTAGATACTGTAGTGCAAAGACTAAACAATCGGCAGACCCCTACGGGCAGTCTGATCAACAAAGGATTTTTCCCTACAGGGAGAACCCCTCCTAGCCCCACTGTACCACTTAAAGGGTATGTCTACACTACAAAGTTAGTTCGAACTAACGTTAGTTCGAACTAACTTTCATAGGCGCTACACTAGCGCTCCGTAAGTTTGAATTTAATTCGAACTAACGGAGCGCTTAGTTCGAACTAAGAAAACCTCATTTTACGAGGATTAAGCCTAGTTCGAACTAGCTAGTTCGAATTAAGGGGTGTGTAGCCCCTTAATTCGAACTAGTGGGAGGCTAGCCCTCCCCAGGTTTCCCTGGTGGCCACTCTGGCCAACACCAGGGAAACTCTTCTGGCCCCCTCCCGGCCCCGGACCCCTTAGAGGGGCACGGGCTGGCTACGCTGCCCGTGCCAGGTGCAAGCCTGCCAGCACCCAGCCAGCAGATCCTGCACCTGGCACGGATCAAGCTACCCACCCGATGCCCCCCAGCCCTCCCCCTCTTCCTGGGACCAGGCTGGCAGCTCCTGGGAGCTTGCCCGGAACCGCAAGAGGCAGGGCACCCACCTGGGCTAGTGCAGACATCGTGGACCTCGTCCACGATCTCCGCACTAGGCACAGGAAAGTGACCGTCTAGGGCAGGAGAGCTGCCAGCCTGGCCACCCAGGAGCAGGTGTGCAAGAGAATCAAGGGGGTCCAGTGAGACCCCCGACCCTGAGCCTACAATGGCCGTCCTGGGTCAGACCAAAGGTCCATCTAGCCCAGTAGCCTGTCTGCCGACAGCAGCCAACCCTAGGGACCCTGGAGGGGATGGACTGAAGACAGTGACCAAGCCATTTGTCTCGTGCCATCCCTCTCCAGCCTTCCACAAACCTTGGGCAGGGACACCACTCCTACCCCCTGGCTAATACCACTCCATGGACCCAGCCTCCATGACTTGATCTCATTTCCCTTTAAACTCTGTTCTAGTTGTAGCCTTCACAGCCTCCTGCAGCAAGGAGTTCCACAGGTTGACTCTTTGCTTTGTGAAGAACAACTTTCTGTTACTAGTTTGAAGCCTGCTACCCATTCCTTTCCTTTGGTGGCCTCTAGTCCTTCTTTATGGGAATTAATGAAGAACTTTTCTGTATGCACCCTCTCCACCCAACTCCTGCTTTTAGAGACCTCTATCCTGTCCCCCCTCTGTCTCCTCTTTTCTAAGCTGAAAAGTCCCAGTCTCTTTAGCCTCTCTTCATATGGGACCTGTTCCCAACCCCTGATCATTTTAGATGCCCTCCCCTCTCCCAGCCTCTCTCTTCCCCTCTCCCACCTCCTTTTCCCAGTCTCCCCCAGTTTTGTTCAATAAAGACAGATTCCATTTTGGAAGACACGTTATCTTTATTTTGTACATCAAGAAGAGGGGCTAGGGAAGGGTAAGTGGAAGGAGGTGAGGGAGGAATGGGGCACGAGCCCCCGATGGGGAGGACTGGGCTGGCTCTGCGGGCTTCTGGGTGTGGAAGCTCTCCTGCAGCCCCCCAATTGTCCCCTCTCCCCAGATGGCAGCCTGCGGCAAGTGCAGCCGGTCTGATGGCCGAGTGCTGTGATGTGCCCAGTGTGGGCACTCAGGGCACTCCAAGCCAGGACTGCTTTGCAAGCGGGGCACCCCTGAGAACTGTCTGTCTGGGGTGGGGGTCGGGACCCTTTAAGCACAGCCCTCGGCTAGCCTGAGACAGCATCTCCACGCTCTAAGTCCTCCTCCGATGCCCTGCCGGCACTGCTTCCGGACATCCTTAAGCCCGGTTCAGGGTCCACTTAATGTGGACATGCTAGTTCGAATTAGCAAAACGCTAATTCGAACTAGTTTTTTAGTCTGGATCCGGTAGTTCGAATTAGCTTAGTTCGAATTAACTAATTCGAACTAAGTTAGTTCGAATTAACGTTGTAGTGTAGACGTACCCAAAGATTCTAAATATGCACCTGGAGACACAGTGGTAATAAAACACCCCAGTTTGGGGACACAAACCCACGTGCTGCACTCCTATAAGGGAAAAGGAGTCTGGACCACTGCAGATGCTGGGCTAACACCAATAACCATTACTGAGGCTTGGATTGTATCCAAGACCGGCTGACCTTATGTTTTATTACAGGAAACTGAGGCAATGGCCCCGAACAGTGCTCCAGTGGGATGTATCCCTCCCAACGCCTGTCTGAAGTCAGAAAGCCATTATGAACGGTATATATATATATATATATATATATATATATATATACACACACACACACACACACACACACACACACACTGCTTGCTGTCGTAGTGTTTGTAATCATCATTAGTTATAGACTATTGAAGCGAGACATGGCACTCCCACTTGCCATAGGTCTCCTTTTCATTCCAACTGCTACTGCTGTACCAGAACATCTGCTCAAAGGTGCTATTCAAACCATTGTTTCTGCTGCTGCCACGGATTGCTGGATGTGCACCCTACTGGATTCCTCTACCGGACTGGGAATTGAGTTTGTCCCTCTCAGTCCAAACGACTGGTGGAACAAGCGCGACATCTTCCGATGGGGACCGGTATGGTTCGATGACAGTGACTACCGCAATCCTCAAAATGACTCTGGGGGGAGGTCAAGGGGGTGGCACTGGACGTGGCAACGGACGGTATGGAGCAAACCAGTAGAATATGTAACTGGAAACTCCAAAAAAAAAAAGTACCCCATTTGTTTTGAAAGTAAGGAAGGCAGTGGACAGCTGGGTAGCTTTGAGGACCACCAGTGTACCCACATTGCAACCTTCAATAAGAAACTAGGAGCCTGGGATATTTATTCAGACCAGGACACACATCAGGGAACACTAAATTGCTATCAATGTCTCCCTTGGTCACAGACCCCTGTTTGGCATTAGCAATGCTGTCATTATCCCCTTGAATTTTAGCCAGTACCAGGAAAACAGTGCCTGGTACAATAATTCCCTTTTCATAGTCCCTAGCACTAGACACATCTATAACCCTACACTGGTAAATGGTAGTAGCCTGCTGCCTGACCAGTGTGCTAAGACAGACCTCTTGCCACCAAACCAGATCCTACAAGATCCTTGGCAAACAGGTGAGTGTTAACAGGGAGTTTAGAGAGGGAGTTCTCCAGGTAAAGGAGAAGCAGATAAAGGACTCTTGAGGGAAGTGTGTGTTGTGTTTGGGGCTTTCTTGCTGTGTGCTGAGCTTCTGTTTGTGAGTGAGGGTTGGTGTGTGTTCTTTTTTTTGTTTTTGTTTGCTTTTTTTCCGCTGTGTTTGTGAGTGAGGCTTCCCCCTCACCCCCGATGGAGTCTGTGCTGTGATTGGCAGGTGGAAACTGTTGGCTTCTAATTAAAGTTTGAATTCTAGAAGCCTCTGCTGATTGGCTGAGCCTTGGTAGGGGGAGGGACTTTCAGGCACTCCAGGGCTTTATAAGGCAGTGAGAAAGCGACCAAGGAGCTTGCGAACAGGTGAGTGCTAACAGGGAGTTTAGAGAGGGAGTTGGGAAGGGCGCGAGGTTCTCTTGCCTTTCTTTTTAAATCCCTTCTCCAGGACAGCAGCGATGGATGGTGATGGGTCTGCTGCTGTTACCTGCTCAGCGTGTGCCATGTTTGTATTCCTCCCAGAAGAAAGAACGGATTTCATCTGCACGAAGTGCAAGCTGGTCGACATTTTGGAAGAAAAAATGAGAGGACTGGAGGCCCAAGTGTCGACCCAACGCTCGATCAGAGAGGATGAAGACTTCCTCGATAGACGGCAGCGTTTAATCCTTCAAGCACGGCAGGCAGAGGAGCCAGAGAGGGCAGTACGTGACCAAGAAGAGAACTGGCAGCATGTAACTTCTAGAAAGGGAAGTTAACAACACGGGAATCCCCCAATGCTATAGAGGTAAGTAATCGCTTTCAAGCTCTCTCCACAGGCTCTACAGTGCTGAAAGCTTTGGAAGGGACCTCACAAGGAAGAAACCAGAAGGGACCACCATCTACTGGAAGGCATGGGATGCGTAGTCCTAGGGATGGGGGTTCCACGGCCACCACCCCCAAAAGGGGACTCCTTCCTAAGAGGGACTGAGCCATCCCTCTGCCGTCCAGACCTGGAATCTCGAGAGGTGTGCTGCTTACTTAGAGCTCGCATTCAGGATGTCACTGAGAGGCTTACCAAGCTGATCAAACCTTCAGATCGCTACCCCTTCCTGCTTCTCCACGTGGGAACTAATGATACGGCCAAGAATGACCTTGAGCGGGTTACTGCAGATTACGTAGCGCTGGGAAGAAGGATCCAAGAATTCGGAGCGCAAGTGGTGTTCTCGTCCATCCTCCCTGTTGAAGGGAAAGGACTGGGCAGGGATCGTCGAATTGAGGAAGTAAATGCGTGGTTGCGCAGGTGGTGTCGGAGAGAGGGCTTTGGTTTCTTCGAACATGGGACTCTGCCCGGGCACAAGGATTGTTAGGAAGAGATGGGATCCACCTAACAAAGAGAGGAAGGAGCATCTTCGCGGGCAGGCTTGCAAACCTAGTGAGGAGGGCTTTAAACTAGGTTCGTTGGGGGATGGTGACCAAAACCCTGAGGGGAGTGGGAAAGTCAGATACCGGGAAGATATGCAGAGAGGAAGGAGCAAAAAAGGAGGAACCCTTATTCGAATGGAGAAGATAGGGCAATCAACTGGTTACCTGAAGTGTTTGTACACTAATGCGAGAAGCCTGGGCAACAAACAGGAAGAACTGGAGGCCCTGGCCCAGTCCAAGAAATATGATTTAATGGGGATAACAGAGACTTGGTGGGATGACTCGCATGACTGGAACGCTGTCATGGAAGGGTATAGACTGTTCAGGAAGAACAGGCAGGGGAGAAAAGGAGGAGGAGTTGCACTATATGTAAGAGAGCACTACGATTGCTCTGAACTCCAGTATAAAGAGGGAGAAAAACCTCTTGAGAGTCTATGGGTTAGGTTTAAAGGAGCAAACAACAGCAGTGATGTTGTGCTTGGTGTCTGCTACAGGCCACCGAATCAGGTGGATGAAGTAGATGAGGCTTTCTTTGGACAACTGAGCGAAGCTTCCAGATCGCAGGCCCTGGTACTCGTGGGGGACTTGAATCACCCTGACATCTGTTGGGAGACCAATACGGCAGTACACAGGCAATCCAGGAAGTTTTTGGAGAATGTTGGGGATAACTTCTTGACACAAGTGCTGAAGGATCCGACCAGGGGCCGTTCGCAGCTTGACTGTCTGCTCACAAACAGGGAGGAACTATTAGGGGAAGTGGAGGTGGGTGACAACCTGGGAAGCAGTGATCATGAGATGGTAGATTTCAGGATCCTGACCAAAGGAAGAAAAGAGAGTAGTAAAATACACACCTTGGACTTCAAAAAAGCAGATTTGACTCCCTCAGAGATCTGATGGGCAGAATCCCCTGGGATGCTAACATGAAGGGGAAAGGAGTCCAGGACAGCTGGCAGTATTTTAAAGAAGCCTTATTGAAGGCACAGAAAGAAACCATCCCGACGCGTATCAAGAGAGGCAAACATGGTAGGAGACCGGATTGGCTTACAGGGAAAATCCTTGGTGAACTTAAGCACAAAAAGGAAGCTTACAAAAAGTGGAAACTTGGACAAATGACCAGGGAGGGGTATAAATGTATAGCTCGAGAATACCGGGGGGTTATCAGGAAGGCGAAAGCGCAGATGGAATTGCGACTGGCTAAGGATGTGAAGGATAACAAGAAAGGTTTCTACAGGCATGTTAACAAGAAGAATGTGATCAGAGAGTGTGTGCGGCCCCTAATGGATGAAGGAGGTAACCTAGTGACAGATGATGTGGGGAAAGCTGAAGTACTCAATGCTTTCTTTGCCTCTGTATTCACGGACAAGGTCGGCTCCTGGACTTCTGCGCTAAGTGACGCAAGATGGGATGAAGATGGACAGCCCGTGGTGGGTAAAGAACAGGTTAGGAACTATTTAGAAAAGCTAAACGTACACAAATGCATGGGTCCGGACTTAATGCATCCGAGGGTACTGAGGGAGTTGGCAAATGTAATTGAGGAGACTTTGGCTATTATCTTGGAAAAGTCGTGGAGATCCGGAGAAATCCCAGATGATTGGAAAAAGGCAAATGTAGTGCCCATCTTCAAAAAAGGGAAGAAGGACGATCCAGGGTACTATAAGACTATCAGTCTTACCTCGGTTCCTGGAAAAATCATGGAAGGGATCCTTAAGGAATCCATTTTGAGGCACGTAGTTGAGAGGAAAGTGATTAGGAATAGTCAGCATGGATTCACAAAGGGCAAGTCGTGCCTGACCAATCTGCTTAGCTTCTATGATGAGGTAACTGGCTCGGTGGACATGGGAAAGTCAGTGGATGTGATATACCTTGACTTTAGCAAGGCTTTTGATACGGTCTCCCACAATATTCTTGCCAGCAAGTTAAGGGAATGTGGATTGGATAAATGGACAGTAAGATGGATAGAAAGATCGCTAGAAGTGACCAGCGAGTAGTGATCAATGGCTCGATGTCAGGATGGCAGTCGGTTTCTAGCGGAGTGCCCCAAGGTTCGGTTCTAGGACCGGTTTTGTTCAATATCTTTATAAATGACCTGGATGAGGGGATGGATTGCACCCTCAGCAAGTTTGCGGATGACACTAAGCTAGGGGGAGAGGTAGATACGCTTAAGGGCAGAGATAGGGTCCAGAGTGTCTTAGACAAATTGGAGGATTGGGCCACAAGAAATCTGATGAGGTTCAACAAGGACAAGTGTAGAGTCTTGCACTTGGGACGGAAGAATCCCAAGCATAGTTACAAGCTGGGGACCAACCAGTTAAGTAGTAGTTCTGCAGAAAAGGACCTGGGGGTTACAGTGGATGAGAAGCTGGATATGAGTCAACAGTGTGCCCTTGTAGCCAAGAAGGCTAATGGCATATTAGGTTGCATTAAGAGGAGCATTGCCAGCAGATCCAGAGATGTCATTATTCCCCTTTATTCCCCTTTAGGCTTTGGTGAGGCCACATCTGGAGTATTGTGTCCTGTTCTGGGCCCCCCCACTACAAAAAGGATGTGGACGCATTGGAGAGGGTCCAGCGGAGGGCAACCAAAATGATTAGGGGGCTGGAGCATATGACTTATGAGGAGAGGCTGAGGGACTTGGGTCTGTTTAGTCTGCAGAAGCGAAGAGTGAGGGGGGGGGAGGGATTTGATAGCAGCCTTCAACTTCCTGAAGGGAAGTTCCAAAGAGGATGGAGAGAGGCTGTTCTCAGTAGTGACAGATGGCAGAACAAGGAGCAATGGTTTCAAGTTGTGGTGGGAGAGGTCCAGGTTGGATATTAGGAAAAACTATTTCCCTAGGAGGGTGGTGAAGCACTGGGATGGGTTACCTAGGGAAGTAGTGGAGTCTCCATCCCTAGAGGTGTTTAAGTCTCGGCTTGACAAAGCCCTGGCCGGGTTGATTTAGTTGGAATTGGTCCTGCCTAGAGCAGGGGGCTGGACTTGATGACCTTCTGAGGTCTCTGCCAGTTCTATGGTTCTATGATTCTAAGATCTGCTGTTCGCTCTCCTTTGCTCTATTACTAATATTAGTTACCATGCTGTGTACCATGCCCCAAAGAAGAGACACACAGGAAGGGGATGGTATAAGGGATCATATTCCCCTATCCTTAACAAAGAGCCTGGACTATTTTTCATTTGTGGGACTAAGGCCTACAAATACCTGCCAGTAGGATGGACAGGACGGTGCTCTCTGGGACATGCTGTGCCTGGAGGATTAACGGTACACCCACACATTACAGCTCCAGGTATCACAAACCTTGGAAGCTTCTTGCACCGATCCAAGAGGAAATTTACTATTAACCCTCTTGTGAGACGTCCCACAGGTTTCCATCGATTTACCTGTGCATTCTTGCCTTGGCTAGGAGTAGCTGAGCTTGAACAAGCCATAGTAAATGTGTCAGGGCAACTAGAAATAGCTTTCAACCACACTGCAGATGCTCTGGGCCTACTCAACAAACAGATCCAATCAGTGGCCCGCTTTGCCCTACAAAATAGAATAGCATTAGATGCCATCTTAGCCCAGCAAGGAGGAGTATGTGCTGTGATTAATCAATCTTGTTGTTTCTATGTAAACCATTCATGGCAGATTGAACAAGATGTGTCTGCTATAAAGGATGCAGTTAAAGTGCTACATGCTGTAACCAAGGATGGGGAAATCACATGGCTAAATTGGTTAGCCCAACAGTTGGGACTTTCCCTAACTCCTTTCTTACATTCCATCATAACCACTGTTTTAACTGTTGTAATTGCTGTAATCATTTTCTGCATAACCTTGTGTATTGTGAAACGCCTAGTCAATGTAGCTATCTCTTCTGTGCACATTCGATATACAGCACTAGGAAAGAATCCCAGCCAATACCTCAATCCTGAACCCCCTAATCAGACCATCAGGCACTTTTAGATGCCCCCAAGGTGGGCAAAAGGTGCTGGCATCACCGCCATCTTGTATCCTGGAACGTGGTGTATGGTATCAGGGGGTGGAATGTAGCCAGACATGAACCCCCCCGTAACATCCATCTTTGCTTGCCCGGAAGCATACAGGGCACACAGAGCAGTAAAAACAGCATAGTCTTTGAAAGCCTTGAACATGAGGCCCAGATATGCCAGCTCACCCAGTGACCCTGGACAACTGTAAGCAGAGATAAGAGGGTGGTCGAATTAATCGCTGACCAAGAGGCTGCCGAGGAGTGCCCTTGACTGAAACCCATATTGATACGATCACACACTCGTCGGGGGTGGAAAAATCTCCCGCCCAGCAAAGAATGTCCAGTACTCCTAATTTAGTTCTCTCTCTTACAAGTGTAAATTATTTGAAACTCCCTTGTAAGAACTGGCACCACAAAAATGGACCAGTACAATTTGGCATCTTAGATAAAAAAAAGGATAAGGGCCCCTAGGGGTATAAAGATGGGTCCAGCAGCACACTCACTCTGAGCGTCGATCTGCCATCTACCTGCTGGCCAGGTTAGGTGTTTGAGAAGGAGAAGGAGGAGGGGGCGGCGCAGATGAGTTGCCGCCCAGACCGAGGCCCTTTGGCAAGGGGTCGTCCTCCCTCTGGGCAAGTGGGGTCAGAACCCAGGGCCTCAAATCTCCTCAAGGCAGCAATTGCCTCAGAGGTAACGATGGGGGATACAGGAGGTAAAGGGGCTGGGGGGAGCTCCATCTGAGGCCCCCTCAGGAATGGACTCCACGAGGGAGACAGAGGAGTCCCGCTCCACTGCCATGACTTTCTCGGCCAGCGCCTCTGCTGACACTTGTCAGGGGTTATGCCGGCAGCAGTGCCCCCACTCAATATTTTGCAGGGGACCTTCCTGCCCTCCTCGTTAGAGCTGGGAAAGGGGGCACAGGTGGTACTCGGGGGGTGGGGTCTAGGAATCAAGGGAGGAACAACGGGGGGCTGGGAAAACTCTTCCTGGGGTAAACCCTCTCCCTCGCCCGACAGCAACCCTCTCCTCCTGCTTGCCAGGGCGCACCAGGCGGAGCCCCCGGCACCTGAGCAGAGCCATTGGCAATAGGAGGAGGGGCATCCACGGAGACCATACTACCAGGGGGGCCAGCGGTGTTGGGGCCGGTGCTCTTCTGGGCCCCAGACGCCGCCTCAGACCTGGCCAGGGGGTAGTGGCTCCGGACATGCCCCACCGCCCAGCAGAGGAAGCACCAGGTCTCCCCTGAGGAGAAATGGACCTGGTATAAGGCCTCCTGGTAGGGCAACAAGAAGGACCCCTCCAGTGCCTCCCTGCCACGTGCCACCGGCAGCATTTGCAGCTGTACCTGCTGTCGGAATGACAAAATGTGGCAGAGGGCGGAGTCCTTGCAGCCCAACGGGAGAGGGCTGATGGTGGAAATAGGTTTCCCCAGGGTGGAGAGGGCAGGCAACAGGGCAGCATTGGGCAGGAAGGGCAGCATGGAGGTAAGGACTACCCATATGCCCAGGTCCTCTAGCGGCTCGAGGGGCACGTGCACGTCCCCCACCACCAGGCCCCTCTCCACCGCCTCCTGGGTGGCAGCCTCCAAGGCAAGGAAGAACACAACCCTGCCATACATGTTAGAGGCTGTCACCCCGGCCGAGGACCCCACCACCCTTGCCAACGCCTGCACGGCGAGGCAGTGGTCAGGGTGGGGAAGGGGCCCTGGCCACCAGGGATGGAACTAGAGGTGGCGGTTGGGGTAGAAGATATGGTGGCATGCGGGGGGGGAGGGGCAGCAGAGGCAGCTGGGCGTACACTCTGGGGGCTGCAGGTGGAACACCCCCAGAGCCGGTGGGGGGAATGGCAAGGGAAGGAGGGGTCGTGTCAGGGCACCCTCAGCCATGGGGGTTTTGGCCTTCCGGGCCGGGCCTTTGCCCTTTTCTTCCCCTGGCCCTTTTTACCGGCCGAGGTGGAGGCTCCTTCCGAATCGGGGGGAGTGTCGTCCGTGGCAGTGGCGGAGCCCGGGCCGGGGGTCGGGAGGTTGGCTGAAGCGATCTTTGGGATCGGTGGTGTGACATAGCGGGGGGTACCTTGCTGGTTGCTAGGCTTGGGTTGTGCCAGTACCTCCACTGGCTGCTGGCTGCAGCACGGCCCAGCAGGGCAGGGGATGAGTCATTATGCAAGGGGGCTTCGAACCTGTCTGACCAGTTATCTCCCAGGGAGCGGAACAATAGGAAGAAGGGGAGTGGAGCCCTGGCTGGGGGCAGGGCTGGAAGTGGGTTAGTTTGGTTTCTGGCTGGTATCATGGAGGAAGCAGCCTAGGCAATGGGCTGGGATTTAGGGGCCCAGGCTCCCCCATCTCAAGGGGGGCTGAGGCATCCTAGGGCTGCCCTGTAACCAGATTACATCTGTGCTGTGTTGTATCCTGGAGAAGCAATAAACTCCCTCTATTCTACTGGCTGGTGGAGTCTGTCCGTGCCATTACGGGAGTGCAGGAGATGGGAAACCCCAACGCGCTGTCACAGGTGGCACCAGGGGAAACTTAGGGTCAACAGGGATGGGAGAAGGGGCAGGGGCCTCCTCCATCATGGGGGGCAGGGTTGGAGGAGGCACAGAGAGTGGGGAAGGGGGGGCAAGGGTCAACCACTCCTCCCCACCAAGCAACAGGCAAGGGTGGGGTAAGGGTGGGGTAAGGGTGGGGGTCAGGCTACCCACTCCTCCCCTCTGAGACAAAGGCAAGGGAGGAGAGCGCCAAACTCAGGGGGAAGTGAGGGAGGGGACAGCAACCACTCCTCCCTGCTTAGCTGCAGGAAGAGGAGGAGGGTGCTAGACAAACGGGCAAGGACATGTGGGGGGCACGACGGGGAAGGTGGGGAATGCGACCACTCATCCCTGCAGGGCTGAAGGCAAAGGGGTAGGGCGCTAGAGGGAGGGGCAGGGATACGAGGGAAGGGGGGTGTTGCGAATGGGGGGAGGGGGGATGGGGAAAGCAACCACTCCCTCCCGCTGGATTGTTTGTAGGGCGGGAGGGCGCTGGCAGGGGAAGGGCGCGAAAGGGGTAACCGAGGGGGAAGGTGGGAAAAGCAACCACTCCTCCCTGCAAAGCTGAAGGCAGAAGAGGAGGGCACTGACGGATAGTACAGGGGCGATGGTACAGGTGCAGGGTGGAGGTGCCGGCTCCTCCGGCTGCACTGGGAAAGGGAGGTCTATGGCACCATGAAAGGGAGGTGAACGGGGGGGGGGGGGGGGAGGGCGGGACTAACTAATGGGGAGGGAAGAGGCACAAGCATTCAGGGAGGGTGTGGCATGGTGTCTGCTCTTTAACCCAGTGTGCTGTGGTGGTGGCACCTTGCTGGTTGCTAGGCATGGGCAGTGGGCTGTGGGTGACCTCCATTGGCAGTTATTTGTAGCACGGCCCAGCAGGACAGCGGATGAGTCACGTAGGCAAGGGTCTCCCAACCTGTCAGACCAGTTGCCTCCCAGGGAGAGACAAAGGGCGGAAGGCAGGGTCCAACCCCTGGCTGGGGGGGCAGGGCTGTAAGGGAGGCAGTTACTGTCTGGGAAGCACGGGAGAAGGGGCTAGGGAGGGGGCTGGGATTGTAGGGCCCCAGCCACCCTGCATCTCAAGGGGGGGGGCCTGAGGCCTCCAGGCCCCAGTTCCTGTAACCAGATTACGTCTATGCTGTACTGTATCTTGGAGAAGAAGAAGTTACTCACCTTCATGCAGTAACAATGGTTCTTCGAGGTGCGTCCCCGTGGGTGCTCCACGTCTGGTGTCGGGCTCGTCCCGGCGCTGCGAATCGGAGGCTTCACATAGCTGTATTCGGCCGGACTGCGCGTGCGCAAGCGCTTGAGACCATTCGTGCCTTTTCCTCTCCGCGCACGGTCCGGCCCCCGCTCCAGTTCCTCTCACTGCCTCATCTGAAATGAGAGAAACAGACGAGATTCCATAGCAGGGAGGAGGGCGGGTCATGGAGCACCCACGGGGACACACCTCGAAGAAAGCGAAGTTACTCACCTCCGGTGCAGTAACTGTCGTTCTTCAAGGTGGTGTCCCTGCGGGTGCTCCACTATGGGTGCTGGGCTTGCCCCGGCACCGCAGATGGAGACTTGTCATTAGCAGTGTCCTGCCGGACCACGCATGTGCCGCAGGCTCGTGGCTTTCGCACTCTTTCTGTCGCGCGGTCCGGCCCCTCCGCCAGTTCCTCGGAACCGCCTCGGAGTCTGTAAAAGACAAGAGCAGAAAGAGAGAGAGAGGACTCCGAAGCGGGGAGGAGGGCGGGTAGTGGAGCACCCGCGGGGACACCACCTCGAAGAACGACAGTTACTGCACCGGAGGTGAGTAACTTCGCTTTCTTCTTCGGGGATGTCCCCGCGGGTGCTCCACTATGGGTGACTGCATAGCGGTAGTCGCCAAAAACGGAAGGAGGGCACGGAGACCCTATTTATCCGCTGTGGAGAGCACCGCAGTCACCACTGCCCCATCTGAGTGAGAGAGAGAGATAGAATAGTGCTTAGCGAAAGTCCCATGAGAGGACCAAGTCGCCGTTCTGCAAATGTCCTTCAGAGATATGCCTCTGTGGAACGCTGTAGATGTGGCCATGGCTCTAGCGGAATGAGCGGGTGGTTGGGACGGAAGGGGTAACCCTCTTGTTGCGTACATTTGCACTATGCATGCGGTCACGAGATTGGAAATTCTTTGGGAAGTGTAACAGGGCAGCTGCCCTGTACTGGCCCCTTAAGAGCCAAACCCCAGCCTGGAGCAGGCCCGGGGAGTTCAGCCCAGCTGGGCGGCGTTGGCCAATTAAGGCCCAGCTGGGGGCTATAAAAGGGAAGGGCTGCTTCAGCCAAGGCAGTGTGAGCCTGGCTGCCGAGGGAGCAGGACGCTCTCTGGAGCTAGGGCAGGGCTAGAGAGTCAGGCTGGGCCAGGACGCTTGGACAGCCAACCGGCCAGCCTGCTAGGCCTGCGGCAAGGCTGTGAGCCTGGCTGCCGAGGGAGCAGGACGCTCTCTGGAGCTAGGGCAGGGCTAGAGAGTCAGGCTGGGCCAGGACGCTTGGACAGCCAACCGGCCAGCCTGCTAGGCCTGCGGCAAGAGTGTGAGCCTGGCTGCCGAGGGAGCAGGAGGCTCTCTGGAGCTAGGGCAGGGCTAGAGAGTCAGGCTGGGCCAGGACGCTTGGACAGCCAACCGGCCAGCCTGCTAGGCCTGCGGACAGGCCTGCTGGAGAGACACCAAACCCCCAGAAGGGGGGCTCAGAGCGAGTGACTTGGGCACTGCCGGAGGGCAGTGTGGCGAAGAGAGCAACGCGACCAGAAGATTCCAGAGGGGAAACGCCACATGAGCGGAGGCCTGTGCGGGCGGAATGGACTGATTCCGGGGACAGACGACGGACCCCCGCTACGGTGGTGAGTGACCCCCTCACAGATGGTGGAGAATGTGGGCACTTGAAGATACGCGATCCCGGCCCTGACGTAAGGGCTCCGCGTGTGCCTCAGTGGACCCTAATACAAAAAAAAAAAAAAAACACACACACCCTCACGCAAAGAGAGAGAAGTTTGCGGGGTTCCCTCCTCCCCTCTCGGCGAGCTCGGGCGGGAGGGCCATGGAGGGAGAGGCAATGCCCGAAGGACTGACTAAGGGGCGACCGCCGCCAGTGAAGCTTCGAGCCCAACGATTGGCGGCGCAGCTCCGACACCAGCAGAGGCTGGTACAGCAGCTGGATGCCCAGTACCGCCAGGCTCTTCAGGAGGTGGCGGAGCAGGACCAGGCCGGTATGGGGGCCGCCCCGACTCCACCGGCTAGCTCCCCATCCCTGACCACGCGGGGACCCGCGGGGGACCCCGCGGTGTTTGCCCTCCTCGACTCGGGATGCAGCCAGACGCTTATCCGCCCCGATGTACTGCCCGACACCGCGGCGCCCGAGGGGGAGATGCAGCTGCGGTGCGTCCATGGGGATGTGAAGTCCTATCCTCAGGTCCGGCTCCCCTTGAGGGTGCGGGGAGTCACCCGAATGATGCGAGTGGGCGTGGTGCCGCACCTACCATACCCTATGGTGCTGGGTCGCGACTGGCCAGGTCTTACAGCTCTCATTACAGACTTACCAGCGCCGACCGAGCCCCATGTGGAACTCCTAGGGGAGGAACTCCAGGCAGACCGCCCGCAGGGGTCGCTTGACCGGGAAGGCCCCGCCAAGCGCGACGCATCTGACCCGGCCGACCCAGGGCGCTCAGACACGGAGGACGTGCCGATTGCACTGGACTCGGCGGATTTTCCCCACGACCAGCGGGAGGATCCCACCCTGCGGGAGGCCTACGTCCAGCTTGCTTGTGTTGATGGGACGGTGGTGGATCCACAGAGGGCAGCACACTGGCCCCGGTTTGAGCTACGAGCCGACCGGCTCTACCGGGTCGGGCGGAACCCGCAGACGCAGGAAGAAGAGGCCCAGTTGTTGGTACCCCGGGTCCATCGACGAACCGTGCTGAGGTTGGCGCACGACCTTCTGGCCACCGGGCACCTCGGGCATGAGAAGACCCTGGCCCGAGTCTTGGCCCGCTTCTTCTGGCCCGGGGTGTACAAAGAGGTCAAAGTCATGTCCAGCCTGCCAGCTCGCCGCAGCCCCCGGGGTGCCGAAGGCTCCCCTCATCCCTTTGCCCGTGGTAGGGACCCCCTTCGAAAGGATTGCCTTGGACATAGTGGGGCCCTTTCCGCGGAGCGCGGCTGGATTTCGATATATTTTAACGATCAAGGACTATGCAACCCGGTTCCCCGAGGCCATCCCCCTTCGAAACACCCGGGCCCGCACAATCGCGAACGAGTTGGTTCGGATTTTTGCCTGGGTGGGGCTACCTCGGGAATTACTGACAGACCAAGGAACGAAATTTACGTCCCGATTGCTGCGTCAGGTCTGCGACATCCTGGGCATTCACAAGTTGCAAACTTCCGTCTACCACCCCCAAACCGACGGGCTGGTCGAGCGGTTCAACCGCACCCTGAAGGGGATGCTGAGAAGATTTCCACCGGCGGACATGAAGCACTGGGACCAGCTCATCCCTCTGCTCTTGATGGCGATACGGGAGGTGCCACAGGCCTCCACGTGATTTTCCCCCTTCGAGCTCCTGTACGGCCGACGACCTCATGGCGTCCTGGACCTGGTCAGAGAGGCCTGGGAACGGGGCCCCTCCTCCTCGGTCGGGCTTCTGCAGTACGTACTCCAGCTTCAGGAGAGACTCACGCAGGTGGGGGCCTTGGCTCAAGAAAACATACAGGCGGCCCAGGGAGCGCAGGAGCGAGGGTATAACCGGGGGGCCCAGGAAAGAGTGTTTGAACCCGGGGATCGGGTGCTGCTGTTACTCCCCTCAGAGGAGTCAAAGTTGCTGGCCCGCTGGCAGGGGCCGTATGAGGTCTCCCGACGAGCGGGCCCGGTCACCTATGAGATTCATCAGCCGGACCGGCGAAGAAAAAAACAAATATACCATGTGAACCTCCTCAAACCTTGGCGAGGGCGAGAAGGCCTGTTGGTTGCGCCCTACCCGTCGGAGCCCCTGTTAGGTCCTAGGGTCCCTGACGCCAAGGAGGAGGAGATACCCCAGCTCGCGGACACCCTGTCTAAGGACCAACGGCGTGTAGCCCAGGTGCTCATCGAAACGTTCACCAGGACCTTTACTTCACGTCCGGGCCGAACCTCGGTGATAACACACACCATCCGAACCCCACCCGGACAGGTCGTTCGCGAGGGAAACCGACCTCTTCCCCGACGGATGCGCGACGTCGTAGAACAAGAGGTTCGCACCATGTTGGAGCTGGGAGTGATCGAGCGATCCAGAAGTGAGTGGAGGAGCCCAGTCGTATTGGTCCCTAAGCCAGATGGAAGCATTAGGTTTTGCATCGACTTTCGAAAGGTGAACGCGATATCGAAGTTTGACGCCTATCCGATGCCCCGGACGGATGAACTGCTGGAGCGCCTGGGAAAAGCCAAGTTCATAACAACCCTCGACCTGACCAAGGGCTATTGGCAGATCCCGCTGGATCGGGAGTCCCAAGAGAAGACAGCTTTCACCACCCCGTCCGGGCTCTTCCACTTCGTGCGCATGCCATTCGGCCTCCATGGGGCACCCGCCACCTTTCAGCGGATGATGGATCGCCTGCTCGCCCCTCATCTGGAGTATGCCGCAGCTTACCTGGATGACGTGGTCATCTATGGTCGCGACTGGGAGGACCACATAAACCAAGTGGCGGCTGTGTTACGGACGCTCCGCGACGCGGGTCTCACGGCTAACCCCAAAAAGTGTAAAATCGGCGCGCAAGAGACCACCTATCTGGGTTATCGCTTGGGGCGCGGGCTAGTCCGGCCCCTGGTGGGGAAGGTAGAGGCCATACGAAATTACCCCACACCGACCACAAAAAGGAAGTTCCGACAATTTCTGGGACTGGCGGGGTATTACCGCCGATTTGTCCCCCAATTTGCTAGCATAGCGGCGCCGCTCACCTCTCTGCTCACGAAGGACAAACCTCAGAGAGTGAGGTGGGACACAGAGTGTGACTCGGCCTTTCAACAACTTGAAGAAGCCCTGTGTAGCGAGCCCGTTTTGCTTAGCCCAGACTTCGATAAACCTTTTTGTCTTCAGACAGACGCCTCCGCCACTGGGCTGGGCGCCGTACTCTCCCAGGAGGTTGGTGGAGAAGAGCATCCGGTGGTCTTTATCAGCCGTAAGCTGTTTTCCCCGAGAACGCCAGTACTCCGTAATAGAAAGAGAGGCCCTGGCGATCAAATGGGCGGTTGAAGCCCTAAGGTACTACCTGCTAGGGGGTGAGTTTACCCTATTGACAGACCATGCCCCGCTAAAGTGGCTACAAACTATGCGGGACACCAATAGCCGCCTTATGAGGTGGTATTTAGCCCTTCAACCCTATGTGTTTTCCATACACCACAGGGCGGGCAAGGCCAATGCCAATGCGGACGCATTGTCCCGCCTGGAGGAGGAACAAGAATCCAACCCCGAGGGGGGGGACCGGGACTTATGGGGGAGGGCAGGTAGCAGGGCGGACTGGCCGCCCACGGAACCAGAGGAGGAGGAACCCCTCAGGACGCCCGGGTGGGCAGAGGCGAACCCCACTCCGTCACCTAACCGGAACCCAGAGGGCGGGGCAAGGAGGTTAAGAGGACGGCGGGAGAGGGCAGTCAGGGCCCAGCCGCTGGAGGAACGGGAGGCAGACCCCGAACTCCTGCCTGGGGAGGCTGAGGCCCGGGCTGGGCTGCCCCCAGCTGAGTTCCTGGAGGCCGGCCAAAACTTCCCAGAACGGGGTACGGAGGCCGGGCGCAGACCAGCCGCAGGAGCACCCCTGGACCCCGAGGACGAGCCCGACGTGCTGGACCAGCTAGATCCCCGGTGGGTGCTGGAACGCCGTGGCCGAACCGCCGGCAGGACCTCCCGGGACCCAACCCTTGACCACTGGAGCAGGCCGCCCAGACCCTACTAAAACAACGGGGACAGCTCGACAGCCCGACGGGCCCGCAGAGGCTACAGGTACCCGGGAAGGGGGGGAAGAAGGGGCCCAGGGATCGCTCAGGCGGGAGAGCCGCCACGGCCAGCAAGGCCCGGACTGAGCCAATCGCAGCGACGCAGCTGCACTCAGGGTCTCTGGGCCGGGGCGCAGTGAGACGGGTGGGCCTGCGCCCCCCCCCCCCTCCCTCCCCCGGGGCTGTCCCGGGTCCACTCCGGGAGGACTCGATATGGACACGCATGGACCTGTGGCCCCGCCTCATAGCGGGATGGGGGCTGGGACTTGAGGAACAGGGCAGGCAGCAGGGGAACCCCCCCCCCCCGGAAGATATTTAAGGGGGAGGGTGTGTAACAGGGCAACTGCCCTGTACTGGCCCCTTAAGAGCCAAACCCCAGCCTGGAGTAGGCCCGGGGAGTTCAGCCCAGCTGGGCGGCGTTGGCCAATTAAGGCCCAGCTGGGGGCTATAAAAGGGAAGGGCTGCTTCAGCCAAGGCAGTGTGAGCCTGGCTGCCGAGGGAGCAGGACGCTCTCTGAAGCTAGGGCAGGGCTAGAGAGTCAGGCTGGGCCAGGACGCTTGGACAGCCAACCAACCAGCCAGCCTGCTAGGCCTGCGGCAAGGCTGTGAGCCTGGCTGCCGAGGGAGCAGGACGCTCTCTGGAGCTAGGGCAGGGCTAGAGAGTCAGGCTGGGCCAGGACGCTTGGACAGCCAACCGGCCAGCCTGCTAGGCCTGCGGCAAGAGTGTGAGCCTGGCTGCCGAGGGAGCAGGACGCTCTCTGGAGCTAGGGCAGGGCTAGAGAGTCAGGCTGGGCCAGGACGCTTGGACAGCCAACCGGCCAGCCTGCTAGGCCTGCGGCAAGGCTGTGAGCCTGGCTGCCGAGGGAGCAGGACGCTCTCTGGAGCTAGGGCAGGGCTAGAGAGTCAGGCTGGGCCAGGGCACTCGGACAGCCAACCGGCCAGCCTGCTAGGCCTGCGGACAGGCCTGCTGGAGAGACACCAATCCCCCGGAAGGGGGGCTCAGAGCGAGTGACTTGGGCACTGCCGGAGGGCAGTGTGGCGAAGAGAGCAACGCGACCAGAAGATTCCAGAGGGGAAACGCCACGTGAGCGGAGGCCTGTGCGGGCGGAATGGACTGATTCCGGGGACAGACGACGGACCCCCGCTACGGTGGTGAGTGACCCCCCTCACAGGAAGATAGACGTTGTCCCTTTGACTTGTGTGCCAGGGAGACGAATAAATGGTCCATAAGCCTGAACGATTTAGTGCGATCTATGTAGAATGCTAAGGCCCTGCGGATGTCCAAGGAATGTAGGGCCGCGTCTCGTGGCGAGGCATGGGGCTTCGGGGAAAAAAGTTGGCAAGATGACGGGTTCATTATCGTGGAAATTGGAGACAATCTTGGGTAGGAACCTCGGGTGTAATCTCAAGACTACTCCATCGCTATGGAAGATCGTATATGGTGGGATGGCCATCATGGCGGAAAGCTCGCTAACCCTGCATGCAGAGGTTACTGCGAGCAGGAAAACCGTTTTCAGAGTGAGGAATTGTAAGGATACGGTCGCCAGAGGCTCGAACGGTGGCCCCATTAGGGCGTCGAGTACCACATCCAGGCTCCACACAGAAGGGACTGGGTTGCGTGGTGGGTCCATGTTGATAAGGCCCTTGAGAAATCTTTTAGTTGTAGGATGGGCGAAGATAGAAACGCCATCTATAGGTGGTGTGAATGCTGATATTGCTGCGAGGTGCACCCTGATGGAGGCTAACGCAAGACCCTTGTTTTTTAGGTGCAGTGCATAGTCCAGTACGGAGGAAATGGACGGACGTGTCGGATCGTGGTGGTTCGAGCTACACCAGGAGGAGTATCTGCGCCACTTGTGAAGGTAAGTTTTCCTCGTGGTTTGTCGTCTACTTTGTACTAGGATGTGTTGGACTGCGGCAGAGCAGAGAGATTCACATGGGTTCAGCCAGTTAGGAACCATGCTGTTAGGTTCAGCATTTGTATCTGGGGATGTTTCAGGCGTCCTTGGTCTTGTGTGAGGAGGTCATGGAGAGGCGGAAGGCGGATCGGTGTCCGCACAGAGAGGCGGTGCAGGAATGGAAACCAGTGCTGGCGAGGCCAATCTGGGGCTATGAGGATTAGCGTAGCCCTGTCCGCCTTCAGCTTCTGAAGGACCTTGGGAATGAGAGGTATGGGGGGAAATGCATAAAGGAGGGGTCCGCGCCAAGTCACGAGGAAGGCATCCCCTAGAGATGCACGGCCCAGGAAGTCTGCCGTCACGTTTGTGATGCCAGGTAAGTAGGATGCCAAAGGAGTCACCCTGTGGCGAATGCACCAGTTCCAAAAGCGGATAGCTTCCGTGCACAGCGAACGGGAGCGAGCGCCGCCCTGGCGATTTATGTAGCACATGGCTATGATGTTGTCTGTAAGTATCGTCACAGTGGTATTGCGGATGTAGACAAGGAAGGATTTGCATGCGTTGAAAATAGCACGAAGCTCTAGGAGGTTTATGTGTAACCTTGCTTCTTGTGGAGACCATTGGCCTTGTACCGAGAGGGAGCCCATGTGGGCCCCCCAGCCTAGTAGGGAGGCATCTGTTGTGATTTGGTGGAGAGGCTGCTGCGGGTGAAATGGTATGCCCGACAGCAGGTTTGTGTGACTGGTCCACCATCGGAGTGATTGAAGAACGCCAGGTGGCGGTGTAACGGGCCTGTGGAGATCGTATCTGGTGTGGTGGTATACGAGGGTCAGCCAGTGCTGAAGGGCACGCAGGCGTAGTCTGGCATATTTCACCACGTACGTTGTGGCGGCCATGTGGCCCATGAGTCTGAGACGTGATGAGTGGGACGGTGGGGCTCACGGTGATGGTGCAAATGAGGTCCTGGATGGTTTGAAACCTCTGCAAAGGTAGGAACGCTCTGCCGGCGAGTGAGTCCAGTGAACTCGATGTCCTGAGTGGGATGCAAGACGGACTTCTGCTCGTTGAGGAGGAGTCCGAGCGATCGAAAGACTTGCATTGTGAGGTGAACCATGTGGGAGACCTCGTGTGCCGAAGCGCCTTTGAGCAGGCAGTCGTCCAGATAAGGGAAGATGAGCACCCCTTGGCATCGGAGAAAGGCCGTGACCACGGATAGGACCTTTGAGAACACCCTGGGGGCTGAGGATAGCCCAAAGGGGAGGACCTTGTATTGAAAATGGTCCTCCGCCACGACGAAGCACAAGAACCTTCTGTGAGCAGGGTGAATAGGGACGTGGAAATAGGCGTCCTGGAGGTCGAGGGCGGCAAACCAGTCCTGTGGATTTAAAATAGGGATTATGGCAGCTAGTGTTGTCATTTTGAATCGTTGTTTCCTGAGGTATTTGTTCAGACGACGGAGGTCTAGGATAGGGCGCCAGCCTCCGGACCTTTTCTGGGTGAGGAAATAGTGAGAGTAAAAGCCCCTGTTCCTGAAGTCCTTCGGAACTGGCTCTATGGCACCCAGAGAGAGAAGGCGGTCGACCTCTAATCTGAGGAGGGTTTCGTGAGAGGGGTCCCTGAAGAGGGACGGCTATGAGAGGGATAGGATAGCCAAACTGAACGATCTCGAGGACCCATTTGTCCGTGGTGATTTTTGCCCATTGATGTAGAAAGGGTCTTAGACGGTGGTGGAACAGCTGGGTTGAACGATTCACGGTGCTGCCTGTGACTGTCTGCTCGCCCTTGACCAACACATCAAATCTGTTGCTTGCTGTTGGACGGCATGTTCATTCTGCCGGTTGGGTTTCGGCGTCGTTGAGGCCTCTGGCGAGAACGCTGATTGTCAAAAGGCCTCTGTTGTTGCCACTGGTGTCTAATGTAGGGGTAATCATATCTGCGCTGATAGGGTGAGTACCGCCGTCTCTTAAAGGGGGGCGTATACATCCCCAAAGTTTGCAGGGTTGTCAGAGAGTCTTTAGAGGAGCGCAGGATTGCGTCCGTGGTCTCTGCAAAGAGCTTAACCTTGTCGAAGGGTAAGTCCTCGACTTTTGTCTGTAGTTCCTTTGGAACTCCTGCCGCTTGGAGGAAAGAGGCTCTACGCATAAGAATAGCCGTAGCGGCAGAACGAGCAGCAGTATCAGCCACGTCCATGGCCATCTGGAGGGACGTTCTCGCTGATGTGTAGCCCTCTTGGATGACTGATCTCAGGATCGATCTTTTTGAGTCGGGGAGATGATCCATGAGAGGAGTGAGGCATGAAAATGTATTGAAGGTATGATTGGAGAGATGCGCCGAGTAATTGGCGATTCTGAGGAGTAGAGTCGCTGAGGTGTATACCTTCCTGCCCAGAACTTCGAGCCTCCTTACGTCTTTAGCAGAGCCCTGGTGTTTGAGGTGAGGGGCTCTAGATCTCTGTTGAGCTGCGTCCACTACTAAAGAGTTAGCCTGTGGATGGGCAAAGAGGAATTCCATGCCCTTTGGTGGCATGAAATATTTCTTGTCGGCTCTTTTGTTGGTGGGAAGGGCCGATGCTGGAGCATGCCAGACCTCGTCAGCCAGTTCCAGGATGCCTTCGTCGAGAGGGATGGCGAGGCGTGAACTATGTCGTGGTTGGAGATTCCTAAAAAGCTTATGCTGCTTATCTTTGAGCTCTTGTAGAGGAATCTCCTGTGTAATAGCTACCCACTTAAATAATTCTTGGAATTGACGGAGGTCGTCTGGAGGAGAGCTGTTGTCAGGGTTCACTGCGTCCTCCGGAGGAGATGAAACCGGAATGGAAGACCCCGAGGTATGGTGCACGAAGGGAGTATGTTCCAGCTCTGAAGAGTGGTGAGATGGTGATGTCGCATGATGCGGAGGAGTAAGGGGAGCCGGGGTTGGAGAGTGCCTGCGTGCAGCGTAGTCGGAGACGGATCGTGGTCGGTAAGAATACCGGCTATGGGAATGTCAAAAGTCACGATCGTCGCGATGGTAGGCGCCGTACTGATAATGGTACGGGGAGCAGGGCGAGGAGGAGCGGATGTGTGATGCCCTGGACGAGGCAGGAGAGGCAGAGAGATGTCTGTGCTGGTGCCTGCGATGGGGAGATGCAGCAGCCAGAAACGGGGAGGGCAGTCTAGACGAGCCGCGAGGAGAGCGGCACCGATGAGAGGAGCGGCGTGGAGATCGCAGTGCCGGCAGAGGAGAGGACGGTGCTGGGGAGACGAAGCGGGAGCGGGAGCAGCTGCGGCGGCGTGGGGAATAGAAAGCAGCAGGGCTCCGGAGTGATTGGGTTGCGGCATGCGCTGAAGCGCTGGCCGCTGAAGCGCTCGGCTCCTGGTGCGGCGGGGCAGGAGCGATCGGCATCGCGCCGGCTGCGGAACGGGTCGGCGCCGTGTAGTCTGGCACCGTGCGGTGACTCGGGGGCGGTGCCGGGGCCGGTGTCGGGGCCGGTGCTGTGGTCGGGTCCGGGGCTGCTCTCGGCACCGGCTCAACGCTCGGTGCCAGAGGAGGAAGAAGCGGCTGTGCTGATGCCGGCTGGGGAGCCGGTGTCTTTGCAGACTCCCGTGGCCGCTTAGGCTTAGAAGCGGCTGTAGGACTGTATCGAAGAGGAGCATACGAAGGCGCCTCTCCCTGTCTTTCCTGGCTCTGGAGGAGAACCTAGAGCCGTGGTCACCAACCAGTAGATCGTGAGCTACCGGTAGATCTCAGGGGCTCTACGAGTAGCTCTTGAGCCCTCTCTGAACTGTGCGCCTGCGCAGTACATTTACATTAGATTTCCTCATTTGAAGAGCAGCTACTCACTGAGCAACAACACAGGTGAGTAGCTGTGAGGAATGGTGGGAGCTGGAAGGTCGGGAGGGCTGAAACACCCCAGCCAGCTGACTGTGGCTTTCACAGCTGGAGCTAGGCGCAGCCTCCCTGGGCTGAGTGCAGGGCAGCCGGGGTGGAGGGAAGAGAAGCAGCTGCCCGGCCAGCTGGCCATGGCACTCAGCCAGGGTGCATCACGCTCCACGTGGGCTGGTGCAGAGGAGAAGCTGCCTGGCCTGTTGGCTGTGGTGTTCAGCCCAGAGGAGGCTGAACCGTGCTCCAGCTGATTGGGCGGCTTCCCCTCTGCGCCTGCCCAAGTGGAGCTTGGTGGCACCCTGGCTGAGCACCACGGCCAGCTGGCCGGGCAGCCGCTTTTCTTCACTCCAGCCCGGCTGCCCTGCGGTCAGTCCGGAGGGAGTGCAGGTCGGAGGCTTCCCTCCGTGGCTGGTGTAGGGAACTCCCTGCCCCCAACCTTGTTCCCTCTCCTCTGCCCCAAACTTGTCCCCCGCGCTCCTGGCCCCCTGTTCCCTCTCCCTTGCCCCCCCAACCCCGCTGCAGAAACCTGCACCTCCCTGCAGAAACTTGTCCCCTGGCACCCTGTCCCCCCTGCAGAAACCTGTTCCTTCTGGAACCCTGTCCCCTGCTGCAGAAACCTGTCCTGGCACCCTGCCCCCTCTCCCCTGCCCCCACTGGCACCCTGTTCCCTGCTCCAGAATCCACTAGCACTCCTCCCCAGTACTGTGTCCCCTGCTCCCAAATGACTTTTCTATGGGTCAGTGACCCCTGACTCAAGGCAGGTTCCCTGCCATTCTCATAAATAAAGACAATGCAGAAACTTTTTGTGTTGAACATAGTATTCTATTTAAAAATGAAGCCTGGCCAAGAAACCCACAATTGGGGCCAAGCCCCCATCTGGCCACAACCACTCCTGCACTCCCCCTTCCCCAGACCCTAGATCTGAGCCTATCAAACACTGGAACCTCATGCCCTCAGCCCCTCACATACCCCAACCCAGATTCCTGCACCCTCACATCTGCAAGCCTGTGGCTTGCTTAGTAACCCAACACTGCCCAGCCTGGAGCCCCCTTCCCGAGCCAGTGTCCCCTTCTCCACCTCCTCCTGCATCCAGATTTCCTCCCAGAGCTTGCACCTCTCACCCCTTCCCACACCCAAATCCCTCATTCCCACCCCAAAGCCTACACATCCTGTCTCAACCCAGCGGGGGTCCGGCTAGACTGCAGGAGTTTTTCAGGATTCTGGAGATATCCCAGAAAAACTTTTCTGCATCCAGGGTTGCGTTTGTTCTTCCGCTTTTTTAGTGGAAGAGCAAACAGGCTCTTTTGGTCACCCCTATATTCCTCTTTCCACAAGGAATAAGGTGGCTTCCAAAAGAAGGGTTTTTTTTTTCCTGACATTTGGTCCAGTGATTTGGTCCAGTGTAGACAGGCCAAATGTTGGAAAAACCTCTTCCTACAGAAGAATTTTAAAAAAAATAAGCAGCAGTATAAGGATTGGGGACAGCAAGTAAAGGAGAGGAGGAGAATAGAGAGGGCGGGGCTTCAAGGAAGGGGTGGGACGGTAGATCTTGGCTTGGTCTGTCATTTAAAAAGTGATCTTGGGTGTAAAAAGGTTGGAGACACCTGACCTAGAGCAATGGTGACACTTTTGGGGGATGTGAGACTCCCCCAGGCAACGAATACACTCGGCATGGCTGTCCGAGGCTGGCATTGCCTCACGGCAGGAGCTGCATTTTTTAAAGCCGGTCCCTGACATTTACAGGCAGCCTGTTGTTTCTTATCTTTTGTTTTCTTGAACAGTAGGGGTGTGTCTAGACTACATGCCTCCTTCGACGGAGGCATGTAGATTAGCCAGATCGGAAGAGGGAAATGAAGCCGCGATTAAAATAATCGCGGCTTCATTTAAATTTAAATGGCTGCCCCGATCTGCCGATCAGCTGTTTGTCGGCAGATCGGGGGAGTCTGGACGCGATGCCCCGACAAAGAAGCCTTTCTTCATCGACACAGGTAAGCCTCGTGAAACCAGGTTTACCTGTGTCGATGAAGAAAGGCTTCTTTGTCGGGGCATCGCGTCCAGACTCCCCCGATCTGCCGACAAACAGCTGATCGGCAGATCGGGGCAGCCATTTAAATTTAAATGAAGCCGCGATTATTTTAATCGCGGCTTCATTTCCCTCTTCCGATCTGGCTAATCTACATGCCTCTGTCGAAGGAGGCATGTAGTCTAGACACACCCTAGGTGGTTAAGGGCTGATACCTGGGCAGAGCCATTACCAGGCTATCTTTTGTTCTTTTTATCTTAACAGTCTGTCTCTTTCTTTCTTTTTTTTTTTTTTTTTTTTTTTAAGGTGAACGGAGCTATACAGAGAAGCTGACAGGAGAACAGCTGAGAGGCGGGAGGTAAGAGCGGTCTGTGCTTTCCTCCCGATAGTTCTCTTTGTCCTTCCTCTCTTGAAAGAAACTTTTTTTTTTTAATTTATGGGGAAAGAGAGGGGAGAGGGAGGAAAAGGGAAATTTTATATACAAAGGGAGAACTAGAAGCAGTCTAGTTCTGTGGAGTGAGGAGCGCGGCTACAAGCGTCTGCAGCCTGAGACGGTGAAGAGGAACTGGCGGAGGGGCCGGACCGCGCGACAGAGAGCGCGAAAGCCGCGAGCCTGCGGCACATGCGTGGTCCAGCCGGACACTGCTAATGACAAGTCTCCATCTGCGGCGCCGGGGCAAGCCCAGCACCCATAGTGGAGCACCCTTGGGGACATCCCCGAAGAAGAACCATCGTTACTGCACAAAGGTGAGTCCAAGCTAAGGTTGGGCTACAGAATCACAGTTGTGGCAGCGTTGGAGTACTGCCGAGGCTACAGCGGAGTCTGAAGTAGAGTGTTGCAGAATTGTGTAATGTTTCATGAAGGTGGTGTTTGACGACCAAGTAGCTGCTCGACAGATGTCTCGCAGAGGGACTCTTTTCAGGAAGGCCGTAGAGGTAGCAACTGCACGAGTGGAGTGCGCTCTAGGCTGTGATGGGAGTGACTTGTTACAGACAGTATAACAGGTGGTAATGCAAGCAACAATCAACTTTGAAATGCGCTGTGCAGGGAGTGGACAACCTCTAAACTGATCTGCGACAGATATGAAGAGACGGTCCGTCTTTCGGATATCACGGGTTCTATCAATATAAAATGCAAGGGCTCAGCGAGCGTCCAGCGTGTGCAGAAGAGCCTCGTGCAGCGAGGTATGTGGTTTCGGGCAGAAAGAATGTAAGACGATCGGTTCGTTAATGTGGAAGTCTGTGCAGGCCTTTGGCAGGAAGGCTGGGTGCAACCTCAGTGTCACAGAGTCCCTATTACAGATAGTATATGGGGGAGATGCCATAAGGGCTGCCATCTCACTCACTCTGCATGCAGACGTTCTAGCAAGAAGAAAGACGACTTTGGTCATAAGCAGCTGAAGGGACGTAGTAGCGAGAGGCTCAAAAGGTGGACGTGTCAAAGCATCCAGCATGAGGTCGAGATTCCACACCGGAGATGGGGGTCTACGTGGAGGGTTAAGATTAATGAGACCTTTGAGAAACCTCTTCGTAGTGGGGTGCTCAAATACAGACCGGCCATCGATTATATGGTGGAATGCCGTGACTGCTGCTAGGTGGACCTTAAGCGACGGTATCGAGATACCGGTCGTGTGTAGATGCAGAATGTAGTCAAGTACAAAATGCAATGGTGAGCCAGAGGGATCTATGGCATTGGAGCTGCACCATTGTGTAAACCGAGACCATTTTGCGAGGTATGTTTTCCTCGTGGAGTGTTTTCTGCTATGCAACAGAACGCGTTTCACTTGGTCCGAACAAAAACTCTCGGATGTGCTGAACCATCTAGCATCCACGTGGTCAGGTACAAAGTGAGTAATTTCGGGTGGCGTACAGATCCGTTCTGTTGCGTTAGGAGGTCCAGAAAGAGAGGGAGTTGGTAAGGCGTTCGAATGGACAGTTGCAGGAGCGTGGAGTACCACGCCTGTCGGGGCCAAGCTGGCGCTATCAGCAGGACCCGGGCTCTGTCCACGACGATTTTCTCCAATACTCTTGGAACTAGAGCCACGGGGGGAAATGCATACAGTAGCAACCTCCCCCAGTGGACGATCGCTTTCAACAGAGGTCTCTTAGCGTCAGGGAGGCGCTGCATCAGTTCAGGCAATTTGGCATAATTGTCGTTATTATGATTCAAGAGAAGAGCGGCATAATTTGCAATCGTGAGCATTAGGGTTGATGATGAATACATTTTGCGCCCAAATAGATCGAGTTTTCTAGTGTCTTTATCTGGGAGTGAGCTTCTAAACTGAGATGTCTTGTTTTTATGGCGTACTGCATCCACTATTAAAGAGTTGGGTTGAGGATGATTGAAAAGAAAATCCATATCTTTTGATGGGACAAAATATTTTTATCTGCTCTTTTGCTAGTAGGCGGGATCGAAGTGGGAGTCTGCCAGATTTCGTGTGCCACGTCCATAATTGCCTCGTCAATTGGGAGTGCAATTCTGCATCGTTGTTGGGGGTGCAAATTTTTCAACAACTTATGCTGCTTTACCTGTGCCTCAGACAGCTGGACCTCCTGGCTTTGCGCCACACGTTTAAAAAGGTCCTGGAATTCTTTGAGATCATCCAGTGGTGAGGTGTCACCTGAGGTTACAGCATCATCTGGTGAAGGAAATGATGAATGCACATTAGCTGACATGTCCGTCTCTGTGTCCGAAATCTGTCCCTCCTCAGGGTCTGAATGGCCACGCTGCGGATCTGGACTCCTTGGAGGGGGTGGTAGATGAGTAGGTGATCACGCCCTGGGCTCAACATGCTGAGAAGCCGGGCTAACAGAGCAGCAGGAGCACGGTGATCTCCGATGGGAGCGGGAGTGACTGTGACGAGTTGACACATAGTAGTAGGGTCTATCATAATGAATGTAGCGACGATCTGAGCACCCCGGACACGAGTGTCGAGAAGATATGACACTAGCGTGCCTGATGTAATATGCATGGCGTGGTGAACGTGTAGGGGAGCGGGGATATCGGGAAGGAGACCACGGTCGAGAATGCCTTGAGTATGTGCAGCTAGACTCCCTATGATAGCGATAATAAGGTGATAGACTTCTGCGGGCACGAGCTTCTTGATCCCTGGTGAGGTCAGGTGCAGGGGAATGGTGCTGCAGGGATGGCCCAGGCGAAGCTATCGGGGAAGGCAGAGGAGAAGCAGCGTGCCTGCGACACTTGGAAGTTGCCTTCCTAGGTGCTGAAGTAGGCAGCTCTGCTGACGGAGCAGCAGCCGCCTGCGGAGCAGGGATAGCTGCTGATCCCAGCTGGAGCCCTGTCGGTGCCGGTGCTGAGGACAGCTCCTGAGCTGGGAGGGGGGGAGCTGCAGCTGTGTGAGGTGAGGAGAGCGGCACCAAGGCTGCCAGTGCCGGCAGGGCAGAATCTGTAAGGCAGCGCTCCGGTGCGGTGGGAGGTCGGGAGCGTGGTGCGGTGCCGGTCGGCTTCTTAGAGCCTGAAACAGGCGCCGTGCCAGTAGAGGAGCCAGATGTGCCCGGCTTGGCTTCTGCGGGACAACAAGCAGGGACCTGGCTGGAGAGGGTTTCTCCGTCATGGGAGGGCTACCCTTTGGGGAGGGAGCCCGTCTCCTCCCTACATCAAAGCCAGCATTCGTGTAGCCCGTGTCTTGAGGCATGAGTGCCTTATCAAATAAAATAATTTTTAGCCGTCTCTCACGGTCCATGCGGGCTCTGGTGGTCAAATTAGCACAGTGGGTGCATTTTTGGGGCAAGTGCGTCTCCCCAAGGCACCTAATACAGGAGGCATGGCCGTCAGAGATCAGCATTGCCTCGTGGCATAGTGAGCACTTCTTAAAACCGGGGGAGCCCGGCATTTTTGCCGCTTGAGTGCTTGCGCCGGTAACCGCTTGCCGTTTGTTTTATATCGTCGTTTTGCTTCTTTCCTTTCTGTCTCTTTCTTTCCTTGTATTCTGGTATTTAGCTTCTTTCCATGGGTTTTTTTTTGTTTTTTTGTTCTCTAAGAAAGAGAGAGGCGTCTAGGCGTCAAGTGAGAACAATGGGAAACAGCAGGGAGGGAGATAACTAGTGAAACGTCTCTATTTCTACTTTTTTTTTTTTTTTTTAAACAGTGAAGATAAGGAAAGGGAAAGGTAGATAAGGTTGATTAATTATATTTTTAACTATTAACAAGATGTCTGAAGTAGTCTGAGGAGAGGAGAGAAGAGGAGAGAACTCCGTCCGCGGCCAGAGGCAGCTGAGAGGAACTGGAGCGGGTGCCGGACCGCGCGCGGAGAGAAAAAGGTGCGAATGGCCTTGAGCGCTCACGCACACGCCGTCCGGCCAAATACAGCTATGTGAAGCCTCCGATTCGCGGCGCCGGGACAAGCCTGACACCAGATGTGGAGCACCCACGGGGACTACCCGAAGAAGCAATAAACTCCCTCAATCCTACTGGCTGGCGGAGTCTGTTCGTGCCACTACGGGGGTGCAGGAGACAGGGAAACCCCAATGCGCCATCACAGAGAGGGCCAGGGCGCACTGAGCAGTAGGCTAATGGGAGGCTGGGGGGAGGGAGCGAACAGGAGCAGTGGGAGGCTGGGACTGGTGGAGCACTGAGGAGGGTAGCAGCTTGAAGGGCAGGGCAAACAGCACAGCAACCTGACCAGTGGTGGGGGAGGGGCAGACCAGGGAACTGCATGGAGATAGCCCGGGGCAGGCAACAAACTAAGTTCCAGGAAGGGCTGTAGCAGGGAGGGAAGGAAAAACAAACTGGGCTGCTAGAGTGGGGCAGGGAGGCCAGCTGCTGTGGTGGGGAAGCAAAGGGGCAAGGCAAGGGGTGAGGAAGGTCCCTCAGCCAAATGTAGCTGCGGGGGGTTAAGTCCAAGAAGCGGGTGGGAGTGCTCCCACAAGCGCTCAGGGGGCTCATTCTCTCGCCCACTGCTGTGGAAACAGTCCCAAGGTGGAAAAGGGGGTGGGCAGCTAGCCCTGCCAAGGGGCAAAGAGTCCTCATGCTACAAGGGGGTTGTGGCAATGGAAAGAGGGCAGCTGGACTGTGGGGAGGGCTCTGTGCCTCTCCCCCGGCCCCCCTCGCAGCAACTCAGTTTACCACCACCCCAGGAGCACAGGTGTTAAAAGGCTCAGTCTTGCAAACAAACCCCTTCCATGAGTCCAATGGAGGGCTTCTCCACTTCCTCAACGCAGATGTTACAGTAGCGGGTGGGCGGCAGCCAACCAGGGAAAGGTCTCTGGATGGTGGTGGTGGGTCTTCTTCACCTCTCCCTCTGGGACGGGGGGCAGGCCAGTAGCCCCCCAGACAACAGCAAGGTTATAGGCGGTAGCAGCAGCAGT
Source organism: Pelodiscus sinensis (assembly GCF_049634645.1). NCBI lineage: Eukaryota > Metazoa > Chordata > Testudines > Trionychidae > Pelodiscus > Pelodiscus sinensis. The sequence continues at coordinate 209,604 of NW_027465873.1, read as the reverse complement.
CCTGGGAAGAAAGGCCCAGCAACAGGCAGGCAGCTGCAGGAGACAGCTGGCCAGGGAGGGCTCCTCACAGCACTGGCAGCAGAAGCAGCAACTGGCAGCAGGGTAGGGGAGAAAGGGAAGGGTGCTCCAGAGCAGAGGGAGCAGCTATCACACCCTCCTCCTTCTCCTGGAGCCTGGCTCTGAGTGGGCACCCCTCCCCAAGCCTTAGTGGGCAGCACCTGGCCCCAGGGGCTCACCTGACCGGAAGCCAGAAGATGGGGCCAGGGATATAAAAGGCCTGCCAGAGAGGCCAGTAACAGAATGAGCCAGAAGCCTTCCCTGTGCACCCAGAGAAGTAGCTGGACCCAGAAGAGTAAGAGGACTGGCCTAGGCCATTAGGGCCCCAACTGGCCAGGGGTTTCAGAGCTATGAAGCCCAGAGAACCTGTATTGGACACAGGTACCACCCGAGGAGGAGAAGGGAAGAAGCCCAGGAGTAGCTGACCACTGTTTGGCTGGGCCAGAACCAGGTCAGTGTGTTGCAGTGCAGATCCCTGCTGACCCAGCAGCAGACTGCTCTGCTACTACTAGGGCCCTGGGCTGGGACACAATGGAGTGGGTGGGCCTGCATCCCCCCCCACCACCCCATCTAGGGTGGCAGTCTACCCCCTTGGCTGTTACTGAACAGCAGTCTGAACCTGCTGGACCCCCGCCTGAGCAAGGGGATCCAGCTGGGTGCTCATATTAAGACTGTTCAACTGTTTGTTTTGCTGCCTTAACCTGAACCAAGGCTTGGGGCTCTGAACTGCTTATTTGTTTGCTGCCACACCCTGAGCAAGGGTTGGCTTCTGAACTATTTACTCACCGCCCTGCCCTGAAGCTTGGTGGGGGGCTCTGAACTGTGCCCTGTCCTGAACTAAGGGCCTGCGTGCAGAACTGTTTACCTGTTTGCCGCCCAGCCCTGAACATGAGCCTGAGCTCCGGACTGTTTATTGGCCTGCCGCTGGCCCTGAAAAGCCAAACCCCTAGTTAATTCCCCAGGGGACTAAGCAGAGGGTAGTAGGGTGGAGTGGCTGCCCACTGAGCCCAAGGGGGAGGTGCCCCTCCCCAAGCCCTATAGGCTTCCAAATAGCATAAATTAAACTGTACACTCAGCCTATTTAATGGGACTTCTGCATCTTTTCACACATTTCTTTGAAGTTTATGCTAAACTGGTCAAATCCAGCTTCATGCATGCATTCAGGCTGTCTTCTGTCAATCTTACAGCAGGGGGCTGGGGATGTGGGGGTACAGGAGGGTCTCAGGGCAGGGGGTTGGGTTGTGTGGGAGGTGCAGGAGGCAGGGCACTGGGGGTGGGAAGCAGAGTATGTGGCCGGGGGGGGGGGGGGGGGGGGGGGGGGCTGGATTACCTTACCTGGGCTGCTGCACCCGGGCAGCAATGGCTGGACAAGGGGTCAGGCCAGGATTGCTGCAGCTGGATCACCACCTCACCCCCTCCTACCTGTGCCACAGCAGAAGGGGAGGACAGCCGCCAGCCCTTCCTGTGGCCAGATGGGGGCTGGACCGCAAGGCCTGCCCCAGGACAGGACGCTGCAGCCAGATGAGGGCTGGGCCCCAGTTGAGGCCTTGTTGGCCAGGCTGCCACAGAAGCAGCTGCATCACAGCCCTGGCTCCAGCTCCAGCACACAGGGCAGCCAAATATGGTCATAAAAGCCATATTTGGCTTGCAAGTCATAGGCTGCCAACCCCTGCCTTAGCCCATGCGCAGGAAACTGAACACTTTAAGTGAAGAAAATACAATAGTAGAGCTCCCCCCACCCCAGCAAGAATAGCTTAATTAAGTTCAGACAGGAATTACACTGCATCTAATCTTTAGTCTGTTTCTGCTGTATATCAATAGCCTATCCCGTGATCTACAGGTGAATGCAATGATCAGAGCAACCTTCTTCACTTAGCAGTATTTCATGTTGGGAGGGTGGGAGCATAAGGATGGAGAGAAGCAAATGAACAGTTTCTCACCTCTAGCGGGGACAATAGTTATACTTGGAAAACTTCAGCAAGGGAAGGGCCAAGATCACTACTGTAACTTACATGCTGTGAGTGATGGCAGAATAAAGACTCTGCTAATGATATTGGAGAAAGCTGTACAGACCACAAATAACGTAACAAGGTTTTTTATTCAGACTATACAAACAGGGCACTAATAACACTGGCTTGATGTTGGGACCAGTATTACGAAAGGAGTGGAGTAAGAAAATAAAAAGGCACTAGTCTTAAAAAGACACTCCATCTATTCTAAGAATAAAATTCATTTAATACTGTTAATGTTATAGCACAAAAAATAAAACAAGCTATGATCCTCAAAACACAGTGAAGGCTGTCTCTACACTACAAAGAAAAGTCAGAAAAAGATACGCAAATTTTCCTGCTTTTCGTCCGAAGAGGCTTTTCTGACGTTTAGCCTGTCTACACGGGGCCAAACGTCAGAAAAAAACCTGTTTTGGAACATCCCTTCTTCCTCATAGAACGAGGTTTACAGGGATGTTGAAAAAACCACGTCTGCTTTTCCGAATTTTTTTTCGGAAACATGTTCCTTGGATGCAGCAGAGCTTTTCCAGGATACCAGAGATATCCCGGAAAAGCTCTGTAGTCTAGATGTACCCTCAAAAGAAGGACACCTTTCTTGCTGCAAAAAATTTCTTCTCTCAGAACATGTTTTCTTTTAAAATACAAGTACACAGAAAATTACAACTATACAGGAACACATCTACTGGTCCCAAAAGGCCATCTTTTTAGGCAGGTCTCACTTTTTCAATTGCACAGAGATGCTTCTAAACTTTACTATAAACAAAAAGCCCACATTCCCAGGATGTTAATATAAAAAGTTAGATTACAGGCACATGAAATGGCACAAAATACATTTTTCCCTTTACAAAAAATATGTTCAGAGCCCCAACCCAAACAGAATATATTCCCTTTATTCCTGCCTGATTTGTAAACAATTGAGTTAGTGCTTGTCCAGTGATGCAGACAGATTAGATCAGTTTTCATTTTAACTTTTCATACTGGTCAGAGGTTTCAATGTATATATGTGTACACAATAGAAAAAAAGTCGAGCAGTAAACTTTTGATTGCTTTAACAACCGAAACAATTGCTAATTTGAACCCAGACATCTACAAAAAATTAAATGACACACATGATCCACTTAATGGTGCATAGATTGAAGCCATAACATGATAAAGTGTTATGGCTCATTTTAAATATATTTTATACTCTCAAGTGTCAGCAACACTGACAGTTATCGATCATCTAGGAATTTTTGAAAACGTTCTCTAAAGCAACAGAAAGCACTGCAAGCAATGAGTGACCTCAAAAAGGAGAAACGCAAATTGATCAAATGCAGTTTCTATATGAAAATACTTATCTCATAATAAAATAAAAGACATATTGATGCAAGTTTACCATCAAGTTCAGGAGGCATTTACTGTTAGACACAGGGAGCCATTTAAGTGGTCCAAAACTAGGTTCACAGTTATTAGGTGTTCTCTGCATTAGAAATCACTATGTAAATGCCGTGCTTTCTTGTACTGACACTAGCTAAGATTTTTGCCAACAGATGGTTTGCTTTTTTGTGGGATCACCAGATTAGTTTAACCCAGAACAGTGCTTACAACGTTCCAGGTACACAGTATAGCCAAAGAAGGACTGCTTTAAAGGAAATCCTTATTTTTGATTAAAAAATAACATTTTCCAAATCATATGTTTATGGATTTTTAAAAGAAAATGAAAAACCCTACACTGACAGCTAGGTTAGGGCCAAAATAAAGAGAACCTTATGGTAGCATGAGTTTAGTGCACTTTTAAGTACAAGATAACTTTCAGTAGTATGAGCTTCATAATAACTTAAGATAGGGTCAGGACACACACATCTACAAGGACACTTACTTTCTAGAGCTGCAGAACTGTTTCCATTGCCCACAGCCAGGCATTCCTATAGCACCATACACTTTTAGTCAATGTTATTCTATTTCACAATATTTTTGGCAGTAAAATGCTTTAAGACGACTTTCAGCCATTTAATAAGCACTACAGAATATTTAATAGGTTAACTGAGCTTAGTGATGTTAAGAAGCGTGTAATTTGTTAATCATGTAGTCAACAAAAATTTTGTGGACTACACCATTAATTGATAAGGGTTTGCATTGCAAGCGCTCAATCCTGGCTCGAGCCAGGTCCCAGCAATTACCCTTGCTGCGGTTGCTGCCAGGACCCAGCATGAGCCAGCCTATCAGACAGCCCGCTAAAAAAATTTACTTGAATAGCCACGCGGGCGGGGGAGGGGATTGTGTGTAGCCAATAGTGTTAACCGATAAGCACTGCAACTTTTTTTTTTTCATTCTTCAGTGCCTTCTCTACAAGAATCTCAAGGCACTTCAATATAGTTCAGGGCAACATGTGCTCAGGGCTTAACAGCCCAACATCCTTAAAAGAAGACATGTTCCAACATAAGATGAAAAAAATACTTGTGTGTTAATATTTCAAGTATATTCCTCTAAATGCTGAAAGCAGAGTTTGGATTTCTGCATCTTTTTCTATGCTTGAAGAAATCCTTAATACCTAGTGGATAAGAGTACATCCTGCTATTTAGAGCTGTCAGCTTCTGTAGAGAAGGTACAAATGAAGTCCCCGGGAATATTACAAAGAATAATTTTACACATGTATTTATTTCAAGATGTTTCAATTCACCTTGAGAAGCAGGCAGAAGAGGTCACAAATGTGGGTTCACACAATTTGCTCTGTTTAACTATAACTAAACTTTTAAAGTGGTATGACCCCCCCGGTGTGGATGCTATTATACCAATATAATTTATACAGAGGAACAAGTTGTCAGTATAAGGCACCTTTCTCTCTCTTCTCTCCCTCAAACTGGGTTGCACTAGTAAAACTAACAAACCCTACATCCCTCCCTAAGAACTGTTCTAGTACAAAAGTCTGTAAGACCAGGCTTAAGCGTTTCCCTTTTAAAGCTCTTTTTTACAGTTCTAGTGCTTGCAAGTCATCCAGCAACTTTTATCTCTGTAAGCATCTGCAGAATTGGTTTTATGTATGACAAAATGGGCTATCATTTACCATGTGAACAAAAGTTCTTATAATCGTCTCCACTTAAACACAATTTTCAATGGGTATTTGCTTTCGTCACATAAGCTTTATTTCTAGGTCAACAGCAAGCTCAGAGTTGTATCGCAAAAACAACCTTGTTAAAATAGCTGCTCAAAATGTCCAATTTGTCTTAAAAAAAGACTTTTTGATTATACTATCTTGGGATTGCTCAAATCTAGCTCTTCCCTCCTTCAGCCCCAAATTGCAGTTTTTTCTTGTTGCTCTGTTTGTACAGTGATGCAAAAGTTTCATATTTGATCTGAGAGAGTTAGAACTCTCCTCCTAATGATTAGGCCAGAATATGCTATCCTTGAAAGCCTCAAAAGGAAAGATTTTCTTGCTCCTATCTACCTGTGTGGCTTCAAGTCTTCTCCATCTTAAGGGCCAAAATAGTTCTAGAAGCGATGCTACAGCCTGGATGATGCAACTATGGTATGGTCAGTACATGACTTCAGTTGTGTGCATTCCAAATGGGTATAAAAAGAACCATCAAACTGCAGCAAGCTAGAAAAAAAAATGGACAGTGCTAGCAGTGTGCCATTAACAGGCACCATCCCCACCTCGAATACCAGAAAAATGAAGCAGCAGTGTAAGCTGGGCAACAGGAATCACTCATTTTCATCTGGGTTTTGAGGGTCAATTATTTTGACGTGCGTGAAAGGGAAGAGCCCTTTTCTGCCATTGACTTCACCTTCCCACTGACCATTTATATTCATTCTTGTAACTTTCACGAGGTCTCCAACCTGCATAATAAAAAACAGTGTTACCACAGTACAGGACTACAGTTGCCAACATAAAGATAATCAAAATGAGGAGAAAGAATACCGCATTAAACATCAGCGAGAAAAATAGCTTTCTATATGACTACTGCATCCTCTCAAGCAGTTAAAATTCATTTGATCATACAATAAAGACTTTTCCTATAATTCTGAAATTCAAACTTGTTTAACTACACTGACCAACTTAAGGTTGGAACCTGTAATAGTGTGAATACTGCATTCCTCTGAAAAAATGGACAGCACATTTAATACTAGTTAGTTTTAAAGAGGTATCGTCCTATGTGTAAGCTAAATATAGTGCTGCACAACTAAAGTAAAAAATAAGCTGCACTTTCCCACAGAGGAGAGATGGACATATTCCTGTATAATTCAGTTAATTTGCCCCATGAGTAAATTTTTTTAAAAAAATGAAAAATGTCTTATTTAGCTGCAAGGGGGGGGGGAATGTTTCATATTTATGTACACATTACAAAAAACTTGTGGTTATGAAAGAATACTTACTTTGAATTTAATATCCAAATAAGCTACAGTTTTCTATTAGAGAAAAATACATTCTTATTAATAAGAGCTAGAATAAAGATTTTAGCTCTATTCACGGTTTCCACCATTTAAGAATTTAGAGCACGAATAGTGTCAAGACAATTCCTTCCCATTTTGTAATAGGAATGAAGAATGAGAACTAAGGAACTTAATGCTAAACAAACTGGAACTCAGTACAGCCCCACTGATGACAGGATACCCATCTCATTTTTTAAAAGACTCTACCGCCTATAGCTTAGAGCAGTGCATGAAGCAAAATACCCAGAATTTCTACCTCCAACTAGCATCAAGGTAAGTTGACTAATAGTCTTTTTGAAATAGTCTTAATGTTTAAAGATTTAACTGTTAAACATGTTTCCCTTTCCAGTAGTTCTCAAACTTTACCCCCCCCCCCATGTTCCTGTACTGTTCATAATTATATTGCATTAATATGTGAAACTGTAGCAGATGCTTGCTTTAATATTGCTCATATAACAGTTTAGCAGCTCATACAATTCAGTAGTTACACATTGTGCTGGCTTTTCCTTATGTTGCTATACTGAATGCAGTCTCAAGATTTCCAGAATCAGAGCTTGGAGAAATGTATCTGCTCATCTATGGAGAATTCACCACCTACTTGAGTGAGCATGGGGACCAACCAATGCAGTCAGTCAGAATGAAAGCTTTCATTTTAAAGAATAAACTTCTAGCCATTATGGCCGAAGAACATTTTCTCAAAATGTTAACTCGTGGTGTGTCTTCCTAAGTCTATGGACTCCTCCAATGTTTGCATCTGCTGTGATGCTTATAGCTATACTAAACTACAAAAAAGGTCCATTTTGCTTTTCAACACAGTGTTAGCAGCTATGAAATGGACAAGAATCCAGTTAATTTAGTTCTGCTGCTACCTGGAAAACAGTAGTGGATTTAGAGTTAGTGGGGCCCTGTGTTCACAGCTTTATTTTTGTTGGCCCCCTGGGGACCCAGCCAAGAAAAACAAATATTCATTATTTCGGCCCCTCCCATTTTTCATTCTTTTTCCTGTCCTTCTCTCTCTCTCTCTCTCTCAAGTTTTTCCTGACAGGCGACAGAAGGACATCATCATGCTCACACACTCGCTGGCTGCAAAAGCGGCCAGAGAGAGGGGGGTTGCCAAGCATAACAAGCACGGGGCGCATCCCACAAGTAAGTAATAAGAAATAAATGAAAATAAAGTGAAGTACCTTGAATGTTTTTGTCATCTTAACTTTTCTTCCCCACAGACCACTTGAAAATTGCTGAGGGTCTTGGTGGGCCACTTAATGATCTTTCCAAATAGTGTTTGTACCATGAGCTAACTATTGTAAAGTGCTTTGGATGAGAATGCTTTATTACAACAAACATAACCACCTTTCCTTGGTCCACCTCAATGGAGTTCTCGGAGCACAGTTTGACAACCTCTGGTCTAAATGAAAGCTTGTACTGTATTTGTATTAAGCTAACATGCAAAATGTGTAAAAATAAAATGTATTGATGATGCATGAATGGAAAAAAGTTAACTTCCTCTGAAGAAACATATTCAATTTGGAAAAAAGATATGTATTGATAGCTTTCTTTGTACACTTTTTCTTAACAAAATCGTCAATTAAGTCATCGTAAGTAATAGTTTGTAAAGAGGCACTTTTAATTGTCAATATTGCTGAACGTGTCAAATGGTCCTGACTCATTGTATATAGCAAATAATTTTAACTTATTTCAGTACAGAAAAAGAACTTTCACCAGAAGCATTTGTGACAGGTATTGTTAAAAAATATTTTCAAAATGGTTTCTATAAGGAAAGGTTGCCTCCAAACCGTCAGGTACAAGTCTATACAAATCAACTGGTGATCTCGAAGCACAGACCTCATCACTTTCGATAAAATAAATGAAATGTTTCACTTCATCTTCAAAAAGGTGTGTGTCCATGTGGAATTCACTTAATTTCCTACTGTAGTAGCCTTTAGAACCTTCATTGACACTTCTGTTAAAAAACATGCAAAATAAATCAACAGTTTTCTTTATAGAGATTCACCTCCTACTCTGCAATTGCACTATTATTGTCACAAATAACATTGACGGTCTCAACAAGGATCTTCTCTTTCCCTTTTAAAATGATTTCATTGTCTCGAGTTTCATCAAAAAATAAGTTCACGGGGTTTTTTTTAATGCTTCTCATCAGATGAACCTACGTTTGCTGTTAATGTTAGGGCCTCTGCTTCCACGGCTCTATAGTCATTTCAACGTTTCATGACAAAACCTGTCAACTCAGGCTAACAATTGTCTAACAACAGCATATGCAGGGGCAGACCACCTGCTGTCACACATTCTTTTGACTGTCAAATGTTTTCCATTTACCTGCTCCAAGCATGATTGTAGCATACTGTACCGATGTGTGAAAACCGAAAAAAAAGCATATATGTTTTGAACGAAGTTTAAAAAAAAAATTGTCACTCCCTACAAGATGTGGCTGCAGCGTTGCATATTGAACTAAAGCAATGGCTGGAACATTATATGAATAAAGTAGAACGATTTGCATTGGTCAGTCTTGCCTGTGAACCTGAATATTTTCCTGCTATATTTGCAGCATTATCAAAGCTCTGCCCAGGACAATTTTTTATATTCAAAGCTAAATTTGCAATCATTTCCAAAACCATTGTCTCTAGACATTCAGAAGTGTGGGATTTTATAGTGGGACAAAACAAAGAAATCGCTCTACAACTTCACCATGGCTGGTCACACATTTAAAATTAATGTTAATTGGTCTACATGACTCACATCTGGTGTTGAATCGACTATTATGGAATAGTACTTGGCATCCTTTACTTCATCAGATACAAAAGTACTCCACTTAGGAAGGAACAATCAGTTTCACACATACAGAATGGGAAGTTATTGTCCAGGAAGGAGTACTACAAGAAAGGGATCTAGGGGTCATAGCGGACCACAAACTAAATATGACTCAACAATGTGACACTGTTGCAAAAAAAGCAAACATGATTCTGGGATGCATTAACAGGAGTATTGGGAGCAAGACACGAGAAGTCATTCTTCTGCTCTACTCTGCACTGATTAGGCCTCAATTGGAGTATTGTGTCCAGTTCTGGGTACCACATTTCAAGAAATGTGGAGAAATTGGAGAAGGTCCAGAGAAGAGCAACAAAAATGATTAAAGGTCTAGAAAACACGACCTATGAGGGAAGACTGAAAGAATTGGACTTGTTTAGTTTAGAAAAAGAGAGGACTGAGAGGGGACAGGATAGCAGTTTTCAAGTACATAAAAGGGTGTTACAAGGAGGAGGGAGAAAAATTGTTCTCCTTGGCCTCTGATGATAGGAACAGGAAGCAATGGTCTTAAACTGCAGCAAGGGAGGTTAAGGTTGGACGTTAGGAAAAACTTCCTAACTGTCAGGGTGGTTAAACACTGGAATAAACTGCCTAGCGTGGTTGTGGAATATCCATCACTGGAGATATTTAAAAGCAGTTTGGATAGGGATGATCTAGACCAGTAGTTATCAAACTTTTTGGCCCGTGGACCACGTGGCTGAATGAAAACACTGCCATGGACCACCAGCTGCTAATGGAAACTCACCATTAATTACATAATTATGCCTGAGCCATTTTACTAGTGCTTCAATTAGGGAGAATGGTTTAGTTTACATTATTAAACAGATTAAGCATTGTAACTCTCTCATGTTTATTTAAAATGAAGTTTGATAAACTAAGTAAAATATTAATTTATGCCCAACACAAAAGTTTCAATGTTTTACGGAAGGGGTGGGAAACCTTTCTTGGAAGAAAAATCAGTTGGGGACCACACAAGTGAGAAGGGAAAAAAACTCCCCCAAACCCCCCAACCCTCACTGATGAGGGCCCCAACTGAGACACCTCACTCCTCTGGTGCTTCAGCCCCATGAGGTGAGGGGAAGGGACAGAGAGGACTGAGGTTGGCGGATCCTCAATCCCGCAGCTCTGAACGGGGTCCCTTTGCCGCATAGTGGAAGCGGGCAGGGAGCCAAAGTGGCTCTCGGGGGCACCAGGGGCAAACTCCCTCACCCCACTGCTGCCTTCTCCTCCAGCTCCCCTGTAGGCTGGCGTGAGAGATAAAAGACATGTTTTAAAAAGTGGAAGTCAAATCCTAGCGAGGTAAATAGAAAGGAGCATAAACACTGCAAAATTAGGTGTAAAAATGTAATAAGAAAAGCCAAAAAGGAGTTTGAAGAACAGCTAGCCAAAAACTCAAAAGGTAATAACAAAATGTTTAAGTACACCAGAAGCAGGAAGCCTGCTAAACAACCAGTGGGGCCCCTGGACCATCCAGATACAAAAGGAGCACTTAAAGACGATAAACTCATTGCGGAGAAACTAAATGAATTCTTTGCTTCAGTCTTCATGGCTGAGGATTGTGGAAGAAAACCACAGATCAGGTTTAATGTGTGAAGCTATAATGTTTTTCCTTAGCACAAGGTGTTGGCCAGTTACTGTTCCAGCAAGCAAAAAGCTTTTCTTTTCCTGAAAAGAATCATATTCAACTTTACAGGCTCACTCAAGGAGGGGGGGAGGGGACAGTGGCCCCACACCCCTCCTGAACAGACAGGTAGTCTGCACTCACACACAACCTTGGATCTGAAAACAAGCCAAGAGTGTTATCAACTCAGCCTTGAACAGAGACACAGTGAAGTTTCAGGGCTTGAATTCTTAAAACAATGATTTGTTTTCTCAGGGTATGTCTACACTACAAAGTTAATTTGAACTAACGGACATTAGTTCGAATTAACTTTGATAGGTGCTACACTAGCGCTCCGCTAGTTCGAACTTAATTCGAACTAGCGGAGCGCTTAGCTCGAACTAGGTAAACCTCATTGTAGGAGGACTAAGCCTAGTTCGAACTTACTAGTTCGAATTAAGGGCTGTGTAGACCCTTAATTCGAACTAGTGGGAGGCTAGCCCTCCCCAGCTTTCCCTGGTGGCCACTCTGGCCAACACCAGGGAAACTCTATTGCCCCCCTCCCGGCCCCAGACCCCTTAAAGGGGCACAGGCTGACTACAGTGCCCGTGCCAGGTGCAAGCCTGCCAGCACCCAGCCAGCAGACCCTGCCCCTGGCACAGCTCGACCAAGCCACCCGATGACCCCAGCCCTCCCCCTCTTCCCGGGACCAGGCTGGCGGCTCCTGGGAGCTTGCCCGGGACCGCAAGAGGCGGGCACCCACCTGGTCTAGTGCGGACATCGTAGACCTCGTCCACGACCTCCGCACTAGGCACAGGAAAGTGGCCGTCTAGGGCAGGAGAGCTGCCAGCCTGGCCACCCAGGAGCAGGTGTGCATGAAAATCAAGGGGGTCCACTGAGACCCCCTGACCCTGAGCTTACAATGGCCGTCCTGGGTCAGACCAAAGGTCCATCTAGCCCAGTAGCCTGTCTGCCGACAGCGGCCAACCCTAGGGACCCTGGAGGGGATGGACCTAAGACAGTGACCAAGCCATTTGTCTCGTGCCATCCCTCTCCAGCCTTCCACAAACTTTGGGCAGGGACACCACTCCTACCCACTGGCTAATACCACTCCATGGACCCAACCTCCATGACTTTATCTCACTTCTCTTTAAACTCTGTTCTAGTTCTAGCCTTCACAGCCTCCTGCAGCAAGGAGTTCCACAGGTTGACTCTTTGCTTTGTGAAGAACAACTTTCTGTGACTAGTTTGAAGCCTGCTACCCATTCCTTTCCTTTGGTGGCCTCTAGTCCTTCTATTATGGGAACTAATGAAGAACTTTTCTTGATGCACCCTCTCCACCCCACTCATGCTTTTATAGACCTCTATCCTAACCCCCCTCAGTCTCCTCTTTTCTAAACTGAAAAGTCCCAGTCTCTTTAGCCTCTCTTCATATGGGACCTCTTCCAAACCTCTGATCATTTTAGTTGCCCTCCCCTCGCCCACCCTCTCTCTTCCCCTCTCCCACCTCCTTTTCCCAGTCTCCCCCAGTTTTGTTCAATAAAGAGAAATTCTATTTTTGACCACACGTTTTCTTTATTTTGTACATCAGGAAGGGGGGCTAGGGAAGGGTAAGTGGAAGGAGGTGAGGGAGGAATGGGGTACGAGCCCCCGATGGGGAGGACTGGGCTGGCTCTGCGGGTGGAAGCTCTCCTGCAGCCCCCCAATTGCCCCCTCTCCCCAGATGGCAGCCTGCGGCAAGTGCAGCCGGTCTGATGGCCGAGTGCTGTGATGTGCCCAGTGTGGGCACTCAGGGCACTCCAAGACAGGACTGCTTTGCAAGCGGGGCACCCCTGAGAACTGTCTGTCCGGGGTGGGGGTCGGGTCCCATTAAGCACAGCCCTCGGCTAGCCTGAGGCAGCAGCTCCACGCTCTAAGTCCTCATCTGATGCCCTGCCGGCACTGCTTCCGGCCATCCTTAACTCCGGTTCAGGGTCCACTTAATGTGGACATGCTAGTTCGAATTAGCAAAACGCTAATTCGAACTAGTTTTTAGTTCTAGATGAGTTAGTTCGAATTAGCGCTGTACTGTAGACATACCCTTAGAGTGTAAATTTAACCTTAAGGATTGAATGTATAGATTTCATTCTTTTATGCAGTTAACCAATTAAGTGTCAATAGAATTCCTTATTTCTCCTTTGCAGATTTAACAAACGTGTCTGTAGCCAAATGTTTAAATTTGATTGTTTCTTTGCGTGGATGATTTGCGCACTGCTTAAGAAAGAGGCTGCAAAGAAACGAGGAGTCATTTTTAAAGCAGGTTTCCCTTCACATATTACAACAATCGCTTAATTCCTTCCCCACTCCCCCGGAGTCCACTTCTTACCTTCGCATACCCTCAATCACTTGCTTTTCCCTCATATGAAAACTTTCCTCATTCCTATTAATTTAACTTTCCTATTAATTTAACTTTCCAATGACTGTATTTCTACTGTCCTTATTCCTTCTACTTTGCCCATCGAGCTCCAAACCTCTTACCTTCTCCTTTCACATGCTTTTTCCTTCTTATGGTCTTTCTTGATTCTTGCTAAATGGCTTTATTCAAATATTTATTATTTATTACTGAAGTCAGCTAATAGTAATTTTAAACTTCTTAGTACAGGGGTTTTCATAACAGCCAAGCTGCAGCAGGGTTGATCTATGCTGCTGACTCTGGGGTGGATCACTCGCCCCATGCTCTGTAAGGAGATCTATGCCGCAGAATGTGTCTCCTTGTTAGAGCAGATTTAGCTTCTAGCGATTACATCTTCAAATTCAATTTCTACCGGTTGACTTAGGGTGGCTTTTAATTCACCTCCTCCCATGCCCTCGAGCCAGTTATAACGGCGTGAGGGGAAGGTTTTAAACTGTTTTTTTTTTTTCTGGACAGCCCCCACTTGTGCGTTGTGAAATGTCCTTGGGTTGCCTGAGATTCCAGCCGGAGAGGCTGTAGTTATCTATTTGCTAACAAGGGGCTTGAGAATCTCCTGAAGTTGCTTGGCAGCCCTTTCCTGCTCCTGCGTGCGGGTGTGGGTGTGGGTGTGGGTGTGTGTCCCCAACCAAAATGCCTAGGGCCAATATGGCTTGATTGTCAGCGGGAATTCCTTCCTTCAGAATTTGGAGGAACACTTCCCACAAGCTAAGTCAAGTCTATTCCAAAACTCGGTGTTTCGCTTTGGATCGGGCAGATTTGTTACTAGAGCCTGTTTTTCCATACGGAAGAGCTGATCCCTTTTAGCTATCTTTCGTGCCTCCTCTCTATCTATAATGATGTATAACCTGTATGGGGCTGGGCATAGAGAGAAGTAATGTTGTGCCAAATTCCCCCCCAAGCTTGGGAGAGGCGGCACAGTTGATTCGGGTGCTCCAGCTGAGAAATCCTTTCCTCTCACTCCTAGTGCATTCTTTTGGCACAGAGGCGCTGCTGCTTGTAAGTTACATTTCTCACTGTAGGGAGGATTTTTGCTTTTCTGAGCTTCAATCTCATCTCTCGGGGATTTAATTTCTTTCTCTTTTAATGAGAGGGTTTTTAACAATGTTATTACTACCTTCTAGGTATTTTCCACTTTTCAGTTCCTTACTTGATCAAATCCTTCTCTGTCAATCTGTCAAATGCCTACAGGTCCTTGGACCATTATGCACGTACATGTAGTACACAGGGGTGCCTTTCAGCGGCAAGGGGGTATGCTTAGACTGACCCCCACCCAGTTTAGTCACTCAGGGGGAGTACCCTGTCCACTCCCTGTCCGTTCAGCGGCTTATAGGAAACTAAATCTACACACTCCAAAGAAGGGGTCTGCTGGGTCTAGAGTGTCAGACTTTATCAGCAGCTCATGAAATAAGGGGAGTCGTCACTCCCTCACATATCCGCTCAGTCTCAAGGTTCGGCTGACCCCCTCCTTGCTTTCAGAACTCCCTCGTGGGAGAGCCCTGGTGTGGCTGGAATCTGCTTACTTCTCAGAGACCTGGGCAGCGGCATTCACACCACTAATTACATTCATACCCATGTTTTTTTCAAAGGTACTTTCTTTTTTTTTCTTTTTTTCCCCCAGTTTTCTACATTGAGATGCATCTCTTTCCATGGACCTCGTCCATATTTGGTGCGGCAACCACACTGTTCCCCCAGGGGTGGCAAACAACACGTTTCCCCCCCAGAACCACAGCAGTTCCCCAGGACTGCATAAACCTCAGGTGCCTTATGTCCGGATGCAATACAACTTTCTTCCTGTACTCAGGGCGGCACCACCAATAACCACACCAACTTAACTCTACTTGGGGGCGGCAAACAAACTCCCCGGAACCGCTTTGCGTCTGACCTTGTTGCAGATTCAAGAAGTTTGGATGGCATGAGCCCAGAAGAAGCAGACGACCCCACGAGCAGTCCTCCTCCACACCCCAGTAGAGATTTCAAAAGGTCTCTTACCTCTCATTTGGCACCCTGGGGGTCAAGGGGGACGGTCTGCAGCCGCTGTCTTCAATTGGGCGTTGCCATCCAAGTCACGGCACCAAATTGTCGAAGAAAACATTGTCCTCACTCTGAGTTTGAAAGCAACAAGTAGCCAGAGGCAGTTTTATTACAAGCTGCAGCAAGAGAAAAACTGGCTTGGGGGGGGGGAGCCCCCGCGAGGCAGATCTTCAAATACAAGCAATTATGAAGCAGTTTATATACTGTTGGTTACATATAATAACATTAAACAATTAGTCTCCTTCCCATTACAAACACCAATGGCTAACGGTTATTTTAGTTCCACCCAGATGCTCCTTATCTCAAGGTCCCTACCAGAGTCAGCATTCTATCCTTATCTCCGTATGGAGGCGAGAGGCGAAGGCAGCGTCTTATTACAGCTCTTGCGTTGTCAGGCCACAAACTTAGCCTGACTCTTGCTCTCTTGCTAACAAGACCAAGATGGCTGCACACAAATTCCCTTATCCCCTTTTTCCTGCCTCCACAGGATGTTAGGAAGATTCCCAAACCTGACCTGTCCTTTGTAGGTGACAAATCTGAGGACTTGTCACAGATTGAAGTGTCATTAGAGGAGGTTTTGGAATTAATTGATAAACTTAACAGTAACAAGTCACCGGGACCTGATAGCATTCACCCAAGAGTTCTGGAAGAACTCAAGTGTGAAACTGTGGAACTAACAACTATGGTTTGTAAGCTATACTTTAAATCACCTTCTGTACCCAATGACTGGAAGATAGCTAATGTACCACCAATATTTAAAAAGGGCTCTAGAGGCAATCCCGGCAATTACAGACAGGTAAGTCTAACGTCAGTACCGGGCAAATTAGTTCAAACAATAGTAAAGAATAAAATTGTCAGACACATAGAAGAACATAATTTGTTTGGCAAAAGTCACCATGGTTTCTGTAAAGGAAAATCATGTCTTACTAATCTATTAGAGTTCTTTGAAGGGATCAACAAACACGTGGACAAGGGGGATCCAGTAGATACAGTATACTTAGATTTCCAGAAAGCCTTTGACAAGGTCCCTCACCAAAGGCTCTTATGTAAATTAAGTTGTCATGGGCTAAGAGGGAAGATCCTTTCAAGGACTAAGAACTGGTTAAAAGACAGGAAAAGAAGGGTAGGAATAAATGGTAAGTTTTCTGAGTGGAGAGGGGTAACTAGTGGTGCTCCCCAAGCGTCAGTCCTAGGACCAATCCTGTTCAACATATTCATAAATGATCTGGAGAAAGGGGTAAACAGTGAGGTGGCAAAGTTTGCAGACGATACTAAACGGCTCAAGGTAGTTAAGACCAAAGCAGACTGTGAAGAGCTTCAAAAAGATCTCACCAAACAAAGTGATTGGGCAACAAAAGGGCAAATTAAATTTAACGTGGAGAAACGTAAAGTAATGCGCACTGGAAAAAATAACCCCAAGTATACATATAATATGATGGGGGCTAATTTAGCTACAACTAATCAGGAAAGAGATCTTGCAGTCATCGTGGATGGTTCTCTGAAGACGTCCACACAGTGTTCAGCGGCAGTCAAAAAAGCAAACACGATGTTAGGAATCATTAAAAAAGGGATAGAGAATAAGACAGAGAATATCTTAGGGTATGTCTACACTACAAAGTTAATTCGAACTAACAGCCGTTAGTTCGAATTAACTTTGATAGGTGCTACACTAGCGCTCCGCTAGTTCGAACTTAATGCGAACTAGCGGAGCGCTTAGTTCGAACTAGGTAAACCTCATTCCACGAGGACTAACGCCTAGTTCGAATTAAGGGCTGTGTAGACCCTTAATTCGAACTAGTGGGAGGCTAACCCTTCCCAGCTTGCCCTGGTGGCCACTCTGGCCAACACCAGGGAAACTTGTCTGCCCCCCTCCCGGCCCCGGAGCCCTTAAAGGGCCACAGGCTGGCTACACAGTTTGTGCCAATTGCAAGGCTGCCAGCACCCAGCCAGCAGACCCTGCACCTGCCACAAGATGAGCCAGCCACCCAATGCCACCCAGCCCTCCCCCTCTTCCTGGGACGAGCCTGGTGGCTCCCAGGAGCCTGCCCGGGGCCGCAAGAGGCGGGCGCCCGCTTGGTCTAGTGCGGAGATCATGGACCTCATCGAGGTTTGGGGGGAAGCCTCCAATGTCCACGATCTCCGCACTAGCCACAGGAACGCAGCTGTCTACGGCCGCATGGCTGCCAGCCTGGCCGCCAGAGGCCACCAGTGGACCCGGGAGCAGGTCCGCTGCAAAATAAAGGACCTGCGGCAGTCCTACTCCCGGGTCTGCCTGCCAGGGGCCGACCCGGAGGCCTACCCCCACTTTCAAGCCCTGGACCGCATCCTGGGGGCTCACGCTGTCCATGCCCCCCGGGTGGTCATCGACCCCGGAGCAGAGGGACTGGTCCTGGACACCGAGGAGGAGGATCCGGAGGACGCCGTGAGCCAGGAGCCTGCCGGGAGCCTGCCCAGGACCCCCGAGGAACCTCACAGACAACATCTCCTGTGTCGTCCGAGGCCGGGGAGGCCTCCACCTGTGAGTACCAGCATGCTCCCCTTATGTGTACAGGGGGGTGGGAGGGAGAGGAAGCCCAGGGACCGTGCGCCTGCGCCTTGCCCACCATGGAGCAGCAGCTGGGTGTCATGCAGGGGCCTTGGCCTTGCAGGGGGGGGGGTTTCACCCACCTTGTCCCCAGGGAAAACTGACCGCTGCTCTTGTTTCACCACAGCTGCAGCACCTGGGACTGCAGGGCGCACCACCCCGCCTGCAACAGCCACCCGCGCCCGGGCCAGCCGGCGTGCCAGAAACCAGGAGGACTACCAGCGGCGGCACTTCCGGTTCATGGAGCAGCTGCTCCGCAACCAGGAGCACTGGGTCCGGGAGGACCTTCGGCTGCGCCAGCGGAGTGTGGATGTGCTGAAGGAGCAGGGCCGTGGCCTCAGAGGCCACCTCCAGACCCTGGTGGACTGGTTCCTGCATCCTCCTGCTTCGGCTCCTGCGGCTGCCGCAGCTCTCACTCCTCCTCCCACCCCTGCTGCCCCTGCTCCCTCTCCCACTTCCTCCGCACCCCCCATCCCTACTGCCCCACCCTCCAAACCCGCTCCCCCCCCCCCCCCCGAGGTCCCCGCACCCACAGTGTTGCGAGACGGGAGAGCCAGCCAGACCCCCAAGCCTGAGCTTTCCCTTCCCTTCCTCCCCTTCCACCCCCTTCCAGCTCCCTCCTCCCAGGTTTCCCCCTCCCCTCTCCCACCCTCACTCCTCCCTCCCCCCACCCCAGTTATGTAAAATAAAGAGAGGGTTTTTTTTGCCAAAATAGGTGTCTTTATTTGACATTGGGAAGGGAGGTTAGGGAGGGGAAGGGGGGAAGGCGGCCTCAGTGGGGCATGCAAGGAGAGTTCAGTCCTCCTCCACCTGGAAGCTCTCCCGCAGGGCTTCCCGGATCCAGACGGCCCCCCGCTGGGCTTCCCGGACGGCGGCAGTGCAGGGCTGAGCGTACTGGCCAGCCATGCGGTCAGCCTCAGCCATCCAGGCTGGCAGGAAAGCCTCCCCCTTCCTCTCGCACAAATTGTGCGGCACAGAACATGCTGCCACCACGGGAGGGATGTTGTGCTCGGCGAGGTCGAGGCGGGTGAGGAGGCACCTAAATCGGGCTTTCAGTCGCCCGAAGGCCCCCCCAATGATGATGCGGGCCGTGGTCAGCCTCGCATTGAAAGCCTGGCGGGAGGGATTGAGGTGCCCCGTGTAGGGCTTCATTAGCCAGGGCTGTAGGGGGTAGGCCGCATCCCCCACCAGGCAGATGGGCATGTCCACGTCCCCAACCCTGATGTGGCAGTCGGGGAAGAAGGTCCCGGCCTGCAGCCTCTGGCACACGGAGGAGTTCTGGTACACCCGTGCGTCGTGTGCCTTGCCGGACCAGCCCACATTAATGTCCGTGAACTGTCCCCGGTGGTCACACACGGCCTGCAGGAGAACAGAGAAGTACCCCTTGCGGTTCATGTACTGGGAGGCCTGGTGTTCCGGGGCACGGATGGGGATGTGCGTCCCGTCGATGGCCCCCCCGCAGTTGGGGAAGCTGAGGGTGCCGAACCCCCGGATGACGGCATCTGGGTCGGCGAGGCGGACCACCCTGCGGAGCAGCACCCGGTTGATGGCCTTGACCACCTCCAGAGAGACACGGCAAACCGCGAATCAGTGGGGCGCCCGGGTGGCTGGCAGTGCCCCGCGCCCCACTCCCCACTCCCGGGAGCAACACCCCCAGGCGGTATGTAGTACGGCCGGGAGAGACCGGCCCCTCCGGTGCAGGGCACTTTTGCCTCCCCCCCCCGACGCCCCGTTTTCCCTGGGGCGGCCCTTCCTCTCCTTGCAACCCCCCTCGCCCCCGGCCCAGTGGCCGGCGACTGCCGTACCTACATGAGCACTGCTCCGACGGTGGATCTCCCCACGCCGAACTGGTTCCCGACGGATCGGTAGCTGTCCGGTGTGGAGAGCTTCCAGAGGGCGATGGCCACACGCTTCTGGAGGGGAACGGCGGGCCTCATGCGAGTGTCCCTTCTGCGCAGAGCAGGGGCGAGCCACTCGCAGAGCTCCAGGAAGGTGTCCCTCTTCATCCTGAAGTTCTGGGTCCACTGTTGGTCTCCCCAGCGCTCCAGGACGATGCGGTCCCACCAGTCGCTGCTGGTGTCCGGACGCCAGATGCGGCGGGGCACGCCGGCGCCCGGGCGCCGCCGCAGCTGCTCCATGGCCCCCAGGGTGGCCAGGCGGAGAGGCAGGGGGCTGACGTGCACCAGGTGGAACCAGGCAGCCTCCAGCCATTGCTAGCAGGCTTGCAGCAGCAAGTCCATAAACTGCACCAGAAAGTGCAGGGCGAGCTCTGGCTCCATGTTGCCACCTGCGGCGGCGGCCCCGAAGGGAAGCACCGACACAGATGGGCGCAGAGAAAAACGCTTTGCTGTCCCTCGGCGAGGTAGACAAGCAAGCGGAAAAACTGAGAACCGGCTGTCCAGGGGGGTCCCTTTAAGCACGAGCCTCAGAAAGCCTCAGACAGCAGCCACACACAGCAACTACTGACCTGATGCCCTGCCGGAACCGGTTTCAGCCGCCCTTAAATGCGCCCCTGCGTCCAATCAGTGTGGACACGCTAGTTCGAATTAGCAAAAGGCTAATTCGAACTAGTTTTTAGTTCTAGATGCACTAGTTCGAATTAGCTTAGTTCGAATTAACTAATTCAAACTAAGTTAATTTGAATTAGCGCTGTAGTGTAGACATACCCTTATTGCCCTTATATAAATCCATGGTATGCCCACATCTGGAATACTGAGTACAGATGTGGTCTCCTCATCTCAGAAAAGATATACTGGCATTAGGAAAGGTTCAGATAAGGGCAACTAAAATGATTAGGGGTTTCAAACGTATCCCATATTAGAAGAGATTAAAAAGACTGGGACTTTTCAGCTTGGAAAAGAGGAGACTAAGGGGGATATGATAGAGGTCTATAAAATCATGAGTGGTGTGGAGAAAGTGAATAAGGAAAAGTTATTTACTTGTTCCCATAATATAAGAACTAGAGGACACCAAATGAAATTAATGGGCAGCAGGTTTAAAACAAATAAAAGGAAGTTCTTCTTCACACAGTGCATTGTCAATCTGTGGAACGCCTTGCCTGAGAAGGTTGTGAAGGCTAGGACTATAACAGGGTTTAAAAGAGAACTAGATAAATTCATGGAGGGTAAGTCCATAAATGGCTATTAGCTAGTATGGGTAAGGAATGTTGTCCCTAGCCTAAGTTTGTCAGAGGATGGAGATAATGGCAGGAGAGAGAGGTCACTTAATATCCAACCTAGACCTCTCCCACTGTAAGTTGAGATCATTGCTCCTTGTTCTGCCATCCGTCACTACTGCTTTTTTGAAGTCCAAGGTGTGTATTTTACTACTCTCTTTTCTTCCTTTGGTCAGGATCCTGAAATCTACCATCTCATGATCACTGCTTCCCAGGTTGTCACCCACCTCCACTTCCCCTATTAGTTCCTCCCTGTTTGTGAGCAGAAGGTTAAGCTGCGAACGGCCCCTGGTCGGATCCTTCAGCACTTGTGTCAAGAAGTTATCCCCAACATTCTCCAAAAACTTCCTGGATTGCCTGTGTACTGCCGTATTGGTTTCCCAACAGATGTCAGGGTGATTAAAGTCCCCCACGAGAACCAGGGCCTGAGATCTGGAAGATCGAGTACAGGAACGAGGAGTACAGATAGTTCGGAATGGCTACGTAGTTCGAACTATCTAGCCCGTGCCGCGTGTAGCCGCGCGGCACGGGGTTCGCACTAGCCGGCTTTTAAAAATGGCGGCGCCGGCTTTATGCTAATGAAGCCCGGGAAATTCAAATCCCGGGCTTCATTAGCAAGTTCGGTATGCATACATTACCCCGCTAGTTCGAACTAGCGGGGTAGTGTAGACATACCCTTACATATAGTGCAACTCCTCCTCTTTTTCTCCCCTGCCTGTTCTTCCTGAACAGTCTATACCCTTCCATGACAGCGTTCCAGTCATGCGAGTCATCCCACCAAGTCTCTGTTATCCCAATTAAATCATATTTCTTGGACTGGGCCAGGGCCTCCAGTTCTTCCTGTTTGTTGCCCAGGCTTCTCGCATTAGTGTACAAACACTTCAGGTAACCAGTTGATTGCCCTATCTTCTCCATTCGAAACAGGGGTCCTCCTTTCTTGCCCCTTCCTCTCTGCATTTCTTCCCAGTATCCGACTTTCCCACTCCCCTCAGGGTTTTGGTCACCGTCCCCCGACGAACCTAGTTTAAAGCCCTCCTCACTAGGTTTGCAAGCCTGCCCGCAAAGATGCTCCTTCCTCTCTTCGTTAGGTGGATCCCATCTCTTCCTAACAATCCTTGTGCCCGGAACAGAGTCCCAGAGTCCATGGTCGAAGAAACCAAAGCCCTCTCTGCGACACCATCTGCACAACCACGCATTTGAAATAGCACATCACTATTTGGTTGTGCTTTTTGTGTCTGGACGCTCTCTTTCGAAATAAGCTTTTTCTAGAAGATCACTTCCGGAAAAGCTGATTCTGAAAGGAGCTTGCAGTCTAGACGTAGCCTAAGATTTAAACCACAGATGGCTTAACTAAGTATCACCAGCTCCACTTTAATCCTAGAACTGGGCTGGAAGCCAGTAGAAATTATGGAAGAAATGGTATATGCACCTGCATTAACTGGAGTTTGGCTGGGTTTTGGCCTCAAGTAGAGGGCACTAGCATTATTGAATTTTGAATGTGACAAATACATACACACTCTAAACTATGACTACACTAGCAAACAAAGCTATTTCAGAATGATTTTCCCCTGTGACTTTCTCCCCCGCCCCAAAAAAATAGAATCAAAATTGCCAAGCTCAGCACCAAGAGGTTACAGTACATAAGTACTGGCCTAAAATGTGCGTTTAGGAATGTGCTTGACCATCTAAAAACGAAAACCTAATGTCATGCTGCTAGATTTGAATAACCCGGCAGGGTGTCATTCTAAAATGTTGATTGTGGACCCAAGTTGCATTATAAATCTCCAATGGTTAAAATCCTGTGAAATGTTGCATTTGCCCATACATGCTAAAAAACAACCAATTCCATCTGATTCAGATCAGCCTTAGTCACAAAGTAGTAAAATGCCTCACGGGGGTGGGGTGTCAACCAAATTTGAGCACTGACAAGCCTTGCCAATCTCCCAGAATATTTCTCCGTATGAAACAACAACACCAATAACCTTTGTTGCTTTGCTCAACTTATAGTAAATAAGATTCAAAATTTTTATTTCTGCCAACTGGCAATAAAGGGCTTCTTACTGTGTAAAATATGACACTGCCAGTTCACTTTGTTTTCTCCAAAGTTAATTTAACATGGATTTACTCTAAGGAACAGCTTTTTAAAAAAGAGTTAAAGTGGCCACAACTTTCCTAAAAAAGCATTAAAGTTTGCTCTTGAATACATGCGGCACAAAAAGCAATAGCTTTAGAAGAGTGGATGTAGAAGTGATGTGACAGAATCCAACATTTCTAAATAAGGTGTTTCACAGTTATAATCAGCTGAGTTATTTGAAAGCTTCAGAACATCCTCACACTATCTACAAGGAAACTTTACTTTTGAAGTTTTTTTTTTTTTTTTTTTTTAAAGGATGCTGTAGAATAAGGCCAAGACAGTATGGGATGTATTTTAGCATAAGGAGTTGTATATTTTGTTTGAGAATTTATGGATCGACTACTTTCTATATCTAATTAGTCACCATACTGAAAATGATTTAAGACAAAATGTTTGCAGAAAAATAAAGTAAACTGACAAATTATAGAGGTGTTAAGATATTCCCATGCTCTTTTGAATAAAAACACACTAGAGAATAAAACATTTGATCAGAAAATATTTTAAACCACTACTAAGGATTGTCATAATTAAAGCTTGGTGGAGTAGAGGCAGTCAGGGGAACGAACAAGGTGTAGAATACAAACAACCACAGGACAGTCAGAAAACCTGGGGGGTATTTGTCACAGCTCTGCCACAAACTTCTTTTTACTACCTGGACAAGCCAAGACCTCATTATCCTAAATCATAAAAAAGGGCAATGCTTAATTCTCAGAGATATTCTGAGGCTAACTTCATCTGCAAAGCATGTTAATATCTTTGGAGGGAGGAGTAAAATATATTACTCTTGAAATGAGTAATTCTTTAGAGTTGCAGCCTTTTAGTCCCACCCTGTGATAAAATCAGAATGTATTTTAGAGTTTGTTCCAGTTACAGCATGAATTCAAAGCCCCAGGGAATAGAGCTCTTGGAATATGCTAGTTAAAGTGTTACTCGCGTATTCTAGGCACTTCCATACCTGCATCTTTCTTTGGGAACTAATCCATGCATCATAAAAAGACGTTTGGTGCATGTCATTTTATTTACAGAAAAATGAATTTTACAGATATTCATTAATTTCATGAAGGCACAAGTGATGTGTGTTTGGGGACAGGATTGAGCAGGAGAGGCAAATCCTGACTGTAAAACAATGGTTCGCTGGTAGCTGACTAGATCAGTTGTAGACCACAGAGTTTTATAATGTTCTATGTAATGTGCTTAATGGGTAGTGTAAGAATAAACGTTAAACAACTATAACTCTGTTGGCCACCCTTCTCTGGTTAGCAGGGAAGAACAGTCTTCTAGGCCCTTAATAAAGATGCATCAGGCAAACTGAGGTCAGATAGCAAAGAAGAATGCCTTCCAGATATAAACAGATGTTAAAATGGTGATTAAGAGCTGACGAAGCAAAATGCACAGACCTGAATGGGAGGGAAGTCCTATAAAAGATGGGGCGCCTTGCATGAATCTTTGGGTCTCATCTTGTCAACATCAGATCGTCAGTCCGGAGTGAGAAAAGCCCCATTCCTACCCCTCACATTTAACTTGCCTGGCCAGTAAGTTAACATGAACAACAGACTGGTAACTTTAAGCAACGACAAGACTGTGTGTGTTTTGGAGGGGGTGAGGGGGCTGACTCTATAAAGCATATGCTAACTGTTTTTCTACTGTATTCTCAATAAATGTGGTGTATTGCCTTTTCCCCTGAAAAAGATCCCGTGTGCTTCTTATAAGCATAACACAGTAGCTGTCAAATAATCAAATAGCTGTTTGCTAACTTCAGGTAGGTTCCAATCTCATTCCAACCGTTAACAGACAGGTGTCTGCCTGAAAAAAGATGGTTACTTCGAGTGCTTGCTTATGTCCATTCTGTCTAGGTGATTCCAAGCTAAAACCCCAGGAGGTGGGGTCGGAAACCTAAGATGAAACAGACTGCAGCACTGCCCTGCCCACCACTGCATCTTGCCTAGCCTGTTGTGTGATGGCATAGTGTTTGATAAACATGTGAATCAAGGATGAAGTAGCTGCCCTGCAAATGTCTACAATCGGTACCTGGGCTAAAAAGGCCGTTCAGGTGGCCTGCACTCTTGTAGAATGCGCCTTAAGGGGCGGGGCCATACTGCCCCATACGTCATAACAAGTCCTAATACAGGACGTAATCCAAGATGACAGGCACTGTGCTGATACTGGGTTACCCTTCATCCTATCTGCCACCGAGATAAACAACTGGGTGGACTTACAAAACTGTTTTGTCCTATCTAAATAAAAGGCTAGAGCTCTCTTAACATCTCATGTGTGGAGTGCTCTATCCCTCTCGTCTGCATGTGGTTTTGGGTAGAACACTGGCAGAAAAATCTCTTGGGACATATGAAACATCGAGACCACCTTGGGGAGGAAAGCTGGGTGAGACCGTAGCATCACCTTATCCCTCGAGATCACAAAGTATGGCGGTTCCAAGGACAGCACTCATAGCTCGGACACCCTCCTCGCTGAGGTGATGGCGACTAAGAACGCTACTTTCCACAACAAATGTGACAGGGAACACGTGGCCAGTGTTGGCGGGGCTACGCCGGGGCTATGAGGATCCGTGTCACCCCGTATCTCTTGACCCTCGAGTACTTCGTTCACTACAAGGAAGGGGGGGGGAGGCATAAAGGAGGCCCCCCCAGCCACCTCTCTACCAGGGCGTCCTCCACTGAACCCTTGCCTAAACCCCTGTAGGAACAGAACCTGGGACATTTCCTGTTGGTTTGTGACGCGAACAAATCCAGTCAGGGAGTTCCCCACCTTTGGAAAAGGGATCGCGCTACCTCCGCCTTGAGGGACCACTTGTGTGGCGAGAAGGCCCTGCTGAGGTGGTCTGCTGGGGTTCTGGAAGATCCCAGAAGGTAGGTCGCCTGCAAATGCACCCCTTGTGCAATACACAGATCCCAGAGGGCTAGTGCCTCCTGGCACAAGGGAGAGGAACCAACACCCCCGCGACGGTTGATGTAGTACATCGCCGTCGTATTGTCCGTCAACACCGAAACACCCTTGCCCCTTAAGTGGGGCATGAAAACCTAGTAGGCCAGTCAACTGCCCTCAGTTCCCTGACATTTATGTGAACGCTTCTCTCCGTCACAGACCACATACCTTGTGTCCTCAGGTCCCGCAAACGGGCCCCCCATCCGGGGTTGGAGGCATCCGTTACCAGCTGGATTGAAGGAGGAGGCTGAGTGAACAGGACCCCGCAGATCACTCTGTCTTCTCCGAGCCACCAGCTCAGGGTCGACAAGACCTCCTGAGGAACTGTGACCACCACGTCTATATGGTCGCAAGCTGGTCCGTACACCCTGGCCAGCCAGTTCTGGAAGAGGCAAAGGCGTAGCCTGGCGTACTGCACCACACACGTGCATGCCGCCATATGGCCTAGAAGTCTCAGGCAATTTCTCGCCGTCATCGGGACGGCCTGCAGTTGCTGTATAATATCCTGCAGAGCAAGAAATCTGGTCCGTGGGAGGGATGCCCGACCCGTTGTAGCGTCCAACCACGCCCCCACAAACTATCACCTGAGTTGGTGTAAGAGTAGACTTCTCCTCGTTCAGGATCAGTCCCAAGTTGGCAAAGGTGTCCCTGGCCAATCTGATATGAGAGATTACCTGGTCTCTGCACCAGCCCCTGATCAGCCAGTCATCTAGATAGGGATAGACGTGTAACACCCTCCTTCTCAGGAAGGCAGCCACCACTGCCATGCACTTGGTGAATACCCTGGGGACTGTGGATAGGCCGAAGGGCAGCACTGCAAACTGGAAATGGTTCTCGCCCACTTTGAAATAAAGGAACTTCCTGTGATATGGGGCAATCGAGATGTGGAAGCATGCGTCCTTCAAGTCAAGGGTGGTGTACCAGTCTCCCAGATCGAGGGATTAATGGCGGCCAATGTTGCCATCCTGAGACGCGATTTCCGTATGTAGGCATTGAGCCCCCGGAGGTTGAGAAGGGGGCGAAGGCCATCTTTGGACTTCAGGAGTAGGAAATACCGGGAATAAAAACCCCTCCCCCTGAATGATATTGGAACCTCTTCTATCACTCCCAACCCCAGCAGCGAAGAGACCTCCTGAATGAGCAAATTCTCATGAGGGGGGTCCCTGAAGACGGACAGGAAGGGGGGTGGGAAGGTGGGGAGGTATGGAAGGGAATAGAATATCCCCTTTGTACTGTGTCTAGGACCCAACGGTCTGACGTAATAGAGTGCCAGGCATGGTAAAAGGGGAACAGCCTGTGGCAGAAAGGACGATCTGGTTTCAACACTGGTATTCCGTCCGAGTGCTCCTTCAAAAACCTGATTTTGGGCCCTGGGACTTATTGGAGGGTCCCTGCTTCTGGTCCGCATTAGATCGTGGTCCCCTCCTAGGCCCTCTGTTGTTGTTGTTGGACCTATTCCTTCTCCTGCTGTCATATCTGGGCCCCTGCTGGTGACCTCTCTGTGGTATTTGAAACAGCGGATGGCATTGCGGAGCGGGTGTGTGGATGCCTAAGGATTTCAAAGTTGCCCTAGAATCCTTCAGACTATGTTGTCTGCTATCAGTCTGTTCGGAGAAGAGACTGGAACCCTCAAAGGGCAAGTCCTGGAGTGTCACCTGTACCTCCTGCAGGATGCCTGAGACTTGTAACCACGAGCATCTGCGCATTACTATGCCCGCGGCCATTGATCTTGCCACAGAGTCTGCAGTGTCGAGAGCAACCTGAAGGGCCGTCCTCAACACTATTTTGCCCTCTTCAGCAAGGGCGGCGAACTGCTGCTGGGAGCCTTCAGGGAGCTGGGCCTTAAACTTATTCATTGCCACCCATGAGTTGTAAGCGTATCTGCTGAGCATTACTTGCTGATTTGCAATTCTCAGCTGCAAGCCCGCCGTGGCATTCGCTTTCCTCCCCAATAGGTCTAACTTCTTGCTTTTTGGAGTACACCATGGTTGCCCCTGCCTTTCCCTCTGGCAGGCCGCTTGAACCACCGCCGATCCCGGAGGTGGGTGGGCAAACAGATGCTTATGTCCCGCATGTGGCACAAAATACCTCCTTTCAATCCCTTTCTGGGTGGGGCTATGGAGGCTGGCGTCTGACATAGGTTTTTAGTGATCTTTGCCACCGTCTTATTCAGTGAAAGAACAATCCTGGCTGGGGAATCCGCCGTGAGGATGTTCACCATGGGGTCGGCCTCCTCCTTGAACTCCTCCGCCTGGATCCCTAGGTTCTGGGCCAGCCACCTGAAGAGCTCCTGGTGCATCCGTATGTCCATTGCTGGCATGCTCGGAGAAGGGTCCACCAGGGCCTCGTCGAGAGGTGAGGACGAGAACTCCCGCTGCTGCAGAGGACTTGCGACGTCCGTCCAGGGCTCCGGCTGAATGTCACGGCTCTGAAGACCTCACCGATGGTGGTCGTGAAGGTGGGTAGGCGGGGGTCCCAGTCACCCCTAGAGGACTGGCCCTGGACAATGACCCCTGGCGAGTGGTGTAGCCAAGGGGGCTGTCCTGAGGGCTGAGTGAGCTGAGGTTACCACCAATGCTGCTCTGGATGGGTCAGGACCCTGGGCTTGATGGTAAGGCCACTGAGTTGGCGGCTGCCACTGCGGGAGCCATATCTGCATCACCCTTCGAAGCCCCTTGTGTCACGTTGCTGGATCTTGAAGGGAGCAGCCAGATCCCTGATGCAGCCATAGGTGGGGGTGTTGGCCCCAAAAATGGTATAGGAGGGGGCCATGTGAGGTATTGAATAGAAGCTTATTATTTGATAATCCTATGTATGCTGTTCATGTGTTTGTATAATGTCTGTGTGTGCAATTATTAGCATGTACTTGTGTGGACACTGAAGATTTCCCTGCATGTGGTTAAGCATTGGGCAGGGCCGAGCCTGTGGACATGCTAATTACCTGTGGAACAATGGCTCTCAATGGGCTATGGACACACCCAAAGAATGGGGGCTGTCACCTGAAAGGGAACACAGAGAGGCTGAGGACCAGGTGACCTGCTGCATACCAGAAGAGGCCAGGGAGGGGGTATAAAGAGGCCATGTGGTCGATGCCATTTTGTTCTCAGCTCAGCACTTCATCCCAGAGGCAGCACTGCAGGGATTGAAGAGCCCGGAAGACCTGTGAACCCATCCTGACCCTAGGATGTGCAATAAGGACTTTTAAACCAGCAGCTGCAACATCTCTGCTAGAGCCTGCATCGAGAACTGGGAGATTCGGTGCATGTAATGTACTGTACTTTAATAACCTTACTCTCCTGCTTTTCTTTCTTGTGATAATAAACCTTTAGTTATAGATTCTAAAGGATTGGCCCAGCGTGATTTGAGGGTAAGATCCAGAGGGTAAATTGACCAGGGATCTGTGGCTGGTTTCTTGGAACCGGACAGAACTTGTTCAGGGTTGGTGGGATTGGGTGCTAGGACCCCCCCCCCCCACCTGTGTATGAGGCCCGGGGCCATCTGGGGCACGGATATTGCTGGGGTGTCGGACGGGTTTTGCTTGGGAGGCTTCAGGTAGGCAGCTGAAGCGCTCTGTGGGACTGGTTTGTGGCCTATTTGGAGAGGTCACCAGTCAGGGGGGGCTGTAAGGAGCCCCGGATTTGAGCAATTCGCCCTGAGTGGACGCCCTCAGCTGTGCCCAGACACGGCCCGGTCTGTCACAGTGGCGTAGTCGGCAGGATCCACAGATCTTGGTCAATTGAGCTTTGGGATCAGGACCCCATGCTGTCTAAATTTGATTTTTGGTGTTGAGAGTTTGGTTGATTAAAGAGCCGCTGCGATGATCCCGGAATTGTATGAGAGTCTGAGCAAAAGTGCTCTGAAGGATTTGTGCTTGGGGAGAGGCATTGCCTTTAGGAAAAGGGCCTCTAAACTAGATCTGGTAGTGCTGTTATTAACCAGAGATGTGGATGAAAAGGAGCAGAAGCGAGCCAAGGAGGCTGCTGAAAGAAGGCGGAAGGCAGATGAAGAAATTGCTAAGAGAAAGCAGGAGATGGATCGGGAACTTGAGATGAGAAAAGCAGAACATGCAGAGAGAATGGCAGAGTATGCAGAGAGAAGGGCAGAGAGGACCAGACGTCAGCTTAAGGAAATGGCGGAGCATGCAGAGAAGATGGCCCTAGCCAAGGAGGAAAATGCTAGACTTGACCTCCAGCTTAAGAGACTAAAAGAACAAGAGAGACTGTATTCTCCTGAAGGTTCAATGTATAACTCTGTGGGTATGGGGTATGCTTATGATATGGCAGACGTATTTTGCCCAGCTGATGTGATGACCCAACCCCAAAGCATGTGTGAATGCAAACCTTTTGTGTTACCTGTAGCTAACAGGGAGGTTTGGGAAGGGGGTGCATGTGGGTATGAAAAGTTTCCTGGAGCTGGTCAGTCTCCCTGTAACCAAGGGGAGAGTGTCTCTACATGTGAGCCTGTGGGTGAGGGCCCGTCTGATGCCTCAGAGGTGAGGCTGGAATCAGAACGAGGGCAAGAAGAGCCCAGAAATCAGGGAAATGTTTCTCTGGGGCAGCCTGGAGTGGCTGGCCAGAGTGAAGTATTAGTTGAGGAGTTGGTGGCTGGTGAGATTTGTGGAATTGAACCTGCACAAGCTGAAATTGATTTGTGTGAAGAAGCACAGTGTGTGCAAGCTGGCAATTTGGCTGGTGGAAGTAGCAAGGGGGCAGTAAAGGAAGCTGTCCCAGTGGCTAGCTGTATGCCTGAGATTAGCCAGGGGTGTTGGGACAAGGGAGAAGCTGTCTCTGGTTGTCTGGCTGTGTGTGGGGAAGAGTTTCTTCCTTTGTCTGAGGAAGGTGCCCCACAGCCTGTGAAGGCTGAGAGCAGGGCTGTTGTCCCAGAGTTGGGTCTGGATATGGCGAAGGCCCAGGAAGGGGGTGGCCCAAGGTTTGTGTCTGCTGGGGAGAGGGATGAGGTGACTCAGGTAGAGTCAGTCAGTGTTTTACCAAAACCCCAGAGACCAGACAGTGGTGACCCTGATATTGTGCCTGATGCTGCTGTGTTGCTGGCAGAGGGGGGAGCGACTCTGTGGGAGCAGGGAGACCCCTTAGCCCGGGCACAAGGAGAGAATGAGGGTGTGTTAACTCTGGTGCCTAATGATGGTGTGGACGTTTACAGCCATCTAGAGAGTTGCACAGGGAGTGAAGGTGCTTCTGACCCTGTCTCTTGTGGGTCTGTCTGTGTGCCCAAGAGGGGACTGTCTGTGAATCCACCAGAGGGGCCAGAGATGACTCAGGGAGTAAGGGAATTGCAGGAGGAGTTGGTTGTGGCTCAGCAGGGCAAGGCTGCTGCAGAGCCAGAGACGGGTGAACTGCTGCTTAAGGAAGCTCATAGGGAGGAGAGTCCTGGCAGTGCTTGTAGCAAGCAGTTTGCTGTGACTGAGGGAGGTGACAGGACCTTGCTTGGAAAAGGCATTCAGGAGAAAGCTCTGCCTGTAAACGGCAGCAGCTTGTTGTGTGAGGCACTTGTTTTGGTGCCTGACAGACAGAATTTGTCTGTTAGCAGTGACTCCACTGACTTGGGTTTAGGGAAACCCAGTGTGGATGGTGGTGGAGAAGTCTCAGAGGGACTGAGGGTTGTTCCAGAGGAGGCAGGAACATCCAGAGAACTGGAGCAGGCTGCTAACCCAGTGACTGTGGGTGACCAGCTTGCTGGGAAGTCAGTGTGTGGGGGACAGGATTGTTCCCAGGTGAGTGAGGAGAGTGGGAAGTTAGTGTCTCAGATTCAGGAGAAGGGCTGTGTAGCTAAGTATGCAGAGCAGAACAGCTGTGTGGTCACTCTCCCTAGGATGCAGGAGATAGCAATTAAGCTCCCATCTCTGGACACGGTGGACACTCATACTCAATCAGGGAAGTTGCTATCTGGTTCCATGTGGAAACAGAGGTTAGAGAGGGACAGAGGAGAGACTTGGGAGTCTACAGCTTACTGCTGTTACCCCACTGAGTGGGGGAAGGGGGAGAATTCCAGGGCCATTGTGAGCCAGGGAGTCACGCCCAGCCAGCCCATTGTCTTGGTCTGGCCAGAGGTTTCAGGCCTGGAGCCCAGAGGACAAGGGGGAGGGGCAGGACTTGCTTTGGCCAAGAAGATTTGCAGTTTAAACCTGAAGGGCCAAAACTGCAATGGTGTGGGGCCAGAGAAGGGGCCTGACGGAGAATTTCAGTATACACCTGATATAGGATTGTTCTTGTTACTGATGTTAATTCTTGTAACCAATGTATTATTGTTGCAGAGAATTGTAACGGTATACAGTGTGCATGAGCTTATGAAAATACCATGTAATCTGTCTGGAGATGCACCAAACGACAGACGGTATGTAAGGGGACAGTGTTATGTTGCTATTTCATGGTTAACACTTGTAACTGGTTTGGGAACTTCTTACAGGACAAAAAGGGTTCCCGCCAGAAGGTCCCGTGTGAGAAGGGAAACTGAGGCACGCCGCCATTTTGTTTGGGGAGGCCTGTGATGCCCTCAGTGATGTTACTGGCATCACTTCCTGCATCAGTTTTGCGTTGGGGGTGTCACGTTGCTGGATCTTGAAGGGAGCAGCCAGATCCCTGATGCACCCATAGGTGGGGGTGTTGGCCCCAAAAATGGTATAGGAGGGGGCCATGTGAGGTATTGAATAGAAGCTTATTATCGGATAATCCTATGTACGCTGTTCATGTGTTTGTATAATGTCTGTGTGTGCAATTATTAGCATGTACTTGTATGGACACTGAAGATTTCCCTGCATGTGGTTAAGCATTGGGCAGGGCCGAGCCTGTGGACATGCTAATTACCTGTGGAACAATGGCTCTCAATGGGCTATGGACACACCCAAAGAATGGGGGCTGTCACCTGAAAGGGAACACAGAGAGGCTGAGGACCAGGTGACCTGCTGCATACCAGAAGAGGCCAGGGAGGGGGTATAAAGAGGCCATGTGGTCGATGCCATTTTGTTCTCAGCTCAGCACTTCATCCCAGAGGCAGCACTGCAGGGATTGAAGAGCCCGGAAGACCTGTGAACCCATCCTGACCCTAGGATGTGCAATAAGGACTTTTAAACCAGCAGCTGCAACATCTCTGCTAGAGCCTGCATCGAGAACTGGGAGATTCGGTGCATGTAACGTACTGTACTTTAATAACCTTACTCATGCTTTTCTTTCTTGTGATAATAAACCTTTAGTTATAGATTCTAAAGGATTGGCCCAGCGTGATTTGAGGGTAAGATCCAGAGGGTAAATTGACCAGGGATCTGTGGCTGGTTTCTTGGAACCGGACAGAACTTGTTCGGGGTTGGTGGGATTGGGTGCTAGGACCCCCCCCCCCCACCTGTGTATGAGGCCCGGGGCCATCTGGGGCACGGATATTGCTGGGGTGTCGGAGGGGTTTTGCTCGGGAGGCTTCAGGTAGGCAGCTGAAGCACTCTGTGAGACTGGTTTGTGGCCTATTTGGAGAGGTCACCAGTCAGGGGGGGCTGTAAGGAGCCCCGGATTTGAGCAATTCGCCCTGAGCGGACGCCCTCAGCTGTGCCCAGACACGGCCCGGTCTGTCACAGCCTTGGAACGGGCTTGATTGCTCCTAAGGTCAGGAGAGTGGATACCTCCCACTTCAATAGTAGCTCATGAGAGGGGTCCCTGAAGAGGGGCGGGGAGGGAGGGTGACAGGAAGGGGATAGCATATCCACTTTCCACCAAGTCAAGTACTCAATGAGCCGAGGGGATCTGGGACCAGACAAGGGAGAAATGGGAGAGCAGGGACCCAAAGGATGGGGTTATGTCGGGAGGCTGGAACGCTGTCCTCGGGTGTATTTTCAAAATAATGTCTTAGGCTGCTGGTTAGGGGGCGGAGCTGATCCCCTTTCTGAGTCAGGCCTGGAGCCCCTAC
Source organism: Pelodiscus sinensis (assembly GCF_049634645.1). NCBI lineage: Eukaryota > Metazoa > Chordata > Testudines > Trionychidae > Pelodiscus > Pelodiscus sinensis. The sequence goes on along the minus strand of NW_027465873.1, from coordinate 175,481 downwards.
GTCTACTTCTATTATTGTTACCATTGTAACTTCGGCCCTTCCTTCTGCCCCCGTCAGGTCTAAATGACTGTCGGAAGGGTCTCAGGGTAGCCCTAGGGTGTAGAGGCCTCCGTTGCAGGGCCGGGGTATGGATTCCCAGGGATTTCAACATAGCCCTGGAATCCTTAAGGCTATGTAGCCTCGAGTCGGTCTGCTCGGAGAACGGGTCAGTGCCTTCAAATGGTAGGTCCTGTAGCGTGTTTTGGACTTTGGGTGGGATTCCTGACACCTGAAGCCAAACACTATGGCTCATGACTATCCCTGTAGCCATAGTATGGGAAGCAGAGTCCATTGCGTCTAACGCCGCCTGAAGCGCTGTGAACGAGACCACCCTGCCTTCATCCAACAAGGCCCGAAACTCCTGCCTCGCGTCTTGTGGTAGGCGCACCTTGAATTTGTCTATTGCAGACAACGTGTTGTATGCAATAGACAAATCTGCTCAACATCACGTGTTTGCTCCTGATATGGAGTTGGCGCCCCTCCGGTTGCATAAGTCTTTCTGCCCAACAGGTCCAAATTCTTTGGCTCCCTACTCTTGGGCGTAGGCCCAGGAAGCCCTTGCCGCTCTTTCTGACCTGCTGCCTGGACTACCAGCGAACCCAGGGTTGGATGGGAGTACAGATGTTCATATCCTCCTTTTGGGTGGCCATGATGGAGGCGGGTGTGTGCCACAGGGTCTTAGCCAGTTTGGACATGGTTTTGTTAAGCGGCAGCGCGACCCTAGCCAGGGTGTCTGCCGTCAACATATCCACCATAGGGTCCAGGTCCTCAGCTACCTCTTCTGCCTGCACCCCCAAATTTGCCGCCAGTCGGCAAAGCAGGTCCTGATGCACCCTGTCATCCATGGTGGGCACAGAAGGTGCAGGGTCGGCCAGTGCATCATCTGGCGAAGAAGAAGATGACTCTCTCGGCAGAGGATGTCCCAGCTGTTGCTCCATCGCCTGAGGTGGTGGGGCAGCTGGTACAGCAGGCTGACTCTCTGCACCCTCCCCTTCTACAGTTGGTCTGACGGCCTCCCTATATGAAGGGTGCCCTGCCTCCGAAGCCGGAGCCCTGGTCAAAGGGGTTCCAAAGGGAGTGCTTCTGGACTGAGCCATCACCAAGGAGCGTCTGGACGGCTGAGGCCCCTGGGCCCGATGTTACGCCCAGGGGGTCCAGAAAAGCCACTGCTGTTGAGGCTGACATTGGGGCAGCCAAGGCTGGTGGGAGGCCGGGCTGGGGTGCTGAAACAGGTTCCGAGATTGGGAACGGTGTCGTGACCTGGATCTATAGGACGAGACCCTAGAGCGGACGGAGTCTGCATCTGACTCAGAGGACTAGTCCGAGGCCCACCAAGGCGGCGCTGATGATGGCACCAGAGAGCGATGAGATGACCTATGTCTGGCCACCACTGCCAGCACCGATACAATCACTGGTACGGAGGGCTGCTACAGTGCCAGTATCGGGACCAGCATAGGCACCGGGGGCAGCATGTATACCGGAGCGCTCAGCCGCGTCGGTGGCATGGCTGGTCCCGGTGCTGATGGAGGAGGCCGGTGCTAGTCATCCGCGATTGTGACCATTCCCGGGGATGAGGTGAGCTCTATGAGGTCACGTGCCGCGTCAGAGGCCTCCAGAGTCAACAGCTGCCGGACCTCTTCAATCACCGCATCTGGTGCTGGACTCTCCCTGTGCGTCAAGCTCAACCGGTGCTGACGTGGCATGGGAGCCTCCTGACGCACCGACTCGGCCGCATGCCCATCTGTGTGGCGCACTTTAAGGCCATACTTCGTAGGGGATCTTCCCCTGTGTTGCCTCTACCTGGATGGCACTGGAGACTGTGACCGGTGCCTCGATAATGAGGACTTCGCTGGTGCCGCATGCTTCAGTGCTGAGGAAGGCTCTCTAACGGAAGCCGGCACACTGCGTTGAAGCACGAACTCCATCAGAATGAGCTTCAGGCGGGAATCGTGCTCCCGCTTCGTTCTCAGCTTGAAGCTCTTGCAAATTTGACAGCTGTCTGTGCGATGGCCCTCTCCTAGGCACTTCAGACAGGAGTCATGCGGATCGCCGCAGGGCATAGGTTTAGAGCACTTCATACACAGTTTAAAACCATGCGGCCCGGGCATCCCCTCCCCAAGAGGGGAGAGATAAAACAGGGAAAGTTCCCCTGATAAGAACAATCAACTGAACAACTATTAACACTACTAAACTAATCTAAACTACTAAAACTAAGAACTGTGTAACACTAAGGGTATGTCTACACTAGCCCCCTAGTTCGAATTAGAGAGGCTAATGAGGGCGACCGAAATTGCTAATGAAGTGTGGGATTTAAATATCCCACGCTTGATTAGCATAATCCCGGCCGGTAGCCATTTTGGAAACTGACCAGCCCGAAGTTACTGCCCGCGTCTACTCTGCACGCGGCAGAGAAGCGGGATTCTGAGATAATTCGAACTAAGGGGGTTTAACTGTTAAACCGCATTCCACGTCCAAGTATTAGGTAAACAGTTGGGCTGTGTCTACATTGGCACCCTTTTCCGTAAAAGGGATGCTAATGAGACACTTCGGAATTGCAAATGCCGCGGGGGATTTAAATATCCCCCGCGGCATTTGCATGAACATGGCTGCCGCTTTTTTCCAGCTCAGGGTTTTGCCGGAGAAAAGCGCCAGTCTAGACGGGCTCTTGCGGAAAATAAACCCTTTTCCTGCTGTGAGTCTCTGCTGCGGTGTTATTGATTCCTGGCAGGTATGAGGCCGTCAGGGTTATGCTGTTGGCGATGCATCAGTTCCAGAGGTGGAGTGCTTCTGAGCACAAGGAACGGGATCAGGTGCCACCTTGACGGTTGATATAATACATAGTAGTTGTGTTGTCCATTAATATCCTGACTGTAAGCCTGTAGGGCTCAGGGAGGGGCACCTCCCCCTCGAGGTCAGTGGGCGGCCACTACACCCCTGCTTAGTTCTTTAGGGAATTAACAGTGGCTTTCAGCTCTTCAGGGCTGGCGACAGGCCAATAAACGGTCCAGAGCCCAGGCCCTTGCTCAGGGTGGGGTGGCAAGCAAGCAGTTCAGAGCCCCAAGCCTCAGCTCGGGACGGGGTGGCAAGCAAACAGTTTAACAGTCTTAATATGAGCGCCCAGCTAGATTCCCTTGCTCGGGCGGGTTCAGGCTGCTGCTAAGTAACGTCGAGTGGGGTGACTGCCACCCAAGCATGGGGTGGCAGGGGGGACGTAGGCCCACTCACTCCACTGCACACTGCATCCCAGTGGTGTGTTGTGGAAGATGGACATGGGAGATGTCGTGCAGGCCCCCGACCAGTATCTCAAAGCTGCTGTTTGGTAGGATGAGAAGCAGAGGAGCGGTTGTTGTTTTGATGCTTCCTCTGGGCACGGGGTTTGGGGCAAGGTTGGTCATAGGGTCTATGCTGGCTCCTCCAGTAAGGTGGCTCACAGTGACAATGGTACGGCATGAATCTCTTATGTCTATAGGGAGACGTATACATCCTTAGTGTCCTGAATGTGGTTCGAGAGTCTTTGCTAGTGTGAAGGACCTCATCGGTCTTTGCCACAAAGAGTTGCTCCCTATCAAAGGGAAGGTCCTCCACTTTCCCTTGAAGGTCTTTAGGGACTCCTGTAGCTTGGAGCCAGGAAGCCCTCTGCATAACAATCGAAGTCACAGTGGACCTTGCTGCGGTGTCTGCCACATCTAGCGCCATCTGTAAAGCTGTACGAGCCGTAGAGTAGCCCTCCTGGATGACTGACTTGAGTACTGTTTTTTTTGTTGTCCAGCAGATGGCTCATCATGTCGGTCAGTCTCGTATAGTTGTCAAAGTCGTGATTTGCCAAAAGGGCCATATAACATGCTATGCACAGTTGGAGTGTGGAAGATGAATAAGACCTTCCTTCCAAAGAGGTCCAGATGCTTGTCATGGGGCGTAGTACGATATTGAGGTAGCTTGGATCTCTGTTGGGCAGCATCCACCACCACTGAGTTGGGTTGGGGGTGGGTAAATAGGAAGTCCAGACATTTGGAGGGAACAAAGTACTTTTTATCAGCACGTTTATTGGTGGGAGGGGCAGATGCAGGCATTTGCCAGATCTCGTCTGCCGTCTCCATCATCACTTCGTCTATCAATCTTGGCCCTCTGTACGGGTTGGAGGTTCTTAACAAGGTGGTGGTGTTTTTCTTGGACCTCCGTGAGTTGTACTTGTTGACTCATGGCCACCCTTTTAAACAGCTCTTGGAACGGTTTGAGGTCATCTACCGGGGATACGTCTCCTGGAACAACTGCCTCATCAGGGGATGAGGAAGACTGATCTGTAGGTGAAGTGTCATGGTTAGCAAGGTCATCGACATCTGTTATTTGACCCTCCTGTGTGTCATTCTGGTCCGCAGCGGTCTGTGTACACCCCTGGGGTGAAGAAGGTGGCAGTCTGGAAGATGACGTAGGTGGTGCACTGGGAAGGTGCCTGGAAGTCGACCTGTGGCAGCAGGGTGTGACCCATGCCTATAATAACGAGGTGGATACCGCCACTCCATCATCCATGGAGGATAGTCATAGGGACGCCTGTGCTTATAGGCAGACCAGTATGCTCTAGTGGGCGAGGACTGTCTGGAAGATGAGACACTCCTTCGGTCCTCGTCAAAAATGCTCTGCACCGACAGCACTGGAGATCTCTGGGATCTGACAGAGCCCCAGGAAGAAGGAGGCAGCGAAGGACAAATATACCTCATTTGCCTGGGGTGCGGTGCCGGTGCGCATGAGGAGCTGAGATGTGAGTGTGCGTACTGCTCAGAGGAAGAACGCTCAATCAGCCCTGGGGAGTGTGGCACCAACAGTGGTGACGATGGTGCTGGGGACAATACCGGTTCCGGGATATGTGGAGTGGGAGGTCTACAGTTGGATTTTGACATTGCCTTTGTCGGTGCCAGGGGCTTGGTGGTTGACAGCGATGCGGATGAGGTGGAGGATTTGTCCGCTGTCCTTGGGTTTGCTGGTGCCAGAGCAGTAATCAGCACCGGTGTCAGTGCCAGTGTTGGAGGTGCTGGCAGTGTCCCGTGCCATGGCTTCGGTTCCACGCATTTAGCGGAACGGATGATCGCAGTGGCGGAAGTACCTGGCTTGTCACTGGTGCTAATTCGGGGCGGTAAGGAGTGCGTTGGAGAGGCTCTCTTTTTGCTGCCTTTTGATATGGGAGAGCTTGCCTGCCTCTTCTCTGGCCTAGGGGGCTCCGTTGGATGGCTGGAATCCCAGCATAATGAGGGGTTAAATGTCTTGGTTTTGTGTTCTTCTTATTCTCTCTTTCTTCTTTTTTTTCTGAAGGCCGGTTAGAAAAAAAATTCCCTGTTAAAATAATTTTTTTTAAACAACCAAAATTGACAATGATGAAGAGAACTATCCACTATTTAACTGTAAAACTCTAATTCTAATACTAACTAAATACATCTCTCTGAAGCGTAGGGCTCAGAGGCGCGAGACGAGTTCCGTCTGCAGCTGAGGGCGGGAACAAAGGAAATGAGGGGCGATCAGGACACGCGTGAAGCAAAAGGTGTGAACGGCATGAGGCTCCTAGAGCACATGCGCAGCCCGATTGGCTACTGCTACGAAAAACTCCGATCTGCGGCGCCGGGGCGACCCGACGCCTACAGTGGAGCACCCATGGGGACATAACTTGAAGAAGAACGAACACTTGTTATGCCCTTCCAACGTGATTGTGAACCGTTAATAACAACTCTGACAACGTTTATCCAGTTAGGTGACCACCTTATAGTAGCCCCATCTAAATTGTAGTTCCCTAGTTTATTGATAAGAAGGTCATGCAAGACCATGTCAAATGCCTTACTAAAGTCTAGGTATACCACGTCCACCGCTTCTCCCTTATCCACAAGACTTGATATCCTAGCAAAGAAAGCTATCAGATTGGTTTGACATGATTTGTTCTTTACAAAATCATGCTGGCTGTTCCCTATCACCTTATTATCTTCCAGGTGTTTGCAGATGAATTCCTTAATTACCTGCTCCATTATCTTTCCTGGCACAGAAGTTAAACTGACTAGTCTGCAGTTTCCTGGGTTGTTCTTATTTCCCTTTTTATAGATGGGCACTAGATTTGCCCTTTTCCAGTGTTCTGGAAGCTCTCCCATCTTCCATTATTTTTCCAAGATGATAGCTAGAGGAGGTATCTGAGCCTTTATCAACTCCTTGAGTATTCTAGGAAGCATTTCATCAGGCCCTGGTGACTTGCATACATCTAACTTTTATAAGTGAATGTTAACTTGTTCTTTTATCTTCTAAACCTACCCCCTTCCCAATACCATTCACTGAGCAGTGGGCCTACCCTGTCCTTGGTCTTCCTCTTGCTTCTAATATATTTATAGAACATCATCTTGTTTCCCTTTATGTCTGTAGCTAGTGTGAGCTCATTTTGTGCCTTTGCCTTTCTAATCTTGCCCCTGCATACCTGTACTGTTTGCTTGTATTCATCCTTTGTAATTTGACCTAGTTTCCACTTTGTATAGGACTCCTTTTTGATTTTTAGATCATGCAAGATCTCCTGGTTAAGCCAAGGCGGTCTTTTATCATAATACAGGGGGTTGGATTGTTTGAACTTCTAAATACTTGGAGTCTGGTTAAGGAGAGGTCTCTCTTTCTTTGCCTTTTCATGCTTTTGTTGCTTCTGCCATGTCAAATTTGGGGGCGGGGGGGGAGGAGATGTCTTTCTGCCCAATCATCGGTTTTCAATAAGAATTGATATTGAGGGGACGATCCTGTTTATTGCACTCCCTGTATCATGAATGATTACCTGCCCTGTGGGCGGGTGGCATGTGTGTGCATTCGGTGCAAGAAGCTCCTGGCCCTCAGAGACCACATACAGGCTTTGGAGGCCAGGGTAGCAGAATTAGAGGAGCTAAGGGAGACCAAGAATACGAAGATGAGGCTTTCCGGGACACTGTAGAACTGTCCCACCTCCGGTCAGACAGCCCCTGTGCTGTTAAGGAGGATGAAAGGCTCAGGGAAGGAGAACATTCAACTGGGGCAGAGGGAAATGATCCCATAGTTAGGACCCTCCTTCCAGAGGCTGTTATGGTATCCTCTCGCACTGAGGATACATCTCCGGGGGAGGGAACTCTAGTTGTTAGGAAAAGGCAGGTGTTAGTAGTGGGGGATTCGATCATTAGAAATGTAACTAGCTGGGTTTGCGATGACCGGGAGAACCGTATGGTGACTTGCCTGCCTGGTGCAAAGGTTTCGGATCTCTAGAGACATCTATATAGACTTATGTGAAGTGCTGGTGCGGAGCTGGTGGTTGTGGTACATGTAGGTACCAACAACATAGGGAAGGGTAGGAGAGAGGTTCTGGAGGCCAAATTTAGGCTGCTAGGAAAGAGATTGAAATCCAGGACCTCTGTGGTAGCTTCCAGTTCCACGCGCAGGGCCAGGTAGGCAGGCAGAGCTTCAGAGTCTCAATGCGTGGATGAGACGATGGTGTAGAGAGGAGATGTTTAGATTTATTAGGAACTGGGGAACCTTTTGGGATAGGGGGAGCCTATACAGGAAGGATGGGCTCCACCTAAACCAAAATGGAACCAGACTGCTGGCACTGAACATTACAAACACTGTAGAGCAGTTTTTAAACTAAGAGATGGGGGAAAGCCGACGGGTATGGAAGAAATAAAGAAATGGCAGACAGATAAATAGTGACAAATTATTAAAGTGCTTATACACACATGCTAGAAGTCTAAATAATAAGATGGGTGAACTAGAGTGCCTAGCTTTAAAGGAGAATATTGATATAATAGGCATCACAGAAACTTGGTGGAATGAGAACGATCAATGGGACACAGTCATACCAGGGTACAAAATATATCGGAAGGACAAAACAGGTCGTGCTGGTAGGGGAGTGGAACTATACGTGAAAGAAAAAGTAGCATCAACTGAAGTAAAAATCTTAAATGAGCCAAAATGTTCCATAGAATCTCTATGGATAGTAATTCCATGCTCCAATAATAAGAATATAGCAGTAGTGCTATATTATTGACCACCTGATCAGGACAGTGATAGTGACTATGAAATGCTAAGGGAGATTAGAGAGGCTATCAAATTAAAAAACTCAGTAATAGTGTGGGATTTCAACTACCCCCATATTGACTGGGTACACGTCACCTCTGGACAGGATGCAGAGATAAAATTTCTTGATACCATAAATGACTGCTTCTTGGAGCAGCTGGTTCTGGAACCCACAAGGGGAGAGGCTATTCTTAATTTAGTCCTAAGTGGAGCAAAGGATCTGGTTCAAGAAGTAAATATAACTGGACCGCTTGGAAGTAGTGACCATAATATAATAAAATTTAACATCCCTGTGGTGAGAAAAACACCTCAGCAGCCCAACACTGTGGCATTTAATTTCAGAAAGCAGAACTACACAAAATGAGGAAGTTAGTTAAACAGAAATTAAGAGGTACATGACAAAAGTAAAATCTCTGCAAGCTGCATGGACACTTTTCAAAGACACCACAAAGACCTACTTTGAAGTAGGAATAAGAGATCCTCCGGAAAAGGGCTTTTTTCCGGAGGATCGGGGCCAGTGTAGACGCTCTTTTCCGGCTTTTCTAAAAGCTGGAAAAAAGCGGCGGACATTTTTATTTAAATGCTGCGGGGGATATTTAAATCCCCCGCGGATTTCCCTATTACGACCTGTAAAATTAGCATGCCCCTTTCGGAAAAGGGGCCAATGTAGACGTAGCCTATGAGTCTAGTTGTGGGGTGTGCAAATAAAGTGGTGTCATCCAGTGGTGCGTGGAATGTTGTTATAGCTGCTAGGTGCACTCTAATTGAGGCTAAAGAGAGATGAGACTGCTTTAGGTGCAGCAAGTATTCCAGAATTACCAGGAGTGGGGCTGTTTGCAGCGGTATCTTGCGGTCGCTGGCCCAGTGTGTAAAATGCATCCATTTACTGATATATGTTTTCCTTGTTGCAGGAGCTCTGCTGTGCACGACCACCTCCTGGACTTGCTGGGAACACTGAAGCTCTATGCCAGTGAACGATTGAGGTGCCACGCTTTTAAATGGAGCATTGGGAGTTGAGGGTGAGAGGTCCTGATTTGCAGGTGATTGAGGATGTGAGGTACCTGAGGTAATGTGACTGGATGGCTTTGTGTCATCCTGAGTAGTAGGGGAAACCAAGGTTGGCACGGCCAGCACGGAACTACGAGGATGATATTTGCTTTGTCCCTCCATATCTTTATGACGACTCTGTTGAGGAGGGGAAAGGGAGGGAATGCATATAGCAGGGGTGCACTCCATGTCAGAATCAGAGCATCCCCTAAGGAATGTTTGCCCATGCCCGCTCTGGAGCAATACACTGTGCATTTTCTGTTGGATCTGGCGGCAAACAGACCGATACAGGGGTGGCCCCATTGGCTGAATATTTCTTGCAGGATTGTATGGTCCACCTCCCATTCGTGTTCCTGGGGGAGGGCTCTGCTTAGGGGGTCTGCTGTCATATTGAGAGCCCCGGGGTAGATGGCATGCAGATAATCGGATATCCTGTGCTATGGCTTCTCTGCACATGGGCTGAGACCGTGCTCCGCCTTGTTGATTTATATAGAACATGCATGCCGTCTTGTCCGTGTAGACAGCAGACAGCTCTGAGTTCTAAAATATTTATATGCAGAACACACTCTGCAGAAGCCCATAGGCCTTGAGCTGTTCTTCCTTCCATGTGAGTGCCCCAGCCTGTGAGTGAGGCATCCGTGGTGATGACCACTGTGGGCTCTGTGGATTGGAACCGCGTGCTTATAGTTATGGTGGACAAAGGCGTCCAACCTTTTAATAATGCCTTGACTGATGGAGGCATTGTCAGTCTCTTTGTCAGTGAATGAATGTTTCGTTTGTACTGGGTTAGGAGCCAGCCTTGGAGACACCTCATAAATAATCTCGCATTGGGCACCACTGGGTTGCACGAAGCCATATGTCCGAGAAGCCGGAGGCAGTCGAGTGTGGTGACTGTAGGCATGTCCTGGAGGGATAGTGCCAGGTGCCTGATGTGAGTGGCTCTGTTGGGAGGGAGGGAGGCAGGCTCTGGCTGTGATAGAGTTGAGGTGTGCCCCAATAAACTGGATGGTCTACGAGGGTGCAAGCATTGATTTGGCGTGGTTCACTAGAAGTCCTAGAGAGTGAAAACAGTCTAGCACCATGTGAGTGTGTTGATGGCACTCGTGTCTGAACCTTGCTTTTACTAGGCAGTTGTCCAGGTAGGGGTATATGGTAACTCCTTGTCTCCTGAGGTGGGCAGTGACTGCTGCTAGGATCTTGGAAAATACTCTCGGAGCTGTGGAGAGTCCGAAGGGTAGGACTGTGTACTGAAAATGGTTTGAACCTAAAGTGAAACGGAGAAAACATCTATGAGATGGTCTGATAGAAATATGAAAATATGCATCTTGTAAGTCAAGAGGGGAAAACTAGGTGCCCGTCTCCACAGCTGGAATAATTGTATTTAGGGTAACCATCTTAAACCTCTGGTTTTTTTATGAAGCTGTTTAGGGATCCGAGGTCTAGGATGGGTCTCCAGCCACCAGTCCTCTTTTCTAAGAGAAAATAATGGGAATAGAAACCTGTTCTGTGGAATTGTGGTGGAACCGGTTCTATGGCTCCTATATGTAACAGGTGATCTCTCTCGTTGTAAAATGATCTCATGAGATGGGTCCCTAAAGAGGGATGGGATTGGGGGGGGGGGGGGGGGGGGGGAGAGAAAGAGGATGGTGTACCCTAGGGAAATAGTTTGTAGTACCCATTTGTCTGAGGTAATTAATTCCCATTGATGATGGAAGGGGAGTAAACAAAACTCAAAGTTTGGAAGGATTCTGGAGATGGCACTCTGGTTTTCAATCTCTCGACTATATTTTCAAAATTTGCTCATTGGATTGCCCCGGACAGTTGGGGGTATTAGTCTGGGACCATCGCCTCTGCTGCCTATTTTGACCCCACTGTTGATAAAGGGGTTGTTCCTGTCTGTGGTACTGGAAAGGGGGCTGCTGGTACCTTGGTCTGTGGCACGGTTGGTACTTATATTGTCTTGTTCTTGTTGTAGGAGCCTGGATACCCAAGGATCGGAGAATGGCTCTGGAGTCCTTCATGGATTGAAGAACTTCATTGGTCTTTGAGGAGAAAAGGTTTTCCCCTTCAAATGGCAAATCTTCCACAGCTGTCTATAGCTGTCACGGGAAGGCTGAAGAGTTGTACCAAGAGGCCCGTCACATAGGAACAGCTGTAGCCATCAACCTTGTGGCTGTGTCTGCTGCATCAAGCGTCGCTTGCAGCGCTATACGTGAAATTGCCTGTCCCTCAGAGACGATGGCTTTGAAATGCAGTTTTTTGCTTTCGGGCAGATCATCAATAAATGTGTTCATTTTCCTGTAATTGTTGTAGTCATATTTACTAAGTAGGGCTGAATAATTTGCTACCCTCAGCTGGAGTGTGGCTGAAGTGTATACTCTTTTGCCAAATGCATCTAATCTCTTGTTTTCCTTATCAAATGGGGTTGAGCGATTTTGCTGCTTGTTTCTCTGCTGTGCAGCATCCACCACAAGGGAATTGGGGGGGAATGGGTGAAGAGAAATTCAGATCCCTTGGGCAACACAAAATACTTTTGGTCTGCCTTTCTGCTCATGGGGGAAATCGAGGCAGGTGTTTGCCATAAAGTTTTTGCAGGTTGGAGAATGGCTGGGTTGATAGGGCGAGCAATTTTTGACCAACTGGATTGTAAGATGTTAGTGAGCTCGTGGGGAGTATCTTGTATTTCCTCCACAGGGATATTCAGGTCTTGCGCCACATGTTTAAATAAGTCTTGGAAAGAGGATATGTCCTCTGAAGTGTTAGCAGAGGGAGGTAGGATTGCTTCCCCTATATCAGCTAGTAATTATGTGTGAGCCAAAGATCCTGTGGCTGACCTAGGGGAGTATTGGCAGTCATCATCACTCCTCATAGTGTATCTGTAAGGAGATTCAGTGGAGCGTGAAAGAGGCTTATCTATATGCTTAGTCTTACATGATCTTTCTATGCTGTTGTGGAGGATGGTTCCACATTTGCCCCTGTGGCAGGTATGCCACAGGTGGAGGCATCCACAGATAGGGAGCCCAGGGGGTCATTTGCGCTCTGAGGTGGTCTGGTTCTGCGTAACTGTGTGTCCCCAGTGCCCCTTGTGATTGAGGGGACAACTGTGGTGAGAAAGCTTCAAAATCCTCTCCCTCTTCACGTGAGGGGAGAGTGCGGATGTGAGTCCTCAGAAAGCAGTGATTGAATGTATCTATCTTCACTCAATATAGGGGAGTGAAGAGTTGAGTCAATCCGCAAGTCTTTATTCTCCCTGTAGGTGACCAGGGGAGTTTGTGACGTGGAGGTCTGCGCTGAGAGGAGCCCGTATTTACCGCAGAGCTGAGAAGGAGAGCTATAGCTCCTAATTACTGAGAGGAGGGGGCAGCGTTCACAGAATGCGGTATCTCTTCTCTAGGTGCCATCGTGAGAGGCTGAGGTACCGGTGTAGCTGTCATAACGGTCAGTGTTACCAGAGTTTTTAACGCTGGCACGGAATAGCATGTTGCCTCTGTAAGTGCAGCATTTGAAGTGCTTTCTGGCTTACTACACTGTTCACCCGAAGTAGCTGGGCAGTCAAACGTGCTCAGATGGTTCTTATCTGAGTGGTCTGACTTTACCACCTCAGGATGCCTCTTGGTGGGTTGCTGAGGTAATGAACTTGCCCTTCTTTGAGGCGACTTAGGCTTATCCTTGTTGGTTTTTGAGCTCTACCCCGAGGGTGGGTCAGAGGCACATCGCTTGCTGTTATCCTTGTGGAGCATTATCAGTTTAAGCTCTTTCTCCATGTGAGACCGGGGTTTCATTTTAACACAATGGGGGCAAGCTCTGGGTGGGTCTAGACCACAGGGTTTTTTTTTCCAAAAAGAGTTTTTTTGAAAAAAGGCTACATCACCTGCATTTAGACTGCAGCTGTGTTCTTTCAAAAGTAAATCGAAAGAACGTGGCATTTTTTCCGATGGTGGTAAACCTCATTTTAAGAGGAATAACACCTTTTTTTCTAAAGTACTTTCAAAAAAAGGTGCTATTGAATGCAAACTGTGCTTTTTCGAAAGACAGCATCTAGACTCTTTTGAAAAAGCGACTTTCAAAAAAATCTGCTTGTAGTCTAGATGCTCTTTTCCAAAAGAAGCTTTTTCTAAAGTATCTTTCGAAAAAGCCTCTTTTGAAAGAGGCTTGCAGTCTAGACGTAGCCTGAGTGAGAGCTCCCCAAACACTTCGGGCAGCCGTCATGCCCATCGGAGGCAGACATGGCGTCCTTGCAGAGCGCGCAGCGTTTGAAGCTGGGAGAGCTCATATCGGCTTGTATGCTAAGGACTGGACAGCACTGCGGAGTTCCGGCCACAGCTAGGGATGGTAAAAAGGAACTGAAGGGAGGCGGGGGCCACGCGTGTGCACAGCTAGCGAGGGAGCCCACACACTTTGCGCGCCGCACATTCACAGGGCCTTCCGAGACACTGCTGAAGAAACTCCTCTGAGAGGCACTGGCACGCTCTACACCTCATGTGGAGCACCCGCAGGGACACCTCTCGAAGGAGCTACACTGCTATAGAGAAGGAATGCCTAACTATGGTGTAGGCCCTTCAAAAGCTGCAGCCATATCTATTTGGGCAATATTTAGGCTACGTCTAGACTGCAGGCTTCTTTCAGAAGAAGCTTTTCCGGAAGAGATCTTCCAAAAAAACTTCTTTCGAAAGAGAGCATCCACACTGCCAAAGCACATCAAAAAAGGGATCTGCTTTTTCAAAAGATAGCGTCCACGCTGAATGGACGCTATCTCGCAGGTAAGCTGATTACTATGGATGGAGTGGCCACCAGCGCCCCTGTGCTTTTTCCTCTTCTTTCGAAAGAACTCCCTTTTCGCTGTCCACGCATACCTTTTTCTGAAGGAGCTCTTTCGAAAAAGGCTTCTTCCTTGTAGAAAGAGGTTTACCAATGTCAGAAAAACCCCTCTGTTCTTTTGACTTTTTTTTGAAAGAACGCAATTGCAGTGTGGCCATAAGTGAAGTTTTTTTCAGAAAAAACAGCCGTTTTTTCAAAAAACCACACACCACACACTCTGCAGTATAGACATACCCTTAACGGTGTACACCAACCACTCTCCCCTGACCTGTCTGCAGCAGATGAAGGGGGCCAACGCCAAACCACTGAGGTGGAATCTGCTCCTGCAGGATTAAAACATGGAGGACCTCCACGTCAATGAGTGTTATCATAGTGGATGCTGTGTCCCGGAGCAAGGGGTCTGAAGTTCCCCTAGGCCACAAGCTGAGTGGCCCTGTTCAGTCCAGTCTCCAAGGTGGGAAGGAATGTGACATAGCAGGTACCGCATTCACCCTGTCTGTATTCACTCGGTTTGCCTTGTGGCATTGTGCTGTTCTGTAGTGTGTGTGTGTGTGTGTGTGTGTGTGTGTGTGTGTGTGTGTGTACACACACACATACGTACATACACACCTCAGTTTCCCTGGGTACGGCAACGCTGTCTGGTCAGGGAGAGGAAGACTTGGCCCGACTCACTGGAAAAGAATGTGCAGCCTCTCACGTCCTGAGGGCCAGGTGACAACAGAAGCAACTCTGGCCCTGCTAAGGGAACAAAGGGATAGGTGGGGCTGACTCCAGGCTGGGGACTAGGGCCTGGGGTCAGTCTCAGCTGGTTTTCAGATGGGGGGAGGCAGAGAACAAGGCCAGAAGACACCCCCCCCCCCCCCAAAACCCGAGAGGAATAGTACTGATTGTTCCCAGTTCCTGTGTTAACAACTATCCTGGGCTACACTGTGTCCCTATGAACCAACAAGCCTTCTGTTGTACCTGTTCGACCACACTCAGTCAAAAAAAAAAACCCCAAAAAAAATCAAAGCGAGGCAAAAAAACTGAACTAAGCAAAAGACAGTTTGTCATCTTATTTAAAAAAATGTTTGAAGTATTGAATAGTGGACTGTAGCAGGGTGCACTTACCGCCACAGCGCCACCAGCCGTCGGTCCTGGGAATTAGCTCAGACAGCAGGTGGCAGGATCCTTTGAGACCCTGCCCTCTGGCAGCACCCACAACAGCCTCTATGCTTCCCCCCTTCCGGGGGCTGGTTGGCTGTAGGTCGGTAGGCCTTCGGGAGGTGGTTCTTCCACCCCGGTGCAGTGGGCGGCTAGTCCACCCTACTGCCCTACTGTGCCTTAAAATAGTCCGAGTCTGTGAGTCTATTCCCGGCCTTGCTTCAGGTCGGGGTGAGAGGCAATAGTTTGCATGCCCGGCCTTGCTCATAGCCCTGAGCAGGGCAACAGTCCTAGTCCTGCCCCTTCAAGAGGTCCAGCCTGGATCCCAGCTGGGCACCAAAGCACAGTACGCAAGCCCAGGCCCTGGTGCAGGGCGGGGCGATAAACTGGCGGCCCAACCCTAGCTCAGGGCAGGGCAGCAAATAGTGGCCAGGCTCTAATACAAAGCATGGCGGTACACAAACCGCTGGCCTGGCCCTAACTCAGGGCCCTGGTGCAAGGCGTGGCCACAAACACACACACAGGTTTGTAGAAGCTCCTAGTTCAGGAACTGGGCAGGGAGCGCACCTGCAGCAGAGGTGAGGGGGAGACCGCCACCCAGTTGGTGGGTGGCAGGGGGGGCCACAGGCCCTCCCACTCCACTGCGCCCCAGCCCAGGGGCCCTGGATGCAGCAGTGAAGCTGCTACTGGCTCAGCAGGGGCTCCCGCCCACAACGTGCTGGCCTAGGGCTGCTCTCAGCCTGTGCTACCCCCTGGGCCACTCCTTGTCTCCCCTTTCACAGGTACCTGCACCTCCAGCAGGACCAGGGATAGGCTGTGCCCAAAATGGCTCTCAGAAGGATTCCTCCGCCTCCGTGGGTGTCCCCTTCCCTGCCCCACTACACTCCTGAGAAGGAGGAGAGGCAGCAGGGTGCAGGAGCTGCTCTCTCCCTTCTCCCCCCAGTTCCTGTTCCTGCCTCTGCACCGGCCAGAGCCCTCCCCACCCAGCCGCCTGCCTGTTGAGGCCTGCTCCCCCGGACGCCGCTTCAGCTGCTGCTCTGCACCACCACTACTGCTACCACCACCACAGCTGGCTGCTGCTGCCGGGGGGGGGGGGGGGGCCTGCCGGCTGCCCTCCCTCTCCCCTCCACCGCTCCGGAGGAGGACCCCACCAGCACCCACCACCCAGAGGCCTGCCCCACCTGGCTGCTGCCCGCCTGTTGCTGCTGCCGCCCTACCACCTGCACCCCGCCGAGGAAGCAGAGGACAAGACCACCATTTGGACTGTGGAGAGGGTTTGTTTCCAAGAACTGAGTTTTTTTTCCACCTGCTCTTGGGGTGGTGGTGGACTGAGACACCGAGAGGGGGGCTGGGGGAGAGGTGCAGAGCTCTCCCCCCGGTCTAGAGGCCCCCCCCATACCACCACCCCCCACAACCCCCTCCACCAACCCTTTCACCACTTGGACTCGCCCCTCGGTGGGGCTAGCTGTTACCCCCCCCCCCCTTTTTACCATCTGGGATTGTTTCGCTGCAGCAGCGGGCAAGGACTTAACCCCCCCACAAGCGTTCGTGGGCGTGCTCCTACCAACCCCCCCTCACCAGTGTTTGGTTGGGGGGGGCCTCTTCACCCCTGCTTCCCCCCTGTAGAAGCCTCGCCCACCCCGCCCTTTTAGCCAGTTTCCTTTCTCTTTCCCTCCTTAAGTTTGCTGATCCACCCTGCCCAGCCTAGAGTATGTTTGTTTGCCACTTGCCCTGCCCGAGCCTAGCACAACCCCTGCCCCACCTGCTATAGCGTGTCCCGCCTTCCAACCCCTGCTTGCCTAGCCCCGCCCTTGGTTGCCCACCATTATCCTTTCCCCCAGCCTCCCTGCCCCTACCCAGCGTACCTAGCCTTCGCCCTGAGCGCTTTCTACCCCTTTCCTTCCCTCTCCTTTTTAGTTAGCTCCCGTTGCACATTGCACCCCCCAATGGTCCCGTAGCCCCCCCCTTGTTTTGTACCCCAGTGCAGCTGGAGAAGCCGGCCCCCACCCTGTGCCTGTTCCCTAACCCCCTGCCAGCACCCTCCTCCTCCTCTACTTCCAGCCTCGCAGGGAGGAGCGGCTGCTGGCTCCAGACCGCTTGGTTCCCTGTTAGCGCCCTCCCTCCCTGCAATCAATCTAGCGGGAGGGAGTGGCTGCCTTTACTCCCCCCTCGCTTTTTCCTTCCCAACCGCACATTCCCTTTTCCCGCGCCCTTCCTTCTTTCCCTCCCCCCGTGGTGGCACCCTCCTCCCTAGTTACAGCCGCATCGAGGAGAAGTGGCTGCTAACCTCTCCCCCCGACCCCCTGGTTATTCCTTCCTGTACCCAGTGCCCTCCCTTTCTCCACTCCCTAGCCCCCCCTTGACACCCTCCTCCCCTGCCTGTTGCCTGGTGGGGAGGAGTGGTTAACCCCTGCCCCCTCCCCCCGTTTGCCATCTGCACCTCCTTCTACTCACTCCCCAGGATGGAGGAGACCCCTGCCCCTGCTGGTCCCTCGGTCCCACCACTGCCACCGGCCCAAGTAACCGCTGCGGGTGGACCCTCTGCCTCGGCCGGCAAGAAAGGCCGGGGAGGCAAGAAGGGCAGAGGACCGGCCCAGAAAGTCGATCCCTCCGTGGCCGAGGCCACCCCACCCGCTGCAGCCCCGCCCGCCTCTGCAGCCCCTCCCTTCCCTGTTGTTCCCCCCACCACCTCTGGGGGTGATCCACCTACGGCCCCCAGAGCATACGCCCAGGTGGCCGCCACTGCCCCCCCTGTGCCGGGTAATCTGCCCCTACTGCCGCCTCCAGCTCCATCCCTGGTGGCCGGGGCCCCTTTCCCGCCATGACCAGGAGGCACGGCGTCCGCTGCCTGCTGGTCGCAGCCTCGCCCCACATGGAAACCTACGTGCGGGCGATGGCGAGGGTGGTGGGGGCCTCGGCCGTGGTGGCGGCCTCCAAAATGTACGGCAAGGCGGTATTCTTCCTTGCCTCGGAGGCCGCCGCCTAGGAGGTGGTGGAGAGGGGCCTGGCAGTGGGGGGTGTGCACATACCCCTCGAACCACTGGAGAACCTGGGCGTACGGGTGGTCCTTACCTCCGTCCCGCCCTTCCTCCCTAATGCCGCCCTGTTACCTTCCCTCTCCACTCTGGGGAAGCCCATATCCACCATCAGCCCTCTCCCGTTGGGCTGTAAGGACCCCGCCCTCCGCCACATCTTGTCCTTCCACCAGCAGGTAGAGCTGCAGCTGCTGCCGGCGGCATGTGGCAGGGAGGCGCTCAAGGGGTCCTTCCTGGTGCCCTACCAAGGGGCCCTTTACCGAGTCCACTACTCCTTGGGGGAGACCCGCTGCTTCCTCTGCCAGGCGATGGGGCACATCCGGAGGGACTGTCCCTTGGCCCGGTCGGAGGAGGTGTCCGGGTCCCGTGAGGGCGCCGGCCCCACCACCGCCGGCTCCCCTGGTAGTCCGGACTCCAACCCCGCCCCTCCTCCAACTGACGGCCCTGCTCGGGAGCCGGAGGCATTCCCTCCGGCGTGCCTGAGCGGGCAGGCGGGCCCCACCTCCATTCGATCTGTCTCTGCGGGGCCCAAGGAGGAGAGGGTGGCGCGGTCGCTACCAGGCGGAGGTATCCCCCCCTTATCAAGCATTACCACAACACCCTCCCCGAAAACCAAAAGCTCCCCCCAGCCTTGCCCCTGGTGACCAGCCCTCCACCTCTACCTTGGAGGGCTGGACGCTCGCTCGATGAGGAGGGTGGGAAGGCCCCCCCGAAAGATCCCGAGGGGGGCCAGCGCTGTCAAGATCGCCCCCGGCGAGCGTCAGCGGGAGGTGCCGGCCGAGGAAGCAGAGGCAGCGAGAGGGGACAACAATGCCCCCCGAGGAGCCTATCCACGAGGAGGCCTCTGGTGGAGCGCCCCCCCCCCCCCCCGGCCCCAGCTCTAACTGAGCCCCCCTCCGTCCCCGCTGAGGTAATTGTTGCCACAGCGGCCGGAGGGGAAGGCTCCAGGGCCAAGGGGATGGAGTTTAGCTCCATCTTTGAGGAGATCGAGGCCCTGGGTCTGACCCCGCTCACCCAGGGGGAGGACGACCCTCCGCCAGCGGGCCTCGGTCTGGGCGGCGACTCTGTGGCGCCGCCCCCTCCTCTCCCCAGCCCCGTGTCCCAGGTGGCTGACCCCGTCCTCACGCTCGGGGCGCCCCTGATACTGCCACTGGCCCGGCCGACTCGAGCGCCGGAATGGATGACGCCGAGCCCTCAGGGGCGACGGCTCGCGCTGAGCGGCTGGGGGTGCCCCCTCTCCAGCAACCGAGGCAGGGCGGTCATCCCCCTTTCCCGCTGGGGGCCCCCACACAAGACACCACTCCGGCCGACGCTGAGGCACCAACACCTGTTCTTCCACCTGAGCCCGGCGTCAGCGCGGGGCCCCCCCCCATTCTTGATTCCCAGGTCCCCATTCGGGAGGCGCCGCAGCCTGGTGGGATGGCCACAGGGGACGCCCCTCCAGACCCCGCCCGGGATTCTGATCCGCTTCCACGTCCCGATCCTCCCCCCACCCCCGCTTCCGCCCTTTACGAACCCATCTCCAGCCCCGAGCCCTCCCCTGCTCCTGATCACTTTCCTATCCCTGCCTCCCCCCCCCCCCCCACACTCCCTAACCCCGACCCACCGTATGGCCTAGAGCCCACCCCTTCTCCCGCCTTGACTTTCGAGACCCCCCCCCCCCCCCCCCGCTGCCGTCCCCCCGTCCTGCTCCCTGTCATGTTACCTGACCCACCCGCGCGAGGGCAGTCTCGTTCCCATTAGCTGTGGGCGGCCCTCGGGGGGTTGTTTTTGTATCCCCGGTCCCCAACCCGTTAGGGGCTGCCTTGTTCCGGACAGAGGAGAACCCTGGCCGCCCCCCTCAGCGCTGAGGGGCGAGCTGCGCCAATTCCTCGCGGATAACCGCGGGGCAAAAGGAAAGGTGCAGCTCGCCCTCCAGCGCTGGGGGGATTTCCATTCCATCCTCAAGGACACTAGAGCCTTGTTGCAGGAGGGGAGAGGGATCAATAGGCAGGACGACGGGGCCTACTGCCAAACCCGCAGGTTTCGAGACGCTCTCCTGACCTTCGGGTCGGGGAGCGGTCTGCTGCGGGGCCTGCGTGAGGCCGCCGATTGACCTGCCCGCGAGGATCCACCCCAGCCCTCTCAATGCAGTACACCACCATCGCGACGCTGAACGCCCGGGGCTGTAGGGCGGGTCTCCGCAGGAGCCGGTTGCTCTCCTTCCTTCGGGAGGGGGGGGCACTCGGTGGTTTTCCTGCAGGAGACCCACACGACTCCAGCCGTCAAGGCTGGCTGGCGGCTGGAGTGGGGGGACAGGGTGCATTTTAGCCACCTCAGCGTTCGCTCGGCCGGGGTGGCCACCCTGTTCTCCCCTGCCCTACGGCCCGAGGTGCTGGGGACCGCCGAGGTTGTCCCGGGCCGCCTGCTGCACGTCCGGGCCCGCGCAGAGGGGCAGACGTTGAACCTGGTCAACGTCTACGCCCCAAACGCGGGCCCGGACCAGGTCACCTTTTACTGGCAGGCGGCCACCTTCCTTGGCACTCTGGATCCTCGCCAGTGCCTGGTCCTGGGCGGGGACTTTAACACCATCCTCGATGACCAGGACCGGGTAGAACTCGCAAACTGCCAGGCCGCGGCAGGCATCCTCAGGGAGATCGTAGACCATCATTCCGTGGTGGACGTCTGGCAAGACCACCACCCGGACGACAGTACCACCTTTACTTACGTCCGGGTGGGGGACGAGCGGTCGAGCCACTCCCGGTTGGATCGCATTTACCTTTCTCGATTCCATCTGGCACGAGTTCACGCCTCCAGCATTCGGCTGGCCCCGTTCACGGACCACCATTTGGTGGCCGTGAAAGCCTCTCTGACTTCGGAGAGGCTGGGGCCGGCCTATTGGCATTTTAACAATAGCTTGATGGAGGACGTGGGCTTCGTGGCGTCCTTCCGGGAGAGAACTTTCTGGGTGTCTGGCTGGTGAGTCTTGGCCACATGCTCAGGGTTTAGCTGATCGCCATATTTGGGGTCGGGAAGGAATTTTCCTCCAGGGTAGATTGGCAGAGGCCCTGGAGGTTTTTCGCCTTCCTCTGTAGCATGGGGTACAGATCACAACTGGAGAATTCGCTGCATCTTGGGGTCTTCAAAGTATTTGAAGGCTTCAATATCTGAGATATAGGTGAGAGGATTATTCTAGGAGGGGTGGGTGAGATTTTGTGGCCTGCACTGTGCAGGGGGTCAGACTAGATGATCATAATGGTCCCTTCTGACCTTAAAGTCTATGAGTCTATGAGTTCTGGCAGGCCTGGGGGGGGCAGCGGCCCACCTTTCCCTTGGCGTGGCGATGGTGGGACGTGGCGAAGGTGCGCGCCCGGCTCTTCTGCCGCGACTACTCCCGGGGCGCCAGCCAGCGGAGGGATGCGGCGATAGAGCAGTTGGAATGGGAGATCTTGAAGCTTGGCGTCCGCCCCCGAGGAGCCACCCCTCCGCGAGGAGCTCCGGGCCCTGGAAGATCACAGGGCCCGGGGCACTTTTGTTCGATCTCGCATCCAGCTCCTTCGGGAGATGGATCGCGGCTCCCGCTTCTTCTACGCCCTGGAGAAAAGGAGGGGGGCCAAAAAGCACATCACCTGCCTCCTGGCAGAGTACGGCACCCTGCTCACGGATGCCGCCAAGATGCGTGGAAGAGCTAGGGCCTTCTACGCCAGTTTGTTCTCCCCGGATCCGACACCTGCAAGGCGCTCTGGACCGAGCTCCCGACGGTCAGCACGGGCGACCGAGACCGGCTGGAGCTGCCTCTCACTCTGGCCGAGTTCTCAGAAGCCCTCCGTCTCATGCCCAACAATAAAACCCCGGGCACGGACGGGCTGACCGTGGAGTTCTACCGCGTGTTCTGGGACGTCCTCGACCCAGACCTCGTCACCGTCTAGGCAGAGTCCTTGGAGAGCGGGGTCCTCCCTCTGTCGTGCAGGCGAGCGGTGCTCGCCTTACTGCCGAAGAAGGGGGACCTCCGCGACCTACGGAATTGGCGTCCCGTCTGGCTCCTCAGCACTGACTACAGGGTCGCAGCAAAAGCCATCTCACTATGACTGCGGTCTGTGCTGGCGGACGTGATCCATCCCGATCAGACCTACACCGTCCCGGGCCGTAGCATTTTGATAACCTGTATTTGGATCTCTTAGAGCTTGGGTGTAGGGACGGCTTGTCATTCGCCTTCCTGTCCCTGGACAAGGAGAAGGCGTTCGAAAGGATGGACCACGGGTATCTCCTGGGCACCCTGCAGGCCTTCGGCTTCGGGCCCCGGTTTGTGGGTTTCCTCCAGGTGCTGTATGCCCTCGCGGAGTGTTTGGTCAGGCTCAACTGGACCCTGACCGAGCCGGTCAGCTTCGGACGGGGGGTACGTCAGGGGTGTCCGCTGTCGGGCCAGCTGTACACTCTGGCGATCGAGCCCTTCCTCTGTCTCCTCCGTAGGAGGTTGACGGGGTTGGTGCTCCGAGAGCCGGAGCTGCGGCTGGTCCTGTCGGCGTACACCGATGATGTGCTCCTCGTGGTCCAGGACCCAGGCGACCTGGTGTGGGTGGAGGCTTGCCAAGCCGTCTACTCGGCAGCCTCCTCCGCCCGGGTCAACTGGGTCAAGAGCTCTGGCCTGGTGGTCGGGGACGGGTGGCGGGCCGGCTCCCTCCCACCCGCGCTTCAGGCCATCAGGTGGAGCGCGGGTCCGCTGCTCTATCTGGGCGTCTATTTATCCGCCACGCATCCTTCTTCGCCGGAAAACTGGCAGGGTTTGGAGGCCAGGGTGGGTGAGCGGTTGCAGAGATGGGCAGGACTGCTCCGGTGTCTCTCCCTTCCCAGGAGGGCACTGGTGCTAAATCAGCTGGTCCTGTCCATGCTCTGGCACCGGCTCAGCACCCTGCGCCCGGCCCCAGAGGTCCTGGCCAAGCTCCAGAGGACAGCTTTGGAGTTTTTTTGGCCAGGACTGCACTGGGTCTCTGCAGGAGTCCTGTCTCTCCCCCTGGAGGAGGGGGGCCAGGGCCTGGTTTGCATGCGCAGCCAGGTCCGGACCTTCCGCCTCCAGGCCCTGCAGAGACTCCTCTTTAGTGCAGGTAGTCCGGCATGGGGCACCTTGGCGCGCGCCTTCCTCCGCCGCCTCCAAGGGCTCCAATACGACCGGCAGCTCTTTTTTATCCACCCGAGGGGTCTTCCACGAGACCTCTCAGAGCTGCCGGAATTCTACCAGGACCTCCTCCAGACCTGGAAGCTGTTTTCGGCGACCAGGTCTGTTGTGGCCTCCGAGGGAGCAGACCTCCTCGCAGAGCCCCTGCTCCACAATCCAGCCTCGTGCGTGCAGGTGGCGGAGTCTCCCTCGGTGCGCCGGAGGCTGATCCTGGCAGAAACCACCATGGTTGGAGACCTCCTGGACTACGACGGGGGGACTGGGTGGATCCCCGAACGCTCGCTCGGCGCATGGGGCTCTCCACCCCCCGAACCCCCCTGCGCCTACTCCAGGAGGTGAAGGCGGCCTTGCTGCGGCCCGCTCTCGACTTCCTGCAGCGGTCCCTGCGAGAGGGTACACCCCGCCCCTCCCCTCCTGCAAACCCTCCGTCCCTTATTATCGGGCACCTGTTCCGCGGGCCCCCCCGGCCTTCCCATCCTTGGACCCCCAGCTGGCTGCAAAAATTGCAGCCGGTCTGTTTCCGAACTGCGCCTAGGGAACAGCTGTACACGCTCGTGCTCCACAGTATTTCCCCACCCTCGTGTCCCGCCCCGATACCAAGTGGCGGGACTACCTAAGACCCGTTGAGGGTGGGGAACCCCAATGGGCCAGCGTATATTCCACCTTAATCCCGCGGCCCATCGGGGACATCAGTAGGCGGCTCCTTCATGGAGCTGTGAGCACAGGCGCTTACCTGGCGCGGTTCACCCCCACCCCGGACATCTGCCCCTTTTGCGGCATGAGGGAAAACCTGGCGCATGCCTACCTCAAATGCGCTAGGTTGCAGCCCCTATTCCGGCTCCTCCAGAACCTCTTATTGAGGTTCTGGCTGCACTTTTCCCCTCACCTTTTCATTTATGCACACCCAATCCATGGCCCCACAAAGTCACGAGACCTCCTCGTCAACCTCCTCCTGGATGTAGCTAAAACCACCATCTGTAACACCAGGGAGAGGATGCTAGACAGGGGGGTTCCCTGCAACTGTGGGGCCTATATTTGCTCCTCCCTAGTGTCACGTATCCGGGCAGAGTTCCTCTGGGCGGCGTCCACTGGCTCCCTTGGCAGCTTCAAGGAGCAGTGGGTGCTGTCCGGGGTTCTCTGTTGGGTGTCTCCATCCGGTTCCCTTCTTTCAAATCTGTGACCTGCACCCCTTGATCATTTTGTCATTATTTGTCCCCCGTGATTAGTTGGACATGGGTCCAGTTGTCCCTCCTGCAAGGCTTGGTTCCCGCATGGTTTCAAATAGGTCCCACTACATGGACATTCATCAAAAATTATTGGCAACCAAACATCTCAATTATCTGATCACTTGCCAAGCTGTGGGGATACCATGATGACTGCAAAAGTTGAACAAGTGGACACTTAAGTGGCAAAGGAACTAAAAAAATACTGGTAATTTTGTAGAAGTAAGGGAAGAAACCTACCCTGAAGTCATTGCATTATGGCCAAACTATTTCATTGGACATCACAGAATATTTCTAAGTAAACCAAAAAACATAGGTAAAAGAGTACGAGGTTGGAGGACTAAAGCAATTTAGTTCATGAGTCCCATTTTCTGAGGATGAAGAAAAATGGGACCACAGAAATGAGAAATTGGTTGTTGTTTTTTTTCCAGAAACCACCAAAGCAGTCTACTGTTATATTTGCAAGTTATTCCAACCACAGTAAAGGAAAACAAACATGTGTCGACAGGCACTCTAATTGGAGAATGTTGCAAGAGCTATTGCTGATCATGAAACTTCCAAAGCTCATATTAATGCTATGTTTAAGTTTGTTAAAAAATATAAGTAAGTAAAGGATACCCAGTACTATTCCATAATAGTTGATACAATACCAGACACGAGTCAGGTATGTCAACTCACAGGGCCATGACCAAACAGGATTATGGATTCGCTTCACAAGAGTCCATTAGGGATAGTTGCTTTTATCAATTTCACTATATCACTATTATTACAGAGTTAATACCGCCAGATGGTTACACAGCTACTGCAAAGTGACACATCAATAACCACAAGCAGAGCAATCCATAAGAGATTAATAGGCACTTGGAAATGCTTATGCCCCTTCAGTCTGCAGGGAGTCCCGTTCCTGTCACCTCACACCAGGCCGCAGTGGACATGGCTCCAGCTGGGGGAATCCAGGGCACCCTCCAAGGTCTAGGTCCCTAGTGAGACTCACCATGCACAGGACTCCCTACACTAGTTATACTACAATTGTTTACCAGGTGTGCGCGCGTACAGGCTCAATGCCATTCTTATCACTCTTGTAAGCTGAGACCGAGGTCAAACTTTTCTGCCGCTTAGTAGTTTCCCAGCTCAAGTGCATGGGTTAAAGCTGATAAGGGTCAGCTGCTGTTTGCGCTCGCAGGGTCCCAGAGTATGCTAAGCTGTATACTCCAGGGATGGAAACTTCCATCCTAGCCTGCTGAGCTGCAGGCCCCCCATATGACTTATGTGACAAGGTAGAGCAATTAACATGAATTTTAAGACACGTGACTGGCAAGTTAAAGCAATTTCTTCATGTTGTCCCACTAAAATCCTACGCTTCTGAAAATCTAGAGCAGTGGCTCTCAAAGCATGGTCCGTAGACCATTCGTGATTTGCAGCAAGGACATCCCAAAATGGCATCACTCTAATCGCCACCCTGTGGACAGGGGGCCTGGCTGCTCACTCTCCCTGCTGGCCCAGGGCACATGCAGTGTCTCCCAACAATAGCCTACCCCCACCAATGGCCCCTAATTACTGGCTACAGCTCATGTGCTGCATAGCACCCTGCGCCCACCCTGCCCAGGCAAGACCTTGCAAGAGCGGGACGGAGGAGACACCCAGGATGACAGTAGACTAAGGAAGTGTATCACAGTGGCGACCGGACCCGTGAGCACTAGGCATGGGCATTGCAAACGCCCTAGCGGGAGGGGAGGGTGAGATGAAATAAACAATTTCCTCATTGCGCTGAGCTGGGCCTCTTCCTTGGGCTGTGGCAGGCCGGAGCACACACCCTGGCTCCCTGCTTCTTCCCCATGTCATCCCAGTCCAGGCGCTCTGGGCCTCAGGGAGCAGGTGGCAGCACACACACTGCTTGCATGGTAACCAGCAGAGCAGCGCCTTGGGGGTCCCTCCTGACCCCATTGAGACCCTTGGGGCCAGGCAGCCACAGCTCTGCATCTCTGACTGGCTGGAGATAGGGGGCAGCTCCTTAGGCAAGGCAAGGTGTGGAAATTACTTCCTCCCTAAGGAGGCTGGGGGCATTACGCAGAGAGATTTGACAAGTTCACCTCCCATCCTGGGGGTGCGGTGTCATCTCACCCATCCTGCTAGTCACTGCCATCCACCTGTTCACTGCTCTCTGGTGCCACCCTGCTGGCCATTCATTGCCCCTCACTGCCACCGCTCTGCTGGCCGCTCCTTATGCCTCTCCATCACTACCCTGCTGGGTGCTCGTCACATCATCTGCTGGCTTGTGGTGGATTTGGCTCTGGATCAGACCTCATGATTTCAGCTCTTGGCCCAAAGCACAGACCAGCCACAAGAGATTCCAGCATTCACTGGAGTGAATTTACATACAAGAGGGGCTACTTACGGAGCCTTTTTTTACTCTTATCATTAAAACAGTGGGGAGAAACAGGTTGAGCCAGTCTTACAGCTTACACCTGGAGGACATACAGCCTGCTGACTCACCTCCCTCCCCAGCTCAATCTATAGGTCTCAAAGGCCAGCCTCTGTGTATTTACACAGACAAGGGTCTCTTAACTGAATTAAACACAGTCTGACTTTTCTGCATTGTGCATTCCCACAATAACTGCAAGCATTGGTGCTCATATCTTACAATTCCTGCATTTAGTTTTAACACAGTTTATAACCCCCACAACAGCCAAATTGGTTACAATGGGCAAAGCACTGTCTAACAGTTGAACATCTAGCAGGCCTGAGCAACCTGATTGAAGTGTATTTACATAGGAATCCTGGGTGTGGGCTTTCCTGTTACAGCTGGCTGTAATGGAAGCATTGATTCAGACCCTGCTTACATCAGCAAATATAGGTTTTGTAGCCTACTAAATGATATGTTCTATCTTAGCCTACTAATTGATAGCTGTTCTATTTTATTTTTATTGTATATAGATTTGAACAGGCTAGTAATGCAAAGTGCCTGCAGAATTAATTTTCTGTGTGATTGCTTATAGCAGAAGTATGGTAGTTAGTTAATATTTAATGTTTTTCTTGTTATTTTCCATAAGATGTGTGAGGCAAGAGTTTTGTGGTTGGCGCAATAAGCTATTTTTTAATTTTGCTCGAAATTTGCAAGAAAATCTGCTAACTTGGGGATAACTTATTTCAAATCTCCAGCGCAATAGACACCAGATGTCTAAGTCCAAACCGCAAGTTCCCGCCTTTTTAGTCCTGGCAGGCCATCCAAGAAAGCATCAGTCATATCTTATACATACTCATGAGTTCCCCAAATATTTTCTCCAATTAGAGATGGTACCCTCAGAAATCTTAGGGTACCAAACCCAACTATGGACAAGGGGTTGAACATCTGGGACATTTTGGCGCCAAAAGGTGTATTTAGGCCTAGAGATTTGAGAGATCGGGGCTGCTGCCTCAGCTGTTGCTGACAGAAGCCCACTCCAGAGCATTTTTATCTAGTCAGGTCAGAAACTAAATACTTACCTGCTCCAAGGCCTTCCAGGCAAAGGAAGGCTGGTCCTTCCCCGCCCAGCCCTGGAGTTCTTAAGATCTTGTGGGTACAGAATATTGTTATAGGATTACTCTTCGTATACTTAGATGAGTTTTAATTTGGGTTAATGACATCTGGGGAAGGAACCCAAGTGATCTGTGTTCTTGCCGCTATATTCATCATGGTGATTATCATTTTCTTCCCTTTAGCAATAAAATTGTTTTCTATTTCATTTCCTGAGTTAAGGTGTGGTTGCTGTCAACTGCTTGCTGGCCCTCAAGAGGGGGAAATCTTACTAAATTGTAACCTGGGATAGAGAGGACCCATTTAGAATTTCTGGTCAGACTGGTGAGCCTTACCCAACCAAATTTTACTAGAACTCCTTCCCAAGCTACAGTTCCTCTGATATCTCTGATGAGAAGCACAAAAAGCCCAGGAAGTTATTTTTCGATGAAACTAGAGACAATGAAATCCATTTAAAAAGGAAAGAGAAGATCATCGAGACCATCAATGTTATTTTTGGCACAATAATAGTGCAATTGCAGAGCAGAGGTGAATCTCTAAAGCAAACTGTTGATTTATTTTGCATGTTTTTGACAATTATGGATGAAGATGCTAAAAGCCACTACAGTAAGAAATTAAGCGAATTCTACCGAGAGGACAGACAAATCTTTTGAAGGTGACATGAAACAGTTCATTCATTTTATCAAAAATGATGAGGTGTGTGCTTGGAGATCACCAACTGATTTGTATCAACTTGTACGTGACGATTTGTAAGCAACTGTTCCAAATGTAGAAATATTTTCAGAATGGTTTCTAACAATGCCTGTTACAAATGCTTCTGGTGAACATTCTTTTTCTGTACTGAAACGAGTTATTGTATTTTGCAAATAATTTTGAGTCAGGAACATTTGGTAATTTCAGAAATATTGACAATTGAAAGTGCCTCTTTACAGCATATTACTTACCATAACTTAACTGATGATTTTATAAAGAAAAAGTGAAGAAAGTTATTTGAATAAGGTTTGTTCTTTTTTTCCAAATTGAGTAAGTCTCTTTAGTGGAAGTTAACTTTGTTTTCCCATTCATGCATCATCTATGCGTTTTACACATTTCACGTTAACTTAATGCAAATACAAGCTTTCATCTAGACCACAAGTTCTCAAATTGTGCTCTGAGAACTCCATTCAGGTGGACTGAGGAAAGATTATGTTTCTTTTCTTTTTAATAAAGTGCTCTTATGCAAAGCACTTTCCAAATATTGTTTGTACCATGAGCTAACTATTGTAAAGCTCAGTAAGTGGGCCACAGATACCCTCACCAATTTTCAAGTGGCCTGCAGAAAAAAGACCCCCACCCCCCCCAAAATCAAGGTACCTCACTTAATTTACTTATAATATAGGAGAACGAAGGGAGGGGGGGGATGAAAAATAGGAGGAGCAGGAAGAGCGATCCCCAGGGGATCCCCCCCAAATAAAGCTGAACTAACTCTAAATTCACCATTGCCCCCAGACAGTGAAGACAGTCAGCATGGGGATTGCGGCACTCGGCGGAGGCTTTGAAGCCCAGGGAGCAGGGCATGCCCCATCCCCCCCCAGGCAAAGTCTAAGGCTGTGTCTAGACTACACCTCTGTCAGAGAGATGTAGATTAGGCATGTTGAAATTGCTAATGAAGCAGGGATTTAAATATCCTGTGCTTCATTAGCATAAACATGGCCATCGCTTTTTTCTAAATGGAGCTTTTTCGAAAAAAACAGCAGTCTAGACACAAATCTGTCGAAAATAAACCCTTTTTCAACAGATCCTGTATTCCTCAAAAAAAAAAAAAAAAAAAAAAATTAGGTTTACAGGATGTCAGTCAAAAAAAGGGTTTATTTTTGACAGACCAGCATCTAGACTGCCATTTTTTCCTGAAAAAGCTCCATTTTGAAAAAAGCGGCAGCCATGTTTATGCTAATGAAGCACAGGATATTTAAATCCCTGCTTCATTAGCAATTTCGACGTGCTTGATTTGCATCCCTCTGTCAACAGAGGGATGCAGTCTAGACGTAGCGTAAAATAATTCAGATTTCAACTATTTACAGGTACTTTAATCAGAGGTGGAAAGTAACTAAGTACATTTTTTTCGGTATTTGTACTTTACTCAAGTATTAATTTGTGATGCTTAGATTTTTACTCAAGTAGGTGTTTTTTTTTTTTTTTTTTAAAAAGAAAATTTTGTACTTTATACTCCACCACCATTTCTGGAAATGCTTAGTTACTCACTACTTTCATCACCCCACTGACAGTGGCGCAAGCCAGCATTTGGATTTGCTGAAGCACGGCTGCATGTACAAGCAGCCAATCATGCAATGACAATTTTTTTTAAATAGCCAATAAACAAGCACAATGACCCTGCCAATGAAGATTTTTTTATTTATTTATTTTTTTTTTTTAAATAGTCACATCAACACCTTTTCACTCAAAAACAGGGGTGGGGAGCCCTCCCCTCATGACCAGCCCCCCGCACCCCCATCCCTCTCAAGCACTGCCCCTCCTGCTCAGGTCTCCCAGCCCCCGTCTGCTCCTGCACCCTCCCACCCTTCTAGACACCCCACCCTCAGCCCGCTCCTACACCTCCCCCTTGGCTGGACCCTCCCCCTGCACACTGAACCCCTCATTTATGACCTCACACCAGAGCCCAAGGGGTGGGGTGGCGCTTTGAAAAATCTAACCCCAAAAGTGTTATCAAGCTTGTGGGAAACCCTGAAACTTGGTCCTCCCTGCCTCCTCTCCCCTACTTTTTATTTCTGGATACTTGAGTACAATTAAGATGTGATACTTCTGTACTTTCTCGTATCCTTCTGGAAGAGTACTTTTGACTTACACTTCATTACATTTTTTTCAAAGTAGCAGTACTTTTACTCAAGTAACATTTTGGGTACTTTTTCCACCACTGTAACTAATGACAGAACTATTTACGAACAATAGGGAATGCTAGCTTTAGCTAAAGCTGGAGCAGGCTGTTCCAAGCACCATCACCAGCAGTAAGAAGGAACTGAGGGTCCGAGGAGTGTCCATTATTAATAGAGCTGGAAGGGACCTTGAGAGATCATGGAGTCCAGTCCCCTCCCCTCATGGCAAGACCAATAACCATCCCTGACAGATTTGCCCCAGATCCCTAAATGGCCCCCTCAAGGATTGAAGTCACAACCCTGGGTTTAGCAGGCCAATGCCCAAACCACTGAGCTATCCCCCTCCCCTATATAGTGTGGCATGTGTGCACCACTCCAGGGGCACTCACACCTATGTCCATTGCTTGCTCCTGTTCACTGGAAGAAGAAAAATTCCTATTGTGGAAGAGTAGTCACAGTCTGAATTAGGTACATCTTTGTACGTGCGCTAGTTCCTTTCTAAAGGGAAGTGGTATGGATGATGCAATTGTTTTTGTAGAGCTGTTATGGTATGAATCAAGACCTTGTTCTCTCAGTCACTTCAGTAGATTGGACTTTGCCTGACTGACTTAAGACAACCACCTACATGAATGGCTCAAATAAATTACATAATCAGGTTGCTACCATTTCAATCAAGTTGTGCTTTTTTTTTTAATTAAAAAAAAGACTAATTACTGAAGATGTTAGAGACTTAGAACTTCAGAAAAATCTTACCTCTAATGCCAAGGCAGTCTTGTCATAAGCACACGGTACTCTTTTTTGAATAGCTTTGGCATAGACAGGTCCATTCCATGCTGATGGCAGTGGATTGATCACTGCTCCAGGTGTACTGGATACAGAGGGAAGGGGACTTGTGGTCTGAGGTTGAGCATAAGCATGTGCAGGTTCTGGAATACCATAGCTGTTGGAATTCCTGTTCCCATGAGGAGACAATCTGACCAGCTTCTCTACATAAGGAACAGGGATCATCCCAACTCGACCATCCTTGTTTCTGGCACTCCACCACTGTTCTTCAGGCTTCTCTACAATTACCAGTATTTCACCCTTTTTAAATGGCAGATCTTCAGTATCACTCCCAAGAAAATCATAGAGAGTCCGAACATATTCAGAATTTTCTTCTCCAGTGGGCATGGTAGGGGCTGATCCATATCCCATTGGTGGGCTTGGATACCTGAGTATTTTTAAAAAAAAGTATTTTAATAGGTATTTACCTTACTCTGTATACCGAGTAACAAAATTTACTCATTTCCTAGAATAGAAATAGTCATTAACAGGGCTCGCCAGCCCGCCCGAACCCAGCTCTTCCGGGTTGCAATCTACTCGCCACGGGCAAGTAGATTGCATTATTTGTCGAGCCCTGGTCATTAACATTTGTAGCAGGGTCAGACCCACTCCTGGGTCCCAGACACGTGTCCTGTCCACAACCCTGCAGTCTCACTTGCCCTTTCTAGCATTTTGAGATTCTGCCCCTTGGCTAAATAGGTGTTGGGACAGACACCCTAGTCAGACTGGGCTGAGTAACCAGTCCTCTTCAGTTACCAGCTGGGCTCTCAGGCCACTTGAGGAAGGGAGCCCAAACACTCCCTGTCAGAGCCCCTTACCTTCCCATCTATTGGCAGTATTGACGTTCTGTTTTTCAGCTTCTCTATTTCTTTCCTTATCAGCTCTCACTTCCCTCTGCCTCCTCCAAACTCCTCTTCCGCTCTCCAGAGCCCACCCCCACAGGGAAAGTTTTTAAAGAGGTCCCTTGGCAGCCTGAACTCAGGGCTGCTATAAATCAATTAAGGGCCAGGTGAGCTGTCTCAGCTGCCCCTGACTAACCAGGGCCATTGCTCTTCTTCAGAGCTGCCTCTCTCCCCTTCCATCTACCCTGTCAGATCTGGAGGTGAAGAGAAGAAGCCACTCTTCGATGGGAGTACAGCAGGCTGCTGGTCTGGGCCTGTTGTGCTTTCTCCCCCTCCTCCCCTCTTTTTTGGGAGAATTGGGGGGTGGGGCTACTGGCGTTGTGGCAGGCAGGCAGGCCCCAGCTACATTCTGGGCTAGGCCCCCCTCTTCTCTTGCCTGCTCTGTTTGCAGGCAGCTTCCTCCCCCCACCCCCACCCCTTCACCTCAGCTGGCTGTAGGAGCTACTGGGTGTGTGGTGGTGGGTAGGGGGGCCCTCTGCTGCCCTCACCCGGGGGGGGGGGGAGGCAGACCCCCACTTTCCATCTTTTTGGGGACTGCCTGGCCCTTTTTCCCCACTGCTGCAGGTCTGGACTTCACCCTTCCTGCAGCTGCTACACCCTTTGGGGCAGAGGAGATAAGGGGGCTGCTTTAGCGCAGCTCCTGGGGTTCTTCCTTCCTCTCCAGTTTTTTTTGGGGGGGGAGGGGGAGAGAAGAGAGAGTTTGTAAGGGACCCTCCTTCCATCTGGGTCCCTAAGCAGCAGCTGGTACAGCTTTGGTGGGGTGGGGTGGGGTGGGGTGGGGGGGGTAACTCCCTCCACCACCACCCCTGCTGGTTCCCCTGCATCTCTGCTGCTGCCACTCCCTCCAGCCCCAGGTGCTACAGGGGCCATTTCCATCCTCGGCCCTACTGCTTGCCTCCCCCCAGTCTTTTGCTCTGTTGGGTCCTGCAGCACATGCTGTGGGCCTGCCACTCAGGTGCCTGTGGGCACACTGGTTTCCCCCCCCCCCCAGCAGTGTCTTGCTGCCCCCTCGCATCTTGAGCAGTCACCTCCTCGCAGCCTGCATTCCCCTCCCCGTGTACCCAGGCCCCCCTCTGTTATCTTGTTAGGTGTCTGAGCCTCCCTTTCTTCTTCAGCTACCCTCTCCCCCCGCACCATTTCACTTCCCCATGTTTTTCCAAGTATTTACCCCCTCATGTTCCCAGTGCAGCCAAAGGAGCCACTCTTTCCATCCTGTGCTGGGAGCTGTACCCCTTGTTGCTCTACCCCCCTTCCTCGTAGTAGCATTGCTGCCCTCCCACCCCGCTTCCAGCCTAGCAAGGGGGAGTGATGAACTCCCCCCCCCCCCCCCCGGTTGCTCTACCCCAGCACTATTGGCCTCTCCTAGCTGTCTATTCCTCTCCTTCCCACGCACCCCCCCCCCCATGAACACAACTGAGGGGCAGTCACGTGACGCCCCTTGCCCATGACTTCTATGAATACTGAACCCTCTGAGGCTGCCGGCCCGCCCACTCATGCAGTGGAAATGGCAGACGTGGACAGGGATTCTGGGACCCCGACTGCTCCTGCTGCGGCACCTTCTGCCATCATTGTCACCACCAAGAAAGCCTCCCTGAAGGGCAGGAAGGGCTAAGGAACAGCTAGGGAACCAAGAAGGGCAAGAGCCCCACCAAGAAGGCAAAACCCCTGTGGAAAAGGGTCACCTCCCCCTGCCACGGCCTCAGCCGTGGCTTCCCCTCTTTCCTGTTCCTTCCACCAGCTTTGAGGGCGACAGTGTCCCAGCCCCGAGGGCGTACGCCCAAGTAGCCGCCCACCTCCCAATGCGCTCAGGCTGCCCCCCAGAATTCCATCTCCGATGGCCACAGCCCCTTTCCCGCCCTGACTGTGGTAGCGCCCTCTAAAAAGTTCAGGAAGGTGGTATTCTTCCTGGCGTCGGAGGCCGCTACCCAGGAGGTAGTGGAAAGGGGTTTGGCGGTGGGGGGAGTCCACGTTCCCCTTGAGCCTTTGGAAGACCTGGGCGTACGGGTGGTATTCTCCTCCGTTCCTCCCTAATGCCATCCTACTGCCTTTCCTCTCCACCCTGGGGAGGCCTCTGTCAGTCTTAAGTCCCCATCCTCTGGGCTGCAAAGATCCTACCCTCCACTACATTCTCTCCTTCCGCCAGCAGGTACAAATCCAACTACTGCCAGCGGGGCATGGTGGAGAAGCCCAAAAGAGTCATTTCTGGTGCCCCATCAAGGGGCCCGGTACCGGGTATATTACACCTTGGGGGAAAGCCCGGTGTTTTCTCTGCCAGGCGACAGGCAGTCTCTTGGGACGTGCTCCCCGGCCCAGCCCGACGATGCACTCGGGACCCCTGATGCCTGGGAGGGCACCAGCCCTACCATCGCTGGTGGCCCTGACAGTCTGGACCCTGAGGTCACCCCTCCTCCCACTGTGACCGTCATCAGTCCCGCTCGGGCTCCACAGGGCCCGGACGAGTGAGCGGGTGCTGCTGTCACTGCCAAAAGCGGCAAGGCCGGGCCTGCAAAGGAGAGGGGAGCAGGGTCGGCAACGAGACTTGGACAGAGCCTACCTTGGGGAGATTTCCCCTTCCTGAGCTGCCCAGCCCCTGTCCTCCCTCACCCTCCCACCACTCCCCTTTTTCCCTGGCTCTTCCTCCATTTAGGCCCAGCCCTCCTCTGAGGGCTGGGAGGCTGCCATGGGGAGGCGCCACAAGTGAGCCCAGCATTCCACCCCACCCACTGAAGGGGAGGATACCCTCCTTGTTCCTCTGGGGCTGGACATTGGAGCCATCCCTCCCTCTGAGCCCCGGGACGCTTCACAGCACTGTGGGGCGGCTGAGGTGACCACAACGGTTGCGGGAGGAGTAAACGCCTCCCTCCCAGAGTCCTTGCAAGAGGAAGTGTCCATGGAGAATTCTCCCACCATCCCCACCTCCACTGTGAGGACAACCGCTGACCCTGCTGCCGGCAAGGGCGACCACGTGGCAGCGGACTCACCTTTCTCTCCCAAGAGGTGGGGGCTTTAGGGTTGCCCCTGGCTGCCTCGGTGGGGAGATCACCATGCCCTGGAAGGACAACAGTTGGCCTCTCCTTCCGACCCGCCACTCTCCCTTCTCCGGGTTGCCCCAGGGTGTGACCAACTACCCAGCCATCAGCAGCACTTTGGCCACTGAACCCCTGGGGGCTCCTAGCAGGCAGGAGTTCGCATCATTCCCCATCACCCCTGGCACTAGGACCTCCAGCACTGCACTCAGAGGTGCCGGAGCCTGGCGCTAGGAAGTTTAGTATATCCCCCCACCATTGCCACTGATCCCCTGCCCTGCGAGGAGGCACTGCATCCCAGTGCCTCTTCCACTGAGGCTTCTGACCCTGCTCCTAACCCCTGCCCCACTCCCGTTCCCTGATCTGCCCCTCTCCCAACCAAAATTTCCCATTCCTCTTCCTGCTCCCCCTCCTCATCTAATTCCTAATCCCCCACCTCTTGCTCCTCCTACTTTGCTTCCTCCTTTCCCCAATCCCTTCCCTGACATCGTCTCCTCCCCTTACACTGTTACTGCTGCCCCCAGAGCTGCCACATTCAGCCCAAACATTGGCCCCGGGGAAGCGGTTTTTGTTTCTCCTGCTCCAAGCACATCTGAGGCTGTTCTCCCTCTGCCACTACCCCTGCCATCATTCCAGCAGGGACTTCAGAGGCCCTGCTTTCCCGCATCAGTCGCGGGGCGTGCAGAGTGGTCTGGCCCAAGGCCCCGACGTGCTGAGGGGTGAGATGCGCGACTTCTTTGAAGACATTCATGGCTCCCAGAGCAAAGTAGCTCTCATCCTTCAGATGGTAAAGGCCATGTTGGGGGGAGGGTAAAGGGACCGGGTGGCAGGGGGCTGCGGCCTACCAGCGGGTCCACAGCCTCCATGACGACCTGCTCACATTTGGGTATGGTCACAGTTTGCTGCAAGGCCTGATGGGGACTGCCAGCACTCCTGCCAGCTAAGATCTTCCCCAGCCCTCTCAATGCCACTGTTCATTCTTACCACTCTGAACACCGCGGGCTGCAGGGTGGGTCTCCACAGGTGTCGGGTACTCACCTTCCTTCGGGAAGGCGGGGGGGGGCGGTACTCATCTTCCTGCAGGAGACCCACACTGCTCCAGCCACCAAAGCTAGCTGGCGGCTGGAGTGCGGGGACAGGATCTACTTCAACCACGGCATCAGCCGTTGTTACACTCCCAGTTGGACCACATCTCTCTCTCTCGTCATCTATTTGGGATGTATTAGGCGAGGTATTTCCAGTAGAGATAAGGAGGTGTTAGTGCCATTATACAAGGCATTGGTGAGACCCCATTTGGAATACTGTGTGCAGTTCTGGTCTCCCATGTTTAAGAAGGATGAATTCAAACTGGAACAGGTACAAAGAAGGGCCACTAGGATGATCCGAGGAATGGAAGACCTGTCTTATGAAAGGAGACTCTACCTTAACCAGAAGAAGGCTGAGGGGGGACATGATTGCTCTCTTTAAATATATTAGAGGGATAAATACCAGGGAGGGAGAGGAATTATTTAAGTTTAATACCAATGTGGACACAAGAACAAATGGATATAAGGTGGCTAGTAGGAAGTTTAGGCTTGAGATTAGACGAAGGTTTCTAACCATTAGAGGAGTGAGGTTCTGGAACAGCCTTCCAAGGGAAGTAGTGGGGGCAAAAGATCTATCTGGCTTCAAGATTAAACTAGATGGGTTTATGAAGGGGATGGTTTGATGAGATAACATGATCTTGGTAACTAATTGACCATTCATTATCAGTGGAAAATAGGTCAATGGAGGGATGATAGGAGTTACTATAGAGAACTTTCTGGGTGTCTGGCTGGTGAGTCTTGCCCACATGCTCAGGGTTTAGCTGATCGCCATATTTGGGGTCGGGAAGGAATTTTCCTCCAGGGTAGATTGGCAGAGGCCCTGGAGGTTTTTCGCCTTCCTCTGTAGCATGGGGTACAGATCACAGCTGGAGGATTCTCTGCATCTTGGGGTCTTCAAAGTATTTGAAGGCTTCAATATCTGAGATATAGGTGAGAGGATTATTCTAGGAGGGGTGGGTGAGATTCTGTGGCCTGCATTGTGCAGGGGGTCAGACTAGATGATCATAATGGTCCCTTCTGACCTTAAAGTCTATGAGTCTATGAGTCAACCAATCAAGCCGAGGTCATGCAGGGCCACCTGCTGCATCTCCAAGTTCAGGTGGAGGGGCTGACATTAAACCTCACTAACACCTACGCCCTGACATTCGGCCCGGAGAGGCTCCACTTCTACCAGCGGGCGCCTGCCTTCCTCTGTTCTCTGAGTCCTCGCAAGTGCCTGGTCCTAGGCAGAGATTTCAACTGCACCCTCAAGGAACAGGACTGCAGGGGGACTGAGCAGTGCCCGGCCACCACGGGTTTCCTCAGGGAAATAACAGACCAACACTCCCTGGTGGACGTCTGGTATGACCTCCACCTGGGCGAGGGCACAGTGTTTACCTTTCTCCAGGTAGAGCATCAGCCGTCGTTACACTCCCAGTTGAACCGCATTTCTCTCTCTCGTCATCTATTTCGAGCCCACTCCTCCAGCATTCGGCCGGCCCCGTTCTCGGACCACCACTTGGTGGCCATGACGGCCTCTTTTCCCCCCCAGAGAGGCCAGGGCCAGCCTACTGGCATTTCAACAACAGCCTGCTGGAGGACGTGGGCTTTTTAGCATCCTTCCGGGAGTTCTGGCTGGCCTGGCGCAGATGGCGGTGCGCCTTTCCCCCGGCACGGTGGTGGTGGTGGGATGTGGGGAAGGTGCGCACAAGGGTCTTCTGCTGCAACTACACCCGGGGGGCCAGCCCGCGGAGGGATGCAGCGACAGAGCAGTTGGAACAGGAGGTTTTAGAACTAGAGAGGCGGCTGGCCACCGGCTCTAGAGATCCACCCCCTGAAGAGTGTACCAGGAGAAGCGAGAGGAACTCCGGGCCCACGGCTCCCACTTCTTCTACACCCTGGAAAAAAAGCACATGGTCTGCCTTCTGGCAGAAGATGGCACACCCTCACGGATCTGGTGGAGACGCGCGAGAAGGCTCGTGCCTTCTACACCTCCCTTTTCTCGCCAGATCCAACCAACGCCCGCAGAGTTCTCTGGAAGCAACTCCTGACGTCAGCACGGGCGACTGGAACCGGCTAGAGGTGCCTCTCTCTCTGGCCAAGTTCTCGGAAGCCCTCCGTCTCATGCCCACCAACAAGTCCCTGGGCATGGATGGGCTAACCATGGAGTTCTACTGCTTGTTCTGGGACGTCCTCGGCCTGGACCTTGCCAGCATCTGGGCCGAGTCCTTGGAGAGTGGGGTCCTCCCTCTGTCGTCCAGGCAAGCTGTGCTCGCCTTGCTGCCTAAGTAGGGGGACCTTCGCGCTCTGAGAAATTGGCATCCCATCTCACTCCTCGGCACGGACTATAAAATCATCGCCAAAGCCAGCTCCCTGAGACTCAAGTCTGTGCTGGCAGACATGGTCCATCCAGACCAGACCTACACCGTCCCGGGCCATACCACCTTTGACAACCTTTATTTGGTCTGGGATCTACTAGAGCCGTGGTCCCCAACACGGTGCCCGCGGGCGCCATGGCGCCCGCGGGGGCATTTCAATGCGCCCGCCAGGTGCTCGGGGCTGACCTGGCCCCGGGCACATGGCGCACGGGCACTTGCGGGGGAGCGCGCTTGGCGGGGGGAGCGCCGGGCGCGCGGCACTCGGCGGGGGCGGGCGCCAGCCCCGGGCACGCGGCGGGGGGGGGGGGGGGGCGCGCCGGCCCCGGGGCCCCGCCCCCGGGCGGGCGGCTATGGGGGGGCCCCGCCCCCGGGCGGGCAAACGGCCATGCCCCCTGGCGCCCGACAACCTCAAAAGGTTGGGGACCGCTGTACTAGAGCTAGGGTGTAGGGACAGTGTGTCATTGATCAGGAGAAGGCGTTCGACTGGATGGACCACAGGTACCTCCTGGGCACTCTGTGGGGTTTCCTCCAGGTGCTGTACGCTTCTGCAGAGTGTTTAGTGAAGCTCAACTGGACCCTGACCGCACCGGTCAGCTTCAGGCGGGGAGTGCATCAAGGCTGTCCGCTGTCAGGTCAGCTGTATACTCTGGCCATCGAGCCCTTCCTCCGTCTCCTTTGAAGAGGTTGACTGGGTTGGTGATCCGTAAGCTGGAGATGCGGCTGATCTGGTCGTACGCTGACGACGTGCTCCTCATGGTCCAGGACCCGGGTGACCTGGTGCGTGTGGAGGCCTGTCAAGCCGTCTACTCGGCAGCCTCCTCCGCCCGGGTCAACTGGGTCAAGAGCTCTGGCCTGGTGGTTGGGGCCGGGTAGCAGGTGAGCTCCCTCCCTCCCACCCACGCCTCAGGCCATCAGATGGAGCGTGGGTCCACTGCTCTCTCTGCCACACATCCCTCTCCGCTGGAGAGCTGGCAAGGTTTCAAGCCCAAGGTGGCTGAGCGGTTGCGGAGATGGACAGGACTGCTCCAGTGCGTCTCCCTGCGTAGGAGTGCACTGGTGCTTAACCAACTGGCCCTGTCCATGGTCTGGCACCATCTCAGCACCCTGGTCCCAACCCTGGGTTTCCTGACTCAGATCCAGCAGCTGATGCTGCAGTTCTTCTGGCTAGGACTGCACTGGGTCTCTGCAGGGGTTCTCTGGAGGAAAGAGGGCAGGGCCTGATGTGTTTGCGTATGAGGGTTCTGCTCAGTGCACAAGCCCCAGTGCCTGGAAGGAGAAGCATGTGGTGGCAGATCCAGGACCCAAGCATTATGTTAGAGCGGGGCTGGGGGTGCTGGGCTCTGGGGGAGGGGAGGGGGATGAAGTACCTTAAACTCAAAGTCTTCATGGATGAAGAATAAGGCAGCCAACACAGAAGTCATTTAAATTCCAGGGCAAAAAAAGAAATCAGCACGTACCTGGTTTACACTGTGTTTCTTTAAAGAAAATTCAAAGGCTATTGTTTGCCAGGCTGAAGCATAAGAACAGTCGTAATGGGTCAGACCAAAGGTCCATCCAGCCCAGTAGTATGTCTGCCGACAATGGCCAGCGCCAGGTGCCCCAGAGGGGATGGACCGAAGACAATGATCAAGCAATTTGTCTCCTGCCATCCCTCTCCAGCCTCTGACAAACAGAGGCCAAGGACACCAATTCTATCCCCTGGCTAATAGCCTTTTATGGACCTAACCTCCAGGAAATTATCTAGCTTCTCTTTAAACTCTGTTATAGTCCTAGCCTTCACAGCCTCCTCTGGCAAGGAGTTCCACAGGTTGACTACACGCTGTGTGAAGAAGAACTTTCGCTTATTAGTTTTAAACCTGCTACCCATTAATTTCATTTGATGTCCTCTAGTAGTTCTATTATGGGAACTAATAAATAAATTTTCTTATCTGCCCTCTCCACACCACTCATGATTTTACATACCTCTATCATATCCCCCCTCAGTCTCCTCTTTTCTAAACTGAAAAGTCCCAGTCGCTTTAACCTCTCCTCATATGGGACCCGTTCCAAACCCCTAATCATTTTAGTTGCCCTTTTCTGAACCCTTTCCAAGGCCAAAATATCTTCTTTGAGGTGAGGAGACCACATCTGTACACAGTATTCAAGATGTGGGCGTACCATAGTTTTATACAGGGGCAGTAAGATATTCTGGGTCTTATTTTCTATCCCTGTCTTAATTCCTAGCATCCTATTTGCCTTTTTGACCGCCGCTGCACACTGTGTGGAAGTTTTCAGAGAACTATCCACGATAACACCAAGATCTCTTTCCTGATTTGTCGTAGCCAAATTAGCCCCCCATCATACTGTACGTATAGTTGGGGTTATTTTTCCCAATGTGCGTTACTTTACACTTATCCACATTCAATTTCATTTGCCATTTTGTTGCCCACTCTGTTTGGTGAGGTCTTTTTGAAGTTCTTCACAGTCTGCTTCTGTCTTGACTATCTCAAACAGTTCAGTATCATATGCAAACTTTACCACCTCACGTAGTTGACAAGATTAGCCGATAAGCCTAGGCTTATTCAATTAATTGATGTAGTCAACTACACATTGACATCCCTAGTTTAGGCTGAAGATGAAAGGTCTGTAGCAGAAAGGTAGATGTGTTGATCATCAGCATAAAGCTGGTCTCTCATCACTGTGGATGAGATTATCCAGTAATAGGGTGTTGAATTAAAATCCACTGTAAAATAGTCTGTTTGCTGGGGAAATCTAGATAAGCTGTCCTTACAAAAAAAGAAACCTGACATTTCAGCATCAAATTCCTCTTTTTACACATACAACAATCTATAGTGCAAGGTTTGAAAAATCCACTCCTCCATGACAAGGTGGCAGCTTTCCTCAGTAAGTGTGGTGACCTAGTTTCAGTTTCTACAGTATTTAAGTTCTTATTTAAAAATTAATGTTTCTAGAGCACATGGTTGAGGCCTCCAACCTTGCTTGCCTACTGCTTTAGAACTTCTCAGCAACAGAGTGAAATTAAGAAGCCTGTTCAGATTATCTCTCCA
Source organism: Pelodiscus sinensis (assembly GCF_049634645.1). Lineage (NCBI taxonomy): Eukaryota > Metazoa > Chordata > Testudines > Trionychidae > Pelodiscus > Pelodiscus sinensis. The sequence continues at coordinate 133,352 of NW_027465873.1, read as the reverse complement.
TGTATTAAAAAAAAAGTTTTTCCCTGCAGGACAACGAAGAGATGTCACTTGGTATCCCGCCTACCTCCCTCCCAGCTTGAGCCCGACCTCCCCACTTCCCCTCGCCACTTAGAATTGCTATTTTAAACCAAGCCCCTACTCCCCTTCCACCACCCCTACCCCCACAGGGCTCTCAATGCCAAGAAACATGGCACAGTAGCCGGCAGGCCCCACATCACAGCCCAGGAGCAGTGGGGTGCAGTGCTCAGGACAGCAGCCCGAGGACAGGCACCAGGAGCGGGGCTCCCAGGCCAGCTTATGCACCAGCAGTGGGAGAAGGGGCCCAGGCTGGCACAGTCCAGCCCTCCCTGGTGGCCCAGGGGGAGCCATGAGAGGGGGGTTGGCAAGCACAGCAAGCAGGGGGCACAGCCCTAGTTGCTATTATGCAGAACCCTGTATGCAGTACTGCAAGTCAAGAATTTTATCAGTTTTGTACTGTTACTGCCTGGGAAAGATAAGAACATAGGGAGGCAGCAGAGTTATTCAGGAGAAAGGAGAACTCAAAACACAAAGGAAAGTAGCAGAGTGTTTCTAATTCCCTTGCAGCAGCCTCAAAACTCTCATGGGTTATGGGGGGTTGCAACAGAAGACAACCCAAGGCATAATTGCTGCTTCAACTGACCTAGCTTCACTCTTTAGAATTTCAGAGACAGCAAGAAAATGTGTTTAAAAAATAAGCCCATAGTAGCCTAGAACAGGGATTTCTTCAAAGCAAAAATAATCTGTATACAACACTAATGAGTCTGGGACAGCAACATGGCCTCCCTCTGACCTAGAAGAGGAAGGACCCTCTAAGACCCCTTGGTGGGTGGGTCCAGCCTCAACTAGCCCTGCCCACAGGAAGCCAGAGGGTGGGACTAGGAATATAAGAGTTGAGAGCTCAGTCAGAGCCCAGGAGCTGAACTGGCCAGATGCTCAGCTCCAGCAGCGAAGGGTTCAGCTGTGCTGCACCCAACAAGAGAACTGGGCTGGGTCAGCAGGACCCCTGCTGGCACCAGAGGCCTGAAGACACGCTGAGACCTCCGGGATCCCTGATGACTGGACTGGTCCACCTGGGCCCCTGCCTGAGCTGGAACCCATGGACACCCTGCCGGCACCTCTGTCCCCAGCTGACCCCGAGGAGCAGCGCCGGAGCTTGGTAGGCTCCAAGGAAGAACTGGGAAGCAGCCCAGGGACAGCTGACCCCAGGGCAGCTGAGGAGATGGAGATCAGGTGGGCAGCACGTTACAGCTTGGATCCCCATTGACCCACAGATGTAGTCCGCGTGTTGCGGCCCAGATCCCTGCTGACCCAGTAGCTGCCGTGCTGCCACTGTCAGGGCCCTGGGCTGGGATGCAGTGGAGCAGGTGAGCCTGCATCCCCCCCACCACCTCTTCCCTTGGGTGGCAGGTTCCACCTGTGGGGCAAAACCCCTGTGCTTGTCAGCTCTCCACCAGCGAGGAGGCCTGACGCCCAGCTGGGACCTGGCCAGAGCTTTAAACTGTTGAACCACTTTTGGTAGACATTTGTCTGTCTGCCCCACCTTGACCCAGGGCTGGGCCTTATAAATGGTTAGCCCAGGCTATGGCTAGGCCAAGGTGTGCTGAGCACACTTGTTGGCAGCTGCGGCACTGCAATTGCTCTCTTGCTGGGCACTCTAGGGAGTCAGTGTGGCCTCCTGCTGACTTTGTAAAGGGTCCAAACACACACTTTCTTAGTACTCAGCAGTTGGTCCCATTGATTAATACTGGAAAAGAGAAGTATATTGAAATTAACAGCAAGTGAAAATTATCTAAATGGCATACCTTTACTATTCATTACTTCATACCTTCACAGTTTGGGAACACTTCACAATCACACCTCACTGCAGCCAATGCTAGTGTTTCTTTTGCATTAGTTTCTTGCCCATCATTGGTCTAGCACAGGTGCACCGCCACATGTGGTAGTACCAAAAATACATGTTTCATGTTGTCTAACCCACAAAGGACTCCTATGACTAGTCCACATTAATGCTTCCATGTTTCCCTCTATTGGTATAGTAGCAGTTTACAGCACTTTTGCATGTGCTCTATCAGGTGTTTCAGAGGAGTTGCTGTGTTAGTCTAACTTATGAGTAGTTCTGTAGAACCTTGGAAACTAACTAGATATAGAATCATGAGCTTTCATGGACAAAACCCACTCCATTATGAAGTGGGTGTGGAAGCAGGACTAAGGGAGAGGGGATTTGGGTGGCCATTTCAGGGTTTGTCAGTAGCAGAGCAAGAGTCTGGTTCACTCTGACTCCTGCTAATGCGAGAGCTAGAAGAGACGCTGTTCGCCTCTCTGTCTCGCTCTCCAAGATAAGAGTGGAATGCTGACCTCAGTGAGAACCTTGAGATAAGACAGTGGGAACTGACTGGGCAGGGAAGTAATTGTTTAATGTTATATGTAACAGAAAGGTGTACATATTGGCTTTTAATTGTTTTGTATTTGAAGATCCGCTTATGCTGTCTTCCCTTGCAATATTGCTCGAATAAACTGCCTCTGGCAACTTGTTGCTTAAACACAACGCAGAGTGAAGGCTCGTTATCTTCCACATGGGTTTTACCCACGAAAGCACAATATATATTTTGTCAGTCTAAGGTGCCACAGGACTACTCATTTTGTCAGGTGTCTGTATGTGCTCCTGCATGCAGAATAAAGAACAGGTTTACTGATAAACATGTCAAAATCCATAACATTCTGAAAAGAGTCACAAGACTACCCATCATTTTAACAAGCTATTTAGGAAAAAACATGTGGAATAATACTTGTTTAAATAATTTCCACTGAAGTCAGGACAAAAAACACACCCCACCATACTTAAGAGCAAGAGCCCAGCTACACTTTGAATTAGTCAAAACCTGCATCTGATTTGAAGCGCAAGTACCAATAAACAGTTGAGAATGATTTGTTCACTCAAGTGAATATAAATTAGTAGCTCTTAGAGGAAAAAAATGCTCCTCTACATTAAGTATTTTTAAGCAGAGGGTTGAGCTGATCACAAAGTATGCAATGAAGTTTTTTTACATTGCTTAAAAAACAAAGGCTGAATAGCATCTTCAAAAGGGGAGCATCCTGGAATAAGATATCCCACTGGAAAAAATTACCAAGAGTTTTATAAGGAGGGAAAAATACTATTACATATTGGCAAGAACATGCAACTGGCTACCCACACTGCCACCTCAGTCCTGCCCATATTCTAGTGCAGTGGTCACCAACCAGTAGATGGGGATCTACCAGCAGATCTTGGAGCCTCTGACAGGTGATCCTGGCTGGCTTGTCCAGGAAGCTACTAAGCACTGGCACTTCAGTTGCCTCTCCACCCACTGTCATGCTGCTCCTGCCCTCTTCCTTGGAGCTGCTCCCGCTGGGAGCCTTCTGCTTGCTGTACAGGGCATGGGAGGGAGATGCGGGCGCAGGGGCCCGCACTGATGTCAGGGTGTGCCTCCTCCCCACCACAGAGAGAAGGGGATGGAGGGAGCCTGGCAATGCAAACATCTGTCACACTCACACAGCTGGTGTCTGTGAGAATGTGCGTGTGTGTGTGTCTCAGTCCTTCACTCATCTCCTGACCAAACACGTGGGCTGTTACTGTTACTACTTTTACTGCTTGCAAAGTGTTTTTGGTTTTTGACTGGTGTGTGCATTTCATCACTTGTTTGCCTTATGCTTAAATTTTATTCTTTGAGTAATGAGTTCAGACATGACCAATTCTGTGTGTTAGGAGTACTTATCCCTGTGGTAATTGCTGCTCCTGGAAGTGGCTGGCATATCCCTGCAGCCTGAGAGAGGCAGAGCAGGGGGGCTCCACATGCTGTCCTTGCCTGCAGACACCGCTCCTGCAGCTCCCACTGATCAGTAACAGGGAACTGTGGCCAGTAGAAGCTGTGGGCTCAGTGCCTGTAGATGAGGGGCAGCACATGACGCCATGGAGCCTTTGCTGTACATGCCAGCTGCTTTCAGGAGTGGTGCAAGGCCAGGTCAGGAGCAAGCCTGCTTTAACCCCACTGCTCCACCACCCAGAAGCCATCTCAGTTTGGTGCCCAGCCAGAGCCTGCTTCCTGAATCCCTATCCCAGTCTTGAACCTCCTCCTGCACCCAACATGAGTCCCCCTGCACTGACACTCCTTCCCAGAGCTCGCACCCTGAAACCCCTCCTGGACCCCATCCCCCACCCTGGGCTAAGCCCAGAACCCCTTGGCCCAAGACCAGAGCCTGCATCACTAACCCAGCCTGGTGAAAGTGAGTGAGGATGGGAGAGAAAGGGGAATGGAGTGAGCAGGGTGAGGCCTCAGAGAAAGGGTGGAGCAGGGGCAGGACCTCAAAGAAGGGGCGGGAAGGAAGTGGGGCAAGGGTATTTGAGTTTGAGGTAGATCTTACATTGCACTTAAATCAAAAAAGTGATCTTGTGGTCAAAAAGGTTAGAGACCACTGTGCTAGTGTATTACAGGAAGACAAATCTGAGACATGATGCAGCTTAAAAAAAAATTCCCACACCAGCCTCTTTAAAGTGACCTTTTAAGCCCTATCATCAGGGGTCGACAAATTATGGAAAATCCTACTCGCCAGACAAAAAAAGGAACCCGCCACCATCCCCCCCAAAGTTTTTTTAAAATGGCATAAATCCTTAATAAGAATAAGAACAGTAATTACTAATAAGTTATTAATAAATATCTTCTAAACCTCTACCTTTTCTCTCTGCTGCCGTGTCTCCTCCCCTTGCTCCATCATCTCCCCTGGTGCCTGCTGCCCCCAACCCCTCACCCTCCTCTGCTGTCCTGACTCCTGCCCTTCTCACTGCCCTCATCCTTCCTGAGACCTGCCCCCCTCCGCCAGCCCTTCTCTCCCCCCTGTGCCTACCTGCCCCCCTCTGCCAGCCCTTCTCTCCCCCCTGTGCCTGCCCCCCCTCTGCCAGCCCTTCTCTCCCCCCTGTGCCTACTCCTCCAGTAGCCCCACTCTCTAAGGGTATGTCTACACTACCCCCCTAGTTCGAACTAGGAGGGTAATGTAGGCATACCGCACTTGCAAATGAAGCCCGGGATTTGAATTTCCTGGGCTTCATTTGCATAAGCGGGGCGCCGCCATTTTTAAAACCCCGCTGGTTCGAACCCCGTGCAGCGCGACTACACGGGGCACGAACTAGGTAGTTCGAACTAGGCTTCCTAGTTCAAACTACCGTTACTCCTCATTCCACGAGGAGTAACGGTAGTTCGAACTACCTAGTTCGTGCCCTGTGTAGCCGCGCTGCACGGGATTCGAACGAGCGGGGTTTTAAAAATGGTGGCTCCCCGCTTATGCAAATGAAGCCCAGGAAATTCAAATCCCGGGCTTCATTTGCAAGTGCGGTATGCCTACATTACCCTCCTAGTTCGAACTAGTGGGGTAGTGTAGACATACCCTAAAAGTTTTTAAAAAAGTTAATGGAGATTGCCTATCTCCTAGAACTGGAAGGGACCTTGAAAGGTCATCAAGTCCAGTCCCCTGCCTTCACAGCAGGACCAAGTGCCATCCCTGACAAATTTTTGCCCCAAATGGCCTCTGCAAGGATTGAACTCACAACCCTGGGTTTAGCAGGCCAATGCTCAAACCACTGAGCTAACCCTCCCCCCAATCATGTGAGCTACCTCCTCCTCATCCCCTCTCCTCCTCTACACACCTGCCCTACCTCTCCCCTCTGGTGCTAGTCCCTCCCCTGCAGGTGTCTGCCCTTCTGTTCCACCCCCAGAATCCCCTGGCACCTGCACCCTCCTGATGCCTCCCCCTTCGCCCTCTTTTTCCCCTAATACCCACTCCCTCACCACCCTCTGCCCCCATTCCCCTCATGCCCATGCCCTCACAGAGGCCTTACTCCATCCCCGCCTTCCTCATGCCCACCCCTTCTTTCAAGCCTTCTCCCAGCACCTCCCCCTCCAGCCCCCAGTGCCCTTCCCCTCTCCTCTCCCAGCATCACCCTGTCCCCCCCTACCACTGACACTTCCCCTCCTGCCCTTTCCCTCATTGTCTGCACTTGGCCCCCTGGCATTTGTCTCTCCTGCACCCTGTCCCTTGGTGCCTTCCCCTTTCTTCTTCTCCTGACCTCCTCTCCCCACAGCCCAGCCCCTTCCCCTCCCCCAGGGCCAGCTCTAGGTTTTTTGCTGCCCCAAGCAAGACATTTTTTGCCCCCCCCTTTTTTTGTCGTCTTTTACACATTTGCATTTTGCAATGGGTTTGTTTTCGGTTTTGTCCCTGCATTTTAGCCCTATAAATAGCAAACAGCATTTTCATTAGTTTTTTTTCCCATAAAGGCAAAGGCGCTTCAAGTCAACTCCCCCTTTCACTCACTGCTGGCTCACAGCAGCCTTTTCCCTGCCCTGTCCAGCCCCTCCCTATGGACAAGCACCCCTCACTCCCGACCCACAGGGAGAACAGGGACAGCACAGAGCCAGAAGGGTGCAGGGAACTGTGTGTGTGGGGGGGTGCAGGGAACTGTGTGTGTGTGTGGGGGGGGGGGGTACAGGGGTGGTGCGGGGAATGGGAGGCACAGAGCTAAACGGACGTAGGCATCAGGAAACAGGGTGTGGTGGAGGCACGGGTAATGGGATGTGGGGAACGGGAGGGGCAGTGCGATTGGGGTCTAGGGGCAGTGCAGGGAACAGGCAGCACAGAGCTGGGGGGGCAGGGATCAGGGGGGAGAGCAGGGTGCAAGGGCGGCGCAGAGCCAGAGGGTCGCAGGGGGTCCACGGGAGGTGTGGGGAACAGAAAGCATGGAGACAAAGGGGGGCTGGGGCCATGGAAGGACTGGAGCCGGCGGGGCACGCCCTGGCTGAGCCGCATGCTGCAGCCAGCTCCCAGGGACACGCGGCCAGAGCCGAGCTGCCGCGGCCCTTTAAAATCAGCGGGGCCATGTCACACCAGCGTCCTGGCATCACACCCCGCCGCCTCCTCATCTGGAAAAGGGTGGGAACCGCTGCTCTAAATCAATCCCATTTTGTAGCATTGCTACTACTGCTAGGAAGAATTAACTTGGGGCCCAATTCTTGTATTCTTTATGTAGGCAGAATTCCAATTGATTTCTATGGTTTTGCCTGCATACTGAGTGTTCAACAAAGAGCAAATGAACAGGTTTGCCTGGGATCAAGTTAGATGGCACCAAGGCCTGAAATCTATTAAACTAAATTAAGTGACTAGAGCACATGACTGCGAACTGAGACTTGCTTCCCTAGAAATTAATGAGCATTCAGGTGGACAAGAATTACTTTATTAAGTGACTTTGAAGGAGTATCTGCAATGAGCCACAACCCTTCATTGACTGACCGTTACCAAACGGTCCTGCTCAACTTGCTCTTGCAAATGGGTAAGAGCACCTGTTACAGTAAACTTCCGATAATCCGGCACCTTTAGGACCCAGGGGGTGCCGGATTATCCGATATGCCGGACTATCAGAAGGGGGGGGCTATGAGGGGTCTGGGGTGGGGTGGGAGGGGATGCCACCCCAGACCCCTCATAGCCCCCCCCCCCCCCCCCCCTTACGATAGTCCGGCTCTGCCCCAGGTGTCCGATTCAGCTGCTGCTGGTGAGTTTCAGCAGCAGCTGAATCGGGGATGCCTGCAATAGAGCAGCTGGGGTGCTGCCTGGTTGGTCCCGCAGCGCCGAGGGGCGGCGCTACAGCACCAACCCAGCAACACCCCAGCTGCTCTTGGGGACGCCTGGGGCAGAGCAGCTGGAGTGCTGCCGGGTTCGTCCCGCAGCGCCAAAGGACAGCGCTGCGGGACCAACCTGGCAGGACCCCAGCTGCTCTGCCCCAGGGGTCCCCAAGTCAGCCGCTGCTGAAACAGATCAGCGGCTGATTCCAGAAAGCCCCAGGCACAGCTGCTCTGCCCCGGGGTTTCTGGAGTCAGCCCTGGTCAGTTTCAGCAGCGGCTGACTTGGGGACCCCTGGGGCAGAGCAGCTGGGGTCCTGCCGGGTTGGTCCCGCAGCCCCGAGGGGCAGCGCTACGAGACCAACCCGGCAGCACCCCAGCTGCTCTGCTCCCGGCTTCCCAGATTCAGCTGCTGGTCAATTTCAGCAGCAGCTGAATGGGGGAAGCCTGTCCTGCTGCCCCAGCACTTCCGGGTTCCTGATGGTGCCGGATCATCAGGAGTCCCGGAGCATTGGATGCCAGACTAATGGAGTTTTACTGTAATTACTCATCAGCTAGCCTTCCTGCCAAAGCATAATCATTAACTACTGAACATATTTTTAAAACTAAATGTTTAAAAAAAAAAAAAAAAAAAAAAATCTAGTAACTGGTTTCCACCAGGTCCCTGGCAAAATTATTCCACTGCTTAGTAATTATATCCAGAACCTTTCATGACAGCTGAAGTTTTTTGACAAGCCTTTTGAGAATCAGTTTAGCTGAAGTTCTTAAAAAAAACCACAACACCTGTCACTAATGGGGAGACTTTAAACTGCCTAAGTAAGTCAAGTGAGCTAAAACTGGATTTTAAATACCATTTGGGCTTTTTAGTATATTATTTTTAGCTTAGCATTTCAACAGTAGCTGTTTGTGCAGGATTCCTAAGGCCTCAAAGCAGATTGCTGAGAAGTTCTTTATCTTTAGTCTAAATTTATCAACCATTTTTACTGTAGTTTAGTGACTCAGGCAAGTAGGGTACTATACTGGATATAGGGCACGGCATGAGCAAACATGAGATGAGCTAAGGTAATGAGCTGGCTGCAAAGAAGGTACTAAGGTCTTTAGTCCATATTCTATAACCGCTTTCCCAAAGTGTGGAACATGTAAGGCCTACATTAAGATGGCCAGGCCGTTAACAACTAGTGGGACTTGGGTGGGGGGGCTCAACTTTTGAGAGTTTAGGAAATGTTAGCCTAGAAAACGCCAACATTAAAAATCAACGAGTACACCATAGTCCAACTGAGTCCGTACGTGGATTCTATGTGTTGTACAGGCCTGCTCTCGTTCAGATCAGCACGAAACACAGGAGTAAGGAAGAATAACCAAGCACAAAACTTCAGAGAGAGTACCACCTCCACTGGATCTGAGCCAGGCTAGCAGAGTCCCCAACTGCGCTGACTAGCAGAGTGCATGGCACCTAAGTACAGCCACTCAAATAACAGGCTTGATACACGCCTTCACGCAAGACAATTGCAAGCAGGAAGGTGAAGCGGCACAGAACCTTTGCCCGAGAGCTCCCAAGGCGGTGTGGCTATTTGAGCATTAATGCAGCCCATGCCTCCCACACACAACCCGGGAGAGGGTTCACGGAGGCACGTACCTGGGCGCGGGCTCTGTAAGGGTGGTGGTATCCAGGTAGTGGATCTTGTAGAATTCCAGCAACGCCGGCAAGTGCTCGAACTCCTGGTCGCCGATCTTGAAATGACGGTTGGGCAGCGAGTTGATGATGTAGTGGGAAACCCGCGAGTTCTCGGACACTGACAGCACATAGTCCCCCGGACAAGTGGACGAGTCCCGTACAAGGAACATGCCGTGCCGCTGTCCCTGCAGCCGCGTCTGCGCCTCCGCCCGCGAGAGCGGGCCCACGTACCAACTGGAACGGTCCGACGAGTCGAAGCGAGCGGCCGAAAACATGACAAAGGGCTGTAGAGCTCGAAAGCCCGGCCGAAGAGCTGAAGGGAGAAAGGCCTGGCCGGAGAAAGTCAAGCGAGGTGCAGGCTGAGCGGGAAAACGAAGGACACGGCGGAGAAAGGAATCCCTGGGACTAGGGAGGCAGAGGCCCAAGAGCATGCGGGGCGAGCGGGCCACTGCTTCTTCCTCAGCGGCGGGGCGTGCAAAGCATCTTTCCCGCCTCGCTCTCCAGCTGGTAGTGGGGCCTGGGGACGCGTAGAGCGGCAGAGAACACAGCCGGGCCCAGGGCTCTAGCGAAGGACGGCTGCTATTCCAGCTCCGCCGCGAAGAAGTGAAAGACACTCAGCTCGCGCTTTATCCTACAGGCTCCAGGCCCTAGAGCCAAAGCCAAAATGGCGGCCTGCGCCGGTTGAAGGAGGGTTTTGGAGAACGCTGCCGCGCAGGCGCTCTTCACGCCCCCATGAGCAAACTACAGCCTGCTATTCTCCCCCGGCATAGGATGACGGAAGACGGAATATTGAGCCGACTCTCTGGCGGCGAGGGGGGACCTGCACTGCTAGCGGGAGCAGAGCTCGTGTCTCTCCCTCTGGAGCTAACAGAGTGACTCCGCGATCCCCCCCCCCAGCTGCTCGTAGCCTAGGGACGAGCGCGCACTCCAGTGCCCCGCGTCCTCAGAGGACGTTCCACCAATCACAACGCAATTGCGCTGCTGCCCCCCGCCCCGCGCCCTCCGTGAGTACCAGAACCTGCCAGGGGACACTGCTCGCTGGGCTCAAGGTCATCCTTAAGGGCACACAGCGGGTCTGCTACTCTTGCTAGGCCTGCTGCTAGCCTCTCCCCTCACCCCCAATGCTCATCCAGGTGTCTGCTAGGCATGTCAATATGTAGACGATTTATCAGTTAATCCTGTGGCCTACACGCACTCTTCCCCCCTCCCCCCCCATCAGAGGCAGCAGGGCTGGTAGGAGCCTTTAAGCCAGCTCCCCACAAACACCAGATGCTGTGGAGCCACCTGTCTCCCTGACCCCCATGCTGCTGCCTCTCAGGCCCATGCTGTCTGCAGCAGGCCCAGGAGTGGCAGTAGCACAGGGTGGCAGGGGGCTCCCTGGAAATGGGGTCAGAGCACACTGGCTGCCGGCCCTGCACCTGGGGACTATTGAATAGTCTTGTAACTGCTAAAATTTGATGCAGTTACACTACTATTCAGTTACATGCTATCTAACATCCCTAGTGTCCGCCGCTCTGTTTACCCTTTCCTGTCTCTTCAGTGCCCCTCACTAGGGCCCTACCAAATTTACAGTCCACTTTGGTCAATTTCATCCTCATGAAGCGGCGAGGAGTCCTGTGGCACCTTATAGACTAACCAAAGTGTTGGAGCATAAGCTTTCGTGGGCAAAGACCCACTTCATCAGATGCATGTAGTGGAAATTTCCAGAGGCAGGTATAAATATGCAGGCCAGAATCAGGCTGGAGATGATGAGGTGGATCCAATCAAGGAGGATGAGGCCCACTTCTAGTAGCTGATCTGGAGGTGTGAATTCCAAGAGAGGAGAAGCTGCTTTTGTAGTTAGCAAGCCATTCACAGTCTGGCTGCGTCTAGACTGGCATGATTTTCCACAAATGCTTTTAATGGAAAAGTTTTTCCGTTAAAAGCATTTGTGGAAAAGAGCACCTAGATTGGCACGGATGCTTTTGCACGAAAGCACTTTTTGCGGAAAAGCTTCTGTGCCAATCTAGATGCGGTTTTGCGCAAGAAAGCCCCGATCGCCATTTATGCCATCGGGGCTTTTTTGCGCAAAACAGTTTTTACCTGTCTACACTGGCCCTCTTGCGCAAAAACATTTGCGCAAGAGGGCTTTTTCCCGAGCAGGAGCATCATAGTATTTGCACAAGAACGCTGACAATCTTACATGAGATCGTCAGTGTTCTTGCGCAAATTCAAGCGGCCAGTGTAGACAGCTGGCAAGTTTTTCCGCAAAAGCGGCTGCTTTTGTGGAAAAACTTGCCAGTCTAGACGCAGCCTCTTTGTTTAATCCTGAGTTGATAGTGTCAAACTTGAAGATGAACTGTAGCTCAGCAGTTTCTCTTTGAAGTCTGGTCCTGAAGTTTTTTTGCTGCAGGATGGCTACCTTTAGAACTTCAGGACCAGACTTCAAAGAGAAACTGCTGAGCTACAGTTCATCTTCAAGTTTGACACTATCAACTCAGGATTAAACAAAGACTGTGAATGGCTAGCTAACTACAAAAGCAGCTTCAATTGATATTAACATCTATTTTACCACTTTACGTAATATGTCAGTTATTCTCACTTCGGCTGAAATCAAGATTTAATGTACAGATACAAAATTACAAAGATTTTTGGAGATATGTCTTATTAAAGCATCAGATAATTATCAGACATCCAGAAACACTGCAGACTGCTCCCACCCTTGTGCCCAGGTTAGGTGAGTATGTACTTTTGTAGATTAGTTAGATAGTTAGATTAGTATGTGTTTATTTTCAACCTTGTAACGTGTAGCCTCATTACTTCCCAACAATTAATGTTGTAGAACAGTGATAGCACGTACTAACACTACGGCACATACCAAAATTAATTGATATATCTATATTAAAGCGTTTTTGAGATATTAATTAAAAACTTGGAAAATATTTCAAATATTTTTACAGCAAAATTTCATAAGAAAAACTAACTTGCAATTTATAAATAAAAATGTATAAATTATGTATATTAAAAATACTTCTTACTTCATTAAAACTGCAAGAAACATGTTAAAATATTAAAATATACTTTAAAAATAATTTTGTGTAAAAAGAAAATGTGATCATTTTTGTCCAAAAAATCCAAAATAAATTCGAAGTATCTTAAGTGGTTAAGATATCACAAGCAGGTACATTATAAAAAAAAGTGTAATGCTTTTCTTCATTGCTTTTCAAAGATCATAACAAGAAACATTTGGATGCGGTAGCAGCACAAGATTTGGCCATGGCTTCAACAAAAATTCAAATCTGCCCCCCGTGATTGATAGCCAATTTACGGAAAAGGATCTCAACAATGTCTTTACTTTTGAATTTGAAAAGCCCAAATTTGGGCTTTTGGGAAAAGCAAAGAAGAAATCGGCAAAGTGCAAGGTGGAAAAGGAAGTGAATGGCGAGCTCAAACCATGTACCTTCAAGACAAGTGAAGCAAGTGCCGTGAAAAGTTTCAACCTTTGGTGGCATGTAAAACGTAACCATCCTGAAAACTATGCAGCTCTGGTTACAAAAAAGGACCAGGAAGATGAGGCAAAACAGAAAACTGATGCGGCTAAACGACGTTCATCTGGCTCTTTGAAAACTCCTGGAGAAAAGATTTTTTGCGGAGCTTCATCTGAAAAGAAACCTAAAATTGAGCAAACAAAACTTGACTCATATTTGAAGTCCTCATATTTGAAGTCACCGTGGATGCCAATACTTTCCGTAAAGGGCTGATGGAAATGGTTTGCTTGAATTCAACACTGCTCACTACCTTCAGGCTAAAGAACAAAGGATTCCAAAAAATTGCAGGTGAAATGGGTTGGCAGCTTGGCATTTCGACGGGGCATGATGCGGTTTGTCGTTTAGTTGTCAGCACAGCTGAGTCTGGTCGCAAAGAGCTCAAGAAAGCTATGGAGCAAAAATTGTGCTACCTGAAAATGGATGCGGCAACCCGTGGAAACAGAAATTTCCTTGCAGTCAATGCTCAGTACTACGAAGAAGGAAAAGATAAAGCGGTGGTAAAAACCTTGGACATAATTGACACTGAAGGGCATCACAATTCTTCCTCCGTGAAAAGTCAAGTAAAAGCTATTTTAGAAAAATTTGGGATCAGTGAAATGCAAGTGCTGAGCATCTGCGTTGACAATGCAGCAAACATGACGTGTGCCGTCAAAAATTTCAGCGAGGACAATGAAACCATTTCATAGAATCATAGAACCATAGAACTGGAAGAGACCTCAGAAGGTCATCAAGTCCAGCCCCCTGCTCTAGGCAGGACCAATCCCAACTGAATCAACCCGGCCAGGGCTTTGTCAAGCCGAGACTTAAACACCTCTAGGGATGGAGACTCCACTACTTCCCTAGGTAACCCATTCCAGTGCTTCACTACCCTCCTAGTGAAATCGTTTTTCCTAATATCCAACCTGGACCTCTCCCACCACAACTTGAGACCATTGCTCCTTGTTCTGTCATCTGTCACTACTGAGAACAGCCTCTCTCCATCCTCTTTGGAACCTCCCTTCAGGAAGTTGAAGGCTGCTATCAAATCCCCCCTCACTCTTCGCTTCTGCAGACTAAACAGACCCAAGTCCCTCAGCCTCTCCTCATAAGTCATATGCTCCAGCCCCCTAATCATTTTGGTTGCCCTCCGCTGGACCCTCTCCAATGCGTCCACGTCCTTTTTGTAGTGGGGGGCCCAGAACTGGACACAATACTCCAGATGTGGCCTCACCAGAACCGAATAAAGGGGAATAATGACATCTCTGGATCTGCTGGCAATGCTCCTCTTAATGCAACCTAATATGCCATTAGCCTTCTTGGCTACAAGGGCACACTGTTGACTCATATCCAGCTTCTCATCCACTGTAACCCCCAGGTCCTTTTCTGCAGAACTACTACTTAACTGGTTGGTCCCCAGCTTTTAACTATGCTTGGGATTCTTCCGTCACAAGTGCAGGACTCTACACTTGTCCTTGTTGAACCTCATCAGATTTCTTGTGGCCCAATCCTCCAATTTCTCTGTGTCACTCTGGACCCTATCTCTGCCCTTAAGCGTATCTACCTCTCCCCCTAGCTTAGTGTCATCCGCAAACTTGCTGAGGGTGCAATCCATCCCCTCATCCAGGTCATTAATAAAGATATTGAACAAAACCGGTCCTAGAACCGAACCTTGGGGCACTCCGCTAGAAACCGACTGCCATCCTGACATCGAGCCGTTGATCACTACCCGCTGGGCCCGGCCTTCTGGCCATCTTTTTATCCATCTTACCGTCCATTTATCCAATCCACATTCCCTTAACTTGCTGGCAAGAATATTGTGGGAGACCGTATCAAAAGCCTTGCTAAAGTCAAGGTATATAACATCCACTGACTTTCCCACGTCCACCGAGCCAGTTACCTCATCATAGAAGCTAATCAGATTGGTTAGGCACGACTTTCCCTTTGTGAATCCATGCTGACTATTCCTAATCACTTTCCTCTCTTCCAAGTGCCTCAAAATGGATTCCTTAAGGATCCCTTCCATGATTTTTCCAGGAACTGAGGTAAGACTGACCGGCCTATAGTTCCCTGGATAGTCCTTCTTCCCTTTTTTGAAGATGGGCACTACATTTGCCTTTTTCCAATCATCCGGGATTTCTCCTGATCTCCACGACTTTTCAAAGATAATAGCCAAAGGCTCCTCAATGACATTTGCCAACTCCCTCAGTACCCTCGGTTGCATTAAGTCCGGACCCATGGATTTGTGTACATTTAGCTTTTCTAAATAGTTCCTAACCTGTTCTTTACCCACCACGGGCTGTCCATCTTCATCCCATCTTGCGTCACTTAGCACAGAAATCCAGGAGCGGACCTTGTCCGTGAATACAGAGGCAAAGAAAGCATTGAGTACTTCAGCTTTCCCCACATCATCTGTCACTAGGTTACCTCCTTCATCCATTAGGGGCCGCACACCCTCTCTGATCACCTTCTTCTTGTTAACATACCTGTAGAAACCTTTCTTGTTGTCCTTCACATCCTTTGCCAGTCGCAATTCCACTTGCGCTTTCGCCTTCCTGATAACCCCCCGGCATTCTCGAGCTATACATTTAAACCCCTCCCTGGTCATTTGTCCAAGTTTCCACTTTTCGTAAGCTTCCTTTTTGTGCTTAAGTTCACCAAGGATTTCCCCTATAAGCCAATCCGGTCTCCTACCATGTTTGCCTCTCTTGCTACGCGTCGGGATGGTTTCTTTCTGTGCCTTCAATAAGGCTTCTTTAAAATACTGCCAGCTGTCCTGGACTCCTTTCCCCTTCATGTTAGTATCCCAGGGGATTCTGCCCATCAGATCTCTGAGGGAGTCAAAATCTGCTTTTTTGAAGTCCAAGGTGTGTATTTTACTACTCTCTTTTCTTTCTTTGGTCAGGATCCTGAAATCTACCATCTCATGATCACTGCTTCCCAGGTTGTTACCCACCTCCACTTCCCCTATTAGGGTATGTCTACACTACAAAGTTAGTTCGAACTAACGGACGTTAGTTCGAACTAACTTTCATAGGCGCTACACTAGCGCTCCGTTAGTTCGAATTTAATTCGAACTAACGGAGCGCTTAGTACGAACTAGGTAATCCTCATTCCATGAGGATTAATCCTAGTTCGAACTTACTAGTTCGAATTAAGGGCTGTGTAGACCCTTAATTCGAACTAGTGGGAGGCTAGCCCTCCCCAGGTTTCCCTGGTGGCCACTCTGGCCAGCACCAGGGAAACTCGTCTGCCCCCCTCCCAGCCCCGGACCCCTTAAAGGGGCACGGGCTGGCTACGGTGCCAGTGCCAGGTGCAAGCCTGCCAGCACCCAGCCAGCAGACCCTGCACCTGACACGGATCGAGCCACCCACCCGATGCCCCCCAGCCCTCCCCCTCTTCCCAGGACCAGGCTGGCGGCTCCCGGGAGCTTGCCTGGGACCGCAAGAGGCGGGCACCCGCCTGGGCTAGTGCGGACATCGTAGACCTCGTCCACGATCTCCGCACTAGGCACAGGAAAGTGGCCGGCTAGGGCAGGAGAGCTGCCAGCCTGGCCACCCAGGAGCAGGTGTGCAAGAGAATCAAGGGGGTCCACTGAGACCCCCGACCCTGAGCCCTGAGCTTACAATGGCCGTACTGGGTCAGACCAAAGGTCCATCTAGCCCAGTAGCCTGTCTGCCGACAGCGGCCAACCCTAGGGACCCTGGAGGGGATGGACCGAAGACAGTGACCAAGCCATTTGTCTCGTGCCATCGCTCTCCAGCCTTCCACAAACCTTGGGCAGGGACACCGCTCCTACCCCCTGGCTAATACCACTCCATGGACCCAACCTCCATGACTTGATCTCACTTCCCTTTAAACTCTGTTCTAGTTGTAGCCTTCACAGCCTCCTGCAGCAAGGAGTTCCACAGGTTGACTCTTTGCTTTGTGAAGAACAACTTTCTGTTACTAGTTTGAAGCCTGCTACCCATTCCTTTCCTTTGGTGTCCTCTAGTCCTTCTTTATGGGAACTAATGAAGAACTTTTCTGTATGCACCCTCTCCACCCAACTCCTGCTTTTAGAGACCTCTATCCTGTCCCCCCTCCGTCTCCTCTTTTCTAAGCTGAAAAGTCCCAGTCTCTTTATCCTCTCTTCATATGGGACCTGTTCCCAACCCCTGATCATTTTAGTTGCCCTCCCCTCTCCTAGCCTCTCTTTTCCCCTCTCCCACCTCCTTTTCCCAGTCTCCCCCAGTTTTGTTCAATAAAGACAGATTCCATTTTGGAAGACACGTTATCTTTATTTTGTACATCAAGAAGAGGGGCTAGGGAAGGGTAAGTGGAAGGAGGTGAGGGAGGAATGGGGCACGAGCCCCCGATGGGGAGGACTGGGCTGGCTTTGCGGGCTTCTGGGGGTGGAAGCTCTCCTGCAGCCCCCCAATTGCCCCCTCTCCCCAGATGGCAGCCTGCGGCAAGTGCAGCCGGGCTGATGGCTGAGTGGTGTGATGTGCCCAGTGTGGGTAGTCCGGGCAATCCAAGCCAGGACTGCTTTGCAAGCGGGGCACCCCTGAGAACTGTCTGTCCGCGGTGGGGGTCGGGACCCTTTAAGCACAGCCCTCGGCTAGCCTGAGACAGCATCTCCACGCTCTAAGTCCTCCTCTGATGCCCTGCCGGCACTGCTTCCGGCCATCCTTAACCCCAGTTCAGGGTCCACTTAATGTGGACATGCTAGTTCGAATTAGCAAAACGCTAATTCGAACTAGTTTTTTAGTCTGGATCCGTTAGTTCGAATTAGCTTAGTTCGAATTAGCGCTGTAGTGTAGACATACACCCACCTCCACTTCCCCTACTAGCTCCTCCCTGTTTGTGAGCAGAAGGTCAAGCTGCGCACGGCCCCTGGTCGGATCCTTCAGCACTTGTGTCAAGAAGTTATCCTCCACATTCTCCAAAAACTTCCTGGATTGCCTGTGTACTGCCGTATTGGTTTCCCAACAGATGTCAGGGTGATTAAAGTCCCCCAGGAGAACCAGGGCCTGCGATCTGGAAGCTTCGCTCAGTTGTCCGAAGAAAGCCTCATCTACCTCATCCACCTGATTCAGTGGCCTGTAGCAGACACCAACCACAACATGACTGCTGTTGTTTGCTCCTTTAAACTTAACCCATAGACTCTCAACAGGTTTTTCTCCCTCTTTATACTGGAGTTCAGAGCAATCGTAGTGCTCTCTTACATATAGTGCAACTCCTCCTTTTCTCCCCTGCCTGTTCTTCCTGGACAGTCTATACCCTTCCATGACAGCGCTCCAGTCATGCGAGTCATCCCACCAAGTCTCTGTTATCCCAATTAAATCATAGTTCTTGGACTGGGCCAAGGCCTCCAGTTCTTCCTGTTTGTTGCCCAGGCTTCTCGCATTAGTGTACAAACACCTCAGATAACCAGTTGATCACCCTATCTTCTCCATTCAAAACAGGGGTCCTCCTTTCTTGCTCCTTCCTCTCTGCATTTCTTCCCGGTATCCGACTTTCCCACTCCCCTCAGGGTTTTGGTCACCGTCCCCCAACGAACCTAGTTTAAAGCCCTCCTCGCTAGGTTTGCAAGCCTGCCCGCAAAGATGCTCCTTCCTCTCTTCGTTGGGTGGATCTCATCTCTTCCTAACAATCCTTGTGCCTGGAACAGAGTCCCATGGTCGAAGAAATTTCCACCTCTGAGAACAGGGATTTGAACAGAACTGAAGCTATTTTGCCTGATGAAGGAACTAAAGGAATGGATGAAATCGAACTCAACATGGATGCTGCTGCGCAATGGGTTAATGATCCTAACCTCATACTTCCGACATGGCTTCATGAGGACGACTCAAAAGTCCAACTGATGAAGTGTGGTATTCACACTCTTCAGTTGTCAATCTGGGATGGACTGAATAAAGAACATGCGAAGAAATTTCTGGCAAAAATTCAACAAGTTGTTGTCAAATTACGAACCCCAAGTATTCAAAGTGTTCTGCTTGATCTACATGGGGTAACTCAATCATTGGATACTGTGACTCGCTGGGTTTCAACATTTGCGATGATTGATCGGCTTCTCGTTTTTCAATCCTACTGTGAACAAGTGGCTGCTGCTGGAACAAGAGAACTCAAGTTAACAAAAGCTGAATGGGACAAAGTGAAGAACCTGCGAGACCTCTTGGCAAAGCCAAACCAAACAACGGTGAATCTTCAAACTATCGATGTAACCCTGGGAGTTTTAATGAAGGAATGGCGAAAACTGTCAAAATTCTTGTAAGAAAATGGTGGACAAATTGCAGAAGGAATTCTATCCTCCATGCAGAAACGCGAAGAGAAGCTTTTTAACAATATTCATTTCCTTGCTGGAGTTTATGTTGACCCACGGTATCGGATTCTTCTTACCTCAAGGGAAATACCAAAGGCAAAGGAAGGGCTCCTTGATATTGCTCGACGACTCAAAAAACAAAATCTATTGCTACATTTGAACTCGGTGAAAGAGGTTGAAGAAAACGAAACACAACAAAAGGAGTCATCAACAATACTGCATGCCCCCTACAATAACCTTGAGACACCCCCTTCCCAATTATCCTTTTTTGGGTCAGGACCCCCAGTTTGAAAAATGCTGGTGTCCCCATTAATAGTAGAGTAAAAATACCCAAAAGACCAGATTTCACAGTCCATGACATTTTTCATGGCCATGAATTTGGTAGGGCCCAACCCATCCTCTGTTCCCCTCCCTATGCACATCCCTCATAGGCTTCTTTTGTCTCCACCTAAACCCCAGGCACCAGCCTGCTTCCTGTCCCCCTCACTTTCCTATCTCATTATCTAACTCTTGACTATAATTTTCCTTAGGAAACCCTGGCTTCAGGTTGTTAAGAACAATTGGAAGCAAGGGCTATCTTTATTGAGAGCAGCCTCACTGCCATCTTGTCAGAGGTTAAAATACTTTTCCTAGATTTTAGAGCCAGAAGGAGCTACTGTGATAATCTCATCTGATATACATAACACATGGCAAAGAACTCCAAGCAGAGCTTAAAATAGCCAATTCTCCATCCCTTTCCTATTCCCCTTTCCAGCTAAAGCTTTTCATGAAACAATACTGCAGTAGGTGTTGAGGGGGAGGGGGAGGATTTTTATCAACCCCAACTTCTTAAAAGCCCAGAGTCAGGCCTCCCCAAACATCAAGATTGACAGCTCTTTAAAGCCATCACATTTTTCATTGTTTTCTTTACAACCAGGATGGTTAGAAACTTTATTTTAAATGAAGTCTGAGATGTTAAGGTAGTCACATGACTCCGTGAACAGGAGATTTTAAAAATCCCAGGCTACGTCTATACTGCCCAGTCTTGCACAAGAAAATAAGCAGCAGAATGGCTCTTGTGCAAGAGGGGTATTTTGTGCAAGAAGGAGCAGTGTAGACTGCTCCTTGCCCAAAAGCCCCTTGTGCAAAAATGGTGGCTCATTAAGTATGCAAATGAGGTGCAGTGATATTCACCGTTTCACCTCATTTGCATATTCTCTTGCACAAGAGGGGGCAGTCTAGACATAGCCTCAGAGCTCTTGCAGCCACGGGGAGATTTACAATAAAACATACCGTACGCTGGCGCGCGCACACCCCCAACAACATGGAGCCTCCAGGGCCAGGCAGTCCACCACTGGGTTTGGCATCCCCCCCCACCCCCCACCCCCCCACACACACAGGGGGTGGCTGCTCTGTGGGGGGGAGGGGGTAGTCCCTCTGCAGAGAGGGCTGTGGGGGGGCAGGAGATCAGGGAGGCTCACCTGCAGGCTGCAGCCTCAGGAGAGTTGTCAGGAGGCGGCGAGCAGCACGAACACAGGCTTCAGAAGAGCATGGGGCAGCCACACAGCTAGCTGCAGAAAAGCAGCGCTTTGAATGGGAAAGAGGTACTTTAAAGTGGGAAAGCGCCATTTCCCTCCAGCAGCTGGCTGTGCTCCTCTGAAGCCTTCCAGCCCATGTTGGTGTTGCTAGCTGCCACCTGAGTGGCGGCTACCCGTGACAGTAGGGGAGGTGGGCAGCCGGGGATGGATAGCCCACAAGCTGCACAGCCGGCAGGAAAAAGCTGCACTTTGAAGCAGGAAAGTGCCGCTTCTCTCCTGCAGCTGGCTGTGTGGCTGCCCTGCCCCCTCCTCCTGAGTCCTCCAGTCCCTGTAATGTTGCGCTGCTGTTGGCTGCCACCTGGTGAGTGGCTGCTGCCCGTAGGCGAGGGGGAGAGCGGTCTGGCTGGCAGATGGAGAGACCAGGGCGGGCAGGGGACACTCAGGTGGTCGATGTAACTGTGCAACCCTTCACCTTCAGGTGGAGCACATTTGGGTTTCTGCCCACTTCTCCAGGCCAGCCAGCACAGGGCCACTGGGGCGCCTGAAGCTGTCCTCCGCGGCCATGGAGATCTTCGTATCTTCTCTGTCAGGCTACGTCTATACTGCAGGCTTCTTGCACAAGAAGCTTTTATCAGAAGAGATCTTCTGAAAAAACTTCTTGTGCAAGAGCACGTCCACACACAAAAGTGCATCGAAAAAGCGATCTGCTTTTGTGAGAGAGCGCATCCAGACTCATTGGATGCTCTCTCACATAAAAGGCCACCCGGAACCAGTTCAAGCTGGGCTTTAGGTCACCAGTTGCTTTCCAGTACTCTTGCCGGAGACATACGCTTAAAGGGACCCCCTGGCCAGCCGTTTCTCTGTTTCTACTGCATGCTTGCCTACCTTTTTGAGGGACAGCAAAGCTTCAGCAGTGCCTGCTGTAGTTGCCCTGCTCTTTTTTTGGACACCACAGCTTTTTCCTTTCAGCCATGGAGCCGAAGCTGCCCCAGGGCATGCAATGACCCCACATGACCATACTGCAGTTTTTGCAGCACTTTGTGTCTGCTGCGTTCCTGGTCCTGCAGGACCTGGACCCCGAGCTCATTCTGGGGTCCCTCTCTGTGCCTGCGGCTGCTCCACTCTAGCAACCACACCCCACTGTGGTGAGGCATTTTTGGAGGCTCGACACCAGTTCGGACTGGTGGGACCAGCTGATCACGGAGTGGTGGGACAGACAGCAGTGGCAACAAAACATTCGCATGCAGAAGGCCATCTTTTTGGAGCTGTGTGCCTGGCTCACTCCTGCCCTCCGAAGACGCAACACCCACCTGCAGCCTGCCATCCCCCTGAAGAAGCGGGTCGCCGTCGCCATATGGAAGCTCGCCACCCTGGACAGCTACTGGTCGGTGGGCAACCAGTTTGGCATGGGGAAGTCCACCATTCGGGCCCTCCTCCTGGAGGTAAGGCACTCTGGGGCTGCAGTCCCTGCACGGGGGGGGGGGGGGGGGGGGGGGGGGAGAGTGTTGCATAAGGCGGACCCTCGGGAAAGGGGTGTTGGGGGCTGTGGGGGGTGGAGTGGGGGGTGGAGTGGGGGGGAGCCCCATCCCTGGGGTCTTGTGCCGTCCCACCCTCACACAGCCCTGCTGCTGGGGGGGGCGGCCTCACAGGGGGTGTGTGACAGGGCGCTCGCCCTGCACTGGCCCTTTAAGGGCAGACCCCGGCCTGAACCAGGGCCGGGGAATTTAGCCCAGCTGAGGCTGTACTAGCCCATTAGGGCCCAGCTGGGCGCTATAAAAGAGAAGGAGCTGCTGCTGTGAAGGGGGGGAGGCAGTGAGAACCTGGCTGCTGAGGGAGGAGGAGGCTCCCTGGAGCTAGGGCAGGGCTGGGGAGGCCAGGCAGGGCTAGGGGAGCTCTGGCCCGCAAATCCCCAGACTGCGGGGCTTGAAAGAAGGCCCGCTGGAGGAACATCAACCCCCGGAAGGGGGGCTCAGAGACAGACTCGGGCACTGCCGGAGGGCAGTGTGGCGAAGAGGACGCCGCAGCCGGGAGTGAAGAGGGGAGACACCACCCCAGAGAAGGCACCCCACCTGCCAAGGGAGCCAATTCGTGAGGACAGCCGGCAGGGGGATACGGTGGTGAGTGCGAACCCCCTCACAGATGGTGGAGAATGTGGGTACGTGCGGTCCCCCCCTGATACAAGGGGGCTACTTTGGGTGAACTCGGGCCATTGGGCCTGCTGCCCTGCGACCAAGGGGGCTGGTTTGGACCCGGGACATTACAGAAAGAGATGGACATTTATTGGAGGCCGTGGGTGGCCCAGCCTGCCGAGCAGCAGAAGAGGCTGGTCAGGCCGCTGCAAGGGTGGGCACCCAGACTCCAGGGACACACAGGCGCCAAGGGCTGGGAGCCCGGGCCTGGACTTCCAACTTGTTTCTCCTGCGGACATCGGGGCCACAGGAGGAGGGAGTGCTGCTACTGGGTCAGGGAAAGGAGGTCCCACCCAGATAGGATGGATGGTGGGAGAGTCCCCCCTGTGAAGGCAACAGGGGGGTTACGAAGGTGTTGGGCCTGTGGGGAACCTGGGCACCTAAAGAGGGAGTGCGCCAGGGAGACCTACAGGGCACCGGCTAGCCCGAGAGGAGGGGCTAAGCCACAAAGGGCCTGGCGGGGGGCCAGGACCCATGGGAGGCACAAACAGTGCTTTTATTGCCACGCAGAAGGCCATATTAAAAGGCACTGCCCCCAGGGAGGGGGGCGGATGGCCCAGAAAGAGAGCCAGCGTAAGGCGACTCCCCAGGAGGGAGTGGGGGAGATAAGAGCCTTTAGGAAGGGGAAGGCTGAGGCCCGAAGGCCTAGCGCAAAATGGGGAACCCGCCTCGGAAGAGGCAGGGCCTCGGTGGGAACCCAGACTCCAGCTGTGGTCGAGAGGACCGCAGTGGGAGTCCAGACCCTGGAAGAGGGGAGTAGGCTGCTCCTGAGAGTGGAGAGCCTGCGGGAAGAGAGAGACACCCTACGGGCCCAGCTAAGGCGTACATTGGGGCGTTAGGGTACTTCCCCCCCCCCCCCCCCCCGGGAGAGATACTTAAGGGGGAGGGTGTGTGACAGGGCGCTCGCCCTGCACTGGCCCTTTAAGGGCAGACCCCGGCCTGAACCAGGGCCGGGGAATTTAGCCCAGCTGAGGCTGTACTAGCCCATTAGGGCCCAGCTGGGCGCTATAAAAGAGAAGGAGCTGCTGCTGTGAAGGGGGGGAGGCAGTGAGAACCTGGCTGCTGAGGGAGGAGGAGGCTCCCTGGAGCTAGGGCAGGGCTGGGGAGGCCAGGCAGGGCTAGGGGAGCTCTGGCCCGCAAATCCCCAGACTGCGGGGCTTGAAAGAAGGCCCGCTGGAGGAACATCAACCCCCGGAAGGGGGGCTCAGAGACAGACTTGGGCACTGCCGGAGGGCAGTGTGGCGAAGAGGACGCCGCAGCCGGGAGTGAAGAGGGGAGACACCACCCCAGAGAAGGCACCCCACCTGCCAAGGGAGCCAATTCGTGAGGACAGCCGGCAGGGGGATACGGTGGTGAGTGCGAACCCCCTCACAGGGTGTCTCCTGGGGTGTTTGGGGGGGCAGGGAAGGGGAGTGCACCTCCCAAGGGCTCAGGCACCCCCCCTCTCATTCTCTGTTTTGTGTGTTTCTTTGTCTCCTTAGGCAGGTGGTGAGGGCCATCAACTCCATCCTGCTGAGGAGGGTCGTCCGTCTCGGAGACCTGGATGTGACCATGGCCGGATTTGCTGCCCTGGGGTTCCCGAACTGCGGGGGAGTGATAGATGGGACCCATATCCCCATCCGAGCACCGGACCATCGAGCGGCCCAATATATTAACTGAAAGGGCTACTTTTCCGTTGTCCTGCAGGCCCTGGTTGACCACCGGGGACAATTTACTGACATTTTTGTCGGGTGGTCGGGCAGGGCACATGATGCCCGAGTCTTTCGCAACTCAGTTCTTCCCCCGCTGGGATTTTCCGGTCGGGGATGTGCACATGCCTCTGTGCATAGTGGGGGACGTGGCATACCCCCTCATGCAGTGAGTGGCTCATGAAGTCATACACCAGCCACCTGGATCCCAGCAGGGACCTGTTTAATGTCCACCTGAACCGAGCCAGGATCCAGGTGAAATGTGCCTTTGGCCGTCTCAAGGCACGGTTCCGGTGCCGCCTCACCCACCTGGACGTAGGGGAGCACAACATCCCCGAGGTGGTGGCAGCATGTTGCGTTCTCCACAACGTTGTGGAGCGGAAGCGGGAGGCCTTCCTCCCGGGGTGGGGGTTAGACGCTGGCTGCGAGGGCCGTATGTTTTAGCAGCCCCAGACAGCTGCCATCTGCCAGGCCCATCAGTTGGGGGTGCGCATCCAGGAGGCCCTGAGGGAGAGGTTCTCTCAAGGACTCCAGTAACTCCCCCCAGGGCCTCCCCAATAGGGCCTGTGGCTTGCTGCTCTATCCCTTCCCCACCACAACCCCTCCCTATGCCCTTTCCCTGACCTCCCAATAAGCACACCTGTTTGGTTTAAAAAAAAATGCAGTCTGTATTAATGAAAGATTGAGAAAAGGTGGGAGGGGGATGGGGCCGGCTCAAGGTGCCCCCCTCGGGTGCGGGGACCTCGTTGGGGTTGTGAGGGTCTGGGGACCACAGGGGGGCTGGAGTGGGGTCAGGGTGGGTGGGGGGTGGGGCCATAGGCATCACCTGGGGAGGGAGCAGAGGCATAATAGGGGGGCAGGAGGGTGGAAGCCAGGAGCAGCAGCCTCAGGCGGGTGCGCCACTAGTCGCGACATGATGCCACACATGGTGTCACAGCGCTCCATGAGTTGGTCCCATGCTCACTCCCACCACTCCAGGTCGGTGCGGACCGGTCATGCCTGCACCCTTGTGGCTAGCCTGCTTCCAGCCGCCCCCTCCCCCCTCCGTGGCAGGATGTGTTTGCCCTCCCCTGAGCCTGGGAGCAGGATCCCAGGCATGCTCAGGGGCTAACACAGCACATGTTTGCATGTGCATAGACTGCAGCACGACATCCAGGCTGAGCATCCCGCATGACACTCGTCCTCCACCCCCTGTGCGCCCGCCTCCCCCACCCTGTGTGTGAGAAAGTGAGACCACTCACCTGAAGATCCCTCCCAGGCATCCGAGAAGGCCTGGGAAATGTCCTGGCTCACACACACTGGCTCCAAGGAGAGGGTCACGGTGCCCGTCTCCTCCTGCTGCTGCTCCTCCTCCTCCGGCGTGGCTGGCTGGCCCTGGCCCTGGCCCTGGCCCTCCTGCTCCTCCTTCGGGGCGACCTCCAGCTGGACAATGATGGGGGTCTTGATCCCGGAGTCCACCAGGATGGGTGGGGAAGACGTTTCCCCAACCCCCAAGATGTGATGCAGCGCCCTGTAATAGGGGCAGGTGTGGGGTCCTGCCCCTGAGTGGGAGCTGCGCTCGGTGGCCCAGACATATCCTTGGCAGAGTTCTTTTACTTTACTCCAGACCTGTTCCATGGTCCAGGGTGGGTGTCCGCGCTCCGCCAGGGAGGTGGCCATCTGGCCACAAATCTCAGCATTCCGCCGATTGGCCCGAGGATCTTGGAGCATCTCCTCCTCACCCCACAGCTCCAAGAGGGACTGTATCTCCGGGCCTGACCAGGCTGGGGCGCGCCTCTTGCTGCCCCTGGGTGGGTCCTCAGACCCCTGGGGCTGCTCCCTGCAAGGGCCAGGGGGGTCGCGGGGAGTTTCAGGGGCAGACATGGCTGGCAATGCCTGTGGCAGGGAAAGCCGCGCAGTCAGGTTGCTGCTCTGTGTCCGACTTCCTGCCATAAGGCTTGTCCAGGGTGCCTGCAGCTTTAAGAGGGGCCAGGAGACAGGAACTCTAGAGTTGTGATTAGCTGGTATGGAGTGGCCACTAGAGCACCTGCACTTTTTCCTGGAGTTCTGTTCTCATGCAAAAAAAACCCTCCTCCCTGTCCACACACATTTTTGTGAAAGAGCTCTTTCGCAAAAAGGCTTCTTCCTTGTAGAAAGAGGAATACCAATTGCGCAAAAACTCCTCTCTTCTTTCAATTTACTGTCAAAAGAACGCACTTGCAGTGTGCATGTTCCATGAGTTTTGTTGGAAAAACAACTGTTTTTCCGACAAAACTTTGTAGTCTAGACATACCCTGAGTCTTCTTTTCCAGCACCACCATGGCGGCTCTGCTCCTGTGCTGGGACCCCAGCTCTGCCCATTCCACCTGAAGCCCTGCCCTTCTGGGGGCCCAGACTCCCCCCCGCCCCATCTTGCCCAGGGGCCTGGCTATTCTGTCAGCAGCCCTGCCTGAACCATTAGTTCCTGTGCCTGTGGCCCGCACCTAGGTCTGGACCTGTGCCTAGGCGAGACAGGGGCTGGCTTTCATCACCTCAGTATTAAAAATGTTCCAATGCCACTGGTGTTAAACCTAATTGGGCAAAGGGTGGTCCAGACCACGGCCTACCTAGGCCACCCATAGTTACACCCGTGCTCTTTCAGACATTTTTAATCTGCCTAAAAATCTAGGTCAGTTTTTTAGAAATAATGAAGTGATACTGTAAGACTGGCAAAGTAAAAAAAAATGAAAGTGAGGTAAAAAGACGAAGTGAGGCAAAAAGACAGTTTGTCATCTTATTTTAAAACTCTTGCAGTATTGAACAGAGGACATTCCTCAAAGTATGGGCGAGGAAACATCTCAATTATCTGATCACTTGACAAGTTGTGGGGATACTATGATGATGGCAAAAGTTGACCAAGTGGACTCTGAAGTGGCAATGGAACTACAAAATATTGGTAATTTTGTTGAAATAAGGGAAGAAACCTACTCTGAAGACATTGCATTATGGCCAAAATCTATTTAATTGGATATGATAGAATATTTCTTAGTAAATAAACTGAAAAACATAGGTAGTATGGAAAATCTGAGAAAAGAGTATGAGGTTGGAGGACAAAAGCAATTTAGAGGTCTTCATGAGTCCCATTTTCTGAGGATGAACAAAAACGGGACCACAGAAACGAAAAATTGGTTGGGTTTTTTTTGGAAACCACCAAGGCAGTCGACTGTTATGTTTGCAAATTATTCCCTAACCATAGTAAAGGAAAACATTTGTCGACGGGCACGCTCATTGGAGAAATATTGTAAGAGAGGGTACGTCTACACTACAGCGCTAATTCGAACTAACTTAGTTCGAATTAGTTAATTCGAACTAAGCTAATTCGAACTAACGCATCTAGAACTAAAAACTAGTTCGAATTAGCGTTTTGCTAATTCGAACTAGCGCGTCCACACTGATTGGACACAGGGGGGCATTTAACGGCAGCTGAAACCGGTTCTGGCAGGGCATCAGGTCAGTAGTTGCTTTGTGTGGCTGCTGTCTGAGGCTATCTCTGAGGCTCGAGCTTAAAGGGACCCCCCCTGGACAGCCGGTCCTCAGCTTTTCCTGCTTGCTTGCCAACCTCGCCGAGGGACAGCAAAGCGTCGGTCTCTGTGCCCGTCTGTGTCGGTGCTTCCCTTCGGGGGGGCCGCCGCAGGTGGCAACATGGAGCCAGAGCTCGCCCTGCACCTTCTGGTGCACTTTCTGGACTTGCTGCTGCAAGCCTGCCAGCAATGGCTCGAGGCTGCCTGGCACCACCTGGGGAACGTCAGCCCCCTGCCTCTCTGCCTGGCCGCCCTGGGGGCCGTGGAGGAGCCGCGGCGGCGCCCCGGCACCGGCGTGCCCCGCCGCGTCTGGCGTCTGGACACCAGCACCGAATGGTGGGACGGCATCGTCCTGGAGCGCTGGGATGACCGACAGTGGACCCAGAACTTCAGGATGAGGAGGGACACCTTCCTGGAGCTCTGCGAGTGGCTCGCCCCTGCCCTGCGCAGAAGGGACACTCGCATGAGGCCCGCCATCCCCCTCCAGAAGCGGGTGGCCATCGCCCTATGGAAGCTCTCCACGCCGGACAGCTACCGATCCGTCGGGAACCAGTTCGGCGTGGGGAGATCCACCGTCGGAGCGGTGCTCATGCAGGTATGGCGCTCGTCGGCCACCGAGCCGAGGGGGAGGGGGGCTGCGAGGAGGGGATGGGCTGCCCCAGGGACAAAGCGGGGGCGGGAGGAGGCGAAAGCGCCCCGCACCGGAGGGGTCGGGCTGTCCTGGCCGTACTACATGCCGCCAGGGGGGTTGCTACCGGGAGTGGGGCGCGGGGCACTGCCAGGGCACGAACGCTCCCAGCCACCCGGGCGCCCCACTGATTGGCGCTTTGCTGTGTCTCTCTCCGCAGGTGGTCAAGGCCATCAACTGGGTGCTGCTCCGCAGGGTGGTCCGCCTCGCCGACCCGGACGCCGTCATCCGGGGATTCGGCGCCCTCGGCTTCCCCAACTGCGGGGGGGCCATCGACGGGACGCACATCCCCATCCGTGCCCCGGAACACCAGGCCTCCCGTTACGTGAATCGCAAGGGGTACTTCTCCGTGATCCTGCAGGCCATGTGTGACCACCGGGGCCAGTTCACGGACATTAATGTGGGCTGGTCCGGCAAAGCACACGACGCCCGGGTGTACCGCAACTCCTCCGTGTGCCAGCGGCTGCAGGCCGGGACCTTCTTCCCCGACCGCCACATCAGGGTCGGGGACGTGGACATGCCCGTGTGCCTGGTGGGGGATGCCGCCTACCCACTGCAGCCCTGGTTCATGAAGCCCTACACGGGGCACCTCAATCCCTCCCGCCAGGCCTTCAATGCCAGTCTGACCAGGGCCCGCATCGTGGTGGAGGGGGCCTTCGGGCGACTGAAAGCCCGCTTTCGATGCCTCCTCACCCGTCTGGACCTGGCCGAGCACAAAATCCCTCCCGTGGTGGCAGCATGTTGTGTGCTCCACAATTTGTGTGAGCGAAAGGGGGAGGCTTTCCTGCCAGCCTGGATGGCTGAGGCTGACCGCATGGCTGGACACTACGGTCAGCCCCGCACCGCCGCCATCCGGGAAGCCCAGCGGGGGGCCGTCCAGATCTGGGAAGCCCTGCGGGAGAGCTTCCTGGTGGAGGAGGAAGACTGACCTCTCCCTGCATGCCCCACTGGGGCCTTCTTCCACCCTACCCCCGCTTCCCCTTTCCCCTCCCTACCTACTGTCAAATAAAGACACCTGTTTTTGAAACAAAAACGTCTTTTTATTTAACATAAGTGGGGTGGGGGGAGGGAGGGGGGAGGGTGGGAGAGGGGAGGGGGAAACCTGGGACGAGGGAGCTGGAAGGGGAGGGAAGGGAGGAAGGGAAAGGAAAGCTCAGGGGTGGGAGTCCGGCTGCCTCTCCTGTCTCGCCACACTGCGGGTCCGGGGGCGTCGGTGGGAAATGGTTGTGGGGGGGGCAGGAGGGACAGGGGGTGTGGAGGAAGCAGGAGCGGGAGCAGGGGGAGCAGGGGGAGGAGGAAATGGGAAGCGGTCGAACAGGCTCTGGAGGTGGCCTCGCAGGGCACGGCCCTGTTCCTCCAGGGCCTCCAGACTCCTCCGGCGCAGCCTCAGGTCCTCCTGGACCCAGTGGTCCTGGGTGCGGAGCTGGTGATCCATGAACCGGAGGTGCCGCCTTTGGTACTCCTCCTTGTTCCTGGCTCTCCTGCTTGCCCAGGCACGGGCATCTGCTGCAGGCGGTGTGGTGCGCCCTGCAGGCCCAGGTGCTGCAGCTGTGGTGCAACAAGACCAGCGGTCAATTACCCCAGGGGCCCAGGTGTGTGAAACCCAGCTCCCCTCTGCAAGGCCAGGGCCCCTTCAGGATCCCCAGCTGCTGCTCCTTGGTGGGCAAGGCTCAGGCGCACGGTCCCGGGGCTCCCTCTCGCCCCAGCCCCCCGTACACATAAGGGGAACACGAGGGTACTCACAGGTGGACGCCTCCCCGGCCTCAGACGACACAGGCGAGCAGCTCTGTGGGGTGCCTCGGGGGTCCCGGGTCCTGGGCAGGCTGGCGGCAGGCTCCTGGCTCTCAGAGCCCTCCTCCTCCTCCTCTCTCTCCAGGAGCGGTCCTTCTGCCCCGGGGTCAATCACGTCCCAGGGGGCAGGGATGGCATGAGCCCCCAGGAGGCGGTCCAGGGCATGGAAGTGGGGGCAGGCCTGCGGGTCGGCCCCTGGCTGGCAGGCCCGGGAGTAGGACTGCCACAAGTCCTTAATTTTGCACCGGACCTGCTCCCAGCTGCGCTGGTGGCCCCTGGCGGCCAGGCTGGTAGCCATGCGGCCGTAGACAGCCGCGTTCCTGTGGCTAGTGCGGAGATCGTGGACATTAGAGGCTTCCCCCCAAACCTCGATGAGGTCCACGATCTCCGCACTTGACCAAGCGGGCGCCCGCCTTTTGCGCCCCCGGGCAGGCTCCTGGGAGCCGCCAGGCTGGTCCTGGGGAGCAGTGGAAGGCTGGGTGTCGTCGGGTGGCTGGCTCATCGTGTGGCAGGTGCAGGGTCTGCTGGCACGGGTGCTTGCAGCCTTGCAACTGGCACAAACTGTGTAGCCAGCCCGTGGCCCTTTAAGGGCTCCGGGGCCGGGAGGGGGGCAATAGAGTTTCCCTGGTGTTGGCCAGAGTGGCCACCAGGGAAACCTGGGAAGCCTTAGCCTCCCACTAGTTCGAATTAAGGGTCTACACAGCCCTTAATTCGAACTAGCTAGTTCGAACTAGGCTTAATCCTCGTAAAATGAGGTTTACCTAGTTCGAACTAAGCGCTCCGTTAGTTCGAATTAAGTTCGAACTAACGGAGCGCTAGTGTAGCGCCTAGGAAAGTTAGTTCGAACTAACTTTGTAGTGTAGACATACCCAGAGATCGCTGATTGTGAAACTTCCAAAGCTCATATTAATGCTATGTCAGGGGTGTTCCCCATTCTGGCACTCTGAGTGCAGAAGGTGGGGGTCTGCAAAGATTTTAAATATGCCTTGCCTCTACAGGCTCTGGACACAAAAACTCCCCCAGAGTCACAGATTCACTGACTTTGGGGGGTAGCTGCCACCATCAAATGAATTTTTGTAACCCTAAAACTGGGGGTGAACATTTGAATTCCCCCCCCCCCCCGGGTACCCCAAGCTCTTTTGCCACAAGAGAGCTTGAAAAAAGAAAAGAGAAAAACAAGCTGCAGGCTCTGGTAGCTGACCTCTTAGGCTGAGGCATACAGACACACACAGACAGACAGACCTCCTGTGCTTTCCAGGACACAAGAATCAAATCAACACCTTAAAAAAGTTATTTTTATTACAAAACAAAACAGTATATTTGATAAAGCATACTTGGTTGCTAGATGTTAAAGAGCAACTAAGAAAAACAAATTAAAACAGAGAAAATCTCTGGGAACAATTCTTAGATGGTAAATGGGGAGGAGAGGTATAGATTCACAGAGACCAGTTGAAACCAAACCACAAAATAAAGAAAAATACCCTGATTGCAACTAGATTCACTTTTTCCTTTTACTTACTCCCAGTCTTTTCTTGGTTCCGTCCACTTCCATGCCCTGAATTCTTTGGAGGCATGGTAGTTCTGCCTGGGTTTAAATCATTCTGTGTCTCAACTCCTGTTTTAACTCTCCCACACAAAGGCTGTGTCTAGACTACATGCCTCTGTCGGCAGAGGCATGTAGATTAGGGTTGTAGGCAAAGGGAAATGAAGCCACGATTTAAATGATCGCGGCTTCATTTACATTTACATGGCTGCCGCGCTGAGCCGACAAACAGCTGATCAGCTGTTTGTCGGTTCGCGTGCTAGTCTGGACGCTCCCCCTGTCGACATCAAAGCCCTTTGTCGGCAGTCCCGTTATTCCTCGTGGAATGAGGTTTACCGGGGCTGCCGACAAAGGGATTTGATGTCGACAGGGGGAACGTCCAGACTAGCGCGCGAGCCGACAAACAGCTGATCAGCTGTTTGTCGGCTCAGCGCGGCAGCCATGTAAATGTAAATGAAGCCGCAATCATTTAAATCGCGGCTTCATTTCCCCTTTCCAAAACAACAAATCTACATGGCTCCGTCGACAGAGCCATGTAGTCTAGACGTACCCAAAGACAGCAGGCAAGATACTTTATCCAATTCAAATTTGAGCACTTTATTCCTATTGGTTCTCCTGGCTTCCTTCCAACCACCTTGCTAGCTATGTGAGTTTAACCCCTTAGTCACCAGGTGCTGGCCAGCATTCCTTCTGTCCATTACAGTAAGTTTCTTCAAAGATGTAAATTATCTAGAAGAAATGATTCTGCATTACCGGCTCAGTTTAAGGAGGAGTGTTCTTAGTGGAGGAAAGTGCTGAGACGTGTTGTTGCCACATAGAATCATAGAATCATAGGACTGGAAGGGACCTCGAGAGGTCATCGAGTCCAGCCCCCCGCCCTCAAGGCAGGACCAAGCTCCGTCTACACCATCCCTGACAGATGTCTATCTAACCTGTTCTTAAATATCTCCAGAGAGGGAGATTCCACCACCTCCCTTGGCAATTTATTCCAATATTTGACCACCCTGACAGTTAGGAATTTTTTCCTAATGTCCAATCTAAACCTCCCCTGCTGCACTTTAAGCCCATTACTCCTTGTCCTGTCCTCAGAAATCAAGAGGAACAAATTTTCTCCTTCCTCCTTGTGATACCCTTTTAGATATTTGAAAACCGCTATCATGTCCCCCCTTAATCTTCTTTTTTCCAAACTAAACAAGCCCAGTTCATGAAGCCTGGCTTCATAGGTCATGTTCTCTAAACCTTTAATCATTCTTGTCGCTCTTCTCTGTACCCTTTCCAATTTCTCCACATCTTTCTTGAAATGTGGCGCCCAGAACTGGACACAGTACTCCAGCTGAGGCCTAACTAGTGCAGAGTAGAGCGGCAGAATGACTTCACGAGTTTTGTTTACAACACACCTGTTGATACAACCTAGAATCATATTTGCTTTTTTTGCAACAGCATCACACTGTTGACTCATATTCAACTTGTGGTCCACTATGACCCCTAGATCCCTTTCCGCCATGCTCCTTCCTAGACAGTCGCTTCCCATCTTGTATGTATGGAACTGATTGTTCCTTCCTAAGTGGAGCACTTTGCATTTCTCTTTATTAAACTTCATCCTGTTTACCTCTGACCATTTCTCTAACTTGCTAAGGTCATTTTGAATTATGTCCCTATCCTTCAAAGAAGTTGCAACCCCACCCAGTTTGGTATTATCTGCAAACTTAATAAGCGTACTCTCTATCCCAATATCTACATCATTGATGAAGATATTGAACAGTACGGGTCCCAAAACAGACCCTTGCGGAACTCCAATTGTTATCCCTTTCCAGCAGGATTTAGCACCGTTAACAACAACTCTCTGACTACGGTTATCCAGCCAATTATGCACCCACCTTATCGTGGCCCTATCTAAGTTATATTTGCCTAGTTTATCAATAAGAATATCATGCGAGACCGTATCAAATGCCTTGCTAAAGTCTAGGTATATGACATCCACCGCTTCTCCCTTATCCACAAGGCTCGTTATCCTATCAAAGAAAGCTATCAGATTAGTTTGGCATGACTTGTTCTTCACAAACCCATGCTGGCTATTCCCTATCACTTTATTACCTTCCAAGTGTTTGCATATGATTTCCTTAATTACCTGCTCCATTATCTTCCCTGGGACAGGCGTTAAACTGACGGGTCTGTAGTTTCCTGGGTTGTTCTTATTCCCCTTTTTATAGATGGGCACAATATTTGCCCTTTTCCAGTCTTCTGGAATCTCCCCTGTCTTCCATGATTTTTCAAAGATCATAGCTAAAGGCTCAGATACCTCCTCTATCAGCTCCTTGAGTATCCTGGGATGCATTTCATCAGGACCTGGTGACTTGCTGACATCTAACTTTCCTAAGTGATTTTTAACTTGTTCTTTGTGTATCCTATCTTCTAAACTTACCCTCTCTCTGCTTGTATTCACTACGTTAGGCACACCTCCAGACTTCTCGGTGAAGACCGAAACAAAGAAGTCATTGAGCATCTCCGCCATTTCCAAGTTTCCTGTTACTGCTTCTCCCTCTTCACTGAGCAGTGCGCCTACCCTGTCCTTGGTCTTCCTCTTGCTTCTAATGTATTTATAAAAGGTCTTCTTGTTTCCCTTTATGCCTGTAGCTAGTTTGATCTCATTTTGTGCCTTTGCCTTTCTAATCTTGCCCCTGCATTCCCGTGTTGCTTGCCTATATTCATCCTTTGTTAGTTGTCCTAGTTTCCATTTTTTATACGACTCCTTTTTTATTTTGAGATCATGCAAGAGCTCCTTGTTAAGCCAAGCTGGTCTTTTGCCATATTTTCTATCTTTCCTACACAGCGGAATTGTTTGCTTTTGGGCCCTTAACAACGTCCCTTTGAAATACTTCCAACTCTCCTCAGTTGTTTTTCCCTTCAGTCTTGCTTCCCATGGGACCTTACCTACAAGTTCTCTGAGCTTATCAAAATCTGCCTTCCTGAAATCCATTACCTCAATTGTGCTGGTCTCCCTTCTACCTTTCCTTAAGATCATGAACTCTATTATTTCATGATCACTGTCCCCCATACTGTCTTCCACTTTCACGTTCTCAGCTAGTTCCTCCCTATTTGTTAAAATCAAATCCAGAACAGCTTCTCCTCTGGTAGCTTTTTCAACCTTCTGAAACAGAAAGTTGTCTCCAATGCAGTCCAGAAACTTATTGGATAGCCTGTGCCCCGCTGTGTTAGTTTCCCAACATATGTCTGGATAGTTGAAGTCCCCCATCACCACCAAATCTTGGGCTTTGGATAGTTTTGTTGTTTGTTTAAAAAAGGCCTCATTCACCTCTTCTACCTGGCTAGGTGGCCTGTAGTAGACTCCTAGCATGACATCACCCTCATTTTTTACCCCTTTTAGCTTAACCCAGAGACTCTCTACACAGCTATCTCCTACATTCATCTCCACTTCAGTCCAAGTGTGTACATTTTTAATATACAAGGCAACCCCTCCTCCCTTTTTTCCCTGTCTGTCCTTCCTGAGCAAGCCGTACCCTTCCATACCAACATTCCAATCATGTGTCCCATCCCGCCAGGTTTCTGTAATACCAATGATATCATAGTTGTATTTATTTGTTAGCAATTCCAGTTCTTCCTGCTTATTACCCATACTTCTCGCATTTGTATATAGGCATCTTGGGGTATGTCTACACTACCCCGCTAGTTCGAACTAGCGGGGTAATGTAGGCATACCGCACTTGCAAATGAAGCCCGGGATTTGAATTTCCCGGGCTTCATTTGCATAAGCGGGGAGCCGCCATTTTTAAAACCCCGCTGGTTCGAACCCCGTGCAGCGGAACAGTCCTAGCTGGTAAAAAAGTGGGGGAGTAGCTAGCCCCACTGAGGGGCGAGTCCTGGTGATGCAAGGGTTGGTGGAGGGGGTTGGGGGTGGTGGTATGGGGGAGGGCAGCTGGACCAGAGGGAGGGCTCTGCGCCTCTCCCCCAACCCCCCTCTTAGTATCTCAGTCCACCACCACCCCAAGAGCAGGTGAAAAAAGACTTAGACAAACCCCCTCCACAGTCCAATTAGCGGTCTTCTTCTCCCTCAGCAGGGTGCAGATGGTAGAGCAGCAGCGGGCGGGTGGCAGCTAGCTGGAGAATGCCTCAGGGTGGTGGGTGCCGGTGGGGTCCTCTTCCTCTGGAGCGGGCGAGGGGAGGGGGTGCAGGCCGGCAGGCCCCCCTTCTTCCCTCAAGTGGCAGCTAGTGTTGGGAAGCAGGAGCAGCAGCATCCAGGGGGGAGCAGGTCCAGCAGGTGAGGCCTCAGCAAGCAGGTGGTGGCGGGGCGGGGAGAGCTCCAGCTGGTGCAGGAACAGGAACAGGAACGGGGGTGGGGAGAGAGGAGGAAGAGAGCAGCAGCTGCACCCTGTTCCCTCTCCTCCTTCTCTGGAGTGGGGCGCAGGAGTGGGCACCCACTGACCCAGAGGCAGAGGAGCCCCTCCGGGAGGCCTAACCAGCTACAAGCCCCAGACCCAGGGTGGTAATGTTGAGGTGGGAGGGAGGTGGGCAGTCATGCTAGGATGGGTAGCAGAGGGCACAACGCCTGCTGGTGCTGTTTCACTGACTGTCTGGCTGCCGTATTTTCACAGTTCTGTGCCAAGCGGCTTTGGGCTAATTAAAGGATTCAGTCAAACCTGTAGCTTGCAGTAGCACAGGCAGCAGTGGGGCTGAAATACAGCAGGACCTTTGTGCATCTTCACCCTTGGCCTCAGCTCCCATCCCACGACAGAGGCAGTAAAGGAGCTTTTGCACCTATCTGTACAAACCCCAGCTCCTAGAATGTAATTATTCACACCCTGCAGGTTGCTATGTGAACCACGCTACCAGGGTAAGAGAGGAAGTTGTTTTGATGGGAGGGTTGCACATTTAAACCAAGCTCCTGTGGAATTGTGGGGTTGAGCTTGCTCCCAGAATAACCCTTGTGAATGTGACAATTCCTCATGGCTGTGTCTACACTGGCAAGTTTTTCCAGAAAATCAGCCGCTTTTCCGGAAAAACTTGCCAGCTGACTACACTGGCCGCTTGAATTTCCGCAAAAGCAATGACGATCTACTGTAAAATCATCAGTGCTTTTCCGGAAAAACTATGCTGCTCCCGTTCGGGCAAAAGTCTTTTTCCGAAAGACTTTTGCGCAAAAGGGCCAGTGTAGACAGCACAGTACTGTTTTCCGCAAAAAAAGCCCCGATCGCAAAAATGGCGATTGGGGCTTTTTTGCGGAAAAGCGCGTCTAGATTGGCCACGGACGCTTTTCCGCAAAAAGTGCTTTTCCGGAAAAGCTTCCTGCCAATCTAGACGCGCTTTTCCGGAAATGCTTTTAACGGAAAACTTTTCCATTAAAAGCATTTCCGGAAAATCATGCCAGTGTAAACGTAGCCCATGGGTGTGCTTGTTGCAGAGAGGGTGTGTGTGTGTGCACATCTCCAGTGTTTTTACCCACAGAATTTCATGGCAGAAATTCAGCAGCTGTGTGTACAGGTCTGCCTCTCAGCATGTAGGTCCTCTCATCCTCCACCTTAGCTGCCACCCTGAGCAGAGACACGGTGTGACGGACCCCACCCCCCATGCTTTATTGTAAGCAGGATCAGGGTAAGCTCTACCCTGACATCTGGTGGTGAATTGTGGTGAATGGTGCAAAAAGACTTCAGGGGCTGATCTCATTTGCATAGGCACATCCACCCCGCCTAGTATGTGCTCACAGCAGCCCAAATGGTCACTTTGGCCACTGTGGGATCCCCAGTCTCTCTGTTATTGAGGCAGGGGGGGTAAAGTGTTGTTATTCTGATTATATGAATCAAGGACAATGGAATAGTGGAACTGTTTTAGGACAGAGGGATTCGCCATAAACTAAGTAGCACTCGCTAGACAAGGGGCATGGGTTCCAAACCAAGTCAAGCTGACAAATGCTGCGGATAGATATTTGTGCCTGGTGGTTGGGCTTTGTTTGAAGGCCTAAAGCCCACCAATTGCAACCATGTGGTGACTGAGTGGCATGTGGCCATGGTAGGCAGCTATAGGGTATGCCTGGGACTGTGCTGCTCACTCACATTTGGTGGGACCAGGGAGAAAAAGTAGATGTTGCCTGGAACTGGCCAGGGACTCACCTCAGAGCCCACACTTCTACTAAGGGTGCAGTACAGAGAATAGCACACTGTCCCATGCCTGGCTGTGAGGCATAACCAGCTGCTCTTGGGTAAACTGCAGTGTCATAGCCCTGTGATCGTGGCCCCCACCAAGCCTCTCGCCTGCTTCTGATGCCTTGGCTGACTCCCTGAGGGAAATCCCCACTGTAGCCACACATGTCCCTGGGCTACCGGGGTTGTGGGAGGGAGAAGACCCGCCCTGAGTTTTGCTGCAAGGATGGGACACCCCCTCCCCCCCAGTCACTCTTCTGGTTCCGTCCAGGAGATATCCCACACGATGGGATCTGAGAGCCCAGACCACCTCTGCCAGATGTGCTCCCAGGCACTGTGTGGGGATGCATCTCGCTCCCTGTCAAACACCAGTGATTAGCCCAAAGCTTCACAGTCTCCACCGGCAGGGAGTTCCACAGGTGAACGCAACACAAGCACCCTCCCGCCCTCCATGGGGCCAGGACACAGACTGGTGGTTACAATACTAAAGGAGGACCTTACTCCAGGGGCGGTCCTGTATGCAAACATACAACACGGGGGGCAGGGGGGGAACCGAGTGGGCCCAAGCCACACAACTGTGGGGGTCACCTGGGCTCGGGGTGGAGGGCATGAGGTGTGGGGACAGTGGCCGGCCTGCCTGACTGACCCATCCTTTCTTCTCTTCCCTGCAGCGGGACCGAGCACAAGCCTCCAGTCCGGCAGCAGCGGCACCCCCAGCTGGCCAACCACGGAGGCGCAGGCTCCGTCACCGGGACCAGCTCCTTCGCCGCCACATCCTAGCGGTGGAGGCAATCCAGGCCTCCATTAGGGAACGCGTGCAGGGGGATCTGCAGTGGCGGCAGGAGGCCTGGGGCGCCTTCCAGGCACAATGCACGAGGAGGGCTGACTCCATGGCCATCCTCACATCACACATCGTGTACGCCATCCACTATGGCATGGCCGTACCCCATGCCCCCGCCATCCCTCCCGTAGCACTGCCCATGCCCCCTGCCGCCCCTGCAATGGCCCCTGCTCCTATGCCCCCTCCTGTCCCTGCTCCAATGCCCCCAGCTCCTGCCGCCCCTGCTCCAATGCCCCCTGCTCCTGCCCACCTCCCTGTGCAGCCTGCCCCGATGCGGCCTGCCCCGCATGTGCAGGTCCACCCTCGCAGGAGCGCTCGCAGGGGCCACCCGTCCCAGTTGAAGGTCTCCTCCCCCTCCCCCTTATAAATAAAAAGTCAATTTTTCTGTTGGTTATTGTGTTACTCGAGGTAACTGTAAGAAATGATTTGAGATGCCAATTAGCCAACTAAATTTAAGAGGATTACAAAATGCGGACACCAAATTCTGTATCTATCACCGGTGGTCCCTTTAAGTGGTCATTGGTTTGTGGTGCATAAATAAATACTGACACTTTTAAGTAAAATGTAAACCACAACTATATTAACATAGATAACAAACAAGCAAGAACGGTTAAAAGACGCACACTAAAGATTATGTAACATAGTCTAGACGCAGGGGACGATTGTAGTGTTGCTGGCAACCTCAATCCTTTGGTCCTTCCGGGCCTCGGGAGAGGAACAGCCAGGAGATCCCTCAAAGACGATTGGAATCAGGTACGCTGACTCGAGCCTTCCGCACGAACCACGAATCCTCTTCCTGTTCTTCGGGACAGCTCGGACAGGCGATGGTGGCCTAAACCCTAGCCTAAACTAAAAGAAAAACCCTAACTATGTCCGACGCACCCGACAAACATTCATGATGACGGCCAATGTGCTTGGAACCGACGCTTTACAACTGGGGGGAGGTAAGGGGAGGGGGTGGGGAAGGGTAGGGGATGGGAGGGAGTCGTCTGGGGAGACCCAGGTGACCCTACTACGGGGCTTGTGCGAACATGTCCGTCAGGGCCTCTCTGATGCGCACCCCATCCTGGCGCGCCTGGCGGATGGCAGCTGTGTGGGGCTGGTCGAACGTCTGTGCCTCGGCTGCCATCCATTCAGGGAGGAAGGCCTCCCCACTGCGCTCCACAATGTTGTGGAGCACGCAGCACGCGGCCAGTACCTCCGTTGCATTCCGCTCACCCATCTCGAGACGGGTGAACAAACAACGGCAGCGGGCTTTCAAACGTCCGAAGGCGAGCTCCACCGGATTTCGACCCCGGTTGAGGTGGTCGTTGAACTGGGCCCGGTTCTGGTCCAGCTGCCCCGTGTAGGGCTGCATTAGCCAGGGCAGCAGGGGGTAGGCCACGTCCCCGATGACGCAGATGGGCATAGGCACATCCCCGACAGTCAAGTCCCGCTGGGGGAAGTAGGTGCCCGCCTCCAGCCTGCCAAAGAGTCCGGAGTTGCGGAGGATGCGGGCGTCGTGTGCCCGGCCGGACCAGCCCCCGTAGATGTCCAGGAAGCGGCCCCGGTGGTCCACGAGGGCCTGGAGAACAATGGAGCAGTACCCCTTCCTGTTCATGAAATGGGCTGCTCGATGCTCCGGGGCCCGGATGGGGATGTGGGTTGCGTCCAGGGCTCCCCCGCAGTTGGGGAACCCGAGGGCAGCGAAGCCGGCCATGGTAGCATCTACGTCGCGCAGGCGGATCACTCTTGGGAGCAGGACGTCGTTGATGGCGTGTACGACCTGCAGAAGGGTGCAGAGAAACACGAGGGAACACATCACATACGGCAGGGGTGAGTGTGCGCTCCCTTGGGCCCCCCCCTTGATTCCCTCTGTCCTCACACACACACACACACACACACACACACACACACACACACACACACACACACACCAGGGCCCCCCTCGCCCCATGGCTCTCCCCCCACCAGCAGGCCTGTGCAAGGGAGGGACAGCCCAAACCCCTGGGCGACCCAGCCTGGAGTCTTGGCTGCCCCTGGGCATGGAGTGCAGCACCCTCCCCCCACCCCACTCCCCCCTGGGACTTACCTCCATGACGATCACACCGACGGTGGATCTTCCCACCCTGAATTGCTGTGCCACCGAGCGGTAGCTGTCCAGTGTGGCCAGCTTCCACAGCGCGATGGAGACCCTCTTGTTCACGGGGATGGGTGCCCGCAGCCGGGTGGTGGCTCTCTGTAGCACGGGGGTGAGCCAGGCGCACAGCTGCAGGAACGTCAGCTTTCTCATGCGGAAATTCCGGAGCCATTGCTGGTCGTCCCATT
This sequence comes from Pelodiscus sinensis, assembly GCF_049634645.1. Classification (NCBI taxonomy): domain Eukaryota; kingdom Metazoa; phylum Chordata; order Testudines; family Trionychidae; genus Pelodiscus; species Pelodiscus sinensis. The sequence goes on along the minus strand of NW_027465873.1, from coordinate 91,957 downwards.
GTCCGAGGACCAGCCGGTCCCACCAGTCCGTACTGGTGTCCAATCTCCAGACTGGCCTCTCCACCTTGGGGTGCTGATGCCACAGGGATGCCATGGCCTCCCTGGTGAGGGAGTCGAAGGTGATCTCTGCCTCCTGGTCCTGGAACACCAGGGCACCGGCCTGCAGCATGAGCTGCAGGCAGTTGGACATGGCCGACAGGGGCCAGAGCAGGCACATGGTCCATGGCAGACAGGGCAGGACAGAAGAAAGAAAATGCAGGAAAAAGCGTTCAAGTAGGAATAAGAGATCCTCCGGAAAAGGGCTTATTTTCCGGAGAATCATGTCTAGACTGGCGCTTTTCTCCGGCTTATCCCGAAGCCGGAAAAAAGCGGCAGCCATGTAAATGCCTATCACTGCTGGACTGAGAATCACAAATCAGGCCAGACAAGGTTTAGGGCCAAACCATGTATTTGAAAGTTTAAGTTACACGACAACAAGCAACTGCAACGAACCCACCTATCTATCTATCGCAGAAGAAAGAAAGATAGAAAGGTCCCATACACAAAAGGGGTACACTTTACAGAATAGGAGACGGCGGTGGATGCCTGCAACCTACAATCCCTTGGCTAATTGAAAGCCTTAGGAGAGGATCAGCAGGGAGATCCCTCCAAGCACTGGTCTGTCCTCCGGAACAGATATGCCTCCTGGATCCTCGTCTCTGCTGTGGGTTGGCTTCTGTGGATGAAGCTCCCGTCAGCCCTTCAGCTTCACGGACCCGTCCGGTAGGCAGGGTTTAGTAGATGAGCAATAGAGTCCCAGTCCAATAGGCACCTGCCAGTGATCCGCTGTGTGGGGTGTTCCCACACGCAGAGCTGCCACAGCACCACGAGCTAGGCCTCAAAACCCTAACCAAACATCACAGCTCTGAGGTGAAATGAAATGTAAAATAGAACCTGTCAGACTCCATTTTGAATGTTGGAATCATTTGGAATCATTATTCCCTTAGCCTAGGCAACAAAGCAGGACTTCATTGTACACCTCACTCATACATTTTTAAAACTTTATCTTCCTTCCTTTTGTTCGGCAAAATCTTTCAGTATATTGCCTAACTCTAAGCTCTTCATTACTTCACATTCAATTGACATGATTGCCAAACTGTTTAATCGGTCTTCCTGCATTGTTGATTGCAGATATGTTTTAATTAGATTTAGCTTCGAGAAGCTCCTCTCTCCTGAGGCTGCAGTTACCGGAATAGTCAGTAAGATTCGAATTGCTATAAATAAATTTGGGAAGGCTGTTGATCGGTTATTAGATGCAAGAAATTGAAGCATTTTTAGGGGGTTTCTACAATCAGACATTGGCTGTAACGCTTCCAGTTCTTCACAAAGCACGTAGCCATTTATGTCAACTGATTTTACAGTTGAAACTTGTTCGTTTTCCTCCACTAGTTTCACATCTGTCAATGTGAGTTCCAGATCTGCAGCAGATTTTCGTATGGTGTCCTTGGGAAGATTTTTGAATTCGCATAAAAATCCAAATACACTCACATGCTTTTGGTTCAAACCTTGGTTCAAGTGACTGTAAAGCTTTGTCTAACACTTGATTGAAGCACTGCACTCTGTAAGCTTCTTTTGGATCAGAAAAAGGCTCATCTGCAGACTCGTACTCAAATTGTTTTTTTCGTTTGCACAAGCGTTTACTCTGGAAAACTGGAGTCACATCTAGATCTTTGGCAAGTTCATTGGCACCAATTAACACTTGAAAACCTACTTGGCAGCCTTAATGCGAGCTATTATTTCATGTTTAACAGCATCCCCTACAATACTAATAAATTCATTTTGAATGTTTTTTCCTAAATAATGGTCATGTATTTCTGCCTTCTGGATTCTTCGTAAATGATCCTGCATCACTGGGTCAAACTTTCCCACTAATTCAATAACTCCAAGAAAATTTCCACTGTGTGATGTTCCCAGCCATTCATCAGACCCACAAAATGATAAGTTTCGTTCTGCTAGCAACTGAACGACAGCGACTAGTCTCTAAAAAACTTGATGCCAGCGTTTTGCTTCTTGGTCAATAAGTTTTTGTTGTATTGAGTCAATGGTTTTCTCATCAGATAACCTTTGCTGAAGGTCGCAGCAACTAAGCATAGCTTGTAAATGTCTGTTTGAGTTTTCGTGCTCGGCCAATCTTGTATGAATATTAGACCAGTCATTAAAACCATTAGATGCTAATGCACTTGCCACATTAGAGCAAAAAATCTTACAGTAATAACAAAAGATCTTGTTGGCTGACACTGAGTCTATCACCCACGGACGAGATACAATTTCACCATTTGAAAGTTTCCTTTTGCAGTGAAACGGAGAAAAAATGTTTCACAGTCTTATTTTTTGGGAAATATTCTACAATAATTTTAGGTGGCCCTTGTTTTACTAAATACTCCCTGATATGCTGGGTAATGTATTCTGGCCAAGTTGCAGGATCAGCAGATATTTCTATTTGGTCAGCAGAGTTGAAGTTGCCTTTCTGCTCTGGATCTAAACCACTCCCATCTTTATTATCAGAAAAGCATTCTTGACCCTCAGTATCTTCAGCATCAGTTACAACCCTTTTTGTAGTCTTCTCTTCACCTTGACTGTCTTGAGTGTCTTCTTCAGACTGATTTGGCTCTTCAAATTCTTCGTCACTGCTGTTGTTCTCTGTCTGTGTCGTATGTTTTACTGGAGAATTTTCAACCATATCTGACTCTTTAATGAGCTCTTCTGGCTCAACAGTAGGAACAGGTCTGCTAAAATATTTGTTTAAAGCACCCTTTTGCTTCTGGGTTTCAACTGCCTTTGCCTTGTATATGGCTCTTTTCTTACTCCCACTTGGGTACTTTCTACCACTGTCTCTTGATCTCTTTCCCATATTGATAGAAGTCACCACGTTCTAAAAAGACTATTAATTATAGATTTTCACTTTCATATTAAGAAAATAATTGCTGGTGCAGTGTTGCTTCAGGCACGCTGAAATGCAGTCACCTCTAGGGTACGCTGGACAGCTGTTTAACACCTGCACAAGGTTTCAGGCAGTGCGGGCTGCCTTTCTGCGGAGCCCCCATCAGAACTACTGTGCCCTCCTGGCTTAGGAAAAGAATAAACAGGAGGATTGGAAATTAACCCGCCCAGTCTCACGTCCCCTAGGCAGGGAATGAGCCATCTACATTAGGCCCCAGCTGGAGTATCATGTCCAGTTCTGGGCACCACATTTCAGGAAACGTGGAGAAATGGAAAAATTCTAGAGAAGATCAACACAAATGATGAAAGGTCTAGAGAACATGAGATATGAGGCAAGGCTGAAGGAATTGGCCTTGTTTACCTTGGAAAAGAGAAGACCGAAAAGGGACATGAGAGCAGCTTTCAAGTATCTAAGGGTATGTCTACACTACCCCCCTAGTTCGAACTAGGGGGGTAATGTATGCATACCGAACTTGCTAATGAAGCCCGGGATTTGAATTTCCCGGGCTTCATTAGCATAAAGCCGGCGCCGCCATTTTTAAAAGCCAGCTAGTGCGAACCCCGTGCCGCGCGGCTACACGCGGCACGGACTAGATAGTTCGGATTAGGCTTCTAATCGGAACTATCTGTACGCCTCGTGGAAAAGAGGAGACGGAGGGGGGACAGGATAGAGGTCTCTAAAAGCAGGAGTTGGGTGCAGAGGGTGCATACAGAAAAGTTCTTCATTAGTTCCCATAAAGAAGGACTAGAGGACACCAAAGGAAAGGAATGGGTAGCAGGCTTCAAACTAGTAACAGAAAGTTGTTCTTCACAAAGCAAAGAGTCAACCTGTGGAACTCCTTGCTGCAGGAGGCTGTGAAGGCTACAACTAGAACAGAGTTTAAAGGGAAGTGAGATCAAGTCATGGAGGTTGGGTCCATGGAGTGGTATTAGCCAGGGGGTAGGAGTGGTGTCCCTGCCCAAAGTTTGTGGAAGGCTGGAGAGGTATGGCCCGAAACAAATGGCTTGGTCACTGTCTCCGGTCCATCCCCTCCAGGGTCCCTAGGGTTGGCCGCTGTCGGCAGACAGGCTACTGGGCTAGATGGACCTTTGGTCTGACCCAGTATGGCCATTGTAAGCTCAGGGCTCAGGGTCGGGGGTCTCAGTGGACCACCTTGATTTTCATGCACACCTGCTCCTGGGTGGCCAGGCTGGCAGCTCTCCTGCCCTAGCCGGCCACCTTCCTGTGCCTAGTGCGGAGATCGTGGACGAGGTCCACGATGTCCGCTCTAGACCAGGCGGGTGCCCACCTCTTGCGGTCCCGGGCAAGCTCCCGGGAGCCGCCAGCCTGGTCCCGGGAAGAAGAGGAGGGCTGGGGGGCATCGGGTGGGTGGCTCGATCCATGCCAGGTGCAGGTCTGCTGGCTGGGTGCTGGCAGGCTTGCACCTGGCACGGGCACCGTAGCCAGCCCGTGCCCCTTTAAGGGGTCCGGGGCCGGGAGGGGGGCATAGAGTTTCCCTGGTGTTGGCCAGAGTGGCCACCAGGGAAACCTGGGAAGCCGTAGCCTCCCACTAGTTCGAATTAAGGGGCTACACACCCCTTAATTCGAACTAGCTCGTTCGAACTAGGCTTAATCCTCGTAAAATGAGGTTTACCTAGTTCGAACTAAGCGCTCCGCTAGTTCGAATTAAATTCGAACTAGCAGAGCGCTAGTGTAGCGCCTATTAAAGTTAGTTCGAACTAACGTCCGTTAGTTCGAACTAACTCTGTAGTGTAGACATACCCCCAGAGAGGTAGGCAAGCCAGCTGCAGCAGCAGAGAAATGGCTGTCCAGGAGGGTCTCTTTTAGCATGCGTCTCTGCAAAGGACATGCAACAGCACCTGGAAGTAAATGCTACTGCCAGAAGTGGTTCCGGGTGCCCTTTATTCGACAGAGTGTCCAGGCAGTCTCTTTTGAAAAAGCGGATCACTTTTTTGATCCGCTTTAAGTAGTCTGGATGCTCTCTTTTGGAAGAAGCTTTTTCGAAAGATTTCAAAAAAGCTTCTTTCGAAAGAAGTGTGTAGTCTAGACATACCCTATGTCTTGCTGCTAGAACCTATCCAGGGGCTTGGGAACTCCCACCCTGTTGCTTCTCTCCGCCCATTGGCTCCCTATATAATCTATTGTAATCAGCTGTTTGTCAGTCTCACTGAGCCTAATAAGCGAAGTGACACTCCACCAGATGGATGTAATAAAAGGCCTTGTGCTTGAATCTACACAGTGACAAACTTCTGTTCCTTCAGGGCAATTACAGTCATTACTTGCATCATTACTGGTAGTGGAGTGAGTGTTTTGGAATATTGGGATAGGAATTGTTAAGTGTGTCCTACAAGATTCTGTATATAAGAAGTAAAACAAATTTGGAGGAGTGACATTATAAATGAGGCGTTGATAGATAATTGTCTTGTAATTAATTACTACTCAGTACTGTCCATTTATGTTATGGGTTACCTTCACTGCTTGTTGTCACACTCTGGGATATGCTTTTCTGGGCAGTAAACAGGAACGGTCAGTGTCACGTTATTGGATTTAAAGGGGAGCAGTCAGATCACTGCTGCACCGACGGGGGGGGGGGGGTTGCCCCAAAGTCTGTACAGAGTGGCCCATATGAGGTGTCAAATTAAAGCTTATGCTCTACTGATGCTATGCATGCTACTCATGTACTTGTGTGACATCTGTATGTGGAGTTATGAATATGGGCTCTGTGCTGGTACTGTGAATGTTCTCTGTCTGAGACAGAGCAATGGCCTGGACTGCCTGCTGTAAAGAAGGATTGTTCAGTCAATGACTATGCTAATTAGCATGGCCCCAAGGACCATGGCTCTCAAGGTGCCCAATACACACCTGAGGAATATGTCTGGAAACCTGCAAACCGGTCAGTATCTCATGGATGCTGGCATGGGACACAGGGATAGGTCACTTTACCATGTGACCCGCTCCAGCTTGGAAGGTACCAGGAATGGATATAAAAATGCCATGAGGCAGACTCCATTTTGTCTTCAATTCTGCTACTGATCCCAGATACAGCCTTCCTAGGGACAGAGAGCTGGGAAGGATTGCTGACCCATCCTGACATAGGATGTACACCAGAGACTTCTAAGATAGCAGTTTGTAACATCTCTGTTGAGAGCCTGCATCCAGAACTTGGTGATTGGTGCATGTAATGTATTCTCCTTAACAACCTTACTCTCAACCTTTTCTTTCTTTTATTAATAAACCTTTAGATTTTAGATTCTAAAGGATTGGCCCAGCGTGCTCTTGTGGGTAAGATCCAAAGTGTAAACTGACTGGGGATCTGTGGCTGGTTCTTTGGGACTGAGAGGACTCATTCAGGGTAGGTGAGATTGGGTTCTGTAACCCCTCACCTGTGTGTAGGCCTGGGGCTGTTTGTGGCACAGGGAGAGCTGGGGTGCCTGAGGGGTTTTGTTCATGAGGCTTCCTGCTGGCCAGCTTTGCAGCTGAAGTGCTCTCTGTGACTGGTTTATGACCTATTTGAGAAAGGTCTAGGGCTGTAAGCAGCCCTGGTTTTGAGCAATTCGCCCTGAGTGGACGCCCTCAGTGGTGCCCAGACCTGGCCCAGTCCGTCACAGTCAGCTTCTCTGTTCCATTGGTTGCGGTGCTCTGTGATACACTGGTAGTTGACATAGATCCAATTGTTTTTTATGGATGCTGTCTTTCAGATAACCTACTGAATGGACAGTGATCAATTTATCAAATATTGCTGTATCGGGATTTAGCATTGGTGTCCAGACAATGAACAAAATTGGATTGAAGGACATGTGTCGCAGTTAGGGTGCAGTGTCGCTGACCCAAATAATGACTGGTAATAACAGAAAATTAGTTTACCCAATTTGTAGCTTAATTTTTTTTTAAACAATTTGTTTTCCCCCCTTTTTTTTCATGTTGCTTTCTGCCATCCGTTTGTTGATTACTGTGTAAAACCAACTGTATTATTGCAACAAACAAGTTTATGTTAACTAACAGTAATTTCTAGCTGATTGCCAACTTAATTGTCCATATATAGTAGACTGAGGTGTATTTGATCAGTCTCTTATATATAAAGCATTTCTTTTCTTTTCCTGATGCTTGGGCATTTCTTTGCTGTATACTGTTAACTTCTGGTGTCCTTGTGGTGTGATATCTTCTTGTGTCTTTCGTCTGTGAGATGTAATGTTAAACAGTTTGGGTGCGTCTAGACTGGCAAGATTTTGCACAAAAGCGGCCACTTTTGCACAAAAACTTGCCAGCTGTCTACACTGGCCGCTTGAATTTGCGCAAGAGCACTGACTTTGTAATGTACAAAATCAGTGCTTCTTGTGCAAATGCTTTCACACTCCCGCTCGGGAAAAAGTCCTCTTGAGCAAGAGGGCCAGTGTAGACAGGGAAGAACTGTTTTGCGCAAAAAAGCCCCAATGGCTAAAATGGCGATCGGGGCTTTCTTGCGCAAAATCGTGTCTAGACTGGCCACGGATGCTTTTGCGCAAAAGCAAATCTTTTGCGCAAAGGCACTTGCCAATCTAGACGCGCTTTTGCGGAAATACTTTTAACGGAAAAACTTTTCCGTTAAAAGTATTTCCGCAAAATCATGCCAGTCTAGACGCAGCCTTTAAGTTAATTAACATAATAAAGGGTTTTTTGTTTGGTTGTTTTACATTTCTCTTGTTTTTAAGTCACCTAAATTTAATGCACATGTAACCCTTCTCCCAGGTAGCGCCTGCAGCAGCCAGGGCCAGGTTCAATATCTAGGGGGCCCTTTTCATCCATCTCACACAGAACTGGCTCGAGTATAAAATTGTATAAAATTGACTTTTATTGCAACAAAATAAAAAGAATAAAAAAGTAGTTACGTGACACAGAACTTACACCTAAAACCAAATGGCACCAGAATTCTATTCATAACTATACAAAATAAGTTAACAAAATAAAAAATAGAAGAATAAAAGGGCTAATCATTTAAATGAGCAAGTTATTACCTTATTTAAAGCTTTCACCAAAAATGATAAAAATGTATACTACTATTTGCAAATTTGTTCTATTAATTTAGTAACTTAAGGCATTTTTTGTTACTTTATATTAAAACTTTATTTTAAAACTATATATTGAAATAAGAAAAGCCAGTGTTTCAAATATTAGTCAGTGTTTAGGATTAGAAGCAGGGTGTGCATGTCTGTTGCTTAGCAACCATCTCTTCAAGAAAGTTAGGAGTAATTCCAGCTGTTGCATTCCTGAAGATTTAAAATAATTAATTTACTGGATTTATTTAAAGTAAAGATTCTTACCTTGTTTTCTCTTTCTTGATCTGTTTTGTTTTCCATTGCTTTGACTCTCTGTGTTAAAAGTTAGAAGTTATGGTTTTTACAGAAACCTCTGTGGAAGAAACCTCTGTGGATTTCTCAGCTGGTGCACCCGTATCAACTGTGCCACCTCTCCCAAGCTTCGGGGGGAATTTGGCCCAACATTATCCCCTTTACCCCTCTCTATGCCCAGCCCTATATGGGCCCTTACCACACATCACTGAAGATACAGAGGAGGCACAGAAGATAATTAAAAGGTGTCAGATCTTCCCTCTGGAAGAACGGGCTCTAATAACAAAACTGCCCGATCCAAACCGAAACACCGAGTTTTGGAATAGACTTGTGGGAAAAGTTAAAGTGAGAAGAGGCAGGGAAAGGAGATTGAAAGTTTCTCTCTCTCAGCTCAGGTATCACTACCTTCCTTAACTGCTCTTCAAAGCTGTTTTAAGGCACAGGCAACAGCAGTAAAATTTAGCAAATGGAGAAAGACTATAAAAGAAAACATACCGGTATGTAGAACTATTTGAGAAAGAAGGATATATTTTTAGCCAAGCATGGAGTATGGTTCGGTGGGTCAAAACAGTTGGGAATCTGCACCCCGGGTTTTTATCCTGGCTCTGAGAGGTGAGTGGGGGTAGTTACCTGCTCTTGTAAAAACTGAATTAGTTCCCCCAGGCTACGTCTACACTGCAAGGTTTTTGCGCAAAAATGGCTGTTTTTGCGCAAAAACCTGCGGCGCGTCCACACTTCAAATGCGCTTTTGTGTAAGTAAATCAGCAGTAAAGTGGCAGAACAGACGGCTTTTGTCGGTGTAGGTAAACCTCTTTCTACAAGGCATAACTTTTGCGCTACAGCTATTGCACAAAAAGGCAAGTGTGGAGGCTCCAAGAGGGATTTCTTGCACATGAAACCCCTATGGGAAAAAGCACAGGTGCTCTGATGGCCGTTCTGTGAATGGACATCAGAGCTTTCTTGCGCAAGAGTGTCCATGCAGTGTGGATGCTCTCTTGCGCAAAAGCACATGGCTTTTGTGATGTGCTCTGAGGTGTGGGTGTGCTCTTGCGCAAGAAGTTTTTGCGCAAAACCTCTTGCGCAAAAGGCTTCTTGTGTAAGAAGCCTGCAGTGTAGACGTAGCCTGTCATGGCTGATTCCCCACTCTGTCACGATTAATGCAGAAGTGGGGGCCCACAAAAGCAACCCCAAAACCTGATCTCTACAGGCTTTGGTACAAAAATTCCCCCCAAAATCCTAATACCTGGATTTTGGGGAATCCACTGCCACCATCAAGTGCTTTTGAACCCACAAACAGGCTGCTACCCATCCCTCATGGTCATGACATAGCCCCACTGTATGTTGCTTTTGTCTGCATGCCAAATGGTTGCAGGAGTGCCCGTACATTTTATTTATTATTTATTTAAATATTTTTACCCCACCTTTCTATTTAAAATATTCAAGGCAGCTTATAAAAAAACCCACAATACAAATATAAATAAAATATAAATAAAAATTTAAAATATGAGACGCCAGAGGGACATAACCAGATAAAAACATATAGGCTACGTCTACACTGGCCCCTTTTCCGGAAGGGGCATGTAAATTTCACTAGTCGTCGTAGGGAAATCCGCGGGGGATTTAAATATCCCCCGCGGCATTTAAATAAAAATGTCCGCCGCTTTTTTCCGGCTTTTAAAAAAGCCGGAAAAGAGCGTCTAGACTGGCCCCGATCCTCCGGAAAAAGTGCCCTTTTCCGGAGGCTCTTATTCTTACTTTGAAGTAAGAATAAGAGCCTCCGGAAAAGGGCACTTTTTCCGGAGGATCGGGGCCAGTCTAGACGCTCTTTTCTGGCTTTTTTAAAAGCCGGAAAAAAGCGGCGGACATTTTTATTTAAATGCCGCGGGGGATATTTAAATCCCCCGCGGATTTCCCTACGACGACTAGTGAAATTTACATGCCCCTTCCGGAAAAGGGGCCAGTGTAGACGTAGCCATAGGGTATGTCTACACTACCCCGCTAGTTCGAACTAGCGGGGTAATGTAGGCATACCGCACTGCAAATGAAGCCCGGGATTTGAATTTCCTGGGCTTCATTTGCATAAGCGGGGAGCCGCCATTTTTAAAACCCCGCTGGTTCGAACCCCGTGCAGCGCGGCTACACGGGGCTCGAACTAGGTAGTTCGAACTAGGCTTCCTAGTCCGAACTACCGGTACACCTCGTGGAACAGGAATAGGAAGCCTAGTTCGAACTACCTAGTTCGAGCCCCGTGTAGCCGCACTGCACGGGGTTCGAACCAGCGGGGTTTTAAAAATGGCGGCTCCCCGCTTATGCAAATGAAGCCCGGGAAATTCAAATCCCGGGCTTCATTTGCAAGTGCGGTATGCCTACATTACCCCGCTAGTTCGAACTAGCGGGGTAGTGTAGACATACCCTACCTTATTAAACTCTGTGAGGATTTTTAGGGAGGGGAGAAGGGGGTTCCCTAGCTTGTGGCTTTCTGTCATGTTACATCGTGACTCCTACAGAGGGCAGCTCACTTGCTTACCAGATCAGAGGTCGGGGTCACCAATGTAGTAGGTCAGGATTTACTGTCGTGGTTTCCTGACAGGTCTTCTGCTCCATCAATGATAATACCCAGAAGGCTACTTGTGTGTGTGCTTAATGACATGTGCCGTGTCGACTTGTGCACTTAGTCAACCCAGCAGATTCCGAGAGCGCCCCCAAAGACCACAAATCAGATAAGGATCGAAGGCGCCCGGCCAGATTTATTGTTAAGCGAAGTGCAGTAACAGCTGTCAGTAGACGCTACTGAACCACTACACATATGTGCTCATAACAATGGACTCAGCTCAGTCAGTGGGAGGTCCCACTGCCCCCTCAGCTGGACAAAGACTGTCCCCCTGCTGGAAATAAGTCTGGACTGTATGGTTTGGGTGAATTACTTCACTGTTCAATTATTAAGTTAAAGGTGGTATACCTCAGTATGCCTCAGTTTCCCTCTTATACCGCCGACCAGATGTTTAATAGGTTGTCTGTTGTGTGAGGCTCCACATCATTCACAGGTAGTAACTGAGAGGCTTTACTGCTATCGAAATTTTCCTTAGCACTAGGTTTTGCCAGTTACCATTCCAGAAAGCAAAAAGGTTTTGTTTTCTTAAAAAAGAATCATATACAATGTTATAGGTTTACTTATTAGTGCTATGTTAGTAGTAATATTAGCATTACATTTTTCAGATAGGTGCTTATGAATATCTTGTTTTTATTTGGACAATTTACTTTAGGGGACAGCAAGTGTTATATTCTTTTGAAACAGTGTGGAAGAAAACATTGTCCTCACTCTGAGTTTGTAAGCAACAAGTAGCCAGAGGCAGTTTTATTACGAGCTGCAGCAAAGGAAAAACTGGTCCGGATGGGGGGGGAAGCCCCCCCCCCTCCGAGGCAGATCTTCGAATACAAGCAATTGTGAAGCAGTTTATATACTGTCTATTAGATATAATAACAATAACAATTAGTCTCCTTCCCATTACAAACACCAATGGCTAACAGTTATTTAGTTCCACCCAGATGCTCCTTATGTCAAGGTCCCTGCCAGAGTCAGCATTCTATCCTTATCTCCGTATGGAGGCGAGAGGCGAAGGCAGCGTCTAATTACAGATCTCGCATTGTCAAGAGTCAGACTTAGCCTGACTCTTGCTCTCTTGTTAACAAGACTAAGATGGCTGCACACAAATTCCCTTATTCCCTTTTTCCTGCCTCCACCCTCTCTCCGAGCCCCGACCCAGGGCCCTAAGGCTGGGACACTTGTCCCTTGCCAGTGGAGGGGGCTGAGACCCCTAAACCCTCCACTCACGGGGACCACGGCCCTGCCCTGGGCCACTTCTTCCCGGTCAGAGTCCTGTTCCCCAGCACGGGGATAAGCTTACCGCTGGCCGGGTAAGCTCTGCTCTGCCCCCCTCCCGGGGTCCGTCTTAGTGCGGGGCAGCACGGCCGAGCCGTCTGCCCCGTCACACACCTTCCCCCTTAGATCTTCACCCATCCGTACCTCCTTTTCGGTTTTGCGTTCCAGTATTCGCGACAAACAATCTGCATTTGCATTTGCGGTGCCAGATATATGCTTTACTTCGAATGTGTAGGGTTGTAAACTCAAGTACCACCGTAATATACGTGGGTTCGTGTCCTTCATGCTCTGGATCCACTGGAGGGGCGCGTGGTCTGTTACCAGGGTGAATTTGTCACCTAAGAGGAAATACCGTAAAGAGTCAATGGCCCACTTAAGGGCCAGGGCTTCCTTCTCAATGGTAGCATACCCCCTTTCGCAGGGGAATAGCTTACGGCTTAAATACAGGATTGGGTGTTCTGCCCCTTCCTCCTCCTGGGCTAATACCGCCCCCAACCCTATATCAGATGCGTCCGTCTGTAGGATAAAAGGTCTGTTCAAGTCAGGTTGTATCAATACCGGGGCATGGGTAAGCTTATGTTTTAGCTGTCTAAAGGTGGCGTCACATTGTTCCGTCCATTTTACCCGTTGGGGCTGTCCTTTACCTGTCAGGTCTGTAAGGGGGGTTGCTACTGACGAGAAGTTGGCCACAAACCTCCGGTAATAGCCGGCGAGTCCTAAAAACTGGCGAACTTGCTTCCTCGTGGTCGGGATCGGGTACTCGTGCACCGCCTGGATTTTACTGAGCAGGGGCTTAAGCCTTCCCTGTCCCACCGTGTACCCTAAGTAGGAGACCTCCGTTTTCCCGAAGTAGCACTTCTTCGGGTTGGCCGTTAAGTTCACTCGTTGAAGCACGTCTAGTATGGCTGCAATGTGCTCGAGGTGTTGTTCCCAGGACCTACTAAAAATCACAATGTCGTCTATATATGCCACCGCATATTCCTGATGGTCTTGCAATATATGATCCATCAGCCTCTGGAAAGTGGCTGCCGCCCCATGTAGGCCGAAGGGCATGTTTACGAACTGGTATAACCCAAATGGGGTGGCGAATGCTGTTTTGGCCTGGGCTTCCGCGGATAGGGGAATTTGCCAGTACCCCTTAGTAAGGTCTATGGTCGATAGATATCGAGCCCTCCCCAACCGGTTCAACAGTTCGTCAATGCGGGGCATCGGGTATGCATCAAACCGGGATATAGCGTTCACTTTACGGAAGTCTATACAGAATCTTGTGGACCCATCGGGTTTCAGCACTAACACTATCGGGCTCCGCCATTCACTGCGGGATTCTCGGATTACGCCCCATTCCAACATCGCCTGGAGTTCCCTCCTCACCGTGTCCCATAGTTTACGGGGCAACGGCCACAGGTGGTCACGCACTATCTTACCCGGTTCCGTTACTATATCATGGCAGACCTCTTGTGTTTGTCCAGGTCGACTGGTCAAAACCTCCCGAAACCGCTGTAGGACCTGCCTCACCTGTCCTTGCTGGATCGTAGAGAGTTCTTCCCCGACCTGGGCTTGGGCTACCGCTACCTCGGGGTCTCCCCAGGGCCCGAACTCGATATCAGTTGGTCATGGGTCAATCAGGAGGGCCTCCCTAGGTTTCCATCTTTTTAGTAGGTTTATATGATAAATTTGGGTCTCTCTATGGTTGCTATTCAATAGTATTTCATAATCCACCGGTCCGACCTGTCTTACTACCCTGAAGGGTCCTTGCCATCGGGCCAATAACTTCGACTCTCCCGTCGGGAGCAACAGTAGGACTGGGTCGCCTGGTGCGAATGTTCTTACCTTGGCCTTTTGGTCGTAATGGGTCCGTTGCCCCTCTTGGGCCTTCTGGAAGTTTTCACGGGCCCACTCTGATAGGCACCGGAGGTTTCTCCGCAGCTTCTCTACATACTGCGCCACTCCAAGGGCCGGGGTCACCTGCTCTTCCCAACCCTCCTTTACCAGGTCTAGGATTCCCCTGGGTCGTCTCCCATACAGCAGTTCAAACGGAGAAAAGCCGAGAGACGCCTGGGGTACCTCCCGGATGGTGAACATCAAGGCGGGTAGTAACTTATCCCAGTCCCACGGATCGTCCATGACAAACTTGCATAACATCCCCTTCAAGGTCCGATTAAAACGTTCCACGAGTCTGTCCGTTTGAGGGTGGTAGACAGATGTCCTGAGTCTCCGCACCTGTAAGATCTTGCATAACTCAGTCATCACTTTAGATGTTAAATTAGTCCCCTGGTCTGTCAACTCCTCCCTGGGCAACCCCACTCGAGAGAATAGTTTCACTAGTTCCTCCACTATCACTGTCGCGGTAGCCTTCCTCAGGAGGATGGCCTCGGGGTATCGTGTCGCATAGTCTATGATGACCAGGATATACACATGTCCCCTACCCGATTTCTCCAGAGGCCCCACTAAGTCCAACGCAATGCGTTCAAACGGAGTCCCCACGATCGGGAGGGGAATGAGGGGTGCGGGAGGTACTCTTTTGGTGGATGTCCGCTGACACTGTGGGCAGGAGGCGCAGAAGTCTTTCATGTCCTGGTATACCCCAGGCCAGTAAAACCGTTGCAAGACCCGTTGTTGCATTTTCTCGGCTCCTAAATGGCCAGCCCAGGCGTGGTCGTGAGCCAACTCCATTACCTTCCACCGGTAGGGTCGGGGTACCAGCAACTGGTGTCTCTCTTCCCCTCCCGGCCCCCCGGGTGTGACACGAAATAGACGATCCCGCCGGACTTCAAATCGGGGTCCCTGGATTCCGCATCCCCCGTCCTCCTCTGGGTTTTCTACCTGTGTCCAGGCATTTCGAAGTGTCGGGTCCTCCCTTTGCAGAGTAGCGAAGTCTCCCTCATCCAGTTCTAGGCGTGAGCCGGTCAGTCGGGCTTCTGGCCGGGGTTCGGCTGGGGTTGCCGGGTCTTCTACCTCCTCCCCATGTGCCGCGAGGGGGTGTCCGCCTCGCCTCTCTTTCTCTGGATCCGACCGAGCTCGTCCCCAGTCACTTAACAAATGCCCCAGCCCCGACCAGTCCCGTCCTAATAGCGCCGGGTATGCCAGTCTGGAGGCTACCACCACTTCGCAGTTACCCCTTACCCGCCCATCATAAAACTCTACTTTAGTCGTCGGGTAGGGATGGATATCGCCGTGCACACACCGCATGTATGCCCTCGGACCTCGGGGCCTCCTGGGACTAAGAATGTTGGCCCTTACAATCGTTTGGCCACACCCCGAGTCTAACACTGCTTCCACCCACCGGCCATTAATTTGTATCCTATGTGTCAATTGCGTGTGGTCCCATTTTCCCCCCTTTACCTTCCTAGTCGGCCCTTGGCTGAATGTGCAGTC
The DNA here is from genome assembly GCF_049634645.1 of Pelodiscus sinensis. NCBI lineage: Eukaryota > Metazoa > Chordata > Testudines > Trionychidae > Pelodiscus > Pelodiscus sinensis. The sequence goes on along the minus strand of NW_027465873.1, from coordinate 76,398 downwards.
CATGAGGGGGAAATCCTTCTTGAAATGTCCTTCTCGGGCTTCAGGTTCCGCTCGGGTCCTTGATTTGGTCCCTCTGCGCCGGGTGTCGGGCCCTCCGGGTGGCTCCATCGGGGTGCTAGCCTCTTTTCCGGTGCCAGGCCTAATGAGGCCTTATACCCGTACCCCACCTGGGACTTTATCCCGATCCTCGGAGGGAGGGGACCCCCAGCGTGGGAGTCCTTGAGCGTGCTTCTGGGCTTGGGCGTTTCTACTCCTTCGGCGGCGAGAAAGTGCTCCATCAGGGTCACGGCTTCCTCGAGTGTCTCGGGGAGGTGTCGCTGCACCCACTGCTGCCCCTCGGAGGGCAGGATCTTAATATATTGCTCTAGGATTATGGTCTCGGCCACCTGCACCCCGGACTTGTTTTCCGGCTCGAGCCATCGCATCCCGGCTTCTTTGACTCGTTGGGCCACCGCCCTGGGGCGTTGTCCTGGGCCGTATCGGACTCCCCGGAACCTCTGGCGGTGGGTCTCGGGAGAGACCCCGAGCTGATCCAGGATCGCCTCTTTTACTTTATAATAACATAGGGTGTCCCGCACCGACATCCCCCGGTACGCCAGCTGCGCAGGACCCGACAGGTACGGGGCCAGGAGGGTCGCCCAGTGATCTTGTGGCCATTTCGTGACCGTGGCCACCCTCTCGAATGTGACAAGAAAGGCTTCGGGGTCATCTTCGGGTCCGAGTTTGGTCAGCCGTATCGGCAATTGCATGCCCACCGTACCTTTGTCGTTCCCCATTAAGGAAGGCCCACTTCCCGTGGCGATTGCCCCAGACGGCACCTCCCGCAGCTCCTTGACCATCTGTCCCTGTTGCTCCTGAAACTTGGCCAGGATTTGTTGCAATGCCTGGGTCTGCTGCTGCTGTAATTGCTTCTGGTTCTCCACCAGCCATTCGAGTATTTTGTTCATCTCCATTTTGCGCTGCTTAGGGAATCAGCAACTGATTATTCCGGGAGGGCCTTACTGTGCCCGCCCCCTTTTCTTCCCTGTCCGGTCCCCAAAACGGGGCCAGGGTCATACCCACATTCTCCATCACGTGTAACCCGTTCACCTAAACCCACCCCGAGTCCGGGTGGGGAGTCGTCCCATGTCTACGGTCCTCCCCGAAGAGAGTTTCCAATTTCGCTATATATATCGATGTGCTTTATTTGCTAGGTGACCAGGAAGGGGGCTCGGGCCCTCCCTCTCTCCGAGCCCCAACCCAGGGCCCTAAGGCTGGGACACTTGTCCCTTGCCAGTGGAGGGGGCTGAGACCCCTAAACCCTCCACTCACGGGGATCACAGCCCTGCCCTGGGCCACTTCTTCCCAGTCAGAGTCCTGTTCCCCAGCACAGGGATAAGCTTACTGCTGGCCGCCTCCTTAAGGGGTTGGAAGGCCGCTCTTGCCCTCCGCTGGTCACCCTTCGCAGGGGAAGGTTGGGAGGACACTCTCGCTCCCAGCCGTTTTTCCCCTGTCCTCCTGTTCCCGGCCCTTTTGAAAGGGCCGTGGCTCGGCGTCTCTGGCCAGCCCCGCCCCCGCGCACGTCACCCCGTCCTTCGGGAAACCCCGGATGACGTCGCTGGTGATGTCATCAGGGCGCGTCGGCCTGGACCGCCGGTCCGTGGCTGCAGCCGCCTCTAACGTGGCCAGCGCGGCCCCGTATTTCGCTGCTGCCAACCTGCTGCGCCCCAGCATCCCCCCTGTCTGCTCCGCCCCTCGCCCGGGGTCCGTCTTAGTGCGGGGCAGCACAGCCAAGCCGTCTGCCCCGTCACACCTTCTCATACCCTTAATCACTTGCTTTGTTCCTCAAAATGAAAACTTTCCTCATTCCTAGTAATTTAACTTTCCAATGCCTGTATTACTGCTTTTCCTTATTCCTTCTACTTTGCCCACAGAGGGCCCCAAACCTCTTGCCCCCTTTCATATGCTTTTTCCTTTTTATGGCCTGTACCTGATCCTGCTAAATGGCTTCTTTCCAATGACACAGGTTTTGTCCATTACTAATCTAGCAAGAAGGCTGGGCTTCTTAATTAGCCATCATACCTTCTGATTCCTTTACTTGGGTAAATCCGAGTGTTTGTTTTACAATCGGCTAATATATATATATATATATACTAGCCTATTAGCCCGTCATAAGACGGGATTTTCAGGTCTCTCCTCCACGTCGGTCTTCTCTCCTGAGCCTCCGGTCTCTCGCTCCGTCTCTCTCTCCCCCCTTCTCCTACTGCCTCCCCCCCCCCTCAGCTCTCCTCCATCTCCTGCCACGGGGGTGCTGCATGGGGACCGTGGGGTCCAAACAGCCGCTTGCACCGCTTACGGCTGAGCGGCGCAGAAGTCAGCCAAGCGCCATGGCAGGAGGCAACAGCACCCCCCAGAGGCAACACGTAACGCTACAGCATTACAGAGTCACAGACATTGGGCTACTATATATATGATTTTTTTAAACTCCTCAGTACAGGGTTTTCCATAACAGACAGGCTGCAGCAGTATCTTTTAAGTGAGATTAAGGGATTGTAAACGTTGCCAATTTACTTCAAGGTCTGCAAGGGCTTTTTCCGAAGTCCATTCTGTGCTGCTGGCTCTGGGATTAATTACTCCCCCAAGCTCTGTAAGGAGATCTATGCTGCAAATTGTGTCTCCTTGTTAGGGGCCAACAGTGATTACATCTTCAAATTCAATTGCCACCAGTTGGCTTAGGGTGGCTTTTAATTCACCTCCTCCCACACCCTCGAGCCAAATATAATGGCGTGTGAGGGAAAGGTTTTGGCTGTTTATCAATACTGAGGCTCCGGGGTCCATTAATATTTTGCCCAGCTGGCCTCCCACTCCTACGTTAAGAAACATCCTTGGGTTGCCTGTGGTTCCAGCTACAGAGGCTGCTGTTACCTATTTGCTAGCCAGGAGCTCAAGAATCTCCTGGAGTTGCTTGGCAGCTTTCTCCTGCTCCTGCGTGCTGTTGTGTGTGTCCTGCATGCTAGGTTTGTTCTTTTTGCTCGGCCATTGAACTTCCTTACCCCCTCCAGGGTGGAAGCATTCTTTCCTAGTGTGGCCGGTCTTCTTACAGTTGTTACAGAGTTTGGGTTTCTTTTTGTGCCCGCAGTCCCGTGTTCTGTGCTCTGACTTCCCGCAGGTGTAGCAGAGAGTGGCCTTGATTATATGGATTGTGGCCTCTTCCTCTATAGTATTGATTGAAGCTACTTTCTTTTCCTTCCTGTTCTCTGAATCGGTAGCCCACTTCATTATGTCTGCGTATGTGTTTCTGACCGAAATGCCTAGGGCCAATATGGCTTGATGGTCGGCAGACATTCCTTCCTTCAGAATTTGGAGGAACACTTCCCCTAAGCTGTTAAGCTTACCCCAAAACTCAGTGTTTTTGTTATCTCAGTTTGGATCGGGCAAATCTGTTACTAGAGCCTGTATTTCCAAAGGGGAAAGCCAGTCCCTTTCAGTTATCTTCTGTGCCTTCTCTCTATCCTCAATGATGCATGATGGCCCATATGGGGCTGGATATAGAGAGGGGTAGAGGGAGTTGCATTGTGGAGCTAAATCCTCCCCTAAGTTTGGGAGAGGCGGCGCAATTAGCATAAACGCACCAGCTGAGAGAGCCTTTACTCTCACTTCTAATGCGTTCTCTTGGCACAGAGGTGCTGCTGCGTGTAGTTTACATTCCTCACTGCGGGGCGGATTTTTGCTCTTTTGAGCTTCAATCTCATCCCTCAGGGCTTTAATTTCTTTCTCCTTTAATGCAAAGATTTTTAACAATGTTATTACTGCCTTCTCGGTTTTTCCACTTTCCTTTTCAGTCCACCACTTGATCAAATTCTTCTCTGGTGCATGTTTGTAGTCTAGATGTTCCTGTGGGCTAGCTCCCCCTTCTCCCTGCGATGTTATGGCTTCTGTCTGGCTTAGCCCTCAATCCTCCCTTCCTTTCTTATTTGTTTGTTTGTTTTTTCCTTCCCGGGGATGTACGTCTCCCCCTTTTTTCTTTTCCTTTTCCTTTTCCTTTTTCTTTTCTTTTCTTTTCTTTCCCAACCTTGATTACGTGGGCACAGGCCCCCCGGATCAAGCGTTGGGGTTATACGGAGGTTGCACGCAGCTTTCCTCCCTTGGATGTCACGGCCACTGACACCTCGCTCACCGGGAATCTTGGGAATCTCTCCCTCCCTTTCTCTGCATAGTTTTGCTGTCTCATGTCCCAAAGGGCACGCCCACACTTCTGTATACAGTTTATACCACCACGGTTCTCGTGCTGTCCAGCACCCTCCCACTGCTGGCTGGGATGGGAACTTGCACTATTCGAGGGTGTATATGTCACGTGCCTGTCGGGGGGCTTCCGTCAGGTCTTGCAGTGTTACATGCAATGAGGAAGTGGACCACCAGTTCGTACTGCCTGCCGCCTTGCGTACCCAGTTAATTCTGACCTTAACGTATGGCTCAACGACTCCCTGGGAGTACGTCTACACTAGCTCATTAGTTCTAACTATGTAGGGTAATTAGGGCAACCGGAGTTGCAAATGAAGCCCAGGATTTAAATATCCCGGGCTTCATTTGCATGTTCCCAGGCGCCGCCATTTTTAAATCCCCCTTAGTCTGAACTCTGTGCCCACGGCTACACGCGGCATGGAGTAGGTAGTTCGAATTAAAGATCCTAATTCGAACTACCGTTACTCACCATTCCACGAGGAGTAACAGTAGTTCGAATTAGGATCTTTAATTTGAACTACCTACCCCATGCCGCGTGTAGCCGTGGGCACAGAGTTCGGACTAAAGGGGATTTAAAAATGGCGGCGCCCGGGAACATGCAAATGAAGCCCGGGATATTTAAATCCCGGGCTTCATTTGCAACTCCGGTTGCCCTAATTACCCTACCTAGCTTGAACTAACGAGCTAGTGTAGACATACCCAGGTGGTTTATCCAGTCCCTCCGTAACAGGCCCCTTAGCTCAAAGAGTATACTGCCCTCTTGTGCTTATCCCCACACGGTTCCCCCCCACCCCGCCTCTTATGCTTGGCTCACACATGTCCAGGCGTCTCGTGCCTCAAATGGGAACGGAACCAGGATGTGTCCAAAGGGAACGAGAGACTTGCATCCCTAGCCTAATGAGGTGGTAAAATAAACATACTCACCTCTCTTTGGATGTCAGTCTTTGGCCCCCGATCAGCTCACAAGCCTGAATCCCGGACGAGCCCCCAAACTGTTGGAAATAAGTCTGGACACTCTGGATGCGGTGAAAACAGTCAAGAGATTTATTACACACAGAGCTGGTGGAGTGCTACCAGGGGTTAAGCTGGCTAACACTGGTTAAACAAAATATTACAATAGATTATATAGAGAGCTAATGGACAGAGGGGAAGCAATCCAATAGGTTCTAGCAGCAAGACGAAATGAGCACGTAAGCCAATAACCTAAGAAAGATTACATAGCATCTCCGCCCATCATCAAACAAACTCCTTATTGCTAATGCAAGTAGTTTCCTTAACAAGCTAAATAAGCCAGCATCAACAAACAGACAATTAAATGGCAACTTTTGTCTAGTTAAATTATGATGCATCTGTGAAGGGGTTACTGGCGCCTCGTGCTGATGTGATCCATGAGTTTATGGGCCCATTATCTAGGATTAAAGCAAAACACATTAGCAAGGTTGTTTTGATATCAGCTGGTACGGCCCCTTGGAATGTGGTTGCCAGGGCAACTGCCTTCCTAAGGTCCCTCTACTCAGGCTAACTGTCCCTGCTGGTAAGTTACAGGCCTGTCTCAAATTTTAGGATTGAATAGGGGTTCTTAGCGAAATACCATGGGCTGCCTCAGTTTACCCTACACCACCCAAGACACCACTTTATATACAGGTACAAACAACTTTCACATCACTGCTGATGTGGCAGGTTGCTACCCTCTGACATCATCAGGTTACTACCCTGTGACACTACTTAGATACCACTCATCACCCTGCACCCCGTGGTTTGATTAAATCATATCTATCCATCATGCTGGCAGTTTAGACCCTATCCTGAACCTGGGTCTGTATCTGTGAGGAGTGGTTACCAAGGTCTTTTTTAATGAGCTGGTGGTACCACCCTTTTGGAATGTGCTTTCAATTTATGCCCAGTACTGTTCTACAGTCAGTACCTAATACCACCTGGGCCTATTACTAATTAGTGTTTTACACTCTCAGCCCTTTTTGTGCCAAGTTCTGTGAGCAGGGGCCTGCCTCTTGCTCACAGTTTAGCTTTGCTTTATATTAGCCAAGTGTTGTCCATTGTTAGCTAGGCCTCAGGCTTCAAACCAGGCCTGGGCTACATGGACTTTTGTTTCAGGCCCTCATCTTACTACAAATGGTACTTCCTTTACCTTTACCTTTGCATGGACGGAAAATATGTTCACTTCTGTGAGCTGGCAGAGCATTCAAATTCTGAACTAGTTTGCCTGCTTTGAACACTTCCCCAACCCCCCAACCCCCCCCCCCCCCCCCCCCAGCAATGGCAAGAAATGGTGTCTCAGGGAGCGTCGACACAGCAATGTTATTTTGAAATAACGGCCGTTATTCCAAAATAACTATGCAAGCATCTAAACAGCAATTCCGTTATTTCAAAATAACAGGCGGCTTATTTCGGCATTTGTAAACCTCATTCCATGAGGAATAACGCCTCTTCCGAAATAGCTATTTTGAAATAGGGGCTGTGTAGACAGGGCGGTTGCAGTTATTTTGAAATAAGGGGCCTCCAGCCCTTCTCACGGTGCCCTGCTGGCCACTCTGTCTACACTCAACCAAACTCTATAGTCCCCCCCCCTTCCCCTGGAGCCCTTAAAGCTGCAGCCTCAGGGAAAAGGGCTTGTGGCACAATGCAGGCCCTGACAGCCCTGAGCCACCCAGCAGCTGCCACAGCTACACATTTTGGCCACAATGAGCGACTGTTGCTCCCACCAGCCCTCCACTGCTCCCATGGAGCAGTCAGACACCTCCCAGGAGCCTGCCCGGGGCCAAAAGAGAGACACGCCTTTCTGGTGTGGTGTGGAGATCCTGGTCCTTATTGAGGTTTGGGGCAACAAGACCAAACTCCAGGCGCAGGAATGCCAATGTCTATGGCCGCATGGCTGAGAGCCTGGCCACCAAGGGGCACAGCCACACTCAGGAGCAGGTGAAAGTGAAAGAGCTCTTCCAGGCATATGCCAGGGCCCAAGAGCACAGCTCCCACTTCAGGACAGAACCCCACACCTGCCCCTATTTTGAGGGCCTGAACCACATCATGGCATGGAGGGAAGCCCAGCTGCCCCATGGCCCCATCCTCCCACCCACAGGATCCCGGTCTGGCCAGCACCTTCACATTCCTGCTTGTTCCCCAGGACATGGGGGTAGTAAGGCTCCCACCCCCAGGGACATCTGAGCCCCTGAAGGAAAGGGCCCACTGGCTAGAGCGCACATGGCCTTGCTCCAAGCACGTTTACTTCATCTGAGCTGAGAACTGTCACTCTCAGCTCAGAGATGAGGGCTAGGTTTCAGGCACAGTGTCTCCTGGGATGACTGACCATCTCTCTGTCCTCCACAACCGGACCAGCTGAGAGAGGGAGGCAGTTGACACCTGGCAGGAGATGCAGGAGATGCTGGATCAGGGCTGCACCGTGTGTGGCAGTTCAATCCCTGGTTGCCAGCATGCTGCCTGCACCTACTCCTGCAGCTGCTCCTGCTCCTCCCTCTTCTCCCCCAACCCCACCCCCCCGTGGCCACTGTGGGATCACCAGAGCCAGGTACCACTCCCAGCCCCAGCCCTGAGTCTTTCTTCACCCCCTCCTCCCCCTTCCAGTTCCCTCCCTCCCCCATCCAAGGTTCTCATCCCCGCTTCTCCCCCGCCCCCTCTCTCCTCCCCCCTCCCAGATTCTTTCCCCAGTGTCTCCCCAGTTACTTCTACCCCCAATAAGAAAAGCAGAGTTTATTTTTCCAAAACAAACTGTTTGTTTTATTGTCTCTGTGGGGGCGGGGGGAAGAGAGGGGTGTGGGAGGAAAGGCAGTGAGAGGCGATGCACAGGCCCCTAGTGGGGAGGCCCTGGGGAGAGTGTCACTGGGGTCCTTGTGAGAAATGCTCCCTCAGGGCCTCCCCGATGCGCACGGCCCCTTGATGGCCCTACTGGATGGCAGCCATGTGCGGCTGCTTGAAGACCATGCTGATCCAGTCAGTCTCTGCCCCCCCCCCCCACCCTGGCAGGAACGCCTCCACCTTCCTCTCAGAAATATTGTGACGGACAACATGTGGCCACCACGTGTGGGATGTTCTACTCCCAGACTTCCAGCTGGGTGAGGAGACATCGAAACCACGCCTTCAGATACCCAAAGGCGCCCTCCCCAACCATGCGGACCCTGCTGAACCGTTCCTTGGAATGGTCAGGGTGGCTGATGTAGGGCTTCATGAGTGTGATGGACCGGGCCGGGTCTGGGCACAGCTGAGGGCATCCGCTCAGGGCGAATTGCTCAAATTCGGGGCTCCTTACAACCCCCAGACTAGTGACCTTTCCAAACAGGCCACAAACCAGTCCCACAAACCAGTCCCACAAGCTGCCTGCCTGAAGCCTCACGAGCAAAACCCCTCCGACACCCCAGCAATATCTGTGCCCCAGATGGCCCGGGGCCTCATACACAGGTGGGGGGGTCCTAGCACCCAATCCCACCTACCCCGAACAAGTTCTGTCCAGTTCCAAGAAACCAGCCACAGATCCCTGGTCAATTTACCCTCTGGATATTACCCACAAATCACGCTGAGCCAATCCTTTAGAATCTACAATCTAGGGCTGTGTCTAGACTGGCAAGTTTTTCCACAAAATCATGTGATTTTGCGGAAAAACTTGCCAGCTGTTTACACTGGCTGTTTGAATTTCTGGAAAAGCACTGACGATCTCATGTAAGATCGTCAGTGATTTTCCGGAAAAACTATGCTGCTCCCGTTTGGGCAAAAGTCTTTTTCCGAAAGACTTTTGCCTAAAAGGGCCAGTGTAGACAGCACAGTACTGTTTTCCGCAAAAAAGCCCTGATCGCGAAAATGGCAATCGGGGCTTTTTTGCGGAAAAGCACGTCTAGATTGGCCACGGACGCTTTTCCGCAAAAAGTGCTTTTGCGGAAAAGCATCCTTCCAATCTAGACGTACTTTTCCGAAAATGCTTTTAACGGAAAAGTTTTCCGTTAAAAGCATTTTTGGAAATTCATGCCAGTCTAGACGTAGCCTAAAGGTTTATTACTACAAGAAAGAAAAGCATGAGAGTAAGGTTGTTAAAGAATCATACATTACATGCATCGAATCTCCCAGTTCTCGATGCAGGCTCTAGCAGAGATGTTATAGCTGCTGGCTTAAAAGTCCTTGTTGCACATCCTATAGCAGGATGGGTCCACAGTTCTTCCCGGCTCGTGATTCCCTGCGAGGCCGCATCTGGGGTAAGAAGCAGATCTGAAGACCACATGGAGTTCACCACATGGCATATTTATACCTCCTTCCTGGTTTCTCCCAGGCTGGGTAGAGTCACATGGCCAGTGGCCAGGTGTGTCTTTGGCCTTCAGAGGCCCATTGTCCCCTGGAGCGTCGCTCATTAGCATGTCCATAGGCAAACATTCCTAGCCCATTACTCAAGCACATTCAGAAAGACTTCCAGTCTCCATACAGAGTGCAGATTCCTAACTCCACACACAGACATTATACAGATATATGAAGAGCAGATACAGAATCAGAAGAAAGTAAGCTTTTGTTTGACCCCTCACATGGCCCCCTTTGTACCACTTTTGGGGCGAACACCCCTCCATGGGTGCAGCAGTGACCTGGCTGCTCCCCTCACAATCCAAGGCTGTGTCTAGACTGTATCCCTTTTCCGTAAAAGGGATGCAAATTAGACACATCGCAATTGCAAATGAAGCGGGGATTTAAATCCCCCCCGCTTCATTTGCATAAACATGGCTGCCGCTTTTTTCCAGCTGCGAGCTTTGCCGGAAAAAAGCGCCAGTCTAGATGGGGATCTTTCGGAAAATAAAGCCTTTTCCGAAAGATCCCTTATTCCTTTTTTTAAGAGGAATAAGGGATCTTTTGGAAAATAAAGCCTTTTCCGAAAGATCCCCCTCTAGACTGGTGCTTTTTTCCAGCAAAGCCTCAAGCCGGAAAAAAGCGGCAGCCATGTTTATGCAAATGAAGCGGGGGGGATTTAAATCCCCGCTTCATTTGCAATTGTGATGTGTCTAATCTGCATCCCTTTTACGGAAAAGGGATGCAGTCTAGACACAGCCTACTAACGTGACAATGAGCCAGGGCAAGAGAGGGTAGGCCACATCCCCCACCATGCACATGGGCATGTCCAAGTCCCCAGTCCTGATGGTGCAGTTGGGGAAAGGAGTTCTGGCGTGCAGCTTCTTGAATATGCTCAAGCGTCCTTCCAGGAGTTGTGGCTGGCCTGGCGTGGGCAGCGGTGCACCTTTCCTCGACCACCTGACGTATATATCTGTGAACTGGCCTCAGTAGTCCATGACAGCCTTCAGAACCAGACGTATCCCTTCCGGTTAATATACACAAATGCCCTGTGGTTGGGGGCCCAGATGAGGATGCCATCAATAGCATCCCCAACCTCGCACCCTGCGCAGGTTGGGAAGCCCATGTCAGCAAAGCTGGCGACAATGGTGTCCAGATCACTGAGGTGGATGACCCTGCACAGCAGGATGGTATTGATGGCCCGCACCACCTGTAGAAGGAGACAAACAAACAGAATCATAGGGGTGCCAGGGCCCTCGGGAGCAGGAGAAACGAAAACCACCTCCCAGGGCCGTCTGAGGTAAATGCAGCAACCCTGGGGGTGGCAGCAAATAGGGTAAGGGGAGAGAAGGGGGCTCAGGAAAAGGAGTAAGAGGAAGGGGTGGAAGGGGAACAGGGAGAAGGCAGCTGTCATCCCTCCAGGCTGAGACGCTCCCCGACTGAGGCTGCCAGGGTCAAGCCTAGGGCCTCAACTTCCTGTGAGAGGAAGACGAGTCTGCCGCCCACCACCACGTGGTCACCCTCATCGGTGGCAGGGTCAGTAGTTCCCTCCATACAGGCAGAGGACACAGAAGAGGGGACAAAAGGAGCATCCTGCATGGCTGCCCCCTTCACCGACTCCCAGGAGGGGGGGGGGAGGCTGTCATGATTATGAGGGTTAGCCAGCAGCCTGGGGATTAAGGAGTTAACTACACCTAGCCAGGTGGAGTGACCAGTAGGAATGTAGGTAGGACTTTCAAACTGGGACAAAGGAATTTGGGTTTTTTCCTTTTCTCCTTTTCTTTCTCTCTGGGGCTACGTCTAGACTGCAAGCCTCTTTCGAAAGAGGCTTTTTCGAAAGTATCTTTCGAAAAAGCCTCTTTTGCAAAAGCGCGTCTAGACAACAATACATGGATCGGAAAATCGATCCGCTTTTTCGAAAAAGAGCGTCCTGACTGCTGGACGCTCTTTCGAAATTAAAAGCCACCCAGAACCGCTTCTGCCAGGGCATGGGGGCAGCATTTCCTTCCGGGTGCTGCTGCCTGCCCTTTGCAGAGCAGAGTGGTTAAAGGGATGCCCCTGAACACCCGTTGCTCTGCTCCTGCAGCTGCCTTTGCTGTCCCTCGAGGAGGTAAGCAAGGCATTGCAGAGCTGGTTTGGAGTGCTCAGCTTCCTGGGACACCCCAGCAGGTTTTTTGTTTGGAGGTTTTTCTGTTTTACACCCATTTTTTCGGCATGGAGCCAGAGCTGCCCCTGGGCAGGCGATGGCCCCACGCCATCATACTGCAAGTGTTGCTGCATCTGCATGACACAGTCATGAGGCTATTTCCCCATCTGGACCCAGACCAGAGGTACGAAGGGATCGTCCGTCAAGCAGCCGCACTGCCCTTGCCTCCAAACTTCTTTGTGGACAGGCGTGTTTGGAGGCTTGACACCAGTTCTGACTGGTGGGACCGGCTCGTGATGGAGATCTGGGATGACCAAGACTGGCTACGGAACTTCTGGATGCGAAAGACCACTTTCCAGGAGCTCTGTACCTGGCTCGGCCCTGCTCTGCAACGGCAAGACACCCACCTGCGGCCCGCTATCCCCCTGGAAAAGAGGGTCGCCATTGCCCTCTGGAAGCTGGCAACCCCCGACAGCTACCGCTCCGTGGGACACCAATTTGGAGCGGGCAGGTCTACTGTTGGATACATCCTGATGGAGGTAAGTCATTGTCTGGGGACAGTCACAGTTTGGGGTGGGGGGAAGGGAGACTGTCTGGAAGGGCAAAGTGGAGTGTGAGTGGGAGGGAGCTCCTCCACTCACCCTGAATTGTTGGGGGGGGGGGGGGTTCTGAGGAGGGGATTCCCGGGGTGTTTGAGAGGGAAGGTGGGTGGTGGGTTCTTCTCCTAAGAGATAAGGCACCCCTTCTAACATTTTGTTGTCTGTCTCTTTCTGCAGGTGGTGAGGGCCATCAATTCGGAGCTGCTCAACAGGCTTGTCTGTCTAGCAGATCTGGACAGCGTCATGGCCGGCTTTGCTGCCCTTGGCTTCCCGAATTGTGGAGGAGCGCTCGATGGGACACACATTCCAATCTGTGCACTGCCCCATCGAGCAGCCCAATTCATTAACAGAAAGGGCTACTTTTCTATGGTCCTCCAGGCCCTGGTCGACCATCGTGGCCAGTTTTCTGACATTTGTGTTGGGTGGTCAGGGTGGGCATGTGATGCCCGCATCTTCAGGAACTTGTACCTCTACCGGAGGCTTCAGGCAGGAACATTTTTCCCGCATGACGACTTTGCGGTTGGGGATGTGCACATGCCGGTGTGCATAGTGGCTGATGCCGCCTACCCCCTGATGCCGTGGCTGATGAAGCCCTACACCGGCCACCTGGATACGAGCAAGGAGCAGTTTAATGCTCACCTTAACCGGGCTCGCAACCAGGTGGAATGTGCGTTCGGACGTTTAAAAGGGAGATTCCGGTGCTTGCTCACACAGCTAGACATGGGGGAGAGCAACATCCCTGAGGTGGTGGCCGCGTGTTGCGTTCTCCATAACCTGGTGGAGAGGAAAGGGGAGGCCTTCCTACCAGGGCGGGGTCCAGGTGCTGATGGTCAGGAGAGGCACTTTGCCCAGCCCCGGACAGCTGCCATCCGCCAGGCTCACCGGTCTGCTGTTTGCATACGGGAGGCCCTACGGGAGCAATTCTCAATTGGAGGCCACTGACTCTACTGAGGGGCTTCTGCCTGGGGACTGGGCCCTGGCCCAATAGAAGCTTCCCTCCACAACCCATCTCCTGACTCTGTTTGGAGAAATAATAAACACCAGGGTTTGTCTCAAAATAATAAGTTCTGTTTTATTTTTTTAAATATCACTCACTGAAAAATAGTATAACTGTTGCAAACATAAAAAAGCTTTTGTTCATTTTTGATGTAGAAAATATACTCTCATGCCAAACTATGTACAATAAACATTTTGTTTAACACATTCCTTGTCATTTAACTGGGGTGATGGGGGTGCTTGAAACCTGGAGGGGGGAAGGGGATCAGGTTGCACGGTGCTTGCCTGATCGCAGTCTCCTGCTTGGGCCTCGTGTTCGGGGTCCACCATGGCCACGGGATCGGGTGGTGCGCCTGTCGGTTGGCTGGATAACAGCGGGTAGGTGCTCTTGGGACTGGGAGGCCTGGGGGAGAGGAGGGCCAGGGGAAGAGAGGGGCTGGGGAACTGGGGGGGCTGGGGGAGAAGGAGATCCAAGGGGGGAAAGGGATGCTGTTGTGGAAGGGGGGTTTGGTGGGGCGGGGTCATGGGGTGCTGGAGGAGCAGGACCAGGCACAGGAGCAGGCAAGCCGCAGACCTCCCTGAGAGTGGCACTCAGGGACGTGCGCTGCTGGACCAGCTCCTCCATCAGCCGGTCATGCCACTGATCCTCTGCCTCCGCCCTCTCTCGCAGGATGGTGTTGAGCTCCTGCACGGCCTCCACATGCTGCCTCAGGATGTCCACATACACACGCCTGTGTCTGCGGCTCCCATGTCCCCGAGATGGAGGTGGGGCTGGGGTGCTGCGGCCCTCTTGCACGGCTGGTCCGGCTGTGGAGGAAAAGAGGAAGACACAATCAGTCCTAAAAAACTGGACTCTGTAGCACTTAAAATACTAACAGGATGGTTTATTAGGGGATGAGCTTTCGTGGCCCAGACCCACTTCCTCAGATCAGAGTAACACGGCTACATTTCTATCACAATCAGTCATGTGTGCAACAGCTGTCCAAAAGGGCATGCCCTCTCCTGGAGACAGGGGAATCAGACAGTCTGAAGGTAACACCGTGTGTGACCTGGGCATCAGCCTGAGCATTACAGGTTTCCCTTGTGCATCACTCACTGTGCACCCACCTACCCGCCCCCCTCCCCCGGGTGTTACACAACCTCACTGCACTCACCTGCTGCTTCATCTCCGGCGTCAGATGACACCTGGGAGGCCTCTGGGGTCTGTGTGACTGGCTCCAGGGTGAGGGGCGCCGTCTCCTCACTGTCCTCCTCTGGCACCATGTCCCCGTCTCCAGACTGCTCTGGGTCCTGCTCTGGCACGTCCACCACAGGGTCCGCCAAGCCTGACTGCACGAGACGCCGTGGTGTGCGTGCTTCACCACCATCCAGGATCTGGTCCAGCTCAGTATAATAGGGGCAGGAGTTGCCCCAGAATGGGAGCTCTCCTCCCTGGCCTTCACATACCCTTGGCGCAGCTCCTTAACTTTGGAGCGCACCTGGTCCTGGGTGCGGGGGTAGTGTCCCTTCTGGGCCAGGGCCTCTGCCATGCAGCCATAAATGTCCGCATTTCGCCGCCTGCTTTTTAGGGCTTGTAAGGCCTCCTCCTCTCCCCAGAGCTCCAGAAGGGTCTTGATCTCTGGCCCAGACCATGACGGTGCCCGGTGTTTGGAGCCCCTGGCTGGGTCCCCAGAAGGGTCTCTAGAAGGGCCAGGAGGGTCTTGGGGCTGGGACATGCTGCACTTAACCAGCCGTGTGCTCTGGCTGCTTTGCTGCCACAAGTGGCTGTGAGGGTGCCTGTCCCTTTAAGAAATGGCTGCAGACAGGAACCAGAGGCATGCAAAGCATGCCCCAGATTGTCTACCAGGGCTTCTTCCTGGAGGCCATTATTTTCAAAAAAATGGCCTCCCCGCGTCCACACTCACCTATTTTCGACGGATCTCCGTCGAAAAAGGCGTTCTTCCTCATGCAATGGGGTTTACCGCCGTCGAAAGAAAAGCCGTGTTCTTTCGATTTAATTTCGAAAGAACGCCGCTGCAGTCTAGATGCAGGTGAAGTTTTTTTGAAAAAAAACCCTGAGTCTGGACACAGCCTGGGAGAGTCCTCTGCAGCTACAGGGAGAGACAAGCATGTCTCTCTCCAAGGAACAATTCTTCATTTTCTGTAAGTAGGGTAAAGTTTAGGCAGTTTCGTTTTAAGGATTGGGTATGGGATCTGAGATCTGGCACTGCTTAAAAGATGTTTTGGCTTTTCTTTGTAACTAAGTTCTAGGCCCATGGAGTTTCTCCATGAGTATATTTTGTTACCTCCCTATCTAGTCATTATGTTTGCAACAGGAATATTGTTGTAATAATAAAAGTTCTTTCTTTTCTTTTTATTAACCGGGCAGTGGTTAATGGTGTGCCTTGATTTTTGTTTTAGGGGTAAGATTTCCCAAATGATCTTTCCCCTGATTTCTTTATCAACATTTGGGTGGTGGCAGCGGAAGTTTTATTCCCAAGATCTAGGTTTTTAAGATCTTGGGGGAAGTTTTATACCAAAGCCTGGTAGATAAGGCTTTGGGGTACACTTGCTGGCCCCCACTTCTGCATTTATCATGCCAGAGTGGGGAAGGAGCCATGACAGAGGCATTCACCCCCTCTGCAACTGCTGCAGTCACCTCAGTTGTCCCCCGGTGCTGTGAAGCATCTGGGCACTCAGCAGAAGGGCCAGCTCCAATGTCCACTCCCACAGGAATGAGGAGGGTATCCTCCTCGTCAGCAGGTGGGGTGGAGCTCTGGGCCCACTTGTGGCACCTCCGCATGGCAAGTTCCTAGACCTCCAAGGAGGGGGCTGGATTTTAGAGGAGGAAGGGCAAGGGGACAAGGGCAGCGGTGGGAGGGTGAGGGAAGACAGGGGCTGGACAGTAAGGGAAGGGAAAACCTCCCTCCCAGGGTAAGCCCTGCCCGAGTCCCGTCACTGACCCTGCTGCCCTTTCCTCCGCGGGTCTGGCCGTGCCACTTATTGCAGCGGCAGTGGCACCTGCACGCTTGTCTGGGCCCTGTGGGGTCTGAGCGGGATTGATAATGGTCACGGATGGAGCAAGGGTTACCCCAGGGTCCAGACCATCAGGGCCACCAGCAATGGTAGGACCGGTGCCCTCCCAGCCGTCGGAGGTTCCGAGTTCCTCTTTGGGCCAAGGCAGAGGGCAGTCCCTTCAGATTTGACCACCACTGCCAAACCTCTCTCCATTGCCTCCTGGGCAGCATCCTCGGACGGTAGGAAGAATACCACCTTCCCGAACATCTCAGAGGCCGCCAACATGGCAGTAGACCCCACCACGCATGCCAACACCCTCATGTAGGTCTCCATATGGGGCAAGGCTGAAACCAGGAGGCAACGGACCTCCTCGTCAGGGTGGGGAAAGGGCCATGGCCATTGGGGATGGAATTGGAATTGTACTCGGAGGTGGCAGACGTGGTGGTGGTGGTGGCTACCTGGGTGTATGCCTTGGGAGCCTGGACACTGTCGCCCCCAGAGCTGGTGGAGGGAACAGGGGGGCGGGAAAGAGGGGAGGCTACGGCCAGTACTGGGGCCTTGGCAGGGGGTGAGCCACCACCACTGGAGGTTTTGCCCTCTGGGGGGAACTCCTGTCCTTCTTGGTACCCCTGTCTCTTCCTGCTTCCCCTTTGCCCTCCCCCTCCCCTTGATGGAGTTTGTGCTGTGATTGGCTATGATTGGCAGGTGGAAACTGTTGGCTTCTAATTGAAGTTTGAATTCTAGAAGTCTCTGCTGATTGGCTGAGCCTTGGTAGGGGGAGGGACTTTCAGGCACTCCAGGGCTTTATAAGGCAGTGGGCAAGCGACTAAGGAGCTTGCGAACAGGTGAGTGCTAACAGGGAGTTTAGAGAGGGAGTTGGGAAGGGCGGGAGGTTCTCTTGCCTTTCTTTTTAAAACCCTTCTCCAGGACAGCAGCGATGGATGGTGATGGGTCTGCTGCTGTTACCTGCACAGCGTGTGCCATGTTTGTCTTCCTCCCAGAAGAAAGAACGGATTTCATCTGCACGAAGTGCAAGCTGGTCGACATTTTGGAAGAAAAAATGAGAGGACTGGAGGCCCAAGTGTCGACCCAACGCTCGATCAGAGAGGATGAAGACTTCCTCGATAGACGGCAGCGTTTAATCCTTCAAGCACGGCAGGCAGAGGAGCCAGAGAGGGCAGTACGGGACAAGGAAGAGAACTGGCAGCATGTAACTTCTAGAAGGGGAAAAAGGCCAACATGGGAATCCCCCAATGCTATAGAGGTAAGTAATCGCTTTCAAGCTCTCTCCACAGGCTCTGCAGTGCTGAAAGCTTTGGAAGGGACCTCACAAGGAAGAAACCAGAAGGGAACACCATCTACTGGAAGGCATGGGATGCGCAGTCCTAGGGACGGGGGTTCCACGGCCACCACCCCCAAAAGAAAACGACGGGTGGTGGTGGTCGGGGACTCCCTCCTAAGAGGGACTGAGCCATCCCTCTGCCGTCCGGACCTGGAATCTCGAGAGGTGTGCTGCTTACCGGGAGCTCACATTCAGGATGTGACTGAGAGGCTTACCAAGCTGATCAAACCTTCAGATCGCTACCCCTTCCTGCTTCTCCACGTGGGAACTAATGATATGGCCAAGAATGACCTTGAGCTGGTTACTGCGGATTATGTAGTGCTGGGAAGAAGGATCCAAGAATTCGGAGCACAAGTGGTGTTCTCATCCATCCTCCCTGTTGAAGGGAAAGGACTGGGCAGGGATCGTCGAATTGAGGACGTAAATGCGTGGTTGCGCAGATGGTGTCGCAGAGAGGGCTTTGGTTTCTTCGACCATGGGACTCTATTCCGGGCACAAGGATTGTTAGGAAGAGATGGGATCCACCTAACGAAGAGAGGAAGGAACATCTTCGCGGGCAGGCTTGCAAACCTAGTGAGGAGGGCTTTAAACTAGGTTCGTTGGGGGATGGTGACCAAAACCCTGAGGGGAGTGGGAAAGTCGGATACCGGGAAGAAATGCAGAGAGGAAGGGGCAAAAAAGGAGGACTCCTGTTTCGAATGGAGAAGATAGGGCAATCAACTGGTTACCTGAAGTGTTTGTACACTAATGCGAGAAGCCTGGGCAACAAACAGGAAGAACTGGAGGCCCTGGCCCAGTCCAAGAAATATGATTTAATGGGGATAACAGAGACTTGGTGGGATGACTCACGTGACTGGAGTGCTGTCATGGAAGGGTATAGACTGTTCAGGAAGAACAGGCAGGGGAGAAAAGGAGGAGGAGTTGCACTATATGTAAGAGAGCACTACGATTGCTCTGAACTCCAGTATAAAGAGGGAGAAAAACCTGTTGAGAGTCTATGGGTTAAGTTTAAAGGAGCAAACAACAGCAGTCATGTTGTGGTTGGTGTCTGCTACAGGACACCGAATTAGGTGGATGAGGTAGATGAGGCTTTCTTCGGACAACTGAGAGAAGCTTCCAGATCGCAGGCCCTGGTTCTCCTGGGGGACTTTAATCACCCTGACATCTGTTGGGAAACCAATACAGCAGTACACAGGCAATCCAGGAAGTTTTTGGAGAATGTTGGGGATAACTTCTTGACACAAGTGCTGAAGGATCCGACCAGGGGCCGTGCGCAGCTTGACCTTCTGCTCACAAACAGGGAGGAGCTAGTAGGGGAAGTGGAGGTGGGTGACAACCTGGGAAGCAGTGATCATGAGATGGTAGATTTCAGGATCCTGACCAAAGGAAGAAAAGAGAGTAGTAAAATACACACCTTGGACTTCAAAAAAGCAGATTTTGGCTCCCTCAGAGATCTGATGGGCAGAATCCCCTGGGATGCTAACATGAAGGGGAAAGGAGTCCAGGACAGCTGGCAGTATTTTAAAGAAGCCTTATTGAAAGCACAGAAAGAAACCATCCCGACGCGTAACAAGAGAGGCAAACATGGTAGGAGACCGGATTGGCTTACGGGGGAAATCCTTGGTGAACTTAAGCACAAAAGGGAAGCTTACGAAAAGTGGAAACTTGGACAAATGACCAGGGAGGGGTTTAAATGTATAGCTCGAGAATGCCTGGGGGTTATCAGGAAGGCGAAAGCGCAAATGGAATTGCGACTGGCTAAGGATGTGAAGGAGAACAAGAAAGGTTTCTACAGGCATGTTAACAAGAAGAATGTGTTCAGAGAGGGTGTGCGGCCCCTAATGGATGAAGGAGGTTGTGAAAGGGATGTGTTGAGGCCTACCCAGAATATGTCAAATGAGCACCAGTTTAATTGTAAGTGTAAAGGAAAGGCAGCATTGTGAGATACAGGAGTGTGACGGGGTGGGGCCCGCCTACCCCCCCGAAACGGGCCCACCCCACACTGACCCGGCGGTTGCCCTCTCGCTGCTGGGGGCAGCCCGACGAGAGCTACGCGCGTGCCGGCTGTGTAGTGCGGCCGCGCGTCTGGTGAACGGCAGGGTAGGAGACGTTGCTAGGCAACGTCAGACGCAGGGCGGCAGGAAAATGGCGGCCGGCAGTGACGTCGGGGGGGAGGCGGAGCCAAGCGGAGGACGGAGGAGACAAGACCGGAGGAGCAGGGCAGACCAGGAGGGAGGGGAGCGAGAGTAGGGAGAGAGGCACGGGAAGCATAGGGAGGCGTAGGTAGGGTGGAAGTAGCCCAGGGCAGGGCGAGGAGCCGGCGCACCGGCGGGTTTCGGGGGCGGACCCCCCCCCGTGGGACAGATCCCTGCGATACTGTCCTTAGGGCCCTGGGCTGGGGTCTGGGAGCGAGGGCGGGCCCAGACCCCCCACCCCACATATCCCGGCGAAATAGACATGTGTACTGTGAGCAATTAAGCACTCGGGAACGTGGGACGGTAGCACAAGTAGAGGGGGTGGGACTGGAACCCCCACAAGGAGATAAAAATAAAAACAAAATTTGATTGGATGACCAACAATAACCCCGCTTTTAGGGAAGTAAGTAACTCAGACAGCAGTATGCAACAAAGTGCTGATTACCCCAAATGGAGCAGATGAAAGTTTTTGTAAGGGCAGACTGAGACAACAAAAATCTAACGTCAGCAATTGTCAGGCGAGTGGAGGATACCAAAATTCCGAAACAGGGTATATAAGGTGGGCTGAAACAGACCACGAGCGGACGGGTTGCGAATCCAAAAAGCCAGGTCTGATCAACCAGGGCTCCCTCCCCGGCGCTGAATCTCGCTGCCGCACATAAGCTCCGAAAGGGGAACAAACACCGGTCGTAAGTTGCAACGAAAAATCCAAAGAAAGGAAAAATATAAAGAAAAGAATATCTCCTGAATCTAAGCAATGCTTCTATCTTTCTTAACGTGAGTATTATATATTTGTTAACTCCATAAATTGTTTAAAGGTAAATCAGGAGGGTATATCTGTAGGAGGAGTTATTATTTCTTGGTTTTTTTTTAACTGTACTGTTTTTCTACTTTTTCTTTGTATATTATATTGTCTTAAAAGAATCAAAAATAGTGAATTGATTTAAATGGAAAATTAATTATAAAGTAAATTAAAAAAATAAAAAATCTTTGTTTGGCCCTAAAAAGAAGTATTCCTCTGTCTGTGGTTTCAAATCCTTTAAAGAGGCAAACCCGGTTACCGAAAGAGGTAACCTAGTGACAGATGATGTGGGGAAAGCTGAAGTACTCAATGCTTTCTTTGCCTCTGTATTCACGGACAAGGTCGGCTCCTGGACTTCTGCGCTAAGTGACTCAAGATGGGATGAAGATGGACAGCCCGTGGTGGGTAAAGAACAGGTTAGGAACTATTTAGAAAAGCTAAACGTACACAAATCCATGGGTCCAGACTTCATGCAACTGAGGGTACTGAGGGAGTTGGCAAATGTCATTGAGGAGCCTTTGGCTATTATCTTTGGAAAGTCGTGGAGATCGGGAGAAATCCGGGATGATTGGAAAAAGGCAAATGTAGTGCCCATCTTCAAAAAAGGGAAGAAGGCCGATCCAGGGAATTATAGGCCGGTCAGTCTTACCTCGGCTCCTGGAAAAATCATGGAAGGGATCCTTAAGGAATCCATTTTGAGGCACTTGGAAGAGAAGAAAGTGATTAGGAATAGTCAGCATGGATTCACAAAGGGCAAGTCGTGCCTGACCAATCTGATTAGCTGCTATGATGAGGTAAGAGGTTCGGTGGACATGGGAAAGTCAGTGGATGTGATATACCTTGACTTTAGCAAGGCTTTTGATACGGTCTCCCACAATATTCTTGCCAGCAAGTTAAGGGAATGTAGATTGGATAAATGGACGGTAAGATGGATAGAAAGCTGGCTGGAAGGCCAGGCCCAGCGGGTAGTGATCAACGGCTCGATGTCAGGATGGCAGTCGGTTTCTAGCGGAGTGCCCCAAGGTTCGGTTCTAGGACTGGTTTTGTTCAACATCTTTATTAATGACCTGGATGAGGGGATTGTACCCTCAGCAAGTTTGCGGATGACACATAAGCTAGGGGGAGAGGTAGATACGCTTAAGGGCAGAGATAGGGTCCAGAGTGACTTAGACAAATTGGAGGAGTGGGCCACAAGAAATCTGATGAGGTTCAACAAGGACAAGTGTAAAGTCCTGCACTTGGGACGGAAGAATCCCAAGCATAGTTACAAGCTGGGGACCAACCAGTTAAGTAGTAGTTCTGCAGAAAAGGACCTGGGAGTTACAGTGGATGAGAAGCTGGATATGAGTCAACAGTGTGCCCTTGTAGCCAAGAAGGCTAATGGCATATTAGGTTGCATTAAGAGGAGCATTGCCAGCAGATCCAGAGAAGTGATTATTCCCCTTTATTCGGCTTTGGTGAGGCCACATCTGGAGTAGTGTGTCCAGTTCTGGGCCCCCCACTACAAAAAGGATGTGGAAGCATTGGAGAGGGTCCAACGGAGGGCAACCAAAATGATTAGGGGGCTGGAGAATATGACCTATGAGGAGAGGCTGAGGGACTTGGGTCCCATCTGGGGCACGGTAAAAAAATGTCCAGTACTCACAATTTAGTTCTCTCTCTTGCAAGTGTAAATTAAGTTGAAACTCCCTTGTAAGAACTGGTGTCACAAAGACGGACCAACACAATTTGGCATCTTAGATAAGAAAGAGGATACGGGCCCCTATGGGTATAAAGATGGGTCCAGCAGCACATTTACTCTGAGTGTCAATCTACCATCTATCTGCTGGTCAGGTTAGGTGATTGGCCTCCCGAGGTTCCACAGGGATGCCCACCTCGTATTCGTCTTTCCTAGGAATTGAGGGACCGGCCCTGGCCTGATACGCTGGAGTCGAGAGGCACAGAAGGGGGTAAAAATTGTACCTGGATGTGTCCTTTGTCTTAAGTGTACACATAGACTTAGAGCTCTTTAAAGATTAAGCTGTCACTTGGTACCATTATTTCTATTTTCTATCTTTATTTCCTTTGTAACCATTTTTAAGATCTATATTTGCTAGCAGTTAAGAAATAGAGCAATAGCCATTGTAACCATATGATTTATAAGCTTCCTTAATAAACCTGAAACTGTTTAAGCTTTAACCTGACTCTTTCAGTTGCTGTAACAGAACAAAGCACAATTTAAAAGAACTCCAGCCGGTCATAAGGGACAGATACAGGCAGAGCTGGGCAGTTGGATCGTGTCGCTTCCAGAGGACAGATCCGTGGGGCATCTCTCAGCCTTCCCTAGGCTGCCCGCTGCGAAGGGATCATGTATCCTAGCAGTCTAAATCTGAGGTGTAATAAGCTCTCCCTGCAAACTCTGGGGCGTCTGTCAGCCTGTTGGCTGCCCACCGCAAAGGGACCCCGGTCCTAGCAGTCAAAGACACGGACGTTAAACTTCTCGGGGCGCCCGTCAGTCTCTCCTAGACTGCCCACTGCGATGGGGCCTTGTGTCCCAGCAGTTGAAGACTCGGGTGTAACACACACACACACGCACTGCCCTGACCATCGGCTGACACCCGGACCAAGGTAAAAACCATGTCCTTGTACAGGTGGTGGTCACGCCAGACGTCCACCAGGGAATGTTGGTCTATCATCTCCCTGAGGATGTCTGCGGTGGCCTGGCACTGCTCGGTCCTTGTGCGGTCCTGTTCCTTGAGGGTGCAGCTGAAATCCCTGCCCAGGACCAGGCACTCGCAAGGTTCCAGAGAGGATCCAGAGGAAGACAGACGCCTGCTGGTAGAAGCGGAGCCTCTCTGGGCCAGATGTTGGGGCGTAGATGTTAATGAGATTTAATGTCAGCCCCTCCACCCAAACCCGGAGGTGCAGCAGGCGGCCCTGCACAACCTCGGCAATCCCCAGCACCTTGGGCTGCAGGCTCATGGAGAACAGGGTCACCACCCCGGCTTGACAGGCCATCAGGTAGCTGAAGTAGACCCTGTCCCCCCACTCCAGCCACCAGCTAGCTTCGGCAGCCGGAGTGGTGTGGGTCTCCTGCAGGAAGATGACAGAGTACCCCCCCTCCCGAAGGAAGGAGAGCACCTGACACCTGCAGAGACCCAGCCTGCAGTCCCCGGTGTTCAGAGTAGCAAGTACAAACAGCGGCATTGAGAAGGCTGGGGAAGATCCTCGCCGGCAGGAGTGCTGGCAGTCCCCATTGGGCCCCTCAGCAAACCGTGCCTGTACCGAAATGTGAGCAGGGCGTCACAAAAGCCGTGGGCCCGCTGGTAGGATGCAGCCCCCTGCCGCCCAGTCCCTTTACCTTCCCCCAAAATGACCTTTACTGTCTGGAGGACGAGATGGAAGTGTCACATTACCGAATTTGAGGGGAGCAGCCAGATCGCTGCTGCACCCATAGGTGGGGGTGTTGGCCCCAGAAATTGGTATAAAAGGGAGCCATGTGGGGTATTGAATGGGAGCTTATTGTTTGCTGATCTTATGTACGCTATTTATGTGAGTGTATAATGTCTGTGTGTGTAGGTAGGAATCTGTAATCTGTGTGGAAGCTGAATATTTCTCTGAATGTGGTTAAGCATTGCTATGGACAGGCTGATTAGCCAGGCCCTGTGGGACAATGGCACTTGATGGGCCAAAGACACACCCAAAGAATGGGGGCTGTCACCTGAGAGCAGCCAGCAGGAAACACAGAGATTGGCCTCTGACCAGGTGACCTGCTGCATACAAGAAGAGGCCAGGAAGGAGGTATAAAGAGGCCATGTGGCCGATGCCATTTTGTTCTCAGCTCAGCACTTCATCCCAGAGGCAGCACTGCAGGGATCGAAGAGCCCGGAAGACCTGTGAACCCATCCTGATGTGAGGATGTGCAACAAGAACTTTTAAACCAGCAGCTGTAACATCTCTGCTAGAGCCTGCATCGAGGACTGGGAGATTCGGTGCATGTAACGTACTATTCTTTAACAACCTGACTCTCAGGCTTTTCTTTCTTGTGTTAATAAACCTTTAGTTGTTAGATGCTAAAGGATTGGCCCAGCGTGATTTGTGGGTAAGGTCCAGAGGGTAAATTGACCAGGGATCTGTGGCTGGTTTCTTGGAACCGGACAGAACTTGTTCGGGGTAGGTGGGATTGGGTGCTAGGACCCCCCCACCTGTGTATGAGGCCCGGGACCATCTGGGGCACGGATATTGCTGGGGTGTCGGAGGGGTTTTGCTCGTGAGGCTTCAGGCAGGCTGCTGAAGCGCTCTGTGGGACTGGTTTGTGGCCTGTTTGGAGAGGTCACCAGTCAGGGGGGCTGTAAGGAGCCCCGGATTTGAGCAATTCGCCCTGAGCGGACGCCCTCAGCTGTGCCCAGACACGGCCCGGTCCGTCACAGGAAGTCTCCCCAGCGCTGAAGGGTGAGAGCCACTTTTTGTTCTTGGAGCCACAGAATTCTTCCAAGAAGTCGTCCATCTCACCCTTCAGCGCATTGGGCATCAGGGCCTCGGGCCCCCGAACATCTTTGGGCCAGACCGCCCCTGTGAGCCCCGCGACCAATTGACATGGGAAGGCAGGGACTGTGAAGTCCTTGCTAGGATGATGGTAGGGGCAGTGGCAGAGGGAGAACAGCCCCAGACATGCTGGGAGCGGGAGAAACAAAAACTGCCTCCTGGGGGCCAATGTCTGAACTGAACATGGCAGCCCCGGGGGCGGCAGTAATAGGGGAAGGGGAATGAAAGAGGTCAGGGAGGGGATTGGGGAAAGGAGGAAGGGGAGGAGGAGGGGGATTCAGAGGCGTAGCGAAGGGGGGTCGGGGCGGCATTTACTCCCGCGCGCCACCCCGGGGGGCACCGGGCTGGGCTGGGAGCAAAGCACACTCTTCTCTGGCCCACGTGATGCTTTTGAACAGAGACCGGGAGTTGGCTAAGTGCTCCCGGATCTCTACACGCTGCGAGCTGAGGCAGCAGGGCCAGGTGGCAGCAGCGGCCACTGTAAAGTTTAGAATCCCTTACCCGGCTGTTCCGTTCCTCCCGTGCCTGGCTCGGTGGGGGGGAGGATTTCATGGGGGGTGCTCTTGGCGCTGGGGGGCGGGGGGCTTGTTCGGGGGGGGTTCATTCGGATGGGGGATCTGACTCAGGGGGAGGGGTGAGTGCTTTGGGTTGGGGCACTGAGCCATCCATCTGCTGTCTGGACCTGGAATCTCGAGAGGTGTGCTGCTTACCGGGAGCTCAAATTCAGGAGGTGACTGAGAGGCTTACCAAACTGATGAAATCTTCAGTTCGCTACCCCTTCTTGCTTCACCATGTGGGAACTAACGATACGGCCAAGAATGACCTTGAGCGGGTTACTGCGGATTATATAGCGCTGGGAAGAAGGATCCAAGGACCTCATTCCACAAGGAGTAACAGTTAATCCGAACTAAGGACTTAGTTTGGATTAACTTTAAACTGCTGTGCGTAGCCACGGGCAATTCGTTCGAACAAAGGGGGATTTAAAAATGGCGGCTGGACGGGAAGATGCAAATAAAGCCCACGATATTTAAATCCTGGGCTTCATTTGCAACTCCGGTTGTCTGATTTGCCTACCTAGCTCGAATTAATGAGCTAGTGTAGACATACCCCCTGACATCTGTTGGGAGACCAATACAGCAGTACACAGGCAATCCAGGAAGTTTTTGGAGAATGTTGGGGATAACTTCTTGGTACAAGTGTTGAAGGAGCTGACATGGGGCCATGCGCACCTTGACCTGCTGCTCACAAAAAGGGAGGAACTAATAGGGGAAGTGGAGGTGGGTGACAACCTGGGAAGCAGTGATCATGAGATGGTAGATTTCAGGATCCTGACCAAAGGAAGGAAAGAGAGTAGTTTCCCCTGGGATGCTAACATGAAGGGGAAAGGAGTCCAGGACAGCTGGCAGTATTTTAAAGAAGCCTTATTGAAGGCACAAAAAGAAACCATCCTGACGCGTAGCAAGAGAGGCAAACATGGTAGGAGACCAGATTGGCTTACGGGGGAAATCCTTGGTGAACTTAAGCACAAAAAGGAAGCTTACAAAAAGTGGAAACTAGGACAAATGACCAGGGAGGAGTTTAAATGTATAGCTCGAGAATGCCTGGGGGTTATCAGGAAGGCGAAAGCACAAATGGAATTGCGACTGGCTAAGGATGTGAAGGAGAACAAGAAAGGTTTCTACAGGCATGTTAACAAGAAGGTGATCAGAGAGGGTGTGGGGCCCCTACTGGACGAAGGAGGTACCCTAGTGACAGACGATGTGGGGAAAGCTGAAGTACTCAATGCTTTCTTTGCCTCTGTATTCACGGACAAGGTCGGCTCCCGGACTAACGCGCTAAGTGACGCAAGATGGGATGAAGATGGACAGCCCGTGGTGGGTAAAGAACAGGTTAGGAACTATTTAGAAAAGCTAAACGTACACAAATCCATGGGTCCGGACTTAGTGCATCCCAGGGTACTGAGGGAGTTGGCAAATGTCATTGAGGAGCCTTTGGCCATTATCTTTGAAAAGTCGTGGACATCGGGAGAGATCCCGGATGATTGGAAAAAGGCAAATGTAGTGCCCATCTTCAAAAAAGGGAAGGAGGACGATCCAGGGAACTATAGGCCGGTCAGTCATACTTTGGTTCCTGGAAAAATCATGGGAGGGATCCTTAAGGAATCTATTTTGAGGCACTTGGAAGAAAGGAAAATGATCAGGAATAGTCAGCATGGATTCACAAAGGGCAAGTCGTGCCTGACCAATCTGATTAGCGTCTACGATGAGGTAACTGGCTCGGTGGACATGGGGAAGTCAGTGAATGTGATATACCTGGACTTTAGCAAGGCTTTTGATATGGTCTCCCACAATATTCTTGCCAGCAGGTTCAGGGAATGTGGATTGGATAAATGGACGGTAAGATGGATAGAAAGATGGCTGGAAGGTCAGGCCCAGCGGGTAGTGATCAACGGCTCGATGTCAGGATGGCGGTCGGTTTCTAGCGGAGTGCCCCAAGGTTCGGTTCTAGGACCGGTTTTGTTCAATATCTTTATTAATGACCTGGATGAGGGGATGGGTTGCACCCTCAGCAAGTTTGCGGATGACACTAAGCTGGGGGGAGAGAGGTAGATACGCTTAAGGGCAGAGATAGGGTCCAGAGTGACTTAGACAAATTGGAGGATTGGGCCACAAGAAATCTGATGAGGTTCAACAAGGACAAGTGCAGAGTCCTGCACTTGGGACGGAAGAATCCCAAGCATTGTTACAGGCTGGGGACCAACCGGTTAAGTAGTAGTTCTGCAGAAAAGGACCTGGGGGTTACAGTGGATGAGAAGCTGGATATGAGTCAACAGTGTGCCCTTGTAGCCAAGAAGGCTAATGGCATATTAGGTTGCATTAAGAGGAGCATTGCCAGCAGATCCAGAGATGTCATTATTCCCCTTTATTCGGCTTTGGTGAGGCCACATCTGGAGTATTGTGTCCAGTTCTGGACACCCCACTAGAAAAAGGATGTGGGGAGGGTCTAGCGGAGGGCAACCAAAATGATTAGGGGGCTGGAGCACATGACCTATGAGGAGAGGTTGAGGGAGTTGGGTTTGTTTAGTCTGCAGAAGCGAAGAGGGAGGGGGGATTTGATAGCAGCCTTCAACTTCCTGAAGGGAGGTTCCAAAGTGGATGGAGAGAGGCTGTTCTCAGTAGTGACAGATGGCAGAACAAGGAGCAATGGTCTCAAGTTGTGGTGGGAGAGGTCCAGGTTGGACATTAGGAAAAACTATTTCACTAGGAGAGTGGTCAAGCGCTGGAATGGGTTACCTAGGGAAGTAGTGGAGTCTCCATCCCTAGAGGGCTACGTCTACACTGGCCCCTTTTCCGGAAGGGGCATGTAAATTTCACCAGTCGTCGTAGGGAAATCCGCGGGGGATTTAAATATCCCCCGCGGCATTTAAATAAAAATGTCCGCCGCTTTTTTCCGGCTTTTAAAAAAGCCGGAAAAGAGTGTCTAGACTGGCCCCGATCCTCCGGAAAAAGTGCCCTTTTCCGGAGGCTCTTATTCCTACTTCAAAGTAGGAATAAGAGCCTCCGGAAAAGGGCACTTTTTCCGGAGGATTGGGGCCAGTCTAGACGCTCTTTTCCGGCTTTTTTAAAAGCCGGAAAAAAGCGGCGGACATTTTTATTTAAATGCCGCGGGGGATATTTAAATCCCCCGCGGATTTCCCTACGACGACTCGTGAAATTTACATGCCCCTTCCGGAAAAGGGGCCAGTGTAGACGTAGCCGAGGTGTTTAAGTGTCGGCTTGACAAAGCCCTGGCCGGGTTGATTTAGTTGGGATTGGTCCTGCCTAGAGCAGGGGGCTGGACTTGATGACCTTCTGAGGTCTCTGCCAGCTCTATGGTTCTGTGATTCTATGACTGCGGGGGCTGGCTCTGTGGGAGGTATGAGTGCATTGGGATGGGGGGATGGCTCTGTGTGAGAGCATTGGCATGGGGGGATGCTGGTGAGGGGCTGGCTCTGGGGGGAGAGGTGGGTGCATTAGGGTTACTTATCATTTTTTTAACTAAAAGATACTTTATACCAAAAGGAAAAACTTAAAAAAATAATAATCTGGTTACATTTTACAGACTAACAAACATATAGATCAGGCATGTCAAACTTGAAGCCCACTGAGGGCCACAAATGAAAACTGATAGCTTTCAGGGACACCAAAGAAAATGTACTTCCATTGGAAAGTTGTAATTATTTATTATTATAGATTATGTTTTAGGTATATTTTATAATATTTTTCAGGTCTTGTTTTAATATAGTACAATAATTTGATGTGTAAAATTGTTATTTACTCATAAAATAATTTTTAATTTAAATATAAATTTAAGGTACTTTTAAATTTTGTATATGACACAACTTGTTTTGTTGAAATAAAAACAAGTATAGACCATGGTCAATCAAATAGAGCAGGCTTCTGTGAAAATTTCAGCTACTTTGTAAGTTTGAGATTTTGCATAAACATATAATTATTCACGCAATTGCAAAAAATTGACATATATTTGATATAAAATTAATATACATTTTGTGATTTTATCTGGAAATAAATAAATAAAAACCAAAACATTAACAACATATCCCCCTCCACTGCCAGGCACTCCCATATCCCCGTTCTAACCCAATTCCCCTCTGTTCCCCCAAAGAACCCCCTCTAACCCAATGCCTCCTCCCTCCCCCAGACCCAGGCACTCCCAGACCCTTCCCCCATACCTAATGCCTGGGTCCCAGAGCCAGTGTCGCTGCCGCCACACATTTCTTCCTCAGGCGCTGGGGAGGTGTGAGCACAGCAGCCAGCTGTGAGCAGGCACTTGATGCCTGTGCAGAGCAGCCCAGCCAGCCGTGATCTGCACTTGGCCATGTGCTCCAAGCGGCCAGTGGGCCACATTTTATTCTTTTATAAAATCTTGTGGCAGGCCGCAACAAATTTTGATTGGGCCACATGCAGCCCGCCAGAAGCCTGTTTGACATGCCTGATATAGATGGTATCATGAGCTTTTGTGGGCACAACCCACTTCCACCCACAAAAGCTCATGATACCATCTACGTAAGGGGTGGGCAATAATTTTTGCCCGGGGGACACTTCAAACATTTTTGAAGTAGCACTGGGCCACCACGGAAGGGGTGGGGACTAAACAGGAAGGAGTGGGGCTACCCAGACCATCATTGGTCTGGGGTGGGGGAGCCCCTTTGCCTCCTCCTTCCCACTAGGCACCCATGTCTCTGGTAGGGCAGGAGGAGGCTTCGTGCGCTCCCCCACCTCCAGGCCAATCAAGGCTTGAGGGCGGGGGAGCGCAGGAAGCCTCCTCCTGCCTTGCGAGGAGTACATGGCGCTTGGAAGTGCCGTGTACTGCTCGCTGAGTGGGGGCAGAGCAGAGAAAGCTTCACATGCTCACCCACCCCAAGCCCTAATTGGCCTGGGGGCGGGGAAGCAGCAGGGCCTCCGCAGACCGGATCCGACCCACGGAGGCCCTTTTGCCTACTTCTGATCTACGTTTTGTTAGTCTTTAAAGTACTACTAGACTGTTCTGTTGTTTTTTAAGTTTTTCCTGTTACAGACTAACTCAGCTACCCCTTTGAAGCTTATAAAAAAGGTTCTGTGCTATTCCATTCCTTTTTGCCTCCCTGTTTCCTTTCTCCTTTGGCGAGTTGGGCAGGCAGCAGTTTTGGTAAAAATGTATCAGACGTGCACACAGTGCACGCTCTACCTCAGCTGGTGCGGGATAATCAGAGCCTCAATTCTAAAGGAGTTGGCATTACTGAAGGGATAGATCACCCCACGTTTTGTTGCCGATTTTCCATCTCCCAGTCATAGCAGAGACTTGGGATTAATGTGGCTTTCTCAACTAAAAGTCCTATACATGTTTGGATGTTGTGATTGTGAACACCTGGAGAGGAAGTCTGCTCAAGGCAAAGTTGGCCTTGAATCTTGATATGTATGGCTTCAGTTGAATGGCTTGTGTGAAATTTGGAAGAGCGGCTCAGAGAGACCTCTCTCCTTTACTTAAGGATAAAAGACAGGACTATGCAGCACTTTAAAGTGCTTGTGATGGACCGGGCCGTGTCTGGGCACAGCTGAGGGCGTCTGCTCAGGGCGAATTGCTCAAATTCGGGGCTCCTTACAGCCCCCAGACTGGTGACCTCTCCAAACAGGCCACAAACCAGTCCCACAGAGCACTTCAGCAGCCTGCCTCCGACACCTCAGCAATATCCGTGCCCCAGATGGCTCTGGGCCTCATACACAGGTGGGGGGGTCTTAGCACCCAATCCCACCTACCCCGAACAAGTCCTGTCCGGTTCCAAGAAACCAGCCACAGATCCCTGGTCAATTTACCCTCTGGATCTTACCCACAAATCACACTGAACCAATCCTTTAGAATCTATATATAAAGGTTTACTATCACAAGAAAGAAAAGCATGAGAGTAAGGTTGTTAAAGAATAGTACGTTACATGCACCGAATCTCCCAGTTCTCGATGCAGGCTCTAGCAGAGATGTTACAGCTGCTGGTTTAAAAGTCCTTGTTGCACATCCTAGAGTCAGGATGGGTCCACAGGTCTTTCCGGCACTTCGATCCCTGCATTGCTGCCTCTGGGATGAAGTGCTGAGCTGAGAACAAGACGGAGACCACCACATGGCCTATTTATCCCTCCTTCCTGGTCTCTTCTTGGCTATAGCAGGTCACCTGGTCCACCTTATTCCTGTGTTGCCTGCTGGTAGCCCTTAGGTATGAGTCACCACTCATTCTTTAGGTGTGTCCTTGGCCCATTGAGTGCCATTGTCCCACAGGGCCTCGCTAATTAGCATGTCCATAGGCCAGGCCCTGCCCAATGCTCAACCACATGCAGGGAAATATTCAGTATCCATACAAATTATAGATTCCTAACTACGCACACAGACATTATACAAACACATGAACAGCTTACATAGGATTATCAGATAACAAGCTTCTATTCAACACCCCACATGGCCCCCCTTTTATACCATTTTTTGGGGCCAGCACCCCCACCTATGGGTGCAGCAGTAATCAGTAACGTGACACTGCTCCATAGTCCTGTCTTTTGTTTCAGAAAGACCAGCCTAACACGGCTACATCTCTATTACTATTTTACTTAAGGATAGAATCTCATGGCAGCCTGAAGGGAAAAGTCCTCATGGCAGACAGAAAGCCACGCTTGCAGGGTATCCTCAGCCTTAGGCTACTTATTGATTCAAGTGCCTTCAAGAAAGCGAGGGTGTGTGTTGTGTGTGAGTTTTATTTAAAAGTTTTTTGGAGTGTTATTTTAACAGGTAAGTTAATCTCTTACACTGATAACTCTCGTGTAGTTTTTTGCTGTGCGATAATGTGAAAAACAATTAGGTTAACTAGGTAAGTAAATGGGCAGTTAGGAAACATTACAGATTGCTTATAATAAATTTATTAGGTCTTTTGTTAGTCTTTAAAGTGCTACATAACTTTTTTTTCTTTTTGTTTTCCCAAGATTCGACTAACATGGCTACCTCTCGATTACAATAAATTTGATATGCTCAAAATCTTTTTTACTTTTATTCATTAAAGCAACGTGTTACTCATTTGCTATAACAGTGGTTTTAAATGCTTAAATGAAATATAGTGATGAAATTCATATTTAGGTTGTATAACATTCACTTCTCATGTTTTATAAAACTTACATATTTAAGAATTTGACATTTTGTATGTAAAAGACATGAACCTAATGAGAATGGGATATGAACAAATTAAAGAGAAAAAAATATTTAACAGAATGTAAACCACAAAACTATATACAGTAATTTATATGTCTGTCGTTAGTAAAATAAGTAATTCATTAAACAATAAATAGCCTAAGAGGTGGATTATTTACAGTGGTGTAGTGAGGAGGGAGGGGGAAGTGGCCTCTGGGTGCCACACTAGTGAGATGCCTGTATAGTCCCCCTACACTCCCCCTGTCATCCCTCTGCTCACCTGCTCCTCCTCTGCCTGCCACCACCAGCTGGAGCTACCTCCTCCCCACCTTTCTGCCCCCAGCCCGACTCCCTCCACCTCTGCCAAAGGATTAGTGCATGCGGGACCCAGACCCAAACTGGAGGGGGTCGGGTAAGACTCGGTACAAGCTCCCCCCACTCCTCCCAGGGTCGAGCTCAGCTATGCGCCCCACCATTCGGGGCCCCACCATTTAGCAGGAGGGGGCGCCAATTTTGCCTTCGCCACCCGGGAGCCTAACACCCTTGCTACGCCTCTGTACACACCCCGGACTTCAGAAGAGCGGACTTTGACTCCGTCAGAGAACTGATGGGCAGGATTCCCTGGGATGCTAACATGAAGGGGAAAGGAGTCCAGGACAGCTGGCAGTATTTTAAAGAAGCCTTATTAAAGGCACAGGAAGAAACTATCCCAAAGTGCAGCAAGAAAAGCAAATATGGTAGGCGACCAGATTGGCTTACCGGGGACATCCTTGGTGAGCTTAAACACAAAAAGGAAGCTTACAAGAAGTGGAAACTTGGACAGATGACTAGGGAGGAGTATAAATATATTGCTGGAGAATGCAGGGGAGTTACCAGGAAGGCGAAAGCGCAATTGAAATTTCAGCTAGCAAGGGATTTGAAGGGTAACAAGAAAGGTTTCTACAGGCATGTTAGCAAGAAGAGGGTGATCAGAGAGGGTGTGGGGCCCTTACCGGATGATGGAGGTAACCTAGTGACAGATGATGTGGAAAAAGCTGAAGTACTCAATGCTTTCTTTGCCTCTGTCTTCACGGACAAGGTCAGCTCCTGACCTAGACAAATGCACTAGGCAACGCAGTATGGGAAGGAGGTGGACAGCCCTTGGTGTGGAAAGAACAAGTTAGGAACTGTTTAGAAAAGCTAAACATACACAAATCCATGGGCCCATATTTAATGCATCTGAGGGTACTGAGGGAGTTGGCAAATGTCATTGCGGAGCATTTGGCCATTATCTTTGAACACTCGTGGAGATTGGGAGAGATCCCGGATGATTGGAAAAAGGCAAATATAGTGCCCATCTTTTAAAAAGGGAAGAAGGACAGTCCAGGGAACTACAGACCTGTCAGCCTTACCTCAGTCCCTGGAAAAATCATGGCGGGGATCCTCAAGGAATCCATTTTGAAGCACTTGGAAGAGGGGAAAGTCATCAGGAGTAGTCAACATGGATTCACGAAGGGCAAGTCGTGCCTGACCAATCTGATTAGCTTCTATGATGAGGTAACTGGCTCTGTGGATATGGGAAAGTCAGTGGATATGATGTACCTTGACTTTAGCAAAGCTTTTGATACGGTCTGTCACATTACCTAATTGGAGGGAAGCAGCCAGATCGCTGCTGCACCCCTAGGTGGGTGTGTTGGCCCCAGTAATTGGTATAAAAGGGAGCCATGTGGGGTATTGAATGGGAGCTTATTGTTTGCTGATCTTATGTACGCTATTTATGTGAGTGTATAATGTCTGTGTGTGTAGGTAGGAATCTGTAATCTGTGTGGAAGCTGAATATTTCTCTGAATGTGGTTAAGCATTGCTATGGACAGGCTGATTAGCCAGGCCCTGTGCGACAATGGCATTTGATGGGCCAAGGACACACCCAAAGAATGGGGGCTGTCACCTGAGAGCAGCCAGCAGGAAACACAGAGATTGGCCTCTGACCAGGTGACCTGCTGCATACAAGAAGAGGCCAGGAAGGAGGTATAAAGAGGCCATGTGGTTGAGGCCATTTTGTTCTCAGCTCAGCACTTCATCCCAGAGGCAGCACTGCAGGGATCGAAGAGCCTGGAAGACCTGTGAACCCATCCTGATGATAGGATGTGCAACAAGAACTTTTAAACCAGCAGCTGTAACATCTCTGCTAGAGCCTGCATCGAGGACTGGGAGATTCGGTGCATGTAACATACTATTCCTTTAACAACCTGACTCTCATGCTTTTCTTTCTTGTGATAATAAACCTTTAGTTTTAGATTCTAAAGGATTGGCCCAGCGTGATTTGTGGGTAAGGTCCAGAGGGTAAATTGACCAGGGATCTGTGGCTGGTTTCTTGGAACCGGACAGAACTTGTTCGGGGTAGGTGGGATTGGGTGCTAGGACCCCCCACCTGTGTATGAGGCCTGGGGCCATCTGGGGCACAGATATTGCTGGGGTGTCAGAGGGGTTTTGCTCGTGAGGCTTCAGGCAGGCAGCTGAAGCGCTCTGTGGGACTGGTTTGTGGCCTGTTTGGAGAGGTCACCAGTCTGGGGGCTGTAAGGAGCCCCGGATTTGAGCAATTTGCCCTGAGCGGACGCCCTCAGCTGTGCCCAGACACGGCCCGGTCTGTCACACGGTCTCCCACAATATTCTTGCCAGCAAGTTAAGGGAATATGGATTGCATAAATGGACTGTAAGATGGATAGAAAGCTGGCTAGACTGTGTGGCCCAATGGGTAGTGATCAACGGCTCGATGGCAGGTTGGCAGTCGGTTTCTAGTGGAGTGCCCCAAGGATCTGTTCTTGGACCAGTTTTGTTCAACATCTTTGTGCAACTCTTCGTGCAATGAGGAGTAACAGTTAATTCGAGGGAAGGGTTTTGGATCGGACTGCTGCATTTACACGCGGCAAGTTAAATCGGGCGACCAGCATTTTAAAATGGCGATCGGCTGCGGATATGCTAATCAAACGCGGGATATTTAAATCCCGCGCTTCATTAGCAACTTTGCCATGCTTCATTTGCCTCCCTAGTCCGAACTAGGGGGCAAGTGTAGACATACCGGCTACGTCTAGACTGGCAAGATTTTCCGCAAACGCTTTTAACGGAAAAGTTTTTCCGTTAAAAGCATTTGCGGAAAAGAGCGTCTAGATTGGCACGGACGCTTTTGCGCAAAATAACTTTTTGCGGAAAAGCATGCGTGCCAATCTAGACGCGGTTTTGCGCAAGAAAGCCCCGATCGCCATTTTCGTCATCGGGGCTTTTTTGCGCAAAACACTTTTTAGCTGTTTACACTGGCCCTCTTGTGCAAATACATTTGCGCAAGAGGGCTTTTTCCCGAACGGGAGCATCATAGTATTTGCGAAAGAACACTGACAGTCTTACATCAGATCGTCAGTGTTCTTGTGCAAATTCAAGCGGCCAGTGTAGACAGCTGGCAAGTTTTTCCAGCTTTTGCGGAAAAACTTGCTAGTCTAAACGCAGCTACCCTGAGGAATTTGGGTTTGTTTAGTCTGCAGAAGAAAAGAGCGAGGGGGGGATTTGATAGCAGCCTTCAACTTCCTGAAGGAAGGTTCCAAAGAGGATGGAGAGAGGCTGTTCACAGTAGTGACAGATGGCAGAACAAGGAGCAATGGTCTCAAGTTACAGTGGGAGAGGTCTAGGTTGGATATTAGGAAAAACTATTTCACTTAGGCTATGTCTACATTGGCATGATCTTGCGCAAATAGTCTTTAACGCAAGAGTTCTTGCGTTAAAGTATTTGTGCAAGAGAGCGTCTACACTGGCATGTGCCTTTGCGCAAGAGATGTGCTTTTGCGCAAGAGCATCCGTGCCAGTGTAGACGCTCTATTGCGCAAGAAAGCTCCGATGGCCATTTTAACCATCGGGCTTTCTTGCGCAAGAAATTAATGTTGCCTGTCTACACTGGCCTCTTGCGCAAGAACAGTTGCGCAAGAGGGCTTATTCCTGAGCGGGAGCATCATAATTCTTGGGCAAGAAGTACTGATTTCACACATTAGAACGTCAGTGTTCTTGCGCAAGAACTCCCCGCCAGTGTAGACAGGCAGCATGTTTTTGTGGAAAAGCGGCCACTTTGGCGCAAGATTGTGCCAATGTAGACACAACTTAAGAGCGTGGTGAAGAACTGAAATGGGTTTCCTAGGGAGGTGGTAGAATCTCCATTCCTAGAGGTTTTTAAGTTCCAGCTTGACAAAGCGCTGGCTGTGATGATTTAGTTGGGGTTGGTCTTGCGTTGGTCAGAGGGCTGGACTTGATGATCTCCTTGTAGTGGAATTTGCCCCTTGCCCGAAAAAGATAAGGAACTAGCCTAACAGCAATTAGGGGCCCACTAGCCTGTGAGCAAGAATGAAGCTGTATTTCACATTTTCTAACTTGTGACAGGCACAAGCAGGCAGAGTAAAACCGCACATAGGCATAAGATAAGAGTACCCCTCCCCAACTACTGGAATGTCAATCGTGAACGTTAGAAATAATGTATTGCTGTGCTTTAACCAATGAAATGTAAAAGCCAATCAAACTGTTATTCATGTATCCGATAAAAGGCTATGCACAGAGCGGCACGGGGTCGCTCCTCGCTATTTTTTTGCTGTAAAGCTCGAGGGGACGACCATCAGCGCTGATTAATAAAAGTCTGGTAAATCCTCCTTCGGGCATCCGTGTCATTCTGTTACACCGGTTTGAGTCCGGTACGGTTACATTTTTGGTGCCGTGACTCGGATGTCTTGCCGGTAAACTTGCCTCCCCTCGGTGTGCTCACGTGGGCCCTGGGTCGCCCGCCGGCGCCCACTTGGTCTCAGGCACCACTCCGAAGGTTGAACGGAGGAGACTCCTGGGCGAACCCGGGTGACTCCACGGCCCTGATGGGACACCATTATAAGGGGGCTACGAACGAGGTTCAGACCACTGCCAGCAGGAGCAACTCGGATGCCAGGAAAGTGAGTATCAAAGGGTCCCGGGACAATAGGAGTCCAGAATTCGCCCAACCAGACGGGAGACCTGGAATTCAGAGGGCACTGAATTGTTACCAGAGACATCTCCCCGCGGGTGGATCTGTGGGTTGGTGTATGAATGTTGTGTGAATCTGTGAGTTGAGTGATCGGGGGACTGTCAGACAGAAACCCAATCTGAATGTGGCACCGGTTTGAGGCCGGTCGGGACTTCCTAGTAGCGTGTTTCTTGTAACCCGGCGACGGGACAAGCCGCGAACGGAGGGTGTGAATTTAGTGTCCGTCCCCCATTGTGAACCGTTGGACCCCCTACCAACGGTCTGTATACCCTACCCTACTTGTGTCTGTCGGTGTGTGTGTGTGACGTCTTGGTCGCGGAGTAATGGGGGGAGGAGGTTCCAAATCTTGTACACCTCTACAATGCATGATTAAGAATTTTAAAACCGGCTTTTCCCGAGACTATGGAGACCCCAGACCAAAACCCGAAGTTTTGACACGTTTGTGCACTATAGACTGGCCGTCCCAGAGTCCCACCTGGCCGTCAGAGGGTTCGTTTGAGATTACAGAAATAAGGAAGGTCCACAAGACAGTCACAGACAGTCACCCAGATCAGTATGTCTATGTAGACCAGTGGTTGTTGAATGTAGTAGAGGGTCCGGGGTGGATTAAGCAATGCAGGAAGTCAAAGAATGGAGCAGTCCCCGTCATGGCAGTGAGAATCAAGAAGAAAGAGGTACTAAAATCAGGAAAAAGGGATACCCCTGAGAAAGAGAAGATGGAAAAGGAAAGCTTTGACCCTCTCCCCCAACCTGAAGAGGAAAATGACCTGCCCCCTCCCTACAATCCCGGCTATCCTAGAACGTCTCGGCGTCCGGCATACGGCACCAGCCGCTCTAGTCCATCTGATTCCGCGTCTCCTAGAGATGAGACGCATAAGGTTGGAGGGGCAACGGTCAAAGACAAAATAGAAGAAATGAATCAGACATTATTAAACCTGACCGAGCTACTTTCCCCCAAACCAAATTTCCTCGGAGAAAAAAAGATATGATCTAAGGCACCAAGAGACAATGGCCGTCCCGGAGTTTCCCCTCCGTGTGACCCGTTACGAGGCAGAGGACGGAGATCACGCAGGTCCCTTTCTCCACCACTGACCTTATAAATTGGAAAAAGACTACGAAACCTTTATCTGAGAGTCCTGGCGAAATGGCCACCCTCATAGAGTCAATCATCACCACCCACATGCCAACGTGGCAAGACGTCCAGACTTTATTGACAACCCTCTTTACGGGAGAAGAGAGGAGTAGGGTCCACCAAGCCATGAGAGATATTGTAAATCAAGAAAACCCAACATTAAATGAGCAAAATAAACTGGCCTTACTGCCCATTATGGACCCAGACTGGGACCCCCACACGCAGCATGGCCAAGCAAGCCGAGGAGCTTATTGTAACTTGTTTGTAAAGGCGGTCCGAAAGGCAGGAAGAAAGAATACCAATTTAACACACATTTCAGAAGTGGTACAAGGCCCTAATGAAACTCCAGGCGCCTTTATGGAAAGACTAAAAGAGGCTTACCGAGTATGGTCAAATATAAACCCGGATGATCCCACCAATAGGCAGCAAGTCAACACCACATTTATTGCCCAGTCAGCCAAAGACATTAGAAAGAAACTTCAAAAATGAGAGGAAGCCCCTGATATGAGTGAAGAGATGTTGTTGGGCCTAGCTCGAACTGTGTTCATGAACCGGGACACTGAAGAAGAAAAAACAGAAAAGACAGCCAAAATTATGGCAGCAGCCATCAGGGGGGAGGAGCCCACTAGACGCGGCCGCGGTGGCCGAGGCAGAGGAAGGCGAGGAAGATTCCAGGGAAAAGATGAGACAAGGCTACCACTAGATCGCAATCAATGTGCGCTCTGTCGGGGGTTTGGTCATTGGAAACGGGAGTGCCCCCAGGGACAAAATCAGGCGGCGAAAGAACTTAGCGTCACTGACCAATGACGGGGACCGGGCTCAAAAACTCTCTGGATTCCCCCAGAGCCCATGGTAAAAATGAAAGTGGGGGAATCAACTATTGACTTAATGATTGACAGTGGAGCATCAGTATCAGCAATCACAAAACCAATGGGAAGCCCACTGACCACTACCCTCCCTGTCCAAGGGGCTACAGGGAAGGTTGAAAGACACTGTTTGTTCCAACTTGATGATTGCAAGTTTCAAGGACACACCTTTACTCACACGTTTGTGTATTTGCCAGACAGCCCAGCCCCCCTTTTAGGCAGAGACCTCCTGTGTAAGTTGCGAGCTACACTCACTTTTTCAGAAAACGGACAGTGTCAGTTGACGGTGCCAAGGTTTCACGCCCTGCAATGGCTAGAGCATTTCCAGAGGCCTGACCGGCAGCCTACAATAATCTGTGCAGTTACGGTGCCAAGCGAGGAATGGAGTGACCTTCCAAGGGATTTGTGGGCAGAAAATGGAGGATACGGACTAGCAAAACGGCAGACCCCAGTACATATTTTTCTGCGTCCCGGGGCGGAGCCAATTAGCATTAAGCAATATCCAATTCCGAAAAACAAACGGGAAGGTATTAAACCCATACTGAAAGGATTCCAACAGGCTGGAATCTTAGAAGAAATCAGATCTCCCTGGAACACTCCATTGTTCCCGGTAGAAAAGAAGGAGCCAGGGAAGTACCGCCCAGTCCACGATTTATGAGCAGTAAACCAACGAGTAGCGCCTATGACCCCTTTAGTAGAAGACCCGTATA
The DNA here is from genome assembly GCF_049634645.1 of Pelodiscus sinensis. Taxonomy (NCBI): domain Eukaryota; kingdom Metazoa; phylum Chordata; order Testudines; family Trionychidae; genus Pelodiscus; species Pelodiscus sinensis. The sequence continues at coordinate 35,855 of NW_027465873.1, read as the reverse complement.
CCATGTTAACTCGAGTCCCAGGAACGGCTATGTGGTACAGCGTAATTGATCTAAAAGATGCATTCTTTGCCATCCCATTGGCAAAGACCTCCACCTCGTTATTTGCATTTACTTGGACGGACCCCGACTCAGGAAAGACTACCCAACTCGTCTGGCAAAGGCTACCTCAGGGTTTCATCCACAGTCCCACCATATTTTCTGAGGCTCTGGCCAAGGATTTGGAAGATCTGCATGCCCCTGAGGGGGGACAGTTACTCCAGTATGTAGATGACATCCTCCTGTGCGCCAGAACACAAGCAGACTGCACGGCCTTCATGCGGACAACTCTCCAACACCTAGCTCAATGTGGGTATAAGGTATCAAGGGCAAAGGCACAACTGGTCAAGCGGGAAGTAACTTACCTAGGATTTGTCATCGCAGACGGGTGTAGAAGACTATCCGGTGATAGAGTAGCGGCCATTTGCCAGTTAGCCCCTCCAACGACAGAAAAAGGATTGAGGACCTATTTAGGCATGACAGGCTACTGCAGACTGTGGATACCAGGCTACTCCAGCATCGCACAACCGCTATATGAGGCAGTTAAAGATATTAAGGAAGGGCAGGTGCAGTGGACGGAAGAAAGGAAGGCTGCATTTTTTGAGCTGCAAAATATGTTAACCAAAGGACCGGCCCTAGGTCTCCCAGATATGGCCAAGCCATTCCAACTCTATGTGATAGAACATGCAGGTCAAGCGAAAGGAGTTCTAACCCAGAAAGTGGGACCGTACTCACGCCCCTGCGGATATCTCTCCAAAAGACTGGATGCTGTTGCTAGAGGACTTCCAAGCTGTCTAAGATGCTTAGTGGCAGCTGCCACACTCCTGCAAGATGCAAAGAAACTCACGTATGGAGCCAGGACTACCATCTATACCACACATGGAATCAAGACCCTCCTGAGAGATACCAGCCTTAAATGGATGACCAGTGCAAGACTCACAAAATACCAGCTTCTGCTGTTAGAAGATCCAGATGTGGACCTGGAGGCAGTGGTCGGATTAAACCCAGCTACTCTGCTGCCGGAGCCCCACATGGACCCTCGCCCAGTATGCCATGACTGTACCACCTTGCTGCAGTATACATGGGCTGCCAGGCCCGATCTCAAAGAAGTTCCTTTGAAAAATGCAGACTATGAATGGTTTACTGACGGCAGTTCCTTTGTGGAAGAAGGGGAACGAAAAGCAGGGTATGCAATTGTCAATCAGCATGATACGGTAGAGGCCCAACTACTGCCCTGCGGAACATCAGCTCAGTTAGCTGAAATAATAGCCATTACCCGAGCATGTGAATTGGCAGAAGGAAAAAGACTGAGCCTTTGGACTGATTCTAAATACGGGTACCTCACCGTACATTCACATGCAGGGTTGTATAAAGAAAAAGGAATGATAGACTCTCGAGGAAAACCTATTAAATATCAAGGAGAAATACAGGCCTTACTGAAATCTGTCTTAAAGCCAAAGGAATTGGCGGTAATGCACTGCAAAGGACACCAGAAAGGATCAGCCTTTGAAGCCGAGGGAAACCGAAAAGCAGATGTCGCCGCAAAACAAGCGGCCCGTGCCCCTATCATAAACTGCTCACTGACGGTAGACCCTACTAATATGAAAATCTCCCCACAAGCCTACAGTCTAGAAGACCGCAATATGGCTACAGCTATTGGGGCACAAGAAAATCAAGAGGGGATATGGACACTGCCTAATGACCGAAGTGTAGTGCCAACCCATGAACTCTTACCCATGGTGCAAGCTCTACATGAAGGAACCCATATGGGAGCAGAGGCCATGTACCAGACTTTTAGGAAGGTTGTCTATGCCCCATATCTGGCTAATGCAACCAGAACAGTAGCCAGGCGGTGCATCCAATGTGCGAAGGTCAATCCCAGGACAGGAAGGATCGGGGCACCAGGACAGGTTGCAGTAGGAGCGGGACCCATGGACATCCTGCAAATAGACTATACAGACATGACTAGGTGTGGACCCTATAGATATCTCTTAGTAGTGATTTGTACCCTCACAGGGTGGATTGAAGCTTTTCCTACTAAATCAGAAGGATCTAATGGGGTTGTTAAATACCTCCTTAATCATCACCTCCCCACACATGGGCTACCCATACAAATAAACTCAGACAATGGGGGGCATTTGTTAACCAAGCAGTCCACAAGGTAGCACAAGGGCTAGGCATACAGTGGAAATTACATGCTGCATGGAGGCCACAGTCTTCGGGAAAAGTGGAGAGGGCCAACAGGACCCTCAAGGCCACTCTAATCAAAATTATGGATGAGGCACAGCTAAATTGGGTTACGGCTCTGCCATATGCATTGTACAAGATCAGGAACACCCCCAAAGGTACCACTGGTTTGACCCCATTTGAACTAATGTAGGGAAGGCCCTCCCCTATAACGCGAGAACTGTTAAGAGAACCGTCAGGTCAACCCCCCAGCATAGAGGTATGGGCAAAGCTCTTGCACCGACTCAGGAGGCAGTTGCAACAGACTGTGCCCTTTGTGGTAATGGAACCAGTGCATGAGTTTGAGCCTGGAGACTGGGTATGGGTTAAACGGTGGAAACCTGACCCTCTAACAGTGAAATGGGAAGGGCCTAGACAAGTTCTTTTGGTCACACCTACCGCTCTAAAATGTCATGGTATCAAAGCTTGGGTCCACTACAGCAGGGTCAAAGCAGGGACCGCCCCTGAGACCTGGAAAGCTAGAGCAGTAGGACCTTTGAAACTCAAGATCAGCAAAAGCCCTGCCGCACCTAACCAGGACTAGGTGCCCAGCGCATGGCTCAAGATTAGTCAAAACTACCCCCTGTTGCACCCCACCGGGAGTGGGTGCTCAACGCACGGGAGAAGATTTCAAGACATCAAGCCCCTACTGAGGTCTACCTGAAATAGCCTCTCCCCGTACGGGCCACCTAACACCACATGGACCAGGAAGATTGGATAATTGACAACAATGCAGTAAATGCCTATATAAACTTTATAATTGCCCCCACTGCACAAAGGCGGTGGACTCTGGTGATTTAAGGCATCCAAAATTGTGGTCATTACTCCTACAAAATTAAGCAGTGTATAGTAGGAGAAATTCCCCAATTCCTTTTTCTACGAAAGTTATTGCAAACTCGTAGGCGGAATAAGAAGCACAAACCGCGGTACTTAATTAGGATCGTTAATAACCAATACCAGGCTTATCATGTCTCAACAGAGGATGAAGAAATTAATTACAACCCAGATCTCTCAAAGGACACTGAGTTCTGCAGTGCCATGGCCTCGCAAAACAATTCACAACCTAACAATGTCCCCTGCGAGAGATGTTCAAACTTACACGACGGGTCCAGTGAGGAGAGTGACCTATATGTTTCCTCTGATGATGACAATGATACCCCTGATATTTCTGCCCCTTAAAGTTGTAAGCACCCAACCCATAGATTCCCCTAGCTGTACCCCTTGTATCCAAACCACCAGACACGGCACTCGAGTGCAGCAAACTTTGTTTTATACAAAACCCTATAAATGTACAAAAAAAATTACACAATGTACCTATAACTCAACCCAATATTCTATCTGTGATGGCAAAACCTGTTTTGACCCTCAGCCACCGGCCACCAGAACAATTGTCAAACTAAAGGTCGGAGGGTCATCAGGAAATGTTTTAGCAATTACTCCAGTGCCAGCAACAGGGCCAATATCTCTCTTATTTGACGCATGTTCGGCTATGCACACATCTATAATCCCATGCAGTACCTTAAGCTGGGAACGATACTACATGCATTCCCCTAAATACATGGGATACCAAGGGTTCAATAGAGACTGTAATAGTGTAGCCGATTTCTTCCTAAGTTACTGGTCGTGCGTCGCCTGGGGAACCTGGCAACAGCCAGGTCAAACAGCCGATCTTCGACCCGGGGTCACACGATTAAATTGCCAAACAAAAACCTGTACTCCACTCAATTTTACTATCAAAGACCCCCGCAATTGGCCATACTTTAACCGACAGTTCGGCCTTCGAATAGACAGTCCAGGAGTAGACCCCGGAACCCTGTTATGGATCGAAAAAGTAGAAGAAACAATTATAGGTACGCAGCATAAACATTTCGCTGAATTTTGGGAGGAAGTAAACAAGAGTCCATGGGATGACATCCCTAAAAGTACGAAGAATTTATTTATAGAATTAGCAGAACAGGTGGCGGTATCATTAAATATAAGCAATTGTTTTGTCTGTGGAGGCACTAACATAGGAGATCAATGGCCATGGGTTGCAGAGGAGTGGGATAGCACATACAATATCAGTTATGACCAAATGCAGTATCCACCCCATACAGATGCCGTATGGTGGACATTACACACTAACCTAGTAGGAAACAATTGTATTCAAGTACCTCAGGCGCCCAACCACACCCATCATATTGGAGACGCAAACTGCTTAGCTATCCGCATTCACAATGGCAGCACAATTTCCAACTGGAGTGCAAACAATACCACTTTTCCTAACAACCCATGGGCCATGCTGCCACCTCAAATGCAGGCATTCTGGGACAACGGTACTTATCCACCGCAAGGCCGAGCTCCCAATGGATTATACTGGATATGTGGTACCATAGCATATTCTCAACTACCACCTCATTGGTGGGGAACATGTTACCTCGGGACCATTCGTCCTGCATTCTTCCTCATGCCCCTAGAGATTGGCCAACAACTCGGCCAACGCGTATACACTAGAGAAAAACGGAAAATAAAAATAGGAACTTGGAAAGACAATGAATGGCCCCCCGAGCGTATAATCCAATACTACGATCCAGCATCCTGGGCACAGGATGGCAGTTATGGATACCGCACCCCTATTTATATGCTTAACCGAATTATCCTCTTACAAGCAGTTGTTGAACTCATAACCAATGAAACTGCTCAAGCTTTAAATTTATTGGCAAAACAACAAACTACAGGCAGTCCCCGGGTTACGTACAAGATAGGGACTGTAGGTTTGTTCTTAAGTTGAATCTGTATGTAAGTCGGAACTGGCGTCCAGATTCAGACACTGCTGAAACTGACCGCCAGTTCTGACTTACATACAGAATCAACTTAAGAACCCCAGGCGTCCCCAAGTCAGCTGCTGCTGAAACTGATCAGCAGCTGATTCCAGGAAGCCCGGGGCAGAGCAACTCTGCCTGGGGCTTCCTGTAGTCAGCGCTGGTCAGTTTCAGCAGAAGCTGACTTGGGGACGCCTGGGGCAGAGCAGCTGGGGTGCTGCCGTTGGTCCAGTAGTGCCCAGAGCGGGCGCTGCAGGACCAATCGGCAGCGCCCCAGCTGCTCTGCCCCAGAGTCCAAAACAAAATCCTGGTCTGCTGGGGGGGGGGGGGGAGAGCACACTAGCTGCGCCCCCCCCCCCCAGCAGACCAGGGACACGGGGAGCAGAGCCGCAGCGGCAGCGGGGTGCCGCGCCTCTGAGGCTTTGCTCTGGCAAAGCCTCAGAGGCGAGGGACCCCGCCGCGGCTGCCGCTTCAGTCTGGGTGCCTGTGGTCTGCTGGGGACGGTCCCCAGCATACCACAGGCTCCCCGACTGAAGCCGCAGCCGCGGGGGGGTCCCGCGCCTCTGAGGCTTTGCCAGAGCAAAGCCTCAGAGGCGCGGGGAACCGCCGCTGCTGCCGCTTCAGTCTGGGTGCCTGTGGTCTGCTGGGGACGGTCCCCAGCAGACCACAGGCTCCCCGACTGAAGCCGCAGCCGCGGGGGGGGTCCCGCGCCTCTGAGGCTTTGCCAGAGCAAAGCCTCAGAGGCACGGGGAACCGCCGCTGCTGCCGCTTCAGTCTGGGTGCCTGTGGTCTGCTGGGGACGGTCCCCAGCAGACCACAGGCTCCCCGACTGAAGCCGCAGCCGCGGGGGGGTCCCGCGCCTCTGAGGCTTTGCTCTGGCAAAGCCTCAGAAGCGTGGGAACCCGCCCGGTGCCCCTGGTCTGCTGGAGACGGTCTCCAGCAGACCAGGGGCACCGGAGCAGCTTACGAACGGGGCTTTCTCGCCCCGACCTCCGGGGCGAGAAAGCCCCGTTCGTAAGTGCGGATCCGACATAAGTCGGATCCGCGTAAGTCGGGGACTGCCTGTATGTTTAAAAACGCAATTTACCAGAACCGCTTAGGTCTGGACTATCTGTTAGCCAATGAAGGAGGGCTATGTAAAAAATTCAACTTATCTAATTGCTGCCTTGAAATTGGGGATACACAAAATGCAATAGCGGAAATCACACAAAAAATGCAAAACTTAGCCCACGTGCCAGTCCAAACATGGACAGGCCTTGACACCTCCTGGCTTACCTCTTGGCTACCAAGTATGGGGTGGGTCAAGGCCATACTTGGATGGCTAGTGTTTATAGGAATTTTAGTCTGCATATTGCCCTGCCTTATTCCTTTGTTCATTGCATGCGTACGGCGAATGGTGTCCCAAATTGTATCCCAACAAACAAGTCCTCACATAATGGCACTCTATACCAGACTGCCCTTAAAGGACGAAGAAAGAGCCTGACAAGTAAGGCTCTTGAGGGGGGAATGTAGTGGAATTTGCCCCTTGCCCGAAAAAGATAAGGAACTAGCCTAACAGCAATTAGGGGCCCACTAGCCTGTGAGCAAGAATGAAGCTGTATTTCACATTTTCTAACTTGTGACAGGCACAAGCAGGCAGAGTAAAACCGCACATAGGCATAAGATAAGAGTACCCCTCCCCAACTACTGGAATGTCAATCGTGAACGTTAGAAATAATGTATTGCTGTGCTTTAACCAATGAAATGTAAAAGCCAATCAAACTGTTATTCATGTATCCGATAAAAGGCTATGCACAGAGCGGCACGGGGTCGCTCCTCGCTATTTTTTTGCTGTAAAGCTCGAGGGGACGACCATCAGCGCTAATTAATAAAAGTCTGGTAAATCCTCCTTCAGGCATCCGTGTCATTCTGTTACACCGGTTTGAGTCTGGTACGGTTACATCCTGAGGTCTCTTTCAGCTCTATGATTGTAAATAGAGACTACTAACTCTCTCTATGCCTAGGGCTGTGTCTAGACTGCAGGGTTTTTTCAAAAAAAGTAGCCTTTTTTTGAAAAAACTTCACCTGCGTCTAGACTACAGCCGTGTTCTTTAGAAATTAAATCGAAAGAATGTGGCTTTTCTTTTGATGGCCGTACTCCTCATTTCACGAGGAAGAATGCCTTTTTTTGAAAGTGCTCTTTCGAAAAAAGGCGTCCTTGAATGCCAACAGGGCTTTTTTGAAGGAAAGCATCCAGACTGCCCGGGTGCTCTCTTTCGAAAAAGTGGCTCACTTTTTGCGAAAGAAGAGGTTGCAGTCTAGATGCTCTTTTTTGAAAGAAGCTTTTTCGAAAGTATTTTTAGAAAAAGCCTCTTTCGAAAGAGGCTTGCAGTCTAGACATAGCCTAGGAGTGCCACAGTTTGCCCCCCCCCCCCCGTTCCCGAGGGCTCATGGGAGTTGCAGTCTCTAGGGCTAGGGGGCAGCACAAAGGATCCTCCCAGTAACAGTCAGAGGTTCCTTTAGTAAGGAGATTACATTAACAATAAAAATAAGCTTGTGTGGAAACTAAGCACTCGCTCTGCCTAATAAATCCCCATCAGAGTGCTTGCACATGGGCCTTAATCATACCCCCTTCCGCACAGTATGGGTAGCGAGGGAGCGTCAGCTTCCATTGCAGGGGTGGTCGGTGATAGTGCCTGAGTAGTCCTCACAATTTGTCAAACCGTCAGTTGATTATGGGTAGGTCTATAAAAATCGGGCCCAGGCCGCGATTTTCTTTTGAAGCTCAATGTAAGGAGGTGACAAATCGCCATACCGTGGAAGACTGTGCTTTTAAGTCCGGCATTACAGCTGTGTTCCCGGGCCTGCCGAGTAAGCCGCGCCTGCGCGGTGGCTATTAAAGCGGCGAGGAGTAAGCGCCAGAAAGCTCTATTTCCTGTGGTTGAGATGAAGCGCGGGAGTTGAGCAAATCGGGAGAGGGCGCTCGAATAAAATAGAGAAGGGGGGGAGTAGTGGTGGTAGAGTGATGTGAGCAAGTGGGAGGGAGGGAGGGAGCGAGCGAGCCAGCCATGTGTGGAGAGAGCGGCACGGGACGTCTCTAAGACGCGGGGGGCGGGGCGGGGCGGGTAAGATAGAAGCTGGTTGCCAGAGCTAAGGAACGCCGTAGGCAGTGGCAAGGCCTTGTGAGTTAGCTGAGCGCTGTGGAGGGGACCTCGCTTTCCGCATAGTGAGTACCTCCTTTATCTGGGGTTGGGGGGTCTGGTTGCTAGCTGAGACGTTACTTGTGTCCGTGCTTCAGCGTTCCCCGCTCAACACTGGCGTGTTGGTGTTTGGGCCTAGTAGGACAGAGAGGCCCTGATTTTTCTTTTTTCTGGGCTAGGGCCTCCATGCAGACCTATTGCTGTGTGGGCAGGTGGCGAGGGGTTGGTACCTGCACGGGGTGGGGAGATGCTCTGGTTTTACTAGCCATGAGACTGGGAGGTGTTCTCTGCGTTGGCCATTGTGCCTTGGTTTGCCAACAGTCCCTTATTCCAGTCTTCATTTTTTCACTTCTATACAAGAAGGTTAGGAGCTGCCAAGTGCAGCAAAAACAGCCCGAAATACCTGTGCTGAATGTAGGTGCTATTAACAATAATCATTATGGTCCTATTGGGAGGAGAGATGGGTGGGGTGTTAAAGAACTGGTATTTTTTTAAATAGTGTTGGCAACTCGGGGTTTGCTCTGCAAGCCATGGCTTGAGGGATGAGGCCCTTCCATGGTCCACATGTGATTGGGTACTGTCCTGTACTGTACAAAATGGGGTGCAAGTGACTGTCAGAGCCAGGATGCGTGGGTCCCTAGGACTGCCCACCTGGGGTGGGGGGGGCTTCCTATCCAGTCTCTTTCATAAACTTCCCTTCTGTACTCTGGTTCTGCCCCTGTGATAATCTTTGTTGCTCTAAAGCCATTTAAGAGCTGTGTGTCAGAACTACAGGGAAGTCCAAGCACCTAAGATAAATGGAAATATTTATTCTAGAGATGTTAGAATTAAGCTTTTTTTTATTGCTAGTTAGTTTGGGTACATAACCAAAATGTCAAACAGTGGAAATATCTGTTATGGAATGTAATTAAGTGTTAAGTTGGTGACAGGGTTCCAAGGTGTAGACCATAAAATCTTCAACTGTACTGTCTTATTAACATAGTTCTGTTTTTTTAATTAGGTCAATAGTCAAGGCTTTCAAGTAGACATGGATAATAGAGGGGCTATAGCAGAAGTTGAAAATGGTGACACTTCCCTTGACTTGAACAGACTAACATTAAAATCTCATCGTTACACAAAAGTAAGCTAACTCACTCTTAAAACTGTGAATTGAGTGTTTATGAAACCAACTTAGAGCTGGATTAAAATGGAAACAGTATCAATTTTTAGAAAAAAATAGCCTACTTTCCTCTTAGGCTTTGTCTATGGTAGATTTGAAGATGTGATAGATGTGATATTGGTGTATCAGGGGTGGCCAACCTGTTACAGACAGGCCCAGGGAGCCGGGGGCCCTTTGTAGGGGCATGGAGGTGGCTTTGTGGACTGCGGGGTATGCTTTGTGAGCCACGTTTTCTGTGGTGAAGAGCCGCATGCAGCTCGTGAGCTGTGGGTTGGCTGCCCCTGGTGTGTATATTAGCTAGCATCTTTTTAAAGGCCTAGTGTAGCAAGGGAGACAGCATCACCTCACTGTAGCATTAGTGTGGTCACATGCTAAACTGATTGAATTTGATGCCTATGTTTGTCTTCTGCTAGACTTGTAAGTGTGTTGGCAAACGTGATGAGTAACATGTGATGTCTTAAATTCTAGTCTGGTCAAGTTCTAAATAAGCTAATCCATGAAAGAGTCCTAGGAGGAAGGATAGGTTAGTCTCCTTGGAATGTTCAGTTATAGTGTGTATAGCTGTATCAAATATGGCTTGTAAATATGTATACTATACTCCAATGCCTTGTGCAGTGAATGCAGTTTCAGAACTTATGAAGTGAGTTGCGTTGTGAAGCATGGGAAAGCTAAGGCCCTCCATAAGACGATAACCGATTTAGAATTGGAAGAAACTTTCAAGTATTGACATAAGCTTTATAGTTCTTGCCATGTTATCAGTTCATGCACTTAAACTATTCAGTTCTTGTATATTAGAGATAAGATGGTATCTCACTTTGTTAATATTGCTATTCTGGGTTTTCAGCACTGCTGAAAGCTTTCAGGGTGGACTGACTTTAAACTTTTTAATCACCCCAAAAAAAAAAACCCCAGCCTTTTTGAGAAGGTGATTTAAATAAGACGGACTGCTTAGAGTGCACTTAATTTTGGAGTAGTCCCCATTAAACTCTAGCACGTTTTGTCAAAAAAAAAAAAAAGAATCTGTCTCCCTTGGGAAAGTTGAGTTATGCTGAAGTAAAATAGGGAATAGACTTAAGGCATCACCATTACAGTCTGTGGTCATGATGTTCTAAAATAAGGGGGCATGTATTATGTGTAATAAAATAAGACAATGACACTCATTGGCAATTGGAAACTCTAGATTTCTCCTACTGCTGCTTTCTGTACTCTATACTTGGGTGATAGATTCTAAACCTAGCTAACTAAATGAGCACTAAGGATTAGCTGAAATGTTTCTAGCAACACCTGACAGCAAACAGTTTGGGAATTTACTTGTCAGATCACACTTGCACTAAAAGGCATAATCTTGAAGAAACGATGCATTGCAAAGTTTATTAAAGTTACTAACCAGTTGATCCACTCAGCCATATCCATCTCATTTGCTCCCAATAAATAGTTTTTCTTGCATTTCATTCTTGTAACTAGGCCCTGTATCCTCTTGCAGTGTTTACACTTGTACTCTTTTTACCCAGGGAATTAATTTCTTCAGAATATTCCCAGATAAGGTGTCTCATGTCCAGAAGCCAGGACAGTTTTTCCTGTGACAAGTGTAGGGGGAATATAGAAAGCTCTGTGTCGAATATCTTCCCTTTTTCCTGCCAGTCCACTCCACTGTTCCTTTCTATGCTGCCTCCATCCTTTCCTGCATTTTGTCTGTCTGAAGATCATGTCTTCACTAACTCCTCTGCCATGCTTGGCCAAGGTACACCACAAGCACAGAACAAAAACAATCCTATACATATTGTCTGTCTCTGCACATGTTACTTTTTAGTCTGCTGAGAAACAAATTGAAAGCCCAGAACTTTCAAGAAGCAATTGCTAGTAGTTAGTCTGGACCAGGCATGTCCAAAGTCCGGCCCGCGGGCCAATTGCGGCCCGTGTTCCGGTTTAATACGGCCCCCAGGTAATTTGGCAATATCTATCTTTTATGGCCCCCAACAAATCCATATGTATTGAGATGAATACATTGTAAAATCTCAGTTAATGTCAGTTGGTCTAAATCAGTTATAAATATATTTGGACACAACATGTATACTTGGTGTTATGTTCCTGTTCATATTTTTTGAACTTAAAAGTTGACAGACAACCTTTATTACCAATAATATATAATGTACTTTACAATGTTCCTGACATATATTTCAGCTTCCTGGATTTTTTTCATCTGGCCTTCAGATATGAAAGGCAGAGTGATTTAACACTTGTTTAGATTTGTCATCCATGTGACGAAATGAAAAGTATGCCATTTGCAATAAACTTTGCATAAAATAGTTAATTTGCATTTAATTTTAATGGTTCAAAGAATGTCAGGCAAAATGGTCGGCCCTCACGCATGTTCACTTCATCAAATCTGGCCCTCTTTGAAAAAAGTTTGGGCACCCCTGGTCTGGACGGACTAGAGCCATAGTCTCAGAAATGAATTCATCTGTCCTATGTTTGTGATTAACTTGTAACTGTTTTCAAATGAGAACTGTAGGGTTTTTAATTGAATTTTAATCTATTTTTATCCACCCTGGTTGGTTTCACTGTGGGAAGACATAAGGAAGTTGTTTTTGTTATGGTGATTAGGATTTAACTGTGGTGGATGCTATGCAAACAAATTAAAAAGTTGATTCCTGCCCTCAGTTTACTCTTCGGTTCACTGATGAAAGACTGGTTTCTTCCAGCATACCTTTTTAAACACGGATTCAAAAATACGCCTATATGTAAATAGGAATTAGCAAGATGTGCACAAAGAGATCCTTGCTGTTGGTAAGACCTGGGCTCCTCTTATCCCATATCTGCATTAGTTTTACTTGTCTGCAGATCACTGCTCTGCAGATGTGTAAAAACATTCACTTCCCTATGACAGAGTTAACTTTAAGTGAGGGACTGAAATGTTGATCTGGCAGAGTTTTTAATGGTTTAAAATCAGTAATGATTTGTCAACTGCCTAAAACTTCTTGATCGGAGAGGTGGAATTAAGTTGCTTAAGTCTTGTGCATGTCTTCACCTCAGTCTTTAGTTGTGCCAGTGTGCCTAGTCTCCTTTGCTATTGCCTTGCTCAGTAGTTTTGAGATTGTACTCCCCACCCCCATACAGGCCAAGTATCACAGCAGTTTTCCCTAAGACTGAATACAGTATGTGGCTTCCTTTTATTTGGGGGGGGGGGGCGGGGCTGTGCTAGTCTGGACTACAAACTGGTCCAATTAGTGGTGGTTTAGCTATTCATTCTCCTTGTTCCTAGGAGCTAGAAACAGTTAAATGTGGATTAATATCTGCCATGTAAAGATGGCACTGCAGGGCTATTACAAAGATCACAAGTGGGAGGGCAGTTGGTCCACACATTACGAAAGCTTACAAACTCTAATTTCTATTTCAAAAGGTTGCTAGTACAAATTTTATAACTAAAACATAGTTATTTCAACAATGCTTAGCATGTTTGGCTATGTCTAGACTGGCATGATTTTTTCCGCAAATGCTTTTAATGGAAAAGTTTTTCCGTTAAAAGCATTTGTGGAAAAGAGCGTCTAGATTGGCACGGATGCTTTTCCGCAAAAAGTGCTTTTGTGCAAAAGCATCTGTGCCAATCGAGACGCACTTTTGCACAAGAAAGCCCCAATTGCTGTTTTCACCATTAGGTCTTTTTTGTGCAAAATGGTTCTCAGCTGTCTACACTGGCCCTCTTGCGCAAAAGCATTTGCGCAAGAGGGCTTTTTCCCCCGAACGGGAGAGTCGTATTTGCAGAAGAACACTGATAATTTTACATTAGATCATCTGTGTTCTTGCACAAATTCAAAGCGGACAGTATTAGACAGCTGGCAAGTTTTTCCACAAAAGCAACTGCTTTTGCAGAAAAACTTGCCAGTCTAGACGCAGCCTTTGTGTTAGTGTTGTGCCATACTATTATTCGCATTTGATGATGAATAAGGGAACTGAGGCAGAGATGAAATTGCAGTGTTAGTAGGGATGTAAAATCCTGTTTAATCAGTTAACTGACTAAACAGGATCCCATGGGCAGGGGCCGGCAGCTGTCTCCCAGCCCTGCAGGGTTGCTGGTTATCAGGGTACTATCACACAGTAAGGGTGATGCTTACCATGTAACTGGTTAACCAGTTACCCATTGACATCCCTAATAGTCAGTCACTGAAATGGCCAGGGCTAGAACACACATGCTCATGATTACCAACCCAGGGTCATTGTTATAGCTTACTAGAAGATTTACCTGGTGTTACTTGGGTTATTAAACAAAACCAAAAACCCCCACTTATTTGAGTTTTGTTTTTCTTCATTTAAATCAGTGGTTCCCGACTTTTTTTTTTTTTTTTTTGGTCCCAACTGGAGAGTGGCAAACCTATTCTCAAACTTTTTTGGCAGACTGGTAACATTTTATTTGCATATTCATTATGTAAATAAAACACTTCTGGTCTGCCAAAAGCCCAGCCACCACTGCCAGTGCTAACCCTAGAGCCCCCTGCCCCTTAGAGCCCACCACCAGACCATCCCAGTACCAGCCTCCTGTTTCCAGAGCCCCATAGCGCGCGCCCCCCCTGCAGCTAGACCTGCCCCTTGAGCCCCCAGTACCTGCAACCCCCCCCCCCACCTAGCCCTGCACTGCTGCTTGCATCGCAGTGGCTCTCTCCAGGGTACATTGCCCCCCCTCTCGCCATGGCTCTTGGGAGAGGGGTGTCCTGCCTTGCCTCTCAGCCAACCAGCACTGGGCAGGGGCACGGTCTCCTGCCTGCCTGGGGAAGAGCGCTTCCCTGTGATGTGGGAGGGCTCTTCCACAGCTGGGAGGAGACCGTGTCCCATGCTGGTTTGCTGCCTGCCTCTCAGCCCATGCTTCTCCCAAGAGTAGTGGTGAGAGCAGTGTACCTCAGCCCTGGCATCCAGAGGTCTGTGGCCTGGTGGTTGGGAATGGCTGACTTAAATCATTGTTCTGGGGATGTGGGGTTCAGTGTACAGGTAGCCTTGTGGAAAGGACAACTCCAGTCCCCTCACCACACAGCTTGGGGCCAGGTGAGAAGCACCTGTCCACGGCTGCAGTGGGCAGCAGGCTGGGGGAGGGATGCCTGTGTGTCTGTCTCCCAGCGGGGGGGCGCGTGCGCGCGCACACACACACACACACACATATATAGTAGAGTGAGCCCTCCTTTCTCCACCCCTGCTGCCCCAATGGAGTTATAGCTGTTCTGGTCCTCATGTCTAGCCCCTTGTTGCTCCCCATGGTCATTATACAGTATAACTGTGCCTGCTAGCAGCCCCCCTCCCTTTGTTTCTCATAAAATGGAATCTCATTTCAGGGAAATCCCATTATCCTGTGAGACAGCCTGCTGGCTAAGCCAGAGCTCTGCCACTACAGCCTGGCTGAAAAGGCTGATTACAGCCAGCTGAGCAAGTCCAGGCCTGAAGGGCTAATGGAAGCAGCTGTGGGCCTCATTAGCCAGAGGGCTAGATAAGGGGGTGGCAGGTAGAAGGAAGGAAAGCAAATCAGGGAGTCAGTGGGTGGCTGAATGTGCTCCCAAGCCAGAAGCAGAGGCTGGCTGAGTTAGCTGCTAGAAAACCAAAGCTCTGTAAATAGAAAGTGGTGGGAAACTGACAATAAAAGGCACAGGTGACTGCACCAGAAAGGGTCTCTGGTTGATTTGTGAACAAAGAAGGTGTCCCAGGGTGAGGGGCCTGAGTGAGGACTTTGCCACACCTGGCACAACCAAGCTCTTACACAGCTTCCTCTTATAACTTAAAGCAAGTTAACAAATTTGGTGGTCCTAGTTCTTGAACAAATGGACCCATAGATGGGGGAGATGCTTCTAAAATTATATAGTAAGATGGTGTCTCATGCTATTTTGAAACTAGTAAACTAAGTTTCTGCTTTTGAGCTTCCTATTAATAGAGGATTTGGTAAACTTATACTATTTAGGCCTGGTCTGACTAAAATGAGTTCTGGATTTTAATTTTTTTAACCCATGGTCAACATAGCTATAATGACCTAACCTCTAGTGTGGAAGCATTCTTTAGTCCTCTTAGCTGCATCTATTCACCTACATACTTTCCTTTGGGCAAGTGGTGGTCCTGCATTGATGGAAGAACCCTTTCTGTTGATTCAGGTTGTATCCACTAGAGGATTATGCCAGCATAGCTGGGGTGCTATATGGCCAAAGCTGTATGGTGCTGTGCATGTTAACCATGTTCATATCTTCCCTGTTTAGGTAAATAAAGTGCTAGCTTTTCAGCCTCACGTATTCACTGATATTTCTAATTTGTTTAAACTTAATGTTTGTCAAATGGCTCAATGTCTCATTGATTTAGCAAAATGCAAATTTTAATCTGGGTGGATGGGGGTGTGTGATTTTTTTTTTTTTTTTTTTTTTTTTTTTAAATCTGAGGAAGTGGGTCTGGCCCACGAAAGCTCATCATCTAATAAACCATCTTGTTAGTCTTTAAAGTGCTACATAGTCCTGTATTTTGTTTCAGCTACACCAGACTAACACGGCTACATTTCTATCACTATTCTCTCTCTCTCTGTGTGTGTGTGTGTGTGTGTGTGTGTGTGTGTGTGTGTGTGTGTGTGTGTGTGTGTGTGTGTGTTGCACTCATGTCAAGCCTCAAGCATATGTAAGGACATTAGACTGGTTATATCGGGTCTGACTAGTGGTCCAGCTAGTTTAGTATCTGGTCTTCCCTCTGAAACACATGCCACTGTTGGAATAAATGGAACAGGGCGATTGTGTGATCCATCTTCTGTGGTCCAGTTTCTGGCACTCTGAGGTGTAGGGACACCAGGGTGTGCAGTTACATACCTGAATCATCTTGGTTAATAGCTATTGGGGGACCTATTCTACATGATATCAAATTATTTTTGAACCTACTTATTCTTTTGGCCATCAGTGCTACAGGAATGTCTTTGCTGTGCAAGGAACTGATGTTGCTCACCTCCATTATGCTTAAATGGAGCAAATCAGAATGACATGATAGCTGGTCTTGTAGCTCAGTGTTTCTCAACCTTTTTTTTATTAAGTACCCCTCTTTCCAAAAAAAGTACCCCCAGTACCTACCGTTTTCAGACACACGATTTTTCTACCATTGCAACACATTTGTTTAGACAACTTAATCATGGCCGGGTGGGTGGTGAAATTTTTGTTTAAAAAAAAAAAGTACAAAAATAACACTAACATTGAAAACTCAGTTTTCTCAAATGTCAGTTGTTGACTTACCCCCCCCCCCCGACTTCTCTTGAGTACCCCAAGGGTACTCGTACCACTGGTTGACACACTGTTCTAGCTATCTTAAAGTTCACTACAGCATAGTTTCTGAAGTTAACTTGATACTCTTTATTTGAAGACTTAAATGTGTGGCATAGTCATAATTTGACATTGGCCAGTTAATAACTAGTACAATATCCATTTATAATAGAAATAGTCACTATATCTAGGGTACATCTACACAGCCGGGCTTAACTCTAAATAAGCTACGTGATTGACATAGCTTATTTCGGAATTGGGAGCATCTACACAGCACTTATTTTGAAAGAGCACTCTTCCAATTTCACTTACTCAGACTCGTGTAACCCTCATCGTACGAGTAGTAAGAAGCCTTCCAGCTTGACAGTATTTCAACATCATTTTGAAATGTTGCTTTCTAGACATACCCCCTAGAGATGAGCCAGTACTGTTGAGGAATGTGTCGGTTTGGAGTTAAGATCTTCCAAATTTTAACTCCAGCGCTACCTCTATTTGAATCGCTATAATTGGGAGAAAGCATGTCTGCTTTGCAAGAGTGATTGTTTACTAAATATTTTCACAGCCCTGTGAACATAATTAACCCCAAGTAATTTGCCTGGTACTGACATTAGACTTACCAGTCTGTAATTGCCAGCGAGTCTAACGTCAGTACCGGGCAAATTAGTCAAAACAGTAGTAAAGAATAAAATTGTCAGGCATGTAGAAGAACACAATTTGT
This sequence comes from Pelodiscus sinensis, assembly GCF_049634645.1. Classification (NCBI taxonomy): domain Eukaryota; kingdom Metazoa; phylum Chordata; order Testudines; family Trionychidae; genus Pelodiscus; species Pelodiscus sinensis. Next base: position 18,480 of record NW_027465873.1, on the reverse strand, counting down.
TGGACAAAAGTCAACATGGTTTCTGAAAAGGGAAATCCTGTCTTACTAATCTGTTAGAGTTCTTTGAAGGGGTTAACAAACATGCAGACAAGGGGGATCCAGTAGATATAGTATACTTAAATTTTCAGAGAGCCTTGGACAAGGTCCCTCACCAAAGGCTCTTGTGTAAATTACATTGTCATGGGATGAGAGGGAAGGTCCTTTCATGGATTGAGAACTGGTTAAAAGACAGGAAACAAAGGGTAGGAATAAATGGTAAATGTTCAGAATGGAGAGGGGTAACTAGTGGTGTCCCCCAAGGGTCAGTTCTGGGACCAGTCCTGTTCAACTTATTCATAAATGATCTGGAGAAAGGGGTAAGCAGTGAGGTGGTAAAGTTTGCAGATGATACTGAACTGTTTAAGATAGTCAAGACCGAAGCAGACTGAAGAACTTCAAAAAGATCTCACCAAACTGAGAGTGGGCAACAAAATGGCAAATGAAATTTAATTTGGATAAGTGTAAAGTAATGCACATGGGGGCGGGAAATAACCCCAACTATACATACAGTATGATGGGGGGGGGGGGGGGGGGGCTAATTTGGCTACAACAAATCAGGAAAGAGATCTTGGTGTTACGGTGGCTAGTTTTCTAAAAACTTTCACACATTGTGCAGCGGCGGTCAAAAAGGCAAATAGAATGCTAGGAATTAAGACAGGGATAGAAAATGAGACCCCGAATATCTTGCTGCCCTTGTATAAAACTATGGTACGCCCACATCTTGAATACTGTGTACAGATGTGGTAGTCTCACCTCGAAGATAATTTGGCCTTGGAAAGGGCAACTAAAATGATTAGGGGTTTGAAATGGGTCATATGAAGAGAAGCTACAGCGACTGGGACTTCTCAGTTCAGAAAAGAGGAGATGGGGGGGGGGGGAGAGATAGGATAGAGGTCTATAAAATCATGAGTGGTGTGGAGAGGGTGAATAAAGAAAAGTTATTTATTAGTTCCCTAAATAGAAGAACTAGAGGACATCAAATGAAATTAATGGGTAGCAGGTTTAAAACTAATAAAAGAAAGTTCTTCACACAATGCATAGTCAACCTGTGGAACTCCTTGCCGGAGGAGGCTAGGACTATAATAGTTTAAAGAGAAGCTAGATAATTTCATGGAGGTTAGGTCCATAAAAGGCTATTAGCCAGGGGATAGAAATGGTGTCCTTGGCCTCTGTTTGTCAGAGGCTGGAGATGGCTGGCAGGAGACAAATTGCTTGATCGTTGTCTTCGGTCCACCCTCTCTGGGGCACCTGGCCCTGGCCACTGTTGGCAGACAGGATACTGGGCTAGATGGACCTTTGGTCTGACCCAGTATGGCCATTCTTATGTTCTAAGGTAATGAAACCTAGAATTAAACTAGTTTCCTGCTTTTAAAACCAGTCACTGAGACTAATATTTGCCCCAGCAGGTAAAATTTTGCAAAGCTGTTATATAAAACACCTTCCTTTCTAATGTGTACTTGCTGTAACTTAAGCTTTACAGCATGCTGTAATTAAGAAAACACAGGAGAATTGAAAACAGCATGTAGGTCCACCTGAAGGAAAGGCCTATCAGGTCAACTGTAACCTTGCTTGTGGCTGAGCAAAACATCCCTCTAAATTTAGTCATCTAGCCCTGTGCATCTGAAATAGTTGTGAAATGTATGAAAACATCTACAGTTAAACATTGCAGTAATTAAACATTTAAAGAGTAATAGGCTAAAAAAGTACTCTTATTTTTAGCTGGTAAATAGCAGGAAGGCTGTTAAATTGTGCTTACCTAGCTAATCATATAGTCCACACAATTTGTATCAGCTATATGATTAGTTGATGGGACCGTTCTGCACAGCTGCAGCAGGGGTAGCTCCAGGAGCCAGCTTAAGCCAGGACCAGGCAGTCACAGCTCAAGCCGGCTCTGGGAACCATCCATGCTGTGGCTGTGCATTTTAAATGTAGTAAGAGCCGCCGGGTTCTTACTAAGCTTCAAATGCAGAGGTGCAGCATCCTGGACTAGCATGAGCCAGGACTTCTTGGTCCTGGCTTGTACTGAGTCCAGCTGCTGCAAACAGGGGCTTGTGCCGGAGCAACCTCTGTTCCTGGCAGAAGGCAGGCTGGCTGGGATTGGTCCTGCCTTTGGCAGGGGGCTGGACTCGATGACCTTCTGAGGTCTTGTCCAGCTCTATGATTCTATAACACAGGCTGCTCTGGTACCAGCCCCTGTCCATGGTGGGGGGGGGGGGGGGGGTGGTGGTGAGCTCCCCACTGCAGACAGCCTCCCCATTGTCTCCCCCCCACTGCCTCTATCAAAGGTGGCAGGGGAGAGAGCACCCCAGAGAAGGGGCTGGGGGGAAACCAGCTTTTAAGCTGGTTTCCCCCAGTGCCAGCTCCTGTTCTCTTCTCTTCTCCCCCCCCCCCCCTTGCTGGGGGGGGGGGGGGGGGGCTGTGTGGAGGGCAGAGGCACAGTGGGGAAAGAGCCTAAGTGGGGACTGAACCAGTCCCTGCTCGTGCTGGTTCCTGCTGCAGTGCTTCAGCCTTTGAGATGTAGCAAGGGCTTTCGAAGTTGAAGAAATAGAATCTGGACACTGTATGTGAAGCAAGCAGGAGAGTTTATTACACACACAGTGCTGGGTGGAGTGTCACTTGCTAAGCTCAGTGAACACTACCAAACAATAGGTTACTACTAGTTATATAAGGTGCTCAATGGGCAGACCAAAGTGATTGGGGGGGAGGGGGAGATCCTGGACTCATTGGATAGATGCTAATAGTAAGGCAAGATAAGAGCAATAATATAAAGTTACATAGTGTTTCCAGTAGAACAAGTATTTAAACAAAGCAGACATCAATCACCAGTTAAGTGGTGATATGTCTGTCAGCTTTGAGCAGGTATCTCTGCAGGATGTTGTCCATCTGGGGATTAAAGCAGAAACATTGAGTACTTAACAATGGCACAATTGTGCCTAGCAGCACTGAATGTGTCCTGTCCTGTTCTGTCTTCCACCCTGGGCTAGGTAGGGGTGTGTGTGGGCGGGGGCGTTGGGGGGGGGGCGCGTTGGGGGGGGGGGGGGGAGAAACTATCATGTACTGTTTGTGTGCCAGTCCCAGACTCCAAATTTACAATAGGGGTTCTTAACAGAATATCATAGTCTGCCTCAGAAATTTTCATCCTACACAGTCAGAGCATGAGAGTATGAGGACGTTGTCACCTGGCAAGAAAAACTGTAAACGTATGAGAGCGCACCTCTAATTTGTGTGTGTGTGTGTGTGTGTGTGTGTGTATATCAAGCTGCCTTAGCTAGTACGTTAAAAGCATCATTGCTAAAAACAAGAATTTTTTTTCTTCTGCCTCCAAAAAGTAAAGAACACTGAAACTCTTCTAGCATTTTTGTTCTAAGTTTAGTAGAGAAGCCATTTTAGACATACTTCCATCCATTCAGGGTATTTATGCCACTTTTTAAAAGTCCTTTTAATCTGCTTCAGCCTCAAGTTATTTCAGGATGTGTACATCCCAAATGTTTCTAGTACACTTAAAATTAAATGCCTTCTGAGTAGGGGTGTAGGCAATTAGGTGACTATCCAATAAGCAGAAGCTTAGTTGACTAGTGATTCATAGACTTTAAGGTCAGAAGGGACCATTATGATCATCTAGTCTGACCCCCTGCACAGTGTAGGCCACAATCTCACCCACCCCTCCTAGAATAATCCTCTCACCTATATCTCAGATATTGAAGCCTTCAAATACTTTGAAGACCCCAAGATGCAGAGAATCCTCCAGCTGTGAGCTGTACCCCATGCTACAGAGGAAGGCAAAAAACCTCCAGGGCCTCTGCCAATCTACCCTGGAGGAAAATTCCTTCCCGACCCCAAATATGGCGATCAGCTAAACCCTGAGCATGTGGGCAAGACTCACCAGCCAGACACCCAGAAAGTTCTCTATAGTAACTCCTATCATCCCTCCATTGACCTATTTTCCACTGATAATGAATGGTCAAGTGTTACCAAGATCATGTTATCTCATCAAACCATCCCCTTCATAAACCCATCTAGTTTAATCTTGAAACCAGATAGATCTTTTGCCCCCACTACTTCCCTTGGAAGGCCGTTCCAGAACCTCACTCCTCTAATGGTTAGAAACCTTCGTCTAATCTCAAGTCTAAACTTCCTACTATCCACCTTCTATCCATTTGTTCTTGTGTCCACATTGGTATTAAGCTTAAATAATTCCTCTCCCTCCCTGGTATTTATCCCTCTAATATATTTAAAGAGTGCAATCGTGTCCCCCCTCAGCCTTCTTTTGGTTAAAGTAAACAAGCCAAGCTCCTTGAGTCTCCTTTCATAAGACAGGTCTTCCATTCCTCGGATCATCCTAGTGGCCCTTCTTTGTACCTGTTCCAGTTTGAATTCATCCTTCTTAAACATGGGAGACCAGAACTGCACACAGTATTCCAAATGGGGTCTCACCAATGCCTTGTATAATGGCACTAACACCTCCTTATCCCTACTGGAAATACCTCGCCTAATACATCCCAAGATCGTATTAGCCTTTTTCACGGCCATGTCACAATGGCGGCTCATAGTCATTCTACAATCAACCAGGACTCCGAGGTCCTTCTCCTCCTCCATTACTTTCAACTGATGTGTCCCCGGCTTATAACTAAAATTCTTGTTATTAATCCCTAAATGCATAACCTTACACTTCTCACTATTAAATTTCATCCTATTGCTATCACTCCAATTTACAAGATCATCCAGATCTTCCTGTATGATATCCCGATTCTTTTCTGAATTGGCAATAGCTCCCAATTTTGTGTCATCCGCAAATTTTATTAGGACACTTCCACTTTTGGTGCCAAGATCAGCAATAAAAAGATTAAATAAAATTGGCCCCAAAACTGATCCCTGAGGAACTCCGCTAGTAACCTTCCTCCAACCTGACAGTTCACCTTTCAATATGACCCGCTGTAATCTCCCCTTTAACCAGTTGCTTATCCACCTCTCAACTTTCATATTGATCCCCGTCTTTTCCAATTTAACCAATAATTCCCCATGTGGTACTGTATCAAATGCCTTACTAAATTCGAGGTAGATTAGATCCACTGCATTTCCTTTAGCTAAAAAAATCTGTTACTTTCTCAAAGAAGGAGATCAGGTTGGTTTGGCACAATCTACCTTTTGTAAAACCATGTTGTAATTTGTCCCAATTGCCATTAGCCTCAATGTCTCTAACTACTTTCTCCTTCAAAATTTTTTCCAGGATCTTACATACTACAGATGTCAAACTAACAGGCCTATAGTTACCCGGGTCGCTTTTTTTCCCTTTCTTAAAAATTGGAACTATATTAGCAATTCTCCAGTCAAATGGTACAACCCCTGAGTTTAGAGATTTATTAAAAATGTTTGCTAATGGACTTGCAAGTTCCTTTTAATATTCTTGGATGAAGATTATCTGGGCCCCCCGATTTACTCCCATCAAGCTGTTCAAGTTTGGCTTTTACCTTGGATATGGTAATATCTATCTCCTTATCTTTAGTCCCATTTGTTAACTTACCATTATCTCTAAGCTCTTCATTAGCCTCATTATCTCCGTCAACTCTAGTCTCTCCGGCTGCGCGCACACGCGTGCGCGCCCCCCCCCCCCCCTTGCTGTCTCTATCATAGAGGCAGCAAAGGGGAGGGGGGGCTGGAGCAAGAGTCGGTGCTGGGGGGAGCCAGGCACAACGTGCAACACTACTTCAGTCCCCACTTCCGCTCATGCCGCTTCTGCTGCAATTCTGCCTTTGAAATGTACAAGAGCCCCAGCAGGGCTCCATACACTTCAAAAGGAAGCCCCGTGATCCCTGCGGGGCTTCTGCTTTTGAACTGTAGCAAGAGCCCAGCAGGGCTCCCTTCTAGACTAATCCTATTGTTGATGGAAATCCCATTGACGACTACTTGATTGATCTAAATTTAACATCCCCACTTGAGTATCCTGCAACTAATGAAGCTTCACTTCTGTCTTAGTTTAACTTGTCTCCATTACTCACTGGATTGATGCTGCAGCGATTGATCCACCATTGGTTGGTTTTTTTCATTTCATCTAAGCGGTAGCGCTAAACTGACCTCCAAATGCTCTGTTGTTGACTCCACCTACTCTTCATCCCGCGGGGGTGGGGGGGGGCAGGGGAATTACTGCAGTCCCTGGGAAAGCATCTGCTTCTGACCTTACTGCATGGAAGACACCATGGTAAGTAGGTCTAAGTGTGTCAACTTCACTATGCTATTTTCATAGCTCAAGTTGCATAATTGGGGGGGGGGGGGGGGGGGAGAGTATAGACCAGGCCTTAAGAGTTTAGGAGATGGGATTAAAATTTTCTTTTTTTAAATTTACCATGGGATGTGAATTACTTGCTCCTAGTATCAAAGCAAATAATCTATTTAAAATGGCTCAATCCTCTGCTTCCACTCCTTGTTAAATTGTGTTCTCTGAACAAATTGCTCCATCACCATTCTAGTGGTTATAAAGGCATGATTTCTCAAAGGATAAGCAACTTGAAAAAGTTCTCATGGGCTGGGGAACCTTTTCTGCGTCGGGGGCCACTGAGCTGCAGAAAAATCATTCGGGGCTGTACACAAGTGAGATGTGAGGGGACTGGAGCACCAGCACAGGTTCCCCAATGCTGCGGGGGGGGAGGAACCCTGAAACTTGGGGGCCAGAATCAGGTATGCTGGGGGTCACATCCCACCCCTGCCAGAGGTTCCCCACCCCAACCTAATACTTACATTTCTAATTATCACTTTAACAACCTTATTTTTTTTCCACTGAAGCCCTCCCTCCCCAGCATAGATGCAAAACAGTTTGTTGCTTTTGACCAAGCAGAGTGTGTCACCAAATCTAATCTTTTTTTGGGAATACCATCTGCTAGATACCTGTTTAATTTTTTTTCCCCCGTATGCTAAGCTCTTTCTCCTCAGGCAGAGTGTCCTTAAATTGTAGTCTAACATCTAATAAAGATTTGCATTGATCCTTTTATGTACAAAAGATCACTTCACGTTCATAAAAGTTTGAACAGACAGCATAGCAGTTGGTTGGTTACTTTTTCACTTGTCTTGCCTCCAGTTGGCATTAATAGTGAATCCTGCAAGTATCCAAAATAACTAGTATCTTAACCTCTTATCAAATGTCTAATCTATTGGTAATCTAGCCAAAAAAAAAATACATAAAATCTAAGTGAAGTGATACTGTGGATTTAGGGGGTCTTCGTCGAACCTGTCAACTCACAGGGCCATGGACTAACAGGATTATGGATTCGCTTCAACATAGTCGACTAGGGATAGTTTGTTCTATTAGTCTCACTACGTCACTGCTACTATAGGCTGGCTGTGTCTACACTGGCACCCTTTTCCGTAAAAGGGATGCTAATGAGACACTTCGGAATTGCAAATGCCGTGGGGGATTTAAATATCCCCCGCGGCATTTGCATGAACATGGCTGCCCTGAGCCAGAAAAAAGCGGCAGCCATGTTCATGCAAATGCCGCGGGGATATTTAAATCCCCCATGGAATTTGCAATTCCGAAGTGTCTCATTAGCATCCCTTTTATGGAAAAGGGTGCCAGTGTAGACACAGCCACAGAGTGCACATCAGCAAGCACTGCAGAGCAATGCATATAAGAGTAAAAGGCACTTAGAATGCTTACGTCCTTTCTACTGCGGGGAGTCCTGTCTCTGATCCTCGCTTCAAGGGCCACGGTCGATGTGGCTCCAGTTGGGGGAATCCAGGGCACCCTCCGAGGCCTAGGTCCCTGGTGAAACTCACCAGGCATGGGACTCCCAACACTAGTTATATTACAGTTGTTTACCGGGTGTGCACGTACTGGCTCAACGCCATTGTTATTGCTCTTATGAGCTGAGACGGAGGTCAAACTTGTTTATGGCTCAGTAGTTTCCCAGCTTAAGTGCATGGATTAAAGCTGATAAGGGCCAGCTGGTGCGTGTTTGCAGTGTACAAGGCTGTACTAGGCTGGGTACAGCAAGGATGGAAACTTCCATCCCAGCCTGCTGAGCTGCAGGCCCCACATATTGCTTGTGACAGAACCTAAGTCTAACTCTTCTTGATTCAAAACTCAATTGCCCTTTTAATTTGAGCTTTGACCTCAGTCGAACTTAAACTTGACTCAGATCTAAGCTCCTTGTATGTAGAGAATTCTATCTTAATTGTTTCTTCTATAGAGGGATTCAATCTTATGGCTGTGCGGTAGTCCATCTAGATATAGTTTGTGTTGGAAGGATAACATCTCTATTATGGCTGAAATTAAAAATAGACAAGTTTGTAGAATCTTCAAAGTACAAGTCAGCGTACAGTGACTGCAATACATGAACAAAAAAAATCAGTTAATTTCATCCATGATATTTAAATAAACCTATATTCTGGAATAAACTTTGCTCTCTGTTTATATCCTACCCAGGTGAGAGTCAGAACTTACCACTTTTCCTTTCCAGGCAGAACTCTTGGATATTAAAGAGCATCCCCACTCTAAACGGAGGCCTTCATGTCTTTCTGAAAAACATGACAGGTATTTTCTTGTCTTAAAATAAATTAAACTGTTTTAACTGTGTACTCTTAAGTTCCACAAGCAAAACCATGAAAGCACTTGTGAAGTCCCCAAACAAGGCTTGTTTTAAGCTAATGCCTTTCAAAAAATAGCATTGGGTAGTCAGAGTATATTCAGTGCTATACCTGGTATCTCTACTACTCCCTGTGTGTCTGCATGGTGTATGATTTGTAGCATGAGAGAAATGCCTTGGAGGATAACTGTACGTAGTACAGATTTTTGATTTATTTATTTATTTTATTTACAGGCTCTCAAAAAAAAAATAGACTTTAGGCCTTTTCTTGACCCCAATATTTCCTTTCTCCCTGGTCCTTCAGTACTGGCAAAAAAAGACCCTTCTTAGAATTGAACTGTCTGGAGGCAAACTTTGGGGGGGGGGGGGGGGGGAAGGGGAGCCAAGTTCAATACAGCTGTCCTAATACACCCAGGTTGAGCTTTGAAATTGTTTTGTTGCAGTAGGAACCATTACAACTTCTTGCTGACTCCTGGTAAAATATAGTAATGATAAATTGTCATGGCAACTTTGCTTTCTCATTTCATTCACTTTGAGTGCAAGGCATGTGCCTTCTACCTATGAATGACTTGCTAAAGAGAGACTGGTATACCAGTAAGGTTAGTGTGTTACAATTCGGCCATTTGCCCAAGAGAAGTTATTTGGGGTTGAAAGGGAAGTCCTGTTGACATCTAACAAGATTGGAAGAAAACATCTTATTCTTGGAAGACAAATAGGTGATCGAAGTGTCAACTGAAGCGTTGTAAACTACTTAAGATATTGAGCGCATATCTGTGCTATCTTTATACTGATATTTGACAAGAAAATGTGGAACAATTCTAACTTCATAAAGATATCTATAACACCATGTATTTGAGCCAATTTAAGGTAGGAAACTGGATGCAGACTTGAATTGAATTGAAAATGCCGTAGCACAGATCATTCTAGTCAAGTATTATAATGGATTAGTGGCTTGAAGTGAAACCTTTTAAAGGGTTTTGTAACTTTTATTTGCATAGTGATGGAGTTTGGGACCCTGAGAAATGGCATGCATCTCTGTACTCAAGTTCAGGGCGAACTTCACCAGTGGAAGGGTTCAAAAGAGACTTGGATTCAGACTGCACTTCTCTCGTGCGCAGGATAGTTGGTGAGTGCACCACTTTTACCATATGGGGTACTCAATAAGAAGCAGCTAGGATAGTGGCAAAATTAGTCCCTCATGGTTTACAGTGGTGATATAACACTGAGTGTTCCTTTCCCCACAACTTTAAGCAAAATCTGTTTGCTTTGGCAACAGTCGTGGGTGCTAGTATAGACAATCCCCCTTCAAAAAAGTTGAGATGACCTTGGGGGGGGGGGGGGGGAGAAGCCATCCACATGTCTATCCTATTGCCCTTCCTAGTAAGGATGTTAAGGGCTAGTAGACTATCTGATAAGCAAATGCTTATCGGATAGTCAGTCAACTAGTTGATTTCCCCCCCCCCCCCCCCCCAGCTGACCCTAGGCTCCGTGTGGCGTTTCAACATTCTGAGTCCCCCGTTGACCCCGGGGCTCCATGAGGGTGCTTCTGCTTTGAAATGCACAAGAGCCCCCACTGCGGACTCTTGTACACTTCAAAGCTGGCTTGCCGTGCAGCACAGAGTCAGCGGGACTTCCCGCTGGCCCTGGGCTGCACGCGGAGTTCTGCATGCCTCCTTTGAAATGTAAATCGACTAGTAAATTAACTGCTAATTAACATCCTTACTTCCTAGTGGAACTATACTATTGGACTTCCCTGTAACTGAAGTTTAAGGCCCCCGTGAACCTGTCTCGTGGGGAAAAACGCTTGGTTACGATATTGAAGTCTTGAATTCCTCTGTAAATAACTGCCATGTTCTAGTTTGAGTTGGTAGTCTTTTTGCTATAGTTCCATAAATATGGTAAATCCTACTGCTTCACTTCTCATCGCACTTTGTGGGCAGTGCTTTGAGGTTACATTAAAGCAAGAAACTACTTGGAAAGGATTATGGCTCTGTAGACATGTATCACTAGATGTGAACCATTTTAACTTCTCCATAAATGCTCCGTATTTCTGTAAAGTGTCCATTTTCAAGTACTTGTAGCTAAAACTGTAGCTACAGTCTAGTGTTTTACAAATGACCTCTAATTCAAGTGGCTACTTTTCAAGCTTCATGTTGATCTGTTCTCTAGAACACATCTCTTACATAGACAAGCTTACTCTTCCAATCTGCAGATCCTAGGGATTGGGTGAAAGATGATGCTTTGGATGTAGTCCTAAGTCCTCAAGGCGGAGCTTTGGAGGAGGCTGCACGTGACTGCAGCTGTAAGCTCACGTCGAGCAGGAAGCCCTTTGGAGAAGGAGAGTGATGGTGTTCGTGTTACTGGTGGACGCAGGATTGGCAGTGGAGAATAATCTCTGCCCGTAATTTTGATAAAGACCATCGGGGCAGTGAAAAGGCATGCATGATACTAGAGATGTGCGGGGACAGAGATCGTGAGAGGGGACTACAAAGACAAACGTTTCAAGGTTTGTTCTCATAACTCTGCTTTCCATAGCAAATTTGATAGGTCTGGTATGGTCTCAATGCCTATTCAGTCTCTGGTATTTCAGATAAAATTGTGAGCTTGTGATGGCTTGTGGTGTTTGGACTATCTCCTAGATGAGATGGAGATTTTTAAACTTTCTTGTTAGAGCTGTCGCACTTAAACTTGATGGCAATAACCTAAGTGAGTGAAACAAATATGACTAGGGCTGTCAATTGACCTGCGTTCAATGTCTGTGATTAACATGTTTAAAAAAAAAAAAGCATTAATTGCAGGTGTTAATGCTGTGTGCTGCTGTTTTGAAGTGCTGCTCCAGCACTTCAAAGGGGCAGCACAAGCAGAGCCAGGGATCAACTGGAGTGCCCAGCTGATCCCTGACTCCACTTGCACTGCTCCTTTCAAGTGCTGCTGCGGGCAGTGCTTCCAAGGGGCAGTGCTGCATGGAGCCTGGGGTCAGCCGGGAACTCTAGCTCATCTGGGCTCCATGCAGTGCTGCCCTGTTGAAACGCCACTGTTGTGTTTCAAAGGGGAGTTGTATGTGACACAATCTTTTAATTGTGCAAACTAAAAATTGTAATCACTTGACAGCCCTAAATATGACTAAGGAATTTTGGTGGTTCTGGTACCCCCAAAAGTTTGACTTTGTCTTTCCATCAGACTAGAACACTGCCTAGTAGACAGTGTATCAGAAAGCGGAGTTGCATAGCTTGACTACAACTTTCAGTCTTATGTAGAAGGTGACATGCTGTCTTGCCACAGTTCTCATTAAGAAATCCATTTCATAACTTCAGTGGAAGCTAGACTTCTCACCCGCCATTAGGAAGTAGCTTATGTCCTGAATTTATTTTATTTATTTATTACACAGGTAAGAGAGACTCCCAAAACTGTTTTAATCCTTAGAGCACGGTTTCCCAACCTATGGGTCGGGACCCAAATATGGGTTGCCAGGTGTCTCCCCAGGTGGCTTTTAAAGGAGCCATTCACACATTTTTTTTTTGAGTTGCTCTGGGTCACCAAGTCTTCCTGAATTGTCATAAATGGGTCCCCATCTAAAAAAGGTTGGGAACGGCTGCCTTAGAGCAACTGTGGATATTAATATAGTGCTTAACAGGCTTGGACATCTATCTCCATGGTTGTCTTATGGCCATGGGTTCCATAGGCTAACCTGTGTTGTGTGAGAGCATTTTGTCAGCTGTTTACATTTGCTGCCTTTCAACTTCACTAAGGGGTACGTCTACACTGCACACTTATTTCAAAATAAGCTATTCTGGAAGAAATGCTCCGAAATAGCACATCTACACTACAGGGAAGCCTCATAATTAGTCCAAGGCAGGCTTCCCTAATGTGGATGTGCTACTCGATTTAGAGCCCCAAGAGGCACTAGGGAGTAAATTAGTTTGAATGGCCCCTGGGGTGGAGCTATTTTGACACAGCCATTTCAAAATAGCTGTAGTATGGATGCTCCCCTGCTGCTATTTCAGAATAGGCGGCGTTCTTTGTGGAATGAGGTTTACAGAAGTCAGAATAAGCTGTCGTTTCAAAATAACAATTGCTGTGTATATGCATTATTTCAAAATGTCAGTTATTTCAAAATAACTGTGCTGTGTAGACACACCCTAAATGTCCCTGTGCCTTTCAAAGAATGTATCCTGTTAAGTAGGATAACAGAACTAGATGCAAATTTAGGGATGTGAACTTGTATCCTTGGACTGTTAACCCTCACGGTTCAATGCAGCGCCCCCCCCCCCCCCGTATTGGAGGCAGTGGGGGGAGGCAGGAGCCAATGCGCGTGAGCAGCTAGCTTTTAATCATAGAATACTAGAACTGGAAGGGACCTTGAGAGGTCATCGAATCCAGTCTTCTGCCCTCATGGCAGGACCCAGTACTGTCTAGACCATCCTGATAGACATTTATCTAACCTCCTCTTAAATATCTCCAGTGATGGGGATTCCACAACCTCCCTGGGCAATTTATTCCAGTGTTTGACCACCCTGACAGTTAAGAACTTTTTCCTAATATCCAACCTAAACGTACCTTGCTGCAGTTTAATCTGGCTCCTCGTGTGTGCTGGCTCCCACAGAGCCACCTGCTGCTGCTGCTTCTATGCGAAGGGGGGGGGGGTGCCGCCAGGCAGCAGCTGGTGCTTACGGGGAGCTGTCTTAAAAGCCAGCTCTCCACAAGCACTGGCTCCAATCTGCCCCTGTGTGTAGAAGTGTAACTGCTGAACTTCAGCAGTTACAGGTTTACAGAAATAAACTAATTTTAACACTCCTAATGGAACTAGACTTAACTTGATGTCATTTAATGACTTGGAGGGATGTGTTCAATGTTTCTGCAATACTAAATTGGGTGGTGTCAGCTGTATCTTGTATAAAGGCCCAGAGTAATGGAAAAATGAGCAGAAAACATTCTCCTTTGAGCTAGAAAATACAAACTAATGTGTCTGGGGAATAAGTTTGCATTGTAATATGTCAACAAAACAAGGGTGGATCTTAAAAAAATCAGATTAGCTTTTTTTAATAAAGCTGCTTTCATACTTAAGCAGGAACTTAAGGTTTAAACTTGCCATCTATTAGTAATTGAGTGTGTTTGCTAAGCTCTTAAACAAAATTCTGGACTAATGGAAGTCCCTGAGTAAGCATCTGGAACAAGTTGGTTGAAGTGCTCAACCATTTTTTGACCGCAAGAGCTCATGAAGATGCAGTGAACACTAGCATTTATTTAAGTCATTCAGTTTAATGACTGAAGACAAGGAAGGCTTGTTTTTCCTCTTAGTCTAAGAAATACAAACTGGGACTCTCTAGTTTAAACTGTTTTTGGTCACCACCTCCTTCAACCTTTTCCAAGTGAATGCTATTGATACTTGCATAAGAAAAGTTTATTAAAACAATGAATTGGCACACTTCAGAAAGCTTTATTAAATTATGCACAAAACCAGTAGTTAGGTGGAAGTTAAATACAGCTTAAACAATTTTACTAGTAAACTATATATAATCGAAAATGAATGATGCACCTGTTTAACAGAATTATTTAGACTTAAGATTTTAAGTTATGCAATTGCTTGGATGTATGTAGATACCAAATTTAGTGCAGAAGCTATACTGCTGTGTTTACACTAAATGGAGGATTGATGCTCCGAAATCTATTTTTCAGCATTTGACTCGGCTTTAGCATGTTCTCACCAGACCTGCTAATGCTGAGGGCACATCTGTTGACTCCCGAGCTCATTGCAGTTGTGGGGAATAAGGAAGTTGATAGGAGAGTTTCTCCTGTCAGCCTCCAGCTGTGGGGCTATCCCAGAAAAATCAATGAAGGGTATGTCTCCTCCAGCTAAGCAATTCACGTAGCTGGAGTTGCGTATCTTGCATTTATTTTTGTCCGCTAGTATAGACCTGGCCTCCGTTGCAAATCACTGTGTTCAATGAGTAAACATTCATTAGTAAACATTTTTTTCCTAAAAAGTCTTACATTTGTACTCTAAAACTAACTTTTCTTTTAAATCCAGGTTTCCTGCTTGCTGATTTTAAATGGCTGACTTAAATCACCTTGCTGGATTTGAATCCAGAAAGCCCTACAATTTGAGGGAGTATAGAGTGAATAGCTGTGTATAGCCCCATAGTGTAACTACAGCTCATCTGCTCTAAGTACCTTAATGCCAGAAGAGTATTAATAAAATATAGTTGAGAGAAGAACAACAAATGACTAGGGCAGGGCTGGGTAAAATATCGCCTGAGGGCTGGATTCAGCCCACCAAGGCACCAGATCTGGCTCGTGGACACAGTGGGGAGCCCAGGCAGGCTCCCTGATTGCCTTGCCCCACCTACATGCTGCTCAGAAAAGCGGCTGCTGGGCCATTTCTCTGTCACTACTGAGTGGGGGGTTGGGGGTCGGCTTCATGAGCTGTCCCACCCCAGGAGGATCCCATTGGCCAATGGGAGCTGTCTGTTAGAATAACAAGTAGCACATAAAGCGTGCGGCCCCCCCCCCCCCCCCCCAAGCACATTTAGTTCTTCACACATGCACATGGCTGCTGCAACCTGTGTCCAGGCAGGCAGGCAGGCTGCCTCAAACTTGCTGGGCTGCTGGCTAGCAGTCATCCAGGTAAGTCTCCCAGCCACAGCCTGCCTCTGGCACTCCAGCCCAACCCTCTGCTCCCCCACTCCTGTCCCTCACCTTCACCTAACCCAAACCTGCACCCATACCCCCTTGCAGAACCTGCACCCCAGGTCCCCTGCCCCAGGTCACAACCATCTCCTTCACCCAAACTCCCTCCCAGACCCCACACCACCTCCATTAATATGGAAGTGTGTGCGGCCCTCTGCCACTTTACAGAATCTTGGAGTTGCGCTGCGCCGCCGCGCGCCCCCCCCCCCCCCCCCCCCAATCAAAAATTGTTGCCCACCCCCTGGACTAGGGGATGTAGAATAACTAAATGTGTAACTTGTCAAAATTCACTAGGGAAACTACATGTGCTCAAAGACTATACAGTATAAATAGTAGGTTGATGCTATCTGCGATTTATCTACATTTCAAATGTTTTCAACAATTGCTGGTGAACCAATATGAAAAAATTGCGAGTGTTTGAAGTATAAAACAAGTTCTAATTTTCCTTCTCCATGCTGTAACTACCAACTTCAGAGGGAATTTGGGGATAGCAAACGTGTCTTTGGGGAACATAGAAGGAATGATTCTTATGCGAGGAAGAGCCAGAGTGGTTCTCTGCTGGACCCACAAGTCAGTCTGAAACCATTGAGCTCACTGGATTTGATGATAAAATACTAGAGGAAGATCATAAAGGACGAAAACGAACAAGACTGCGCACAGCCTCTCTGAAGAAGGTATGTAACACCAAACTGGAATGGCAAGCGCTGTTCTCCTTTAACTTCAAGTTGGAAGGCAAACTTTGTCTGGTAATACTAATGGGTGACATGATTTTATTTCATCGTGGATAGAGTGTCTGACAGGTCACAGGCAATAGTCACAATCGGACTGGTCTGACTCATTTTGTCAGGAATGTTTTCAGTTACTAAAATGGGGAGGGAGGGAGGAGGGTCTAGCTAAGCTGCAAGAACCCCCATTGACCACTGGCTGGGAACTGGCACAGGGGATGCTGTCCCAGGGAGGAGGCCTCAGTCAGATTCCATGACCTCTAACATCATCATAGCCTTAATAATGGGTATATAGATGGGAAGACTAGATGAAATTTAATGTTTTTTTTTTTTTTTGCTTAGCAGCATTGAAGGCTGCATTTGTACTCATGCTTTCCCAAAAACCTCGGTCTTCCATTAATAGATTTATATTGGGTTGGAAAATACTCATCCTGACACATGGCTCTTAATCATTCTGAATCACACAACTTGAAGCAAGTTTCAACAACTTTATTGCTGTGAAAATATTACCACCCTCTGGCAAATCTGGGAGTGTCATGTGGTGGGGATCCTGAGATTAAATCATGCACAACCTCCCCAGATGAAGATAAGATTCTTGTAGTAATATCTCTTGACTGGTGATGCTTGCAGGGGGGAGGGGAGGGTTAGCATGCTACCCATAACCTGGTCTGTTTGTCTTGGCTATCTAGTCATTAGATGCTGCTTTGGTTGAAGCAGTAGCTTTGGATGCTTGACTATCTGTAGAGCCCTAAACAGATAAGTTTGTGGGGATATAAATTGGTATCTGCAGAACTTCAGGGCTCTCTTGGGAACTGCAGCTGCAAAAGGATCAAAAACATGGAGATGCTGCTCCCTAGGAGTCCACACCCTGCTCCCAGCCCTTCCATGCAGCTGTCCAGAGGTGATCTGGTGGCTGCCCCAGTGGAGAGTGTCCTTGCTGCCAGGCCCTGATGGCAGGAAGATGTCCTGGGGGGAGGAGGCTGTCTCCGAAACTTAGGTCTTGGCTGTCAATGGTAGCAGGCAAGTGGCGCATCTGATATCATCCTCCACACTGCTGCTAGAGGGAGTGTCTTGGGAGGGAATCCACTGACTGGCTTGGGAAACTAGTTGGGTCACCCTTAGAATCCCATGCAGCTGCTTATACAAGCAGCACATTTGTGGCGCTGACCTAGATTGTTTGCCTCCTTTGTCTTCTGGTATACTTGCCTGAAGTCTTATTTTCACGTGGCACTGCTGGGCATCCCTGGTGTATACTTTCTCCACCATGCCCTGTGCAATCTTGGCATAGATATCTGCATTTTCTTCTCCTGCTTCATAGTTCTGCCTGAATTGATTCCTCTCCCGATATAGCAATGCGGTTCAGGATCTCCTGCATGCTCCATGCTGGGGATCATTTGTGACCTAGGGTATTCATGGTCAGGTGTGCTGCATGGCAAGCAGATGGAGAAACAAAATTCAAATTTGCCTGGGGCTCTTCTTGTGCACCTGAAAAGCAGCAGAGTCCTGGCCAGAGCAGTTGCATCAGGGTACTGCAGAACCAACCTAAAAGCTGACCATGCAAGTACAAAGCAAGAGTACCAAAATTGCATTTAATGGCCCTTAAAGTTGCTCTTGCGCAAAAGGAGCCATCTACACAGCTTTTTTGCGCAAAAACCTCTTGTGCAAAAGGGATCTGAGGAAATGCAAATGAGCACTCCATTTGCATGCCTCTTGCAAAAGAGGCTTGTAGTATAGACACAGCTTGAGTGTGTTTGGAAAAACTTTTTTGCCTCTTTGTGGAGTGGGCAGGGTGAAGGAGTAGATACTGCAGCAGCAGGCTCATGAGGACAGCAGGAAAGAGCTGTTTTTAAAAATAGGGTTTGTATAAGAATCTGTCTGATCTACTTCAAATATTTGGCCAATTTTTATTTGGCCATGGAACCCTTTTTTAAAAAAAAAAAAAACGCTGGGGGGAAACTGGTCGACCAAAAAACCCCCCAAAAAGCTGGCCCACCCCTAAGACTGCAGTGGCCAGCAGCCCCAGGTGCCTGCCCCTAAGACAAGCATGGGGGGGGGGGGGGGGAAGTGATCAGGTTCTCGCAGAACCCTTCCACTTTGCAGAACCCTGGGGGTTCCGCAGAGCACTATTTGGGGAAACACTGATCTAGGGATTCATGTGTCCAGTAAGATCTGTACAGATCTAAGGGTATGTCTACACTACAGTGCTATTTCGAATTAGCTTAATTCGAAGTAATTATTTCAAATTAATTAATTTGAAATAACGCATCTATACACAAACTATTTCGAAATAGCACATCCACACTGAGTGGACCCTGAACCGAAGTTAAGACTGGCCGGAACAGTGCTGGCAGGGCATTAGGTTATGACTTAGTGTGTGGGGTTGCTGCCTGAGGCTAACTGAGCTCCGTGCTTAAAGGGACCCGACCCCCACCCCGGACAGACAGTTCTCAGGG